>NC_083449.1:10104563-10780624 GCF_020745735.1 Hemiscyllium ocellatum | reverse complement strand
GAGGGTTTTCCCTGGACTGGTATGTCATGCATTTCAATAGTGCCAATCAATCCAGTAGTCAGCATCTTAGTTTTCGCTCTCTCTATCGTTTTAGGTTCCCAGAGGTGCATTTGTGGCAACTGTCTTTGTACCTCCTCCTACTGTTCAGCCAGCTTCTTTTTGTCTTTCCAGTATCTTTCAATCGCACGGACTAACAGACCTCTGAATTCCTGGCTAGCTTTGGATGTTAGATCCACTACCTCCTTGAGCTTAGATTTGGCTCGAAGGGCATTGTTTCAACAGTAGCAGTCCGGCATATTGTGGTTAACAGTTGACTACCTTCCATAACTTGTTTTGTTTCAAGCCTCCACCTTTTCAACTGATATTCCAAATGGGCTGCTGGGTTTTCGGTATCTGTCAATGCATCCCCTCTCAAGGCTTTAGGATCAACCTTAAGTGGGTAACAGTCTAAGGGCCTGTCATACGCTTTGGCTTACTCGACCAAACCCAGCACCATCAATCATCAGATTATCCGCAACATTCATCAGGCAGGCTCAGTCCATTATCGCTCTTAAATTCTGGAGGCCCACCACCTAGCACCATGGCATTCAAATCACCTATAGCCAAAAACTGTCCTGTGGTTCGTCTTCAAAGGCTCGAATCCACTTTCCTACTTCATCATGTAAACTGGGCAACACAATTCTCAGCCTTTCCAGATCCTGGGTTCCCCAAGGAATATATTGTGGCTGTTTCCTCCTTTCTATCAACAATGGCAGGATCTTCCCCTGTGTGAGCTTCTTTCCCTTATTAAAATTGCTAAATGTGAGGTGATGCATTTTGGGAAGAATAACAGGATGGCAGAGTACTTGGTCAATGGAAAGATTCTTGGTAGTGTGGATGTGCAGAGGGATCTTGGAGTCCACGTGCATAGATCCCTGAAAGTTGCCACCCAGGTGGATAGTGCTGTTAAGAAGGCATACAGTGTGTTAGGTTTCATTGGTGGAGGGATTGAGTTCCAGAACTGCAATATCATGCTGCAACTATACAAAACGCTGGTGCGGCCACACTTGGAATATTGTGTACAGTTCCGGTCGCCCCATTACAGGAAGGAGGTGGAAGCATTGGAAAACTCGTTATAAGGATTTCCCTGCTGCCAATGTACAGCCAAACAATCAAATTGTACCATAGTAGACATGAGGAATTACACTCAGGTAATAAAATTTGTTGTTCCCCTCTGAAATACGAACAAAAAGCTATCACCGATTACTGTAAACCACAAATCAGGCTCATGAGTGCTCTAAAATCAAGGCAACCTGCCATTCTTATGTCTTCTGTGCAGAAGTGATTGCTGTCCAAAGTCAATTTAATTGAAGGTGGATATCCACATGAAAAAGCTTAGGCAGGCATTGAATCAACGGGCAATTAGACATGGGAAATAAGTCTGACTTTAACAGGGACACCGACATACCAGGAAGAGATGAGGAAAAGAAATCAGAGGGAAAGTTAAGAAATTGTCACAGAAATCGTGTTTTGTGCTTTATTTTAATCAGAACCATCCTATTCAGAGATAGTGAGCATAAATTATTTAACAGCAGGTTGAATGCTTGATTAGTTGTGGATTCGAAACAATAAATGTAAAATATCCAACTAATATCTGCTAAGGATACTAATTTTGTTGAGTTTTCAGAAGCAAGTAGTCCTTTCCATGATGGCATTCCTGCGAATCCAATTAACATCGTTTTACATCCCACGCCAGTGAGATTACTTGATGCGCAATTACCTAGTCCACGTTTTTTCCAAATCCATTTAAGGAATTCGTTTGTTGGAAATGGGTAACAGAAACCGCCTTTAACACTTCCTAATATATACTCTGCGGTCGTTACGCTTTCTGACCTAAGGACAAGATTGTATATTGCGTTGAAAATATGGAGGGAGAAATAAAGGAATATGTCCTCATGTGTTTTTTTTTGCTCTGAAAGAGAATGATAAGATGGGAGACAGTGATTTTGTCTTGGATTGCGTCGGTGTGATGGAACATTGGTTTTAATTATGGCGGGAAAGAGAGTGTTTTGATCAGCAGTGGACTACTTTTGTCTCCAACAGACCATTATATAAAAAAACTGTTAATTTGTGGGATGTGGGCATAGCTGGCCTGCAGTCCTCACTTTCAAGTCAACGTCTAATAGTCATTGGATGTCAATCCATCGGGACTGCAATGATTGTCGGCATTGATTCTGTAAGAAGGAGCAAAGCATTTTGGTTCCTGTTTTAGCACGTTTTTTGCACGTTTTAGGACTGGGTGAGAGAGTCTACTGTTGCAGCGCCCTGAGTGTGGAGCCTGGAACAGTCACACGGCCTGGAAAGAGGAATTCGGGGCTTGTATACACGTCTGTGTGCAGCTGAAGTTTCAGCCATACAGAAACCCGAGGAATCCCACCCTGTGGAGAAATCATGGCAGTGTGGTAACTGCAAGGAAGGCTTCCGTGTCCCGACTGCCCTGGAGTTGTCATTGGAGCATTTACACGAGGGAGTGGCAGTTCTGCTGCATCAGTGCTGGAAGGGTTTTACCCAAGCCTCCCATTTGCTGTCCCACCAGTAGGCCCATACCAGAGACTGGCCGTCTACCTGTCCCGTGAGCGAGAAAGGCTTCACTTGCTCCTCCTACCTGCTGTCCCACAGGCAGGTCCATATGGAGACTGGCGGTCCATGTGCAGAAAGGACTTTACCTAAGCCTCTTAGATTAGATTAGATTACTTACAGTGTGGAAACAGGCCCTTCGGCTCAACAAGTCCACACCAACCCACCCAAACCCCTACATTTACTCCTTACCTAACACTACGGGCAATTTAGCATGGCCAATTCACCTGACCCGCACATCTTTGGACTGTGGGAGGAAACCGGAGCACTCGGAGGAAACCCACGCAGACACGGGGAGAACGTGCAAACTCCACACAGTCAGTCGCCTGATTCAGGAATTGAACCCGGGTCTCTGGCGCTGTGAGGCAGCAGTGCTAACCACTGTGACACCGTTCCTCTTGCCTGGTGTCCCACCAGCAGGTCCACAATGGTCATTGTGTACAGGAAAGGCTTTACCCATGCCTCCCACCTGCTAGCCCGTCGGCGGGTCCACAATGTTAAGCAGCCGTTCACCCACTCCATGTGCGGCAATAGCCTCAACCACTCCTTCCACATTGTGACTCACTCGCGGGTCCACACGGGGAGAAGCCATTCTTCTGCTCCAGATACAGGAAGGGCTTCACCCAGGGCTCCCACCTCCAGATGCAAAGGTGGATCCACAAGGGGGAGAGGCCATTCTCCTGCTCCAGATACAGGAAGGGCTTCACCCAGGGCTCCCACCTCCAGATGCAAAGGTGGATCCACAAGGGGGAGAGGCTATTCTTGTACCCAGAGTGCGGGAGGGCCTCCATTCTCTCTTTCCACTCACTGATCCACCGGTGGCTCTACATCGGGGAGAGGTCCTTCAGCTGTCCCGAGTATAGGAAGGGCTTCAGTCACTCCTACCCACTGCTGGTCCATGCTGGCAAGAGGCTGTTCGCCTCCCCAGAGTACGGGCACATATTAACATTGCCCTACAACTTGCAGAGGCCCCAACAGGGGCAGCAGCACCCCCAACAATCAGATTCCCCCGGTGTTGCTGTTGTGGGTCACTCCCAGGCCTGAACCTTCTGCCCATTCTGACAGTGCGGTGCAGTGCGAGAGTTGGTGGGCATTTTTTGTTTGGTTTTCTGTGGGACCCCACGGTGCTCAGGGATGACACAGTGACTCAGTGGTTGGCACCGCTGCTTCACAGCGCCAGGGACGTGGGCTCGATTCCACCCTCGGGCCAAATGTCTGTGTAGAATTTGCATGTGCTCCCTCTGTGCCGATGTGCAGGTCTCGGGCCTCCTCCATCGCCACTCCCTCACCACCTGATGCCTGGAGGAAGAACACATTACCTTCTGCCTCGGAACCCTTCAACCCCAGGGCAGTAGTGTGGACTTCACCAGTTTCCTCATTTCCCCTCCCCCCACCTTACCCTAGTTCCAACTTCCAGCTCAGCACCGCACTCATGACATGCCCCACCTGTCAATCTTCCTTCCCACCTATGGGCTCCACCCTCCTCTCCGACCTATCACCTTTACCTCCCACCTCCATCTACCTATTGCACTCTCAGCTACCTTCTCCTCAGCTCCACCCCCTCCCATTTATCTCGACACCCCTGAGGCTCCCAGTCTCATTCCGGATGAAAGGCACTGGCCCGAAATGTCGATTTTCCTGCTCCTCGGATGCTGCCTGACCTGCTGTCCTTTCCAGCAACACACTCTCAACTCTGATCTGCAGCATCTGCAGACCTCATGGTCTCCCAGTGCATTAAAGGTGTCAGGTTTGAGTCTGTCTGTATCCCAATCTTGAGTCACGAGAGGAATTTATAAAATGTTACATAGATTGGCTACTTGCACATTTTGTGCCTTTTCAGCAAAATGGAATGTATGTGCAAATACAACTTAGTAAATGCAAATTCACTCCATCGACTTATATGTGCGTGTATCTGCGCATGCTTGGTAAAGTGTGTGTGTGATGGAGTATAAGCCTGTGTGAGAGTGCAGGTCTGAGAGCGTGTGTATGAACGAGGTCTGAGAAGTAAAGTGTATTGAGGTCACTTGTGAGTCTCTACCACATGGAAACAGGTCCTTCAGCCCAACAAGTCCACACCGACCCTCCGAATAGTAACCACCCAGACTAATTTCCCAGCATCTAACGCTGTGGGCAATTTAGCATGGCTAATTCACCTGACCTGCACATCTTTTGGGATGTGGGAGGAAACCGAGGCACCAGGTGGAAACCCATGGGGAGAACGTGCAAACTCCACACAGACAGTCATCCGAGGCTGGAATCGAACCCGACTCCCTAGCTCTGTGAGACAACAGTGCTAGCCACCGTGCCACCCCATGATGTGACACTAGCCCTAAGTCCCGGTTGAAGCCATTCTCATGGTTCTGAACTTGACTATCAGCCTCTGCTTGGCCATTGAAATCGACTAAGCTGTCACACAACACATATTGGAGAGGGCCGGGTGGGACGTTTCTTTCAATTTGCAGATGGTGGGAGGCTCTGGATGCTGTGATCCAGGGCAAACACATGCTGGAGGACCTTCGGCTCAGAGAGATGGAGCTGGAAGCCAGGCTGCAGACAGGTTTAGGGGAAATGGGTAAAGTTAACTGGACGCTTTATTCCGGGAGATGGTCATTCCCCTCCAGACAGAGCCTTTTGATTGTGTCAGTGGACAGTATCAGGAGGGTGTGAGTGTGAGTCAGGCAGGTAAAAGGGATCTGAGGGAGAATTGCAGGGTGGAAGAGCTAACTGGCTGGATGATGGGAGTAAAAAGAATGTTGAACAGGGGGAGATGGTGGTAAGGGACAGAATAGTGACAGGGTTTGCCTCCATTCTCTGCAGTTGGAGTCAGGAGGCTAGAAAGCATCAGTATCTGGCGCAAGATTTGGGAACCAACATGCCCAGGGCTTCAAAAGTGGAAAAGAGAGGTTGCTGTGGTGTGGTCCAACAACGTCAGGAGGAGGGAGCCTCTGCTGAGGGTGCATGAAAAGATAGCAGCTACAAAGACAAAGTAGAGCCTCAAAGCTCTGAGCGGCACGATGGCTCACCGGTTAGCATCACCGCCAGACAACGCCAGGGGCCCGAGTATTATTCCACCCTGAGGCACCAGTCTGTGTGGACTTTGGCACTTTGTGTCTGCATGAGTTACCTTTGCGCGCTCCCACGCTTCAAAGATTTGCAGTTTAGTATGTTTCGGCTGTGCTAAAGTGCCCAGGCATGACCAGGTTAGGGTGGATTAGTCATTGGCAACTGCAGGGCTGTCAGGTAAGCGGCGGGTCTGCTGTCCAGAAGGTCAGTGTGAATTTGATGGGCCAAAAGGTCTGCATGGACTATATGATTCTCTCTTGAGAAATGATTGCCCCAAATCTGCTGTGACAGGAGTGGATTCCAGTTCATGGGACACTGACACCAGTCCTGGAGAAGGTGGGATTTGTGCTGTCTCTCCCCCCACTCTCTGCCCACCCTGTCTTTTCTGTCTCTCCTCACACTCTGCACACCCCATTCTCTCAACTCTCCAACCTTCTGCCCCCATTCCTCTCTCTGCTCCATTCTCTTCCCCCTACCATGTCCCCCCAGTATTTCTCTTTGCCCCCATCCTCTGTTCCCCTGTCCATTTTCTCTCTTTCCCCTCAGCCTCTGCACAACCCCATTCTGTCTCCTCACACTCTGCACCCCATTCTCTCTTTCCCAAAGCCCTCTGCCTGCCATTCTCTCTCCCCCTCATTCTCTACCTCCCATTCTCTTATCCACCACCATCTGTCCCCCCAGCGTTTCTCTTCCCCACCAACCTCTGCCTCTGTCCCTCAAGTCTTTCTCTATCCCCATCCTCTGTCCCCATGTCCACTTTTCTGTCTCTCTCCCACCAGCCTCTGACTCTCTCCATCCTCTCTCCGTCTCCCGCACACACCACCCCACTGTCCTTTTTCATGCCTCAAGCCCTCGTTGATCACCGTATCAAGCCCTTCTAAGAAGAGAAAGAAAATGGAATGATGATGACATTACCTGGGAGACAGGGGTGCATGAGAAATGGCTGATATTTAAAATTGAGAATACCTAAAATGTATTCAGAAGCATCATTAAAGTCTGAAAGCATGTTCAATTCCTTTATAAAGCTGCAGACATCTTTCTGAAATTTGCCTTAAAATATGCAGTTAGGCCACAATTGAGGACAGGCTGTAAGGGGTGAATGGTCTACCCCTAGTCTTGTGAAATTGGTTCCGACCCATGTAGGAATAGTGTCATAGGGTTGAGAAGAATGAAAACAAACATTTCAATCTGTGCCAGTCAGATATCCTAAATTAATCTCCCATTTGCCTAAATTTGGTCCATATTCCTCTAAACCCTCTTATTCAGATATGCATCCTGACACCTTTTAAATGTTGGAATTGTACCAGCCTCTACCACTTTCCTTGGCAGCTCATTCCAAACATCCACCATCCTCTATGTAAAAAAGTTACCCCTTAGGTTCCTTTTAAATTTTTCCCCTTTTTTTCTCAACCTATGCCCCTCCAGACTTCCTCTACCTTGGGGGAAAAGACCTAGAAAAGGTGAGCAGGAGACAACGTGCAAAAAGAATAAAATGTCGACCCACGAGGAAACTAATTCTGGGTCCAACCATTCTCTTTCTGATCTGTCAATAACACCAGCATCGTCACATCGCATATTGCGCATGCTCATCGGTGTCAGGAAATACTGCGCATGTTCACCGGTGTCATCAAACTAGTACGCATTCTCCTCGCTCTCTGCTGAAACGTCCCGATTCTTTTTTCCATGGACCAATGGGAAGACTTGGACGACCGGAAGGAGTCTGGTCCTCCTGCCAATCAGAGACACCCCGAGTACGGAAGTTCGCCATGAGCCTGGGAAGTTGCTGCCCGTCTCTCTGAATGAAGATTGAGTTTTACTCCAGATTGCAGCTTTCTTCCTCTGTCTAAACATCTGTGAGTACTGCATTCTCTTTTCTCACCCTCTTTTCGATTTATTTCTTTTCATTCTGGGGTTCGGTTGTTAACTTGCAGCAACTGAAAGGAAAGGGAGTGAATCCAGGGAGGTAACGTTGGTCTGGGTCTGTGTCTCAACTGGCAAACACATGGCAATTGAAGTACCACAGTGTGCACTTCTTGCCTTTGTTGTGCAAAATAAAGGCAGAAAGGAGGTGTATTGTTTAAATAGTGATACATTGGGATGTGGAGAAAGTGAGGGCGGCAGATCAGAGCCAGAAAGTGTGGTTCTGGAAAAGCGCAACATGTCAGGTAGCATCTGTGGAGCAGGTGAGTCGATGTTTCAGCCATGAGCATTTCATCAGGAATGATGATTTGGAGATGCCGGTGTTGGACTGGGATGTGCAAAGTTAAAAATCACACAACACCAGGTTATAGTCCAACAGATTCAATTGGAAGCACACTCCTTCATCAGGAATGATGTGTGGGTGTACAAAGGCGCCTCAGCGTCCTGCTACTCCGGTCAGTGTCAGTTGTCAGACAGGTGGAGCAAGCCACGAGCGAGGCAAGTCGTATATTACTAAGAGGAATTGAATTCAGAAGTGGGGATGTCTTCCTGCAGTTAGGGGGTCATTGGATGTATTCAAGGGGAAGGCAAGAAAATGGTTTTAAGGCCCGTATAGAACAGTTACAGTCATACAGCATAGAAACAGATCATTTGGTCCAACTAGTCCGTGCTGACTATGTTCTCAGGCTAATCTAGTCCAATTTACCAGTGTTTGACCCATATTCCTCTGAGCTGTTCCTATTCATGTACTTATCCAATGTCTTTTAAATGTTGTAACTGTATCTGCATCCACCACTTCCTCTGGACATTCATTCCACACACAAACCACTTTCTCTGTAAAAGGAAAGACTGGTGTTTAAAATCTTTCTCCTCTCGCCTTCACAATTTGCTCCCTAATCTTGAAATCCCCACCTTAGGGAAAGGACAACCACTGTTCAACTCACTTATAACCCTCATAATTTTATAGACCTCTGCAAGGTCACCTCTCTACCTCCTATGCTCCAGTGAAAAGAGTCCCAGTGTATTCACCTAATTGTAGGTATATTCATATCCAATTATGATGTGTTCAATGCTGGCGAAGGCTCGGAAGACCAAATAGCCTGTTCCCATTTCCCATTTCTCATACTGTGACCAGGACAGCAAGAGACCATAAGACATAGGAGCAGAAATTAGGCCATTCAGCCCATTACATCTCCTCCACCATTCAATCATAGCTGATAAGTTTCTCAACCCCATTCTGCCGCTTTGTTCCCATAACCCTCAATCCCCTTGACACTCAAAAACCTATCTATCTCAGTCTTAAATATACACAGTGACTGCCCTCCATAGCCTTTTGTGGGAAAGAATTCCATAGATTCACCACTTCCTGGCTGATGAATATTCTCCTTGTCTCTGTTCTAAAAGGTCTTCACTTTACTCTAAGACTGTGCTCTTGGGTCCTAGTCTCCAACCAAAGAAAACATTTTCCCAATGTCCATTCTGTTGAGGCCATTCAGTATTCAGTAGCTTTCAATTAGATCCCTCCTGAGAGTGGGCCTGTTAATCAGCATGAAGCAGAACCTTCAGGATGAGATACAGCAGGGATTAGGTTCAGCAAAGTGAGAATGGAGGCAGTGTGTGGGGGATGGAGATTTTCAGCTTTTAGGGAATGATAGAGGAAAGAAAGTTCAATTATAAATTACAATTGATAAGATGGGCTGAGGAATGGTAGATGAGTTTAGTTTAGATAAATATGAGTTATTGCATTTTGGTCAGGCGAATCAGAACAGGACTTACACAGTTAATAGGGAATGTTGCAGAACAAAGAGACCTTGCAGTGCAGCTTCATAGTTCCTTGAAAGTGGACTTGCAGCTAGACCGGATAGTGAAGAAAGTGTTTGGTATCCTTGCCTTTATTGGTCAGTGCATTCAGTACAGGGGTTGGGAGGTCATATTGCGGCTGTATAGGACATTGAGTAGGCCATGTTTGGAATACTGCATTCAGTTCTAGTCTCCCTGATGCAGGAGGGATGTTGCAAAACTTCGAAAGATTCAGAAAAGATGAACAAGGCTGTTGCCAGCATTGGAAGCTTTAAGGAGAGGCTGAGTAGGCTGGGGCTGCTCTCCCTGGAGTATCAGAGACTGAGGGGTGAGCTTGTTGAAGTTCATAACGGCCCACCTTATTGAAGTTCATAAGGGGCAGGGATAGGGTGAGTAGCCATGATCTTTTCCCCAGGGTAGGGGAGTCCAAAACTAGAGGGCATAGGTTTGAGGTGAGAGGGGAAAGATTTAAAAGGAACCTGAGGGGCAACTCTTTCACGCAGAGGGTGGTGCATGTATGGAACGAGTGCCAGAGGAAGTGATCGAGGCTGGTACAATTACAACATTTTAAAGGACATCTGGATGGGTGCGTGAACAGGAAGGGTTTAGAGGGATATGGGCCAAATGCTGGCAAATGGGACTGGACTAATTTCGGATATCGTTTTGTCACTGACAAGTTGGACCTGTTTCTGCGCTGTCTGACTCTAACTGTCTTCAGTGATAGAAGTGTCGTTGTGAAGACTGGACTTTCAGAGCAGTTTTCAAAAATGCTTTTCCCTTCCTGGGAGCAGAAAAGGTTACAGTGAAATCTTTCGTTTGTGAGACAGCAACTGAGTGAGCGAGTAGATGTAGGATTTTCGTGAAAAGTAGAAATTTGTTGCACAGTAGGGATGAAGTGCTTTCAGGTTTAGCGGCAGTAAGTGAAGTGTTTGGTGGGCTTTTGTTTCAAACTGTAAGTGAAAAGTGAGGTCTGCAGATGCTGGAGATCAGAGCTGAAAATGTGTTGCTGGTTAAAGCACAGCAGGTCAGGCAGCATCCAAGGAACAGGAAATTCGACGTTTCGGGCCAGAGCCCTTCATCAGGAATCAATTCCTGATGAAGGGCTCTGGCCCGAAACGTCGAATTTCCTGTTCTTTGGATGCTGCCTGACCTGCTGTGCTTTAACCAGCAACACATTTTCAGTTTTGTTTCAAACTGCTAATTTCTTTCAGCCTCCAACATTGTATCTCCAATACCGTGCATCAGAAGAAGCGGTGAATCAGTAACTGGTATTGTTAGAAGCGTTATGATTTTCAATGCTGCAGGTATTGCATTGTTTCATCAGTATTTTAATGTTTACTGGCAGCAGCGGGAAGTGTGGGCTGTATTCACTAGAAACGATTAAGCAGTTAAGTAACACAAAAATGAGAGGGCAGGCTGGGATTGTCTTTTGATTTGCAGATGGTGGGAGGTTCTGGGTGTTGTGATCGAGCAAACACAACTGCGGTAAATCATAGAAGCCCAACAGTGTGGGATCAGGCCACTCGGCCCATCGAGTCCACACTGATCCCTACAAAGAGAATGTCAACCCCACCGTCTCCTACCCTATCCAGTTGTTTCTGCTGGTGGGTGAGACTGGAACCAGGGGACATGGCCTCAAGGTTAGGTGGAACAGATTTAGGATAGAGATGGGGAGGAACTGCTTTTCGCAGACAGCATGCATCTATGAATTCTCTGCCCAAGGAAGCAGTAGAGACAGCTTTATTAAGTATATTCAAGACACAGTTGAATGGGTTTTTGCATGGTAGAGGAATCAAGGGTAGTCAGGATAATGCTGCTAGGAGGAGCTGAGACTATGGATTGATCAGCCTTGATCTTAATGAATGGCCGAGCAGACTCGACAGGCCAAGTAGCGTACTCCTGCTTCGATTCCTATGAAACTATAACCCTGCATTTCCCATAGCTAACCCACCTAACCTGCACATCCCTGGACAGTATGGGCAATTGAGCATGGCCAATCCAAATCAAGTCAGGTGAGCAAGTAGTGATGTGGAAAATAAACATCAGAGAAAGATAGACAGGGACAAGGAGAATAAATGTACCAGCAATCAAAGCTGGATTCAAAAGACTACAAAAATTGAAATTAAAAGCTGTGGTGTCTGAATGTATGCTGCATTGTAATGAAAGTGAGTGAACTGACTGTACACATTCAAGAAAATAGTTATGATCTGAGACTCCTTACAGAGACATGGCTTCAGGATGACAAGGATTGGATCCTGAATATCGAGTGGGTATGTGGCATTCAGGTCAAATGAGAAGCTCAGTTAAGGTAGAGGATTGGCACTGCTAATCAAAGCACTGATAACCTGGTAGTCTCAGGTCGGCTCAGATTTCAGGTCCTGTTTTCTCTTCCTCTGATCTGCCTGTTCCCACAAAGTAAGATGGTGTCAGTTCTCAGGTCTGCTGGATTTCTGCTGAAGCTTTGACCCCCCTTTTATACCTTCTGATTCAATAACACAGTCAATCACGGACCAACCCATAATCTCCCAGCCTGTCAACCATCCAGACATACAACGTCGTAGCAGGGAATAAAACAAGAAAAGTGAGGAAACATAAATGCACAGTTGGTGCTTGTAGTTAATGTTTGTTCATTAGAAAGGAAACCAGAAATAGGGGTCACCCAGGCCCTTGTTGAGGAATTCTCTCTCCCTTACATCTAAATATTAGTACCTTGCTCTGATTTATAATCATACTTATGTCAACTAAAATAAAGCATCTGTTATCAAATAGACATAGAGATGTACAGCACGGAATAAAACTTCTCGATCCAATACAGCCATGCTGACAAGATATCCGATGCAAATCTAGTTCCGTTTGTCAGCATTTGGCCCATATCGCTCCAACCCCTTCCTGTTCATATAACCATCCAGATACCTTTTAAATGTTGTAATTGTATCAGCCTCCACCACTTTCTCTGGCAGCTCACTCCATACATGCACCACCCGCTGTGTGACCCTTGGGTCCCTTTTAAATCTTCCCCTTTCACCCTAAACCTTTTGCACCCCCCACCCTGGGGAAAATGACTTTCCCATTTACCCTACCATTACCCTCATGATTTCAAAAACCTCTGAGGTCACCCCTCAGCCTCCACTCCAGGGAAAACAGCGCCAGCATATTCAGCCTCTCCCTGTAGCTCAAATCCTCTAACTCTGGCAACATCCTTGTAAATCTTTGCTGAACACTTTCAAGTTTTACAACATCTTTCCTATCCTATAGCAGGGAGACAAGGATTGAATGCATTGATCAATAGGTGCAAGCATACCAAACACCACCTTCACTACCCTGTCTACCTCTGACTCTATTTTCATGGAACTATGAACCTGTCATAGAGTTAGCAGCATAGAAACAGACCTTTGGTACAACCAGTCCATGCCGACCATAATCCCAGTTTGGGACCATAATCCCAAATAGTCTGTCCTGCCTGCTCCTGGCCTGTATCCCTCCAACCTTTCCTATTCATGTAATTATCCAAATGTTTTAATTGTACTTGCATCCAAAACTTCTTCAGGAAGTTCATTCCACACATGAACCACCCTCTGTGGAAAATTAGTATTTCAATGGCAAGGATGTGGTCGAATTGAAATGGTTCATAAAATAAACTGTTTCTCCCAAACCCCCTACAGCAGGTATGGCAGCAACTCCAACTCTAGAGTCTCTTAGATCATTATTTCCATGGAGTGGAGGGGAGGAGAGGGGGGGAAATAAAGTGTTGGATTCACAGAGAAGGAGGTTTTCTGTGAGTGTGAAACTAAAATTAAACCCCATGCTTTAATTGAACTCAAACCACATTGATTTGGAGGACAGCAGAGGGAGTTTGCAAGGTGTCCTCCCCTCCCCATATGCCTCAGCAGCAAGGTAGCGTAGGTGCAGTTTGGCCCCACTCTGCACTCTGCTCCCCCCCCTTGCCCGTTCCTCCCCTCCCCTCCCCTGTTGAGGATGTCACGACGCAGAAGTAGCCTTGTCTGTTTCAGAGTGAAATTCCCTCCCTTTGGGCAACATCTGGGAGCAAAACAATGCCTCCCCCTTTCCATTCCTCATCCTGGGAGGGACAGAGAGAGGGGGAGACACTATTCACTTGTAGCAACTGGAGTGAATCCAGGGAGGAAGCAGGCTCTGCAAAGGTGCTCAGTGCTCTCTGCCCCACTTAAAGGTATTTACATTGTGTATCTCCTTGGTTTGGCACTAGAAAAGGATTGCTTCTTTCCTCATGTTTGTAAGTAAAAGGATAGTATCTCATCAAACTGAGCAGCGTTTAAAGATTCAGCACATTGGTACAAAATTTAGATGTATATTGCTTCACATGGTATAAAGCTGATATCATTGGCTGTTGTCAAAGCTATTTTGCAATTATTCTTCACCTTCGAATGGAGTTACGTCCTGTATTTCTTGTTGTCTTTTTAATAGGACAACAGGAAGTCATTCAGCAAATGTACTGGCTTTCTTTTCTCAAGCAGCTTTGACCTTTAATTTTCATACCCTTGATTGAGCTCCATCTCCAGCACCTTTGTAGGCAGGTTGTTCCAGGTCCTAGTCACCTAAATGAAGTTTTCCTCCATACATAGTTAAGGTTACCTGGCTACATAAGGGCCTTCAGGTTTGTGTGTCCTTGATAATATGTGATCAACAGGCATCTGGCAATCTACCAGGATTGCCACCTATGTTATGTTTATTTAACTGTACTGACAGTGGTCAATCATTTTGTGAATTTATTTTTGCAGGCAGACATGCGGAAAGAAATCTGAAAGCACATGATACATCAACTTCTGACAGATCCACTTAATTCATTGGGACTTGAATATCAGCAGCTATTCAAATCGAGAAGAAGTGCTTACTTTTATCTGCTTGAGAGGTTTCGGACACTGGTGTGGCAGGAAGAATATGGAGACATCCGAGTGAGGGAGATTCAGTGCGCTGTCTGCGAAATGTGCTTCAAACCGTTTACTCAGCTTAGGAGATCAAACTGACACCACTCACGGTGGGGAGTAACTGCGTACACATTCTGTTTGTAATTCCAAACTCGGAGCAATTCAAGGAAAGCTCCCCCAATGGGGAAACCATGGAAATGTGGGGACTGTGGGAAAGGATTCCCTTCCCCATCAGTGTTGGAAACCCACAGACGCATTCACACTGGGGAGAGACCGTTCACTTGCTCAGTGTGTGGGCAGGCATTCAGTCAGATGGGTCATCTGCAGAAGCACCAGCGGATCCACACGGGAGAGAAGCTGTTCACTTGCCCCATGTGTGGGAAGGGATTTGCTCACTCATCTGCACTGCTGATCCACAACAGTGTCCACACCAGGGAGAAGCCGTTCACCTGCTCTCAGTGCGGGAAGGGGTTTGTGAATTCTTCCAACCTGCGGACTCACCAGCGGGTCCACACCGGAGAGAGGCCATTCACATGCTTGGTGTGTGGGAAGGGGTTCGCTTATTCATCTGCACTGCTGATCCACAAGCGGGTCCACACAGGGGAGAGGCCATTCACCTGCTCTCAGTGCGGGAAGGGGTTCATTGATTCTTCTGGCCTGCTGACCCACCAGCGGGTCCACACCGGGGAGAAGCCGTTCATCTGCTCAGTGTGTGGGAAGGGATTCATTGATTCTTCCAGCCTACGGACCCACCAGCGGATCCACACTGGGGAGAGGCCATTCACCTGCTCAGAGTGTGGGAAGGGATTCAGTCATGTGGGCCATCTGCAGACACACCAGCGGGTCCACACGGGAGAGAAGCCGTTCATATGCCCTGTGTGCAGGAGGGGGTTCACTGAGTCATCTAAACTCCTGATCCACCAGCGGGTCCACACTGGGGAGAAGCCTTTCATCTGCTCAGTGTGTGGGAAGAGATTCAGTCAGACGGGACATCTGCAGAGGCACCAGCGGGTTCACACGGGAGAAAAGCCGTTCACGTGCCCCGTGTGCGGGAGGGGGTTCACTGAGTCATCTACACTGCTGACCCACCAGCGGGTCCACACACGAGAGAAGCCTTTCACCTGCTCAGAGTGCGGGAAGGGATTCAGTCGGTTGGGTAACCTGCAGACGCACCAGCGGGTCCACACTGGGGAGCGGCCATTCACCTGTCCCGAATGCAGGAAGGCATTCCGTCACGTGAGCAACTTGCGGACTCACCAACGGGTCCACACGGGACAGAAGCCATTCACCTGCCAGAGTGCGGGAAGGGATTAATCGATTCCTCCGGCCTGCAACTGAATGAGCGGGTCCACACTGGGGACAGCCCTCTCACCATCTGAGACGGTGGGTGGGTAGTGTGTGCACTTTGACCTTGAGCCATTTTTAAAAACAGCTACATTTTGTACACCTTTTTGCTGGGGAGATCTGAAGCAGTAACAAAGCTGGGTCGCAATAAAGGTTACTTGAACTTCCCATCGTACTCTGACCTTGAAATCTATGCAATCTAACAGGCTTTTGTTTCAAAGCTGCTCATTTCTTTCAGTCTCCAGCACTAAGTTTCCACTGTCATGTATCAGAAGAAGCAGTGAATGAGTAGTTAGTGTCATCAGAAATTGTAATTGTTTTCAGGAGTGCAGGTAACCCATTGCTTCATTGGCGTTGTAAAATTTACTGGCAGCACCGGGGGAGGTGAGAGCTGTGTTCACTGGAAATTATGTGGAAGAGCCCGTGTTGGACTGGTGGTGGACAAAGTTAAAAATCTCACAACACCAGGTTATATTTCCAACAGGTTTATTTGGAAGCACTAGCTCTCGGATCACTGCTCCTTCATCGGTTAGCTATGGAGCAGAATCACAAGAAACAGAATTTATAGCAAAAGATTACTGTCATGCAACTGATACCATATAATGAACAAATCTAGAATGCGGTTAAGTCTTTCATCTTTTAGAATGGGTTGCAAGTTTTGGTTCATTTAGTATGTTAATCCCAGAGCTTCTTTTCAAGTAATATTCTTGACATACCTCGTTTTTTTAAAACCTGAATCTCAGCTAAGAAAATGTATGAAGTTAGAGTCTGTTTGTATCCCAACCTTGAGTGAGACTGGTTCTATTTCCAAAATAGAAATTTATAAAATATTATATGGATTGACTGCCTGCAGATTTTGCTCAAAAAGTGCACAATAGAATGCATCTGTAAATGTAATATTGCCAATGAAAATTCACCCAAAAACTTGTATATATTTGTGCATCCATCAGAGACAGATTGCACGTGCACGTGAGTGTGTGTTTGTGTGTGCATGCTTGGTAAAATGTGTGATGGAGTATCAGCCTTTGCGAGGGTGTGTGTGTGTGTGGAGTCTGTGTATCTGACTGAACTGGTCCTCACCCTGAACAACTTCTCTTTCCAATACTCCCACTTCCTCCAAACTAAAGGAGTTGCCATGTGCACCCGCATGGGCCCCAGCTATGCCTGTCTCTTCATAGGATATGTGGAACAGTCCATCTTCCGCAACTACGCTGGCACCACCCCCCACCTTTTCCTCCGCTACATCGATGACTGACTGTATCGGCGCTGCCTCGTGCTCCCACGAGGAGGTTGAACAGTTCATCAACTTTATCAACACCTTCCATCCCGACCTCAAATTCACCTGGACTGTCTCAGACTCCTCCCTCCCCTTCCTAGACCTTTCCATTTCTATCTCGGGCGACCGAATCAACACAGACATCTACTATAAACTGACTGACTCCCACAGCTACCTGGACTACACCTCCTCCCACCCTGCCCCCTGTAAAAACGCCATCCCATATTCCCAATTCCTTCGAATCCGCCGCATCTGCTCCCAGGAGGACCAGTTCCAACACCGCACAGCCCAGATGGCCTCCTTCAAAGACCGCAGATTCCCCCCCAGACGTGATCGGCGATGCCCTCCACCGCATTTCCTCCACTTCCCGCTCCTCCGCCCTTGAGCCCCGTGCCCCCCAACCGCCACCAAGACAGAACCCCACTGGTTCTCACCTACCGCCCCACCAACCTCCGTATACAGTGTTTCATCCGCCGTCATTTCCGCCACCTCCAAATGGACCCCACCACCAGGGATATATTTCCCTCCCTTCCCCTATCAGCGTTCCGCAAAGATCACTCCCTTCGTGACTCCCTCGTCAGGTCCACACCTCCCACCAACCCAACCTCCACTCCCGGCACCTTCCCCTGCAACCGCAGGAAATGCAAAACTTGCGCCCACACCTCCTCCCTTACCTCTCTCCAAGGCCCCAAGGGATCCTTCCATATCCGCCACAAATTCACCTGCACCTCCACACACATCATCTATTGCATCCGCTGCACCCGATGTGGCCTCCTCTATATTGGGGAGACGGGTCGCCTACTTGCGGAACTCTTCAGAGAACACCTCTGGGACACCCGGACCAACCAACCCAACCAGCCCGTGGCTCAACACTTTAACTCTCCCTCCCACTCCACCAAGGACATGCAGGTCCTTGGACTCCTCCATCGCCAGAACATAACAACACGACGGTTGGAGGAAGAGCGCCTCATATTCCGCCTGGGAACCCTCCAACCACAAGGGATGAACTCAGATTTCTCCAGTTTCCTCATTTCCCCTCCCCCCACCTTGTCTCAGTCGATTCCCTCGAACTCAGCACCGCCCTCCTAATCTGCAATTTTCTTCCTGACCTCTCCACCCCCACCCCACTCCGGCCTATCACCCTCACCTTGACCTCCTTCCACCTATCACATCTCCATCGCCCCTCCCCCAAGTCCCTCCTCCCTACCTTTTATCTTAGCCTGCTGGACACACTTTCCTCATTCCTGATGAAGGGCTTTTGCCCGAAACGTCGAATTTCCTGTTCCTTGGATGCTGCCTGACCTGCTGCGCTTTAACCAGCAACACATTTCGAGTCTGTGTATCTGGGAGAGAACAATGTATGAGAGTGAGCGTCTGCATGAGTATGTGTATATGTGCTTGTGTGTGAGTGTACAGTACAGTGGATGTAAACCCAAGATCCCAGTCGAGGCTATCTTCATGGGTACCGAACTTGGCTGTCAGCCTCTACTCGGCCACTAGAAACAATTAAGCAGTTACACAACACACATTGGAGAAGGCCGGGTGGGACTTGTCTTTCACTTTGAAATTTGCTGGGAGGATCTGGATGCTGTCTTCCAGGGCAAACGCATGTCAGAGGACCTTTGGCTCAGAGAAATGGAACTGTTGGGAGGATTTGGGTAAAGTTAACCGGACAGTTTGTTCTGGGAGATGGTCTTCCCCTCCAGCTGGCCTTCTAATTGGGTCAGTGGACAGGGTCGGGAGGGTGTGAATGCGAGTCAGGCAGGTAAAGGAGATCTGAGAGAGGGCTGCAGGCTGGGGGAACAAACTGGCTGGGTGGTGTGTGGTGACAATAAGGACAATGCTGGGGAGTGGGAAGTGGTGGTAAGGGACAGAATAGTGACAGGCATTGTCTCTGTTCGCTGCAACGAGCAGCAGGAGGCCAGATGGCATCGGTGTCTGTCTGGCAGGAGGATTCAGGAGCAGATGTGATCAGGGCTGGAGAAGTGGGAGAGGGAGGTTGCAGAGGGTATGATTCAACAATGGCAGGAGGAGAGATCCTCTGCTGCAGGCTCGTGAGAAGTTAGAAGCTACAAAGACAAAGCAGAACCTCAAAGCTCTGGGTGGCATGGCTCAGTGGTTAACACCACTGCCTCATGACCCTCTGGACCTGATTCGATTCTGCCCTCAGGTGAATGTCTGTGTGGACCTTGGCACGTTTTCCACAATTCAAAAAATTGCAGTTTAGGGTGGATTGACTATGCTAAAGTGTCTAGAGATGTGCAGGTTAGGGTATATTAGCAAGGGGGAGCTACAGGCTGTAGGCTATGTGGGTGGGTCTAGGTTGGATGCTGTTCAGAAGCTTGTTGTCTGCTGTGGGACGAATGGGTTCCAGTTCATAGGACACTTGACAGCGGTCCTGGCGAAAATGGGATTTGTGCTGTCTCTCCCTCCACCCTCTGCCCCCCTGTCCATTCTCTCTCCTCTCATTCCCCCCCCCCCACCCATTCTCTCTCTCTCTCTCTCTCCCCTCATTCTGCATCACCCCCCCATTCTGTCTCACTCCAACCCTCTGCTCCCCTTCTCTCTTTTCTCTCGCCCCCAGTCTCTTTCTCCCACCCTGTTGCCCCCAATTTCTCTTCAGCAGCATCCTCACCTCCATCTCCATTTTATCTGTCTCCCCACACCCTCTGCACCTCCATCTATTCTCACGCCCTTCCCACCCTAATCCTTTTTCATACGTCAAGCCCTCTTTGATTGCTGTATCAAGCCCTTCAAGAAGACAAGGAGAACGGATGGTGATGCTCTACCTGGGAGATGGGAGTGCATGAGAAATGGCTGGCCTTTAAAACTAATAGCTAAAATGATATCTTTAGAAACATCATAAAAGTCTGAAAGCATGTTCAATTTTTTTAAAAAAGCTTCAGAATTCTTTGACAAAATTGCTTGAAATATGCGCAGTTAGGCCACAGCTGAGGACAGGCTGTAAGGGGTGGATGGTCTATTCCAAGTCTTGTGCAATTGGTTCCGACTATGTAGAAATTGAGCCATAAAGTTGTGGAGTATGGAAACAAACCTTTTGATCCACACTGATAAGATATATTAAATTAATATAGTGACCTATTTGCCAGCATTTGGCCCATATCCCACTAAACCCTTCCTATTCATATACCCATCCAGATGCATGTTAAATGTTATCATTGTAGCAGCCTCTACCAGTTCCTCTGGCAACTCATTCAATTCACGCACCACCATTTGCATGAGAAAGTTACCCCTCAGGTCCCTTTTAAATCTTCATCCTCTCACCCTAAAGCTATGCCCCTCTAGATTTGGACAGCATTCTACCCTGGGGAAAATGCATACAAAAGTTGAGCAGCCAGACAAAATGTAAACAGAATAAAATATCGAGCCACAGTAGGGAAAGAAAATCGTGACTGCAGCCTTTTTTTAAATGATTGGCAGTTAGACACTTTAAATATGTCAGTAACACCAGCATCTTCACATTGCATACTGCACATGCTCCTCTGTAACAGCAAGGACTGCGAATGTTCACCGGTGTCAGCAAAATAATGTGCATGCTCCTCGCTCACCGCAGAAATGGCCTGCAACATTTTAATGGACCAACGAGGAGCCCTGGACAATCGGAAGGAGTATGGTCCTCCTGCCAGTCACAACCCTCCTTTTGCCTGAATGCAGACACTGGACCATGAGCTTCGGAAGTTGCTGCTCCTCTCTCTGAATGAAGATTGGGTTTCACCCTAGAGTGCAACTTCCTTTCTCTATCCAACATCTGTGTTTATAGCACTCTCTTTTCTCACCCTGTTTTCCATTTCTTTCATCCTGGGATTCAGTTTGTTGACTTACAGGACCTGAAAGGAAAGGAAGTGAATCGAGGGAGGGGACAGACTCTGGAACAAGTCGTCCAGGTCTGGGTCTCAATCGGCAAACACATGGCAAATGCAGGACCACAGAATGAAGTCATAGCCTTTGCTGCAGAAAAAAGCAGAAAAGCGATGTATGGTTTAAATGGTGCTACATTGGGATGTGGAGAAAGGGAGGACTGCAGATGCTGGAGATCAGAGTCAGAAAGTTTGGCACTGGAAAAGCACAGTAGGTCAGGCAACATCTAACATCTAAGGAGCAGGAGAAAGGATGTATCAGGCTTGAGCCTTTCATCATGAATGATGTGTGGATGTACAAAGGTGCCTCTGTGTCCTTCTACACCAGTCAATGTCAGTTGTCAGACAGGTGCAGCAAGCAATGAGATTGGCAAGTGATATATTCGCAAGAGGAATGGAGTTCAGAAGTGGGGATGTCTTCCTGCAGTTAAGGGGTCATTGAATATATTAAAGGCTGAGTTCATCTGATTTTTGAGTAACAAAGTGGATGGTGCTGGGGAAAGGCAAGAAAATAGTTTTATGACCAGTACAGAACAGTTAGAGTCATACAGCCCAGAAACAGTCCCAGCAATCCATCTCATCCATGCTGACTATGTTCTCAAATTAAACTAGTCCCACTTGCTAGTACTTGGCCCATATCCCTCTGAACCTTTCTGATTCATGAACTTATGCAAATGCCTTTTAAATGTTGGCACAGTACCTGTATCCAGCACTTCCTCTGGACATTCATTCCACATAGAAACTGCTTTCTTAAAAGTGATACTCGTTTTTTGAAAAAAATCTTTCTCCTCTCGCCTTCAACATTTGCTCCCTAATCGTGAAACCCCACCCGAGGGAAAAGGCACTTGCCGTTTACCTCATCTATACCCCTCATGATTTTATAATCCTCTACAAGGTCACCACTCAACCTCCTCTGCTCCCAGTGAAAAAAGTCCCAGCCTATCCGCCTAGATGTATGTATACTTCTATCCAAATGACAGAGGAAAGAAAAATGATATAATCTAGAATTGATTGGATGTACTGATGGTTTGAGGCTTGGCAGATGGATAAGTTAAATAAATGCGAGTTGTTTCAAAGAGACCTTGGAATGCAGATTTATGGTTTCTTGCAAGTGTAGAGACTGATAGATAGGATAGTGAAGGTGTTTGATAGTGCTCTGACCAATAAAGGAAAGCATGAGTATAGAACATAGAAAAATACAGCGCAGTACAGGCCCTTCGGCTCTCGATGTTGCGCCGATCCAAGCCCACCTAACCTATACTAGCCCACTATCCTCCATATGCCTATCCAATGCCCGTTTAAATGCCCATAAAGAGGGAGAGTCCACCACTGCTACTGGCAGGGCATTCCATGAACTCACGACTTGCTGAGTAAAGAATCTGCCCCTAACATCTGTCCTATACCTATCACCCCTTAATTTAAAGTTATGCCTCCTCGTAATATCTGACTCCATACGTGGAAAAAGGTTCTTATGGTCAACCCTATCTAAACCCCTAATCTTCTTGTACACCTCTATCAAGTCACCCCTAAACCTTCTTTTCTCTAATGAAAACAGCCCCAAGTGCCTCTGCCTTTTCTCATATGATCTTCCTACCATACCAGGCAACATCTTGGTAAACCTCCGCTGCACCCGTTCCAATGCCTCTACATCCTTCCTATAGTATGGCGACCAAAACTGCACACAATACTCCAGATGCGACCGCACCAGAGTCTTATACAACTGCAACATGACCTCAGGACTATGGAACTCAATTCCTCTACCAATAAAAGCCAGTACGCCATATGCCTTCTTCACAGCACTATTTACCTGGGTGGCAACTTTCAGAGATCTGTGTACATGGACACCAAGATCCCTCTGCTCATCCACACTACCAAGTATCCGACCATTAGCCCAGTACTCCATCTTCTTGTTACTCTTACCAAAGTGAATCACTTCACACTTAGCTACATTGAACTCCATTTGCCACCTTTCTGCCCAGCTCTGCAGCTTATCCTCACTGTCAACAACTCCACCGACTTTCGTATCATCCGCAAACTTGCTACCCAACCTACTATCCCCTCCTCCAGGTCATTTATAAAAATGACAAACAGCAATGGTCCCAAAACAGATCCTTGCGGAACACCGCTGGTAACTGCACTCCAAGATGAACCTTTACCATCAACTACTACCCTCTGTCTTCTTGCAGCCAGCCAATTCTAATCCAAAACTCCAACTCACCCTCAATGCTGTATTTTTTTGCAGTAGCCTACCATGGGGAACCTTATCAAACGCCTTACTAAAGTCCATATACACCACATCTACCACTTTAGCCTCATCCACCACCTTAGTCACCTTCTCAAAGAATTCAATAAGGTTTGTGAGGCACGACTGCCCTTCACAAAACCATGCTGACTATCCTTGATCACATTATTCCTATCCAGATGTTCATAAATCCTACCCCTTACAATTCTCTCTAAGACTTTGCCCACAACAGAGGTAAGACTCACTGGCCTATAGTTACTCGGGTTATCCCTACTCCCTTTCTTGAACAGGGGAACCACATTTGCTATCCTCCAATCTTTTGGCACTATTCCTGTAGACAAAGAGGACATAAAAATTAAGGCCAATGGCTCTGCAACCTCTTCCCTTGCTTCCCAGAGAATCCTAGGATAAATGCCATCAGGCCCAGGGGACTTATCTATTTTCACCCTTTCCAGAATTTCCAACACCTCTTCCCTCCATACCTCAAAGCCATCCATTCCAATTAATTGTAATTCAATATTCACATCAGCAACAATGTCCTGTTCCTGAGTGAATACTGACGAAAAGTATTCATTCAGTGTCTCCCCAATTTCTTCAGCCTCCACACGCAACTTCACATTACTATCCTTGAATTGGACCTATTCCTATCCTAGTCATTCTTTTATTCCTGACATACCTATAGAAAGCCTTTGGGTTTTCCCTAATCCCACCAACCAAGGACTTTTCATGTCCCCTCCTTGCTGCTCTTAGCTCTCTCTCTTTAGATTCTTCCTGGCTACCTTATGACTCAATCGCTCCAATTGAACCTTCACGCCTCATCTTTACATAGGCCGCCCTCTTCCCTTTAACAAGGGATTCCAATTCCTTATTAAACCATGGCTCCCTCACACGACCCTTTCCTCCCTGCCTGACAGGTACATACTTATCAAGGACACTCAATAATTGCTCCTTGAACAAGCTCCACATATCGATTGTACCCTTCCCTTGAAGCCTACTTTTCCAAGCCACGCATCCTAAGTCCTGCCTCAGTATAGGAGTTGGGAAGTCATGTTGCAGCTGTGCAGGACATTAGTTAGGCCACTTTTGGAATACTGCATTCAGTTCTGGTCTCCCTGCTATAGGAAAGATGTTATGAAATTTTGAAAGGGATTGGAAAAGATGGATGAGGCTATTCCCAGACCTGGAGGTTTTGAGCTTTAGGGAGGCACTGAATAGGCTGGGGCTGTTTTCCCTGGAGCATCAGAGGCTGAGGGGTGACCTTACAGAAGTGTACAAAGGGCTGGGATAGGGTGAATAGCCAAGATCTTTATCCCAGGGCATAGGAGCCCAAAACAAGGGAGAGAGAAAGAAACCTACACTGCTCACTGATACAGCAGTGAATCTGCAGTTACTGGACATCAGAGTGAGTCCAGGAAAAAAAATAACAAATAGCAGAATTCATAGCCATCTTTGGAGGAACCTGTGTGGGAGAGATCGCTGCACAGGAACAGATAAGTGCATAGTTTTTAAATGTGTAACCTTGCTGTATATCTTCAGTAATGTATAGAGTGGGTTCTTTCTTGATTATATGTTTTATTGAAATCTGTCTCTTGATTAAATGTAGAAAATGTGAACCATAAGTACTATGTTAGCCTGGAGCACTGGTTTTTAGAACAAAATAATGGTGCTACTGTCTGGTTCTGTAGATTGTGAAGGAGGAAATATGGCCTTTCGTAGAGTAATATGCTCTTTCTCTCGGATGTGGGAGTTTAGGGAGAGTTTCAATGTTACTGTTGATTACGTCTGCAATAAGTGTGTTTGGTTGTGAAACATTTTGGGTCACTTGGATCAGCTGGAGGATTGAGGATTTACAGGAGGAATATTACAATGAAGACTGCATCAGGGAAGTTATTTGGATGGAACTGAGAAATAAGAAAGAGATAATCATTTTATTGCGATTGACTATTCAGTGATCTATAATACAATCGGAAATAGAGAAACAAATTTGTAAGGAGATTTCAGTTATTTGTAAGAATAATAGGTGGTTATGGTTAGGGATTTAACTTTCCAAACACAGTTGGGGGTGTGATGGATGACAGTTATCAGAAGGGAGAAAAACCGCAAATACCAGTCAGGTAGATGGGTTAACTCAGTAAAAGGTAGGAGGGATAGACAGGTAGTGCAGGAATTTTCTGCGTTTATTCCTATTTAGGCTGTTTGGAAAATGTAGGGGGTGATGGACTGTCAGTGGAATGTAGCACAAACAGCCACATTATTGGTATCTAGGCAAATTCTAATGCAATGAGGGTTTACTTTGGGATCCAAGCGATCGATTGTGATGGGGACTCTCCAGTCAGAGGCACAAACAAGTTTCCGTGGTCAGCAGCAAAACATAAGAATGGTGTGTTACCTCCCTGGTGCCAGGATCAAGGATGTCTCAGAGATGGTGCAGAATGTTCTCAAAGGGGAGAGGGACCAGCAGGACATCATTGTATACATTGGAACCAATGGTAGAGGAAGGGAAAAGAATGAGAGTCTGAAGAGAAAATATGAAAAGTTAGGCAGGAATTTAAAAATATGGACCTTGAAGGTAGTCATATCTGATTACTCCCAGTGCTATGAGCCAGTGAGGATAGGAATAGGAGGATAGAGCAGATGAATATGTGGCTGAGGAACTGGTGCATGGGACAAGGGTTCACATTTTTAGACCTTTGGAAATCTTCTGGGGTGGAAGTAATTTGTACAGGAAGGATGGGTTGAACCTGAATTGAAAGGGGATTAATATTCTGGCAGGGAGATTTGCTAGAGCTGCTCAGGAGGGTTTAAACTAAATAATGTGGGAAATAGTGAAGAGAGAGATCAATCTGAGACTGGTACAGTTGGGAAATGGTGCAAGTGAAACAGTCAGGGCAGGAAGGAACAAAGCAGAGAACAAGTTCGGACTGATAAATTAAACTGCATTTACTTCAACACAAGAGGCCTAACAAGGAAGGCAGATGTCCTCAGGTCATGGTTAGAGACATGGTACTGGGATATCATAGCAATTACAGAAATGTGGCTCAGGGATGGACAGGACTGGCAACTTATCCTCCAGGATATAAATGCGATAGCAAGGATAGAAAAGAGGGCCAGAGGGGATTGGGAGTCATGTTTTTGATAAGGGATGGTATTACTGCTGCACTTAGGGAGGATATTCCTGGGAATACAACCAGGGAGGTTATTTGGGTGGAACTGGGAAATAAAAAAGGGATAATCACCTTATTGGGTTTGTATTATAGACCACCAAATAGTCAGCTGGAAATTGAGAAACAAATTTGTAAGGAGCTTTCAGTTATCTGTGAGAATAATAGGATGGTTTTGGTAGGGAATTGTAACTTTCCAAACATAGACTGGGACTGCCATAGTGTTAAGGGTTTGAGTACTGCAGATGCGAGTAGAGAGCTTGGTGCTAGAAAAGCACAGCATATCAGGCAGCATCCGAGGAGCAGGAAAATCGATGAAGGGCTTTTGCCGGAAATGTTGATTTTCCTGGTTCTCGCATGCCGCCTGACCTGCCATGCTTTTCCAGCACCACACTCTTGGATCTAAAAGTTGAAGTTCAAATTGGAGGAAGGCTAATTTTGACGATATTAGGCTAGAACTTTCAAAAGCTGATGTTTGCAGGTAAAGCAATGGCTGGAAAATGTGAAGCCTTCAAAAATTAGATAATGAGAGTCCAGAGACAGTACATTCTGTTTGGGTGAAAGTAAAGGCTGGTAGGTAAAAGAAATGCTGGGTGACTAGAAAACTTGAGGTTTTGATATAAAAAAAAGACAGAAGCGCGACAGGAATAAACAGAAGAGATTGAGTGAATACCTCTAGTAGTAGGAGTCTATACTTTCCAGGGAAATCAGGAAGACAAAAAGGGAACAGGACATATCTTTGGTAAATAGGGTTAAGGAGTATCTGAAGGGTTTTTATAAATACATTAAGGACAAAAGGGTAACTGGGGACAGAATAGAGCCCTTCCAAGAATAGCAAGGCAGACTACGTATGGAACTGCAGGAGATGGGGGAGATACTAAACGAGTATTTTGCATCAGTGCTTACTTTGAAGAAGGGCATGGAAGTTCTAAAATGTAGGGAAATAGATGGTGAAATCTTGAAAAATGTCCATATTAGAGAGAGGTGGTGGTGCTGGATGTCTTCAAATGCACAGAAGTAGATAAATCACCAGGACCTGATCAGATGTACCTTAGAACTCTGTGGGAAGCAAGCGAAGTGATTGCTGGGCCTCTTGCTGAGGTATTTCTATCATTGATAGGCACAGGTGAGGTGTTGGAAGACTGGAGGTTAGCTACTGTGGCGCCATTAAGAAATGTGGTAAGGAAAAGCCAAGGGAACTATAGATCAGTTGAGCTGAGCCTGACGATGATAGGTAGGATAGAGGGAATCCCAAGGAACAGGATTTGTGTGTATTTGGAAAGGCAATGACTGATTCCAGATAGTCAGCATCTCTTTATGCATGGGAAATCATGTCTCACGAATTTGATTGAGTTTATTGAAGAATTAACATGGCAGATTGATGAGGGAAGAACGGTGGACGTGATCTATATGGACTTCAGTAAAGGGTTCGATAACGTTCCTCACAGTAAACTGGCTAGCGAGGTCAGCAAATTGGGGATTATTTCAGAGAATATCTCTGGGATACCCCCACCCAGCAACCCCATTGTCATGTGGCTGAACACTAATTCCCCTGCAAGGACATGTTGGTCCTGGGCCTCCTCCTTCACCGAACCTTAACTGAGAAAATCTATAGCCGTCAAACTGGTCTTTAAACATTTCAACTAAAACGTAATGTTGAATTATAGAACACATTTACTGCACTAGAAAATAGGCAGGCAGGAAGGCTCAGAAAAGGTGGGGGGGGGAGGAATCCCAAGGAATGCAAAAGATAGGGACATCTGGCCTTACCAAGTGATAACAGGATGCTGTAAGGCAATTAAAAACATTTGCCGTAGCATCAGTGAATCTGTGTGAACAGGACACCAAGTGATAACATTCACAACCGTTCCCTTGTGAAATTAATGGCAGTGTTTGATTCTGACCATGAAACGAAACTTTGTAATTAATGGTCAGATACTGCCAATTATAATGGATTCTTATTAACCCTGGGGGAGAGACCATTTTAACACTGAGGGTATTGGAGCCTGTAGAAAATTAACTCAGTGCTTATCTGCTATGCATTGAATTTAACTGAATTTTGGGACTTTATGATGATATTGAGTACCATTACCAGGTAATAATAATGAAGTTTTCACTTATTTGCTGTTCCTGCAGACCACTCTACAGACCTTACAGACTGCCCCAACTGTCAGTTCTAATTAATCAGATCTTATAACTTATTTGAATTTGAATCACAAACTTGAAAAGAAGGCATGTTTAATTTGAGACTAATTAATCATTTTAAATACAACCGTGCAGTAAAGTTTCAGCCTCAGGTACAGAATGATTCTGTGCTTAAGATAAAAGGCAGGAATCTGCTCCCAGCTTAAAATTATTCTAAACCTAACATTGAAGAGATTCTGACACAATCTGTCCGGAAGCCACGTTATGGTCAAAAGTTTCCCCTCCTTGCTAAGAAGCCATTTTGTAAAACCACACCTCAGCAGTTACAGGAGATGGTCGAGCTTGTGGGCCCACGGGCCATCAGTTTGGTCAGGGGACAGTGATAACTGCTCCTCAGGCCTGAGTATTCTGTTGCGAGGAGGCAACTTCACCATCTCCGAGGTTAAGGTGGTGGTGGGCGGGCACCTCCTCATCAGGGATGTTACATACCAAAATGCTCCTGTGAGACTAATCAACGTGTACACCCCAGCGGGTAAGACTGAACGGTTGGCCGTCCTGCAACAGCTTCCACGGTTGCTGGCTATGTCCAGGCCGGTCATTCTGGCCGGAGAATTCAACTGTATCATTGATGCATTTGGACGATCCGGCAGGTGGGACAGTAAACTGGACGCCACGTCCAGAGCCCTGATGTAAACGGTCAAAAATGCCAAGCTGCACGACATCTTCCACACCCCTGCAGATGGAGCACAGCATAGATACACCTGGTCACGGGCAGACGGGTCTATCCGCTCAGATTACCTGTTTGTGTCCCCAATGTTCTCGGTCAGAACCGACGTCAAACCGGTGTTCTTCTCTGACCACTGCCTCCTGCTGGCCGACTGTCACCTATAGGATGAGCAGCGGGCGGGTAAGGGAATGTGGAAACTGAACACTAAGCTGTTGACCCCGGGAAACAGCGAGGAGCTCAAGCTGGATTACGCAGGTTGGAGAACCGCGAAGCCCCTCTTTGAGTCTCCAGCGGACTGGTGGGAAACAGTAAAAAGGGAACATCAAGAGGTTCTTCATCCTCAAAAGGTGTTCAGGAGGTGAGAGAGAGAGAGAGGCGGGAAAACTGTCCCAACTCCAGGAAAGTATGCAGAACCTGATCCTGCTGCAGACGTTGGGGGTCGATGTCACGGTGGACCTCAAGGAGGTGAAGGGCCAGCAAGCCTCGCTCTTTGCCTCGGAGGCCTCCAAGATAATCTTCCGGTCCAGGGTCCGCTCGGTGGAGCAGGACGAGACGTGCTCACGTTTCTTCTTCCAGAAGAGAGCTCTGTGCTCAGCAGCCTGAAGGAAGAAGATGGCTCGGTAACATCATCTCAGGCTGACATCATGAGGATCAGCAAATCCTTCTATGCCAGTCCGTATGACTCGAAGCCAACCGACTGCATAGCCTCCCAGTCGTTCCTGTCCTCTATCACGGAGGTCCTAGGCAATGGAACATGAGAGAGGCTGGACCAGCCGCTATCTCTGGATGAGCTGACCAAGGCCCTCGAGTTCTTCGAAAAGAATAAAACTCCCGGAAGCGACGGCTCACCGGTCGAGCTCTATTCCGCTCTTTGGGACTTGATTGGCCGGGACCTGCTGGAGGTGTATGTCAGTATGCTTCGGGCAGGTACCATGAGTGAATCCATGAGGAAAGGCATCATCACCCTCATCTACAAGCAGAAGGGGGAGAGGGAGTAAATTAGAAATTGGAGACCAATCTCACTGTTAAACACAGACTACAAAATCTTGTCAAAGGTCATCGCCAACCGGGTCAGGTCTGCTCTGGGATCGGTGATCCACCCTGACCAAACCTGTGCTGTACCGGGCAGGAAGATCTCTGAGAGTCTCGCACTCCTCAGGGATACGATCGCCTACGTGCAGGACAGAGGGCTGGACACCTGCCTCATCAGCCTGGACCAGGAGAAAGGCTTTGACAGGATATCACATACATATATGAGGGATGTCCTCACCAAAATGGGCTTTGGGGAGGGAATTGGAAATTGGATCAGACTGCTCTACACCAACATTGTCAGTGCAGTCTCAATCAATGGGTGGGAATCAGATAGCTTCCCTGTAAGATCTGGAGTCAGGCAGGGCTGCCCCCTCTCACCCGCCCTGTTTGTGTGTTGCATTGAGCCATTTGCCGAATCCATCAGGAAGGATGCGAGCCTGAGAGGGGTAACTATTCCTGGCAGTGGGGGCCTGCAGGTTAAGGCCTCCCTATACATGGATGACGTCGCCGTTTTCTGCTCAGATCCGCTGTCCATGTACAGACTCACGTGAATCTGTGACCAGTTCGTGTGGGTGTCGGGGGTCAAGGTAAACCGAAGCAAGAGCGAGGCCATGCTCTTCTGGAACTGGGCCGACCAATCCTTTATCCCCTTCACCGTCAGGACCGATCACCTGAAGGTGCTGGGTATTTGGTTCGGGGGGGCTGGGGCATTCGCCAACATCTGGGAGGAGCAGATCAGGAAGATGAGACAGAAACTAGGCAGATGGGAGCAACAGTCGCTCTCCATCGCCAGAAAAAAAACTTGGTCATCAGGTGTGAGGTACTCTCAGTATTGTTACATGTGTCACAGGTCTGGCCTATCCCCAGAACCTGTGCCGCCGCAGTCTTCCATTTCATGTGGAGAGCAAAGATGGACCGGGTCCGAAGAGACACAGTGTACAAAGACCTGTGCAATGGGGGAAAATACATGCCCAATGTCACCCTCACCCTGATGGCCACTTTTGTGTGTGACTGCATCAAGTTGTGCGTGGATCCCCGGTACACAAACACCAAGTGTCACTACGTACTGAGGTTCTACCTGTCCCCGGTGTTGCGAAGGATGGGCCTGGCCTCGCTGCCGCGGAATGCTCTGAGTATTTGGACCATTCCGTACTACCTGTCCTTCATGGGGAAATTTATTAAGAAAAACACCTTTGACCACAAGTCCATCAGGAAGTGGTCAGCCCGTAGTGTCCTTGAGACGCTTCGGGAAAAGGAGAGGGCGGATCCTGTTGAGCGGTTTCATGAGCAGACTGTCAAAGCCATTTGGCAGAATGCCTCATCGCCAGAACTTTCCAACAAGCACCAAGACATGGCTTGGCTGGTGGTGAGAAGGGCTCTACCTGTGAGATCCTTTATGCACGCCGGACTCTCTGCTGCACCGCACACTGCCCTCGAAGTGGCTGTGGTGGGGACGAGACTGTCACACAGCTCCTTCTGGAATGTGCCTATGCAGAGGAAGTCTGGAGAGAAATGCAGTGGTGTTTGTTGTGGTTCGTCCTGAGCAGTGCCATGACGCGGGACTCCGTGCTCTATGGCCTGTTCCCCGGGACGCACACTGAGATGAACATCAACTGCGCCCGGAGATCAGCAACTCGGTGAAGTACGCTCTCTGGGCGGTCCGAAACCTGTTGATCTTCCAGCTGAAGTAGTTGACCCCAACTGAGTGATGCAGACTGGCACATTCCAAAGTCCAGGACTACGTGTTGAGGAACGCGCTGAAGCTTGGGGCAGCTGCTGCCAAGGCGCGGTGGGGAAAGACCACCGTGTAACATCTGCCTAGCTAAGAAGTACAGGGGACCCACGCAGTCATTTGGGCTCTGCTGACACCTCAGCTAAAAATGTAATAGCACAGACCTGTAAATAGGAACGATTACTCTGTTTCGGTATGCAAATTTTTACATATGTATGGCATGTCCAGTTGTATAGATCAAAGTACTTTATAAATAAAGTATATTTTTGAAATAAAAAAAATCATATCAGACATGTGAGCTGTGCAAGGCTACCTTATGACATCTCCCACTTAATTTAGACTGGTACTTCTTTATGGGAACTTATCTCGTGAGCAGATACTTATCTCAGCTGGATATGTTTTTCCTACCTGATGGATAGCTCACGTCCTGTAGGAGCGATCAGTCAAGTGCACACAGATCCGTCAGTTAACTTTTCATCCTTACGAATTATTGTCTTTCACTGGAAAGATGTTGTGAAACTTGAAAAGGTTCAGAAAAGATTTACAAGGATGTTGCCAGGGTTGGAGGATCTGAGCTACAGGGAGAGGCTGAACAGGCTGGGGCTGTTTTCCCTGGAGCATCGGAGGCTGAGGGGTGACCTTATACAGGTTTACAGAATTATGATGGGCATGGATAGGGTAAATAGACAAAGTCTTTTCCCTGGGGTCGGGGAGTCCAGAACTAGAGGACATAGGTTTAGGGTGAGAGGGGAAAGATATAAAAGAGACCTACGGGGCAACTTTTTCATGCAGAGGGTGGTTCATGTATGGAATGAGCTGCCAGAGGATGTGGTGGAGGCTGGTACCATTGCAATATTTAAGAGGCATTTGGATGGGTATACGAATAGGAAGGGTTTGGAGGGATATGGGCCAGGTGCTGGCAGGTGGGACTAGATTGGGTTGGGATATCTGGTCGGCATGGACGGGTTGGACCGAAGGGTCTGTTGCCATGCTGCACATCTCTATGACTCTATGACTATGACTTATCTATCTAATTAAGAACATGCAATGCTTTTGTAAACTATTGTATCAAGGAAGCCACTTTGCAACAGTACATCAGAGTAGCCAACTGGTACTCTACTCTCCTAGTTAAACCTAGTTAGTTTAGTTTAATTTATAGGTATCAGTGTTATGTTGTACCAGTGATGCTATTAGTGAATAAAGGGGCTGACTAAATTTAAACTAAACTGTCTGCAAGAGGGTTTTATTGCAAACTTCCAAAGAGTACGATCTCCAGGATGAACCAAGAGACTGTCTTTACAGGTCTGAGTCCACAGGGGATTCCCTGGGCTGTCTCAAATCTGTACATTAACATAACCACCCGAAGCCTGGAGGAAGAACACCTGTTGTCCCCTTGAACAAGAAGGGTAGTAGGGATATTCCGGGTAACTACATACCAGTGAGGCTGATGTCAGTGGTGGGAAAGTTGCTGAAGAAGGTACTGAAGGATAAAATCTATTTATATTTGGAAAAGAATGGGCTGATCGGTGTAGGCAACATTGTTTTGTGCAGGGGAGATCATGCCATACCAACTTAATAGAGTTCTTCGAGGAAGTGACCAAGTTGTTAGCTGAAGGAAAAGCTGTACATGTCATACACGTGGACTTTAGTAAGGTGTTTGATAAGGTTCCCCATGGTAAACTAATGGAGAAAGTAAAGTCACGTGAGGTGCAGGGTGTTCTAGCCAGGTCATAGAGTCATAGAGATGTATAACATGAAAACAGACCCTTCGGTCCAACCCGTCCATGCCGACCAGATATCCCAACCCAATCTAGTCCCACCTGCCACACCTGGTCCATATCCCTCCAAACCCTTCCTATTCATATACCCATCCAAATGCCTCTTAAATGTTGCAATTGTACCAGCCTCCACCACATCCTCTGGCAGCTTATTCCATACATGTACCACCCTCTGCGTGAAAAAGTTGCCCCTTTGGTCTCTTTTATATCTTTCCCTCTCACTCTCAACCTATGCCCTCTAGTTCTGGACTCCCTGACCCCAGGAAAAAGACATTGTCTATTTACCCTATCCATGCCCCTCATAATATTGTAAACCTCTACAAGGTCGCCCCTCAGCCTCCGACGCTCCAGGGAAAACAGCCCCAGTCTGTTCAGCCTCTCCCTGTAGCTCAGATCCTCCAACCCTGGCAACATCCTTGTAAATCTTTTCTGAACCCTTTCAAGTTTCACAACATCTTTCCAATAGGAAGGAAACCAGAATTGCATGCAATATTCCAACAGTGGCCTAACCAAGTCCTGTACAGCTGTAACATGACCTCCCAATTCCTGTACTCCATACTCTGACCAATAAAGGAAAGCATACTAAATGCCTTCTTCACAATCCTATCTACCTGTGACTCCACTTTCAAGGAGCTATGAATCTGCACTCCAAGGTCTCTTTGTTCAGCAACACTCCCTAGGACCTTACCATTAAGTGCAAAAGTCCTGCTCAGATTTGCTTTCCCAAAATGCAGCACTTCGCATTTATCTGAATTCAACTCCATCTGCCACTTCTCAGCCCATTGGCCCATCTGGTCCAGATCCTGTTGTAATCTGCGGGAACCCTCTTCGCTGTCCAATACAGCTCCAATTTTGGTCTCATCTGCAAACTTGCTAACTGTACCTCTTATGCTCACATCCAAATCATTTATGTAAATGACAAAGAGTAGAGGACCCAGCACCAATCCTTGTTGCACTCCATGGTCACAGACTTCAGTCTGAAAACAACCCTCCACCACCACCCTCTGTCTTCTACCTATATCCAAATGGCTGGTTCTCCCTGTATTCCATGAGATCTAACCTTCAAAGTTTGGGAGAAGATTTGTAGCTCGGGTGCTCGTTGTTGTGGTTCTGTTCGCCAAGCTGGGAGTTTGTGTTGCAAACGTTTCGTCCCCTTTCTAGGTGACATCCTCAGGTGAAGCGCTTCACAGGCACTGAGGATGTCACCTAGAAAGGGGACGAAACATTTGCAACACAAACTTCCAGCTTGGCGAACAGAACCACAACAACGAGATCTAACCTTGATAATCAGTCTCCCTTGTTGAACACGTTACTGAAGTCCATATAGATCACATATACTGCTCTGCCCTCATCAATCTTCTTTTTTACTTCTTCAAAAAACTCAATCAAGTTAGTGAGTCATGATTTCCCACGCACAAAACCATGTTGACTATCCCGAATCAGTCCTTGCCTTTCCAAATACATGTACATCTTGTCCCTCAGGATTCCCTCCAACACCTTGTCCACCACCGAGGCTCACCGGTCTATAGTTCCCTGGCTTGTCTTCAGAGAATAATTACTGTAGGCACACACACAGCAACTGCCTCATTCAGAATTAGTTCAAAATGCAAACATCATAACTGCAGAATAGGATAAACAGTTATGGAGTTTCCATATACACTGCAGGCAACAGAAAATGATACAATCAAAATGAAGTATCACTCTCACGTGGAGTCATTGTGGTCTACAGCAGTCAGAAACATCCAGCTAACAATTCTACTCGCATTCTGACAGCATCCCATTTTCATCAATATATCATGGTGGCAGAGGAGCTGCCATCCCCACCTTTAGCACAACATCATTCTCCATTTCTCCAACTTGCAGGAGCAGATGTTTTTTATGACTATCTTCATCAAAAAGACTTCTTGTGCCATTGTATCAAAGTAACTTTCATTTTCTACAAACAGCCCTGCATTCTTATTAAGTCTGATACAAAATACAAGAAAACTCATCACCTCGGGATATGAGATCTCCCACCCACAGCTTCCAACCTCGTAGTCAGGGCACCCCGCGCTGCCCAGTTCTACCTCCTTCCCAAGATCCACAAGCCTGACCACCCTGGCCGACCCATTGTCGCAGCATGCTCCTGCCCCACTGAACTCATTTCTACCTACCTCGACACTGTCCTATCCCCCCCAGTCCAGGAACTTCCCACATAAGTTCGAGACACCACCCATGCCTTCCACCTCCTCCAAGACTTCTGCTTCCCCGTCCCCCAACACCACATCTTCACCATGGATATCCAATCCCTCTACACCTCCGTCCGCCATGACCAGGGCCTCCAAGCCCTCCGTTTTTTCCTCTCCAGATGTCTCCAACAGTACCCTTCCACTGACACACTCATTCGTTTGGCCGAACTGGTCCTCACCCTTAACAATTTCTCCTTCGAATCCTCCCACTTCCTCCAGAGAAAGGGGTAGCCATGGGCACACGTGTGGGCCCCAGCTATTCCTGTCTTTTTGTTGGCTATGTAGAACAGTCCATCTTCTGTAATTACACTGGCACCAATCCCCACCTCTTCCTCCGCTACATTGATGACTACATTGGCGCTAGCTTGTGCTCCCGCGAGGAGGTTGAGCAATTCATCAACTTCACCAACACATTCCACCCTGACCTTAAATTTGACCTGGACCATCTCTGACACCTCCCTCCCCTTCCCGGATCTCTCCATCTCCATTAATAATGACCAACTTGACACTGACATTTTTTACAAACCCACCAACTCCCACAGCTACCTGGATTACACCTCTTCCCACCCTACTTCCTGCAAAAATGCCATCCAGTATTCCCAATTCCTCCGCCTCTGCCGTATCTGCTCCCAGGAAGACCAGTTCCACCACAGAACACACCAGATGGCCTCCTTCTTCAGAGACCACAATTTCCCTTCCCACGTGGTTAAAAATGCCCTCCAACGCATCTCGTCCACATCCCGCACTTCCGCCCTCAGACCCCATCTCTCCAACCGTAACAAGGACAGAACCTCCCTGGTGCTCACCTTCCACCCTACCAACCTTCACATAAACCAAATCATCTGCCGTCATTTCCGCCACCTCCAAACGGACCCCACCACCAGGGATATATTTCCCTCTCCACCTTCCCTCTCCACAAAAACCGTTTCGTCCGTGACTATCTTGTCAGGTCCACGCCCCCCTGCAACCCACCCTCCCGTCCTGGCACCTTCCCCTGCCACCGCAGGAATTGCAGAAACTGTGCCCATACCACCTCCCTCCAAGGCCCTAAAGGAGCCTTCCACATCCATCAACGTTTTACCTGCACATCCACCAATATCATTTATTGTATCAATTGTTCCCGATGCGGTCTCCTCTACATTGGGGAGACTGGACGCCTCCTAGCAGAGTGCTTAAGGGAACATCTCTAGGCCACTCGCACCAATTAACCACACCGCTCTATGGCCCAACATTTCAACTCGCCCTCCTACTCTGCCAAGGACATGGACGTCCTTCAATGCTGCTCCCTCACCACCCGACGCCTGGAGGAAGAACGCCTCATCTTCTGCCTCGAACACTTCAACCTCAGGGCATCAATGTGGACTTCATCCAGCTCAGCACTGAGTCCCTATGACTTGTCCTACCTGCCTATTAGATTAGATTAGTTTACTTACAGTGTGGAAACAGGCCCTTCGGCCCAACAAGTCCACACCGACCCGCCGAAGCGCACCCACCCAGACCCATTCCCCTACACCTAACACTATAGGCAATTTAGCGTGGCCAATTCACCTAACCTGCATATTTTTGGACTGTGGGAGGAAACCAGAGCACCTGGAGGAAACCCACGCAGACACGGGGAGAATGTGCAAACTCCACACAGTCAATCGCCTGGCGCTGTGAGGCAGCAGTGCTAACCACTGTGCCACTGTGCCGCCCACTATCTTCTTTTCCACTTACCACTCCACCCTCCTCTCTGACCTACGCCTTCATTCCATCCCTATCTTTGCTACCTTCCCCACCCTCCTCCCTGACCTATCACCTTCATCCCCACCCCCACTCACCTATTGTAGTCTTTGCTACTTTCTCCCACCCCACCCTCCTCTCATTTATCTCTCCACCCTTCAGGCACTCTACCTGTATTCCTGATGAAGGGCTTTTGCCCGAAACGTCGATTTTACTGCCCCTCGGATGCTGCCTGAACTGCTGTGCTTTTCCAGCACCACTCATCCAGAATCTGGTTTCCAGCATCTGCAGTCATTGTTTTTACCTAAGAAAACTCAATACCATTTTCTTAAATACTCAATGTGATCACACAATTGTATTTTAAAACAATGGAGTAGGAAAGGTTTAGTGAGATGATAGAACATGTCAGCGCAGTATTCTATTGCATTTTCATCCATATGTTTATCCAATGACTATTTAAATGCCCTTAAATTTGGCAAATCTACAATAGTTGCAGGCAGAACATTCCATGCCCCTCTACTCTCTGAGGAAAGAAACTACTCTGACATTTGTCTTATATATATCACCCCTCAATTTAAAGCGATGTCCCCTTGTGCCAGCCATCACCATCGGAGGAATAAGGCTCTCACTGGCCACACTATCTAACCCTCTGATTATTTTCTGTGTCTATATTAAGTTACCTCTTAACCTTCTTCACTCTAATGAAGCCTCAAGTTCCTCAGCCTTTCCTCATGAAACATTCTCTCCAGACCAGGCAACATCGCCTCTGAAACCTTTCCAAAGCTTCCACATCGTTCCTATGATGCGGTGACTAGCAGTGGGCACAATTTTCGAAGTGCGGCCACATCAGAGTTTTGTAGAGCTGCAGGGTTACCTCATGGTTCCAAAACTCAATCCCTCTACCAATAAAGGCTAACCACCGTATGCCTTCTTAACAACCCTATCAACCTGGGTGGCAACTTTCAGGGATCTACGCACATTTGCACAGACGTCTCTCTCTGCTCATCTACACTGCCAAGAACCTTAAAAGAACTCCATAAGGTTTGTGAGGCACGACCTACCCTTCACAAAACCATATTGACTATTCCTGATCAACTTATTCATATCGAGATGATTATAAATCCTGTCTCTTCTAGCCTTTTCCAACACTTTTCCCACAACCGAGGTAAGGCTCACTGATCTATAATTACCAGGGTGGTCTCTAATCCCCTTCTTGAACAAGAGGACAACATTTGCTATCTTTCAGTCTTCTGGCACTATTCCTGTAGACAATGACAACATAAAGATCAAAGCCAAAGGCTCTGCAATCTCCTCCCTGGCTTCCCAGAGAATTTTAGGATAAATCCCATCTGGCCCAGGGGGTTATCTATTTTCACACTTCCCAGAATTGCTAACACCTCCTGCTTGTGAACCTATATCCAATCTAGTCTCGTAGCCTGTAACTCAGTATTCTCCTCAACAACATTGTATTTTTCCAGTGTGAATACCGATGAAAAATATTCATTTCGCACTTCTCCTATCTCCTCGGACTGCACGCACAACTTCCCACTCTTGTCCTTGATTGGCCCGGAAGTTATTCTAGTCATTCTTTTATTCCTGATATAGCTATAGAAAGCTTTCGGGTTTTCCTTGATGCTATCTGCCAAAGACTTCTCTTGTCCCCTCCTGGCTCTTCTTAGTTCTCTCTTTTGGTCCTTCCTGGCTAGCTTGTAACTCTCAAGCACCTTAGCTGCGCCTTCACGTCTCATCGTAACGTAAGCCATCACCTTCCTCTTGACAAGAGATCAACTTCCTTTGTAAACCACGGCTCCCTTGCTCGTCCACTTCCTCCCTGCCTGACAGTAGCTGTTCCTTGAATAAGCTCCACATTTCAACTGTTCCATCGCTTGTGGTTTCCTTTCCCATCCTATGCGTCATAAATCTTGCCTAAGCACCATTTTCCCCAGTTATAAATCTTTGCCCTGCAAAGTAAACATAACCGAATTGTGGTCACTCTCACCAAACTGTTCACCTACCTCCAAATCTAACACCTGGCAGGGTTCATTACCCAATACCAAATCCATTGTTGCGTTGCCCCTGGTTGGCCTGTCTACATACTGTGTCAGGAAATCCTTCTGTTCACATTGGACAAAAATTGACCCATCTGAAGTATTCAACGTATAGTATTTCCAGTAAATATTTTGAAAAGTTAAAGTCTCCCATAACAACTGCCCTGTTACAGTCACTCTTATCCAGAATCATCTTTACAATCCTTTCCTCTAAATCTCTGGAACTATTCTGAGGCCCAACAGGGTGGCCCCTCCTTTCCTGCTTCTAACCTCAGTCCATACTACCTCATTAGACAAGGCCTCATACATCCTTTCTGCCACCGTAACACTGTCCTTGACGAACAATGCCACACCTCCCCCTTTTTTGCCATATTCTCCGTTCGGACTGAAACATCTAAATCCTGGAACCTACGACAACCATTCCTGTCCCTGCTCGATCCATGTGTTTGAAATGACCACAACATCAAAGTCCCAGGTACCAACCCATGCTGCAAGTCCACCCACCTTATTCCCAATGCTCCTGGCGTTGAAGTAGACACACTTCCAACCACCTTCATGCTTGCTAGTGCACTCCTACGACATTGAAACCATATTTGTCACCTCACTATGCTCAATCCCTGGACACGAGAACTACAATTTAGGTTCCTATTCCCTCTACTGAATTTGTTTAAACCCTCCTGAACAGCATTAGCAAATGTCCCCCAGGATATTGGTACCCCTCTGCTTCAGGTGTAGACCATCGTATTTGTAGAAGTCCCACCTACCCCAGAGCGAGCCCCAATTACCTAGGTATCCAAAACTCTCCCTCCCAGTCCATCCCTTTAGTCACGTGTTCAATTTCTCTCTCTCTATATTCTTTGCCTCGCTAGCTCAGATATCCTCTAAAATGCTTTCCCTGCACCTTAAATTTGTATTCTCTGGTCTGAGACACATCTGCCATGGGGAGAAAGATTCACACAATCTACTCTGTCTGCATCTTTTACTAATTTGTATATCTCAGTCAGATCCTCCCTCAACCTCCTCTGCTCCAAGGAAACCAAATCTCATATGTTCTCCCCTTTGACGGAGACTTTCCAACCCACTGCATCCTCTTCAGCCAATCCCATCTTTCTATTTGTCTGGCAGTCAGAACTGCACACGGTATTTGGTCTGTATCATTAAGTTGAAATAAGACTTCCTTGCTCTTATATTTGACAGCTCTGGTACTGAAGGAAAGCATTCTGTATGCCTTCTTCAGCAGCCTATCTGCAATCTATAGACTTGTACACCAAGGTCCCTTTGTTCCTCAGTAATCCCTTGGGACCAATCCTTCATTATGTAATTCTTTCCCTTGTTAGACCTTCCAAAATGCATTATCTCACATTTATCAGGATTAAATTCCATCTGTCATTGCTCTGCCCAATGTACTCTCACTGTGGCCTGAAACCATCCCCCTCACTGTCAATAACACGGTGTCACAGAACAAAGAACAATACAGCACAGAACCAGGTCCTTTGCACTCCAAGGCTGCACTGAAACATTTCACACTTCCACACACAAAAAAATCCCATCTACAGGCTTACTAACTCACATTCACATCCAATTGTTAATATGTACTTAACCAACAGCAAGGGTCCCAGCACCGATCCCTGTGGTACACTACTGGTCACAGGCTTCCAGTCACAAACACAACCCTCCACCATTATAGTTTGCATCCTGTCTGCATCTCATTTCAGCTCCAGTTTGCTTGAGACTCCAAGAGCCGAGTTTGGACCAGATTTTTATGTGGGACTTTGTCAAAGGGTGCCCTGTACCTGGATCATGTCTGTTAACACAAACTGGCTGATAAAGTGGAAGATAGAATTAAACATTGACATGAAAAGGTTCACATTTAAATAGATACCCAGAGATTACTGGACACAGAATGAAGAAACTCTTATAGTGGTCTTGTTATAAACATGTGAACAATGAATTCAAAGTATACAATCAGACCAGAGACTGACCAATCCAGAAAATTACATACAATCATAAACTGTACCATAGAATGAAAGTTGTGGAAATTATCCAAACTGTTTTACAGTGTCAGAGACTGACAACAGTGTAAAAGGTCTCACTTTCATTTACAGTACATAGAATTTCTCCAGTGCAGATAGAGGTCACAGAAAAGAACCAGAATTGGCCTGCAACAACTTGCCAAAGCACATCCCACCCAGATATAGGCCCTACCTGACCCCCATAACCACACCTTTACCGTAGTTAACCCACCTAGGCTGCACATAGATGAATTTTTCCAGGGCAATCTACCATGGCTAATCCAGCCAAGCTGCACATGTTTGGACTTTGGAAGGAAACCAGAGCACCCAGCTGAAACTTTCTTAAAGGTACAGTACACTCACATCTTCATAACAGTTATCAGCCAGTAGAACTACTGGACAGCACCAAGTGTTCTGAGAAAAAAAGTAACATTTGGTCGAACAACTCAAGTAGCTGTTTGCCTGGAGATAAACAATTCGAATTCAACCAATCGGTTTAAATTATATCCCGAAAATAACAAATTCCAAACCAGCTCGTACTTAGTGTACGCTCCAATCCCAACCTCACCATCAAACCCGCAGACAAGGGAGGCGCGGTGGTTGTATGGCGCACTGACCTGTATACCGCTGAAGCCAAACGCCAGCTCGCGGACGCCTCCTCTTATCGCCCCCTTGACCACGACCCCACCTCCCACCACCAAACCATCATCTCCCAGACCATCCAGGACCTCATCACCTCAGGGGATCTCCCATCCACCGCCTCCAACCTCATAGTCCCACAACCCCGCACCGCCCGTTTCTACCTCCTGCCCAAAATCCACAAACCTGCCTGCCCCGGCCGACCCATTGTCTCAGCCTGCTCCTGCCCCACCGAACTCATCTCCCAATACCTCGACACGGTCCTGTCCCCTTTAGTCCAAGAACTCCCCACCTACGTTCGGGACACCACCCACGCCCTCCACCTCCTCCAGGATTTTCGCTTCCCCGGTCCCCAACGCCTTATTTTCACTATGGACATCCAGTCCCTGTACACCTCCATCCCCCATCACGAAGGACTCAAAGCCCTCCGCTTCTTCCTTTCCCGCCGCACCAACCAGTACCCTTCCACTGACACCCTCCTTCGACTGACTGAACTGGTCCTCACCCTGAATAACTTCTCTTTTCAATCCTCCCACTTCCTCCAAACTAAAGGAGTTGCCATGGGCACCCGCATGGGCCCCAGCTATGCCTGCCTCTTCGTAGGATATGTGGAACAGTCCATCTTCCGCAACTACACTGGCACCACCCCCCACCTTTTCCTCCGCTACATCGATGACTGTATCGGCGCTGCTTCGTGCTCCCACAAGGAGGTTGAACAGTTCATCAACTTTACTAACACCTTCCATCCCGACCTGAAATTCACCTGGACCATCTCAGACTCCTCCCTCCCCTTCCTAGACCTCTCCATTTCTATCTCGGGCGACCGACTCAACACAGACATCTATTATAAACCGACTGACTCCCACAGCTACCTGGACTACACCTCCTCCCACCCTGCCCCCTGTAAAAATGCCATCCCATACTCCCAATTCCTTCGTCTCCGCCGCATCTGCTCCCAGGGGGACCAATTCCAACACCGCACAGCCCAGATGGCCTCCTTCTTCAAGGACCGCAGATTCCCCCCAGACGTGATCGACGATGCCCTCCACCGCATCTCTTCCACTTCCCGCTCCTCCGCCCTTGAGCCCCGCTCCTCCAACCGCCACCAAGACAGAACCCCACTGGTTCTCACCTACCACCCCACCAACCTCCGCATACAACGTATCATCCGCCGCCATTTCCGCCACCTCCAAACGGACCCCACCACCAAGGATATATTTCCCTCCCCTCCCCTATCAGCGTTCCGCAAGGACCATCCCTTCGTGACTCCCTCGTCAGATCCACACCCCCCACCAACCCAACCTCCACCCCCGGCACCTTCCTCTGCAACCGCAGGAAATGTAAAACTTGCGCCCACACCTCCACACTCACTTCCCTCCAAGGCCCCAAGGGATCCTTCCATATCCGCCACAAGTTCACCTGTACCTCCACACACATCATCTATTGCATCCGCTGCACCCGATGTGGCCTCCTCTATATTGGGGAGACAGGCCGCTTACTTGCGGAACGCTTCAGAGAACACCTCCGGGCCGCCCGAACCAACCAACCCAATCACCCCGTGGCTCAACACTTTAACTCTCCCTCCCACTCCACCGAGGACATGCAGGTCCTTGGACTCCTCCACCGGCAGGACACAACAACACGACGGCTGGAGGAGGAGCGCCTCATCTTCCGCCTGGGAACCCTTCAACCACAAGGTATGAATTCAGATTTCTCCAGTTTCCTCATTTCCCCTCCCCCCACCTTGTCTCAGTCGGTTCCCTCAACTCAGCACCGCCCTCCTAACCTGCAATCCTCTTCCTGACCTCTCCGCCCCCACCCCACTCCGGCCTATCACCCTCACCTTGACCTCCTTCCACCTATCCCACCTCCATCGCCCCTCCCCCTAGTCCCTCCTCCCTACCCTTTATCTTAGCCTGCTTGGCTCTCTCTCTCTCTTATTCCTGATGAAGGGCTTATGCTCGAAACGTCGAATTCTCTATTCCTGAGATGCTGCCTGGCCTGCTGTGCTTTGACCAGCAACACATTTGCAGCTGACATTTGTAAAAGCCAATGACACAATCCGATGCTCTGGAGGTACAAGACCTGGGAAAATTGAACAGTTGGGAAGAGAATTGCCTAGCCCCCCAGCATGTAAAAAGACTGCCTGAAAAATAGTTCTCTTTTAATGTACCTTTATCAATCAGTAACTAGTAAAGCACAATGCCCAAGAAGAACAAAAGATGACTGGAATACAGAAAAGAACCGAAAGCTGCCTGGTTTTGAAATAAGAAGTTTTGTTTTGTAAATCTTAGTCAGGAGTTCTATTGGACGAGTATTATAGAAGATGGGTTAGAGGAAGGAATAGTTGTGAGTTATCACTCTCTGTTATACTTTAATAAATAAAGCTGTTAATCTTTACTTTAACTCGTTCTTTCACAGATTACTGCATGGGATAAATCTTTTCAGTGTTGCTAGTTTTAAATTAGCAAAGGGGTTTACCTCATGTCATAACAAAACCAGTGCAGACATGGGGAGCATGTCTGTGTGAAGTTTGCACAATGAGCCAAGGCTGGAATTGAAACTGGGTCCCTGGCACCAGTGTGCTACGATGCTACCCTGGCATGGATGGCAATAGATAAAATCTTATTCATGTTGAGCAACAGAGACTTGAAGTAAAATGAGCTCCTGCAGTTTCTGGCAAGTGTCATCTTAAACCGAGCCAAGTATTCTAAGTACACTCACTTATTCACAGAGCACACACTGAAAGGTAAAGATACTTTCAAATGCACTCATCCATTCATTTTGTTGAAACTGTCAGGTACAGATTGAAAACTGCACTCAAACATTCACATTGGAGAAACTGACAGGTAGAAAATTTAAAACAAAGTTCTTATATTCATCAAAAAAACTGATAGGTACATTTTGATAACACATTCTCAGAGCTGAGTACACACTGGCAGATACGAATGTTGCTCACTTCTCATTTTCTTCTTGTCTTCTGCTTTGAGATATTTAAACTAACACAAGTCTGAAAGAAATTAATAACTGTAGTGTATATACCCTGCAATTGCATGACAGAAATGAGAGGCATCATTCACCTTTCACTTTATCTCTAACTTATTGTGTGCTCACAGATCACATACTGACAGATTCAATTACAAGTCCCTGTGACATAACAGGGATGGATTAAAAAAAAATCCCATTCATTTCATCTGAAAGTTAGAAATATTGAAATATTTGCTTTCTCACATGCCAGTGTATTGACAGAAACTGAGTGAAAACAAGATTAGAAACAACAAATTGGCAGTTACAGAATGAAATACAGAGTATGTTGCAAAACAATGAATTGTTAGGAGACAATGCAACTATCCACTGGTGAGAAACTGACATGAACAGTGTAACATCAGCAGAAACATTGTTTTTGCCAATTTCTGCAATGTACAAGATATTGTCCCTTACCAAATGCTGCAGTTATAAATACAAACTTACTGTCAATGCGCAGAAGCTGATATTCAAAGGATATGGGTGTGGAGGGGAGGGAGTCCTACCTGAGACTGTCCAAAGTCTCAAAATTGTAGATACTAAATGTGACACATTCTTATGTTAATGACTGACACTTACAGAGTAAAACCAACAGGTTACACTTCAGAAGGTTTGAGTTACAGTCCAGTAACATACTGACATGTAAAGACTGTGAAATAGAGTAAACAAAAATGCTTTACCTCCCAGAAATGAATAGGCACAGATTGGAGGAACATTTCCAAGTTGCAGGCAAATGGTGTAAAGTTTTACCGCTTACACCAGTGTTTGGTGGATACAGAATAAAACCTGCCTTGAAGTAACACTAATTGATTGTTACACAGAGGACCAGAGCCTCAATAGACAGGAGTTGAATTCATGCCAAATATTTAAATAAGGACTCTACAGATACAAAGTTAAAGTGATACCTATATAACATGCTAACGGTTGCTGGTTAACAGGCATTCGTATGAGACTGAGAAATGCTCTAAATTCCTGCGTGGAAGTTCAATACTTCTAAATAAAAACTGCAGTAACGTGGTTCTGATCCACTGCAGTTCCTTGCAAAGCACACAGTTACAGTTCGGTCTCTGAGCCCACAGTTAGCAATCAAGTTCTCAGACATATATTAATCCCGCAGTGAAGACAGACATTTTCAACCCATTACTCATAAAAGGTTTTCAATAATGACTTTTTCTCATCACTCTTCAACTCCGTGCAGTTGAGAACGAGTTTCATCAATCCCAACCCTAGAAAACACTCAGAGTCTTAGAATCCCTACAGTGTAGAATTAGGTACTTCGGCCCAACCATTCCACACTGAACCTCGGAATAGTAATCCACCCAGACACATTCCTCATTATTCTACATTTACCCCTGATTAATGCAACCAACTACACATCCTGGAACATTATGGGCAGTTAGCATGGCCAATTCTACTCCCTGCACATCTGAATTGTGAGAGGAAAACTGAGCACCTGGAGGAGACCCACTCAGACATGGGGACAATGTGCAAAATCCACACAGTCGCCCAAAACTGGAATCGAAGCAGGGTCCCTGGCGCGGTGAGGCAGCACTGCTAACAACTAATAAAAGTGGCAAGTTCTGTTAATTCCAGCGCAGAGAGGGGACCAGAAACAGACATGCAGAACTAGAAACACACTCTTCCACTCCCACATCATCACAACAACGAGTAAAAGGAAACCGAGCCAATACCACAGTCACTATCTGTGTGACAGACACAAAACAAATCTCCCTCAGTCAGACTGACAGGAACAGAATCACCATCCACTTTACATTTCATTGTAGATTCTGACAGATCCACATTGGGTCCCACACAAACGTGAGCAAATGCGAGGTCTTGCACTTTGGAAAAAAGAATAAAAGCATAGACTACTTTCTAAACGGTGAGAAAATTCGTAAAGCCAAAGTACAAAGGGATCTGGGAGTGCTAGTCAAGGATTCTCGAAAGGTAAACATGCAGGTTGAGTCTGTGATTAAGAAAGTGAATGCAATGTTGTCATTTATCTCAAGCGGGTTGGAATATAACAGCACCGTTGTGCTACTGAGACTTTATAAAGCTCTGGTTAGGCCCCATTTGGAGTACTGTGTCCAGTTTTGGTACCCATACCTCAGGAAGGACATACTGGCACTGGGGCGTGTCCAGCAGAGATTCACACGGATGATCCCTGGAATGGTTGGTCTAACATATGAGGAACAGCTGAGGATCCTGGGATTGTATTCACTGGAGTTTAGAAGATTAAGGGGAGATTTAATAGAAACTTACAAGATAGTACATGGCTAGGAAAGGGTGGACGCTAGGAAATTGTTTCCGTTAGGCGAGGAGACTAGGACTCGTGGACACTGCCTTAGAATTAGAGGAGGTCAATTCAGAACAGAAATGTGGAGACATTTCTTCAGCCAGAGAGTGGTGGGCCTGTGGAATTCATTGCTGCAGAGTGCAGTGGAGGTCGGGACGCTAAATGTCTTCAAGGCAGAGATTGATAAATTCTTGATGTCACAAGGAATTGAGGGCTACGGGGAGAATGCTGGTAGGTAGAGTTGAAATGCCCATCTGCCATGATTGAATGGTGGAGTGGACTCGATGGGCTGAATGGCGGAGTGGACTCGATGGGCTGAATGGCCTGACTTCCACCCCTATGTCTTCTGGTCTTAAACCAATCACAGCAAGTGAGTGTTTGGGAATGACTCAGTGTAAATTATCCAATCAGGAACCAGGCCTCCCCCATCCCTCATTAGCATTGATGACGTCGTCAGTCTATAAAGAGCAGCTCCGAGCCCGCTTTCCCTTATTCTGTGTCTGAAAGTGAGCGGCACTATGGCTGATGAGAAGAAAGCACAGCAAGCCTCCAAGAAGGGCGCGAAGAAAATCATCAAGAAGGCGCCAGCGAAGGGTGGCAGAAAGAGGAGGCGGTCCAGGAAAGAAAGTTACTCCATCTACATCTACAAAGTGATGAAGCAGGTTCACCCCGACACCGGCATCTCCTCCAAGGCCATGAGCATCATGAACTCGTTCGTTAACGATATTTTCGAGCGGATCGCGGGAGAGGCTTCCCGCCTGGCCCATTACAACAAGCGCAGCACCATCAGCTCCCGGGAGATCCAGACCGCCGTGCGGCTGCTGCTGCCCGGGGAGCTGGCCAAGCACGCCGTGTCGGAGGGCACAAAGGCGGTGACCAAGTACACCAGCTCCAAGTGAAGGACCGCACTGCACTGAAACAAACACACATCCACAACCCAAAGGCTCTTTTAAGAGCCACCTACAACCTTCATAAGGCAGCTGAACCAAAGTATTTTGTTTAGCTTACATGTGATTCTATTTTAACTTGTCGTACTATGTTACGTTTATAACTGCTTTGCAATTTGAGATACGGGAATTGGAGGGGGGCGGTGGAGTATACATCACAAACAGTCCCTTCAGTAGAGAGAGCTTGCTTTTTCTTCTGGTCTGCATGTGATTCTTGACCAGGTATTTTTGGTCACTACTATATTTGATTTTATAAGTGCATTGCAAATTGGCGAGGTGGGGGGGAAGCGACTTAAACAGTTCAAGTTGCTAAAAGTCCTGGTGGAAGTGCCCATAGCTTACGCTCCCACGGATTGATATATTTTCACCTTTTCTCTTTTACATTGACAATGCGCGGATTTAATCCGATTTTTCAGAAGGCAAGCAGCAATGCACTTTCTGCTGTCGGTGAGAGGCTTTCAAAGTGAACCGAGAACATCAAAACAGCTGCCGGACTGAACTGTGGTGATTTTATGCTGAATATGATCGAGACCGATAAGGGAGGGCAACTTTTAAACATCGCCTAAACACCGTGTTCGCCATCGATACTGAGCCGGAAGAATGTTGTGTGCTGCTTTACCAGCATGTCGACATGCTATTGAAATGTAAAGTGAAAAAACGGGTTGCAGATGGCAGTGTTTGGCCTGTTTTTTTGTTTCAGCCTTTTTTCAAGTTATTAAAAAAACAACCTACAGTCAAGATCAGAAATGGACAGATGCAGGTGAGCAAATGAGGGAGACTAAGACATTTGTACACATTAAAGTAAATTGAGTATTGTTTTTTAACTTTTTTTGTACTTCATTTTTTAGTGTAAAACCTACTCCTTTGTTTGGAAATTGGCGGGCTTTTCAAATTGTAAAGAAAGCGGTTGATGATTTGGCGCCGGTACTTTCCACCGCCCTCCCCGTGTCCTCTCCGAAATGGTGAATGAGGCAGATATTGTTCAGCCCCTCCTAATGTTTCAATTCCCAATCAGAAATGGCCGCCTCACCATTCCTCCCGAAGGTACAAGAGGCCGCAATGGGGGCAGATTACAGCATTCTGTGAAAGTGAGAATGTGACGATTCCTGACACACTGTACAATATCTAACAGCAATGCAGTTCAATTGACTTGCAAGTAACACGAAATGTTACGTTCAAAATTATTTCTACCCACAGATCCTTTTGTCAGAGAGGCACAGAATCAGGCCCTTTGAAACTTCGGAGTCTGCACTGATCAGAAACAACCTGATCAGCCAGCATCCATTTGTATAAATGGGTCATGGTAGCAGAGGAGCTTATCCCCATCTTTCTCATAACATCATTCTGCATTTCTTCATATTGCACTACAAAACTTTGTTTTGTTTGTTCAGTCCCTCCAGCTCTTTTTTAGATATTTTGTGCTTTCAAAATTGTTGCAATTTTCTACAAAGAGCTCTGCACTTCCCCCTCCCTGGGATGTACCTCCAAAAAAAGCATGAAATCTGGCTGTAATTTCAACAATGTATCAATGGAATCTAATAACCACCCCTCCAAAACAGTGGAGAAAAGGTCGGGGGGGGGGAGGGGAGAAAGAGAGAGAAGAGTTAAACTGGTAGACTTGAAGAATTGCACATTTCATTTTCAAGCAGAGTTGAACAGTATTGATTATTCCATAAATTGAATTTGACAGTTTACATGTCATGCAGTGCATGACAAAAGTTCTTTTCCTTGCCTCCTCCCTCCTATAGATCAATGTAAGACTACTGCTAATGGTGTATCATCAGCAGGGTAAATGTTCGGTTTACATCAGAAAATAGAAGTGAATTAGCCAATTGTCTTTTCCGTACAAGCTCAGTCAGCTCCAATGCAGTTGAATTGTTTGTCACTTAGTTGCAAATACATTGTTTACACTGTTACTTTACTAGTATTCATAAAAGAACAACACCATGCACAAACAAAAACTGATGGCTTGCTGGAGACCAACATTTTATATCATTACCCTATACAAGATCTAAAAGGTCCATTGTGTTTCCTACCTTGACTCTGAAGAACAGCACAGAATCCTTTCTGTTGCAGTGTTAAACAACTTTGCCTGCTTCCCATTCACTACAGGTGACCTGAATGGAGAAAGTGACAGCATAAGAGCAAACTCACTCTCACTCAGCCACTGGATGCTGAAAGGAAAAGAATAAAAGTTGCCCTCAATTATTTCCAGATATGAATTGATTCTCAAAATCACTTATCACAGCTGAGGATATACAGTGCCCAGCAGCACCTGATAAAGTCTATTACATGCATGTGCACACACTGTAAAAATAAACACTGAAATGCATTACAATTAAGCATCATTGAAAAGAGTTTGTGCTACACTGACAAAGCCACAACTGAACATAGGTGAATGAGATCCAGTAAATCTCCAATGATCCCTCTCCACAGCTTGAGGATTGTTCCTTACATAAATTGCCCAGAACTGAATGCAAATGTGATCTGACCAACCAAGGACTACAATTGTTAAAAGTCAGCTGTCTACAGAACACATGTCAAATTGTCCTTTCCAGATAGACACTGACAAGGTGTGGATGAAATTCACATTCCCAACAATTACTGCAGAGCTGTTGCATAAGAGAATGTCCCAGTACAGGCACAATGGGCTGAATGGTCTCCTGTGCTGCACCATATCAGTGATTCTGATTTTGGTGAAAAAGATGACACGTTGTTGTGTTGCATATTGGTATAAAAGATATCATTCACATATTGATATAGGAGAAAATGATATACAGATTAATATCGACATTCGCAAATCACAGCAGGAACAGACCAGTAAATACACTCTCACATTCATATAGGAAACGGACAAATACAGGTCAACATTGACGGTCTCAATTCACAGAGCAGGAACAGACTGGTAAATACATTCACATAGGGGAAACAGACAGGTAGAATTGATATTTCATGCACATAGAAGAAACTGACACATACACATTGGTTCTATAAATGATTAGGAGTTGGGGGTTGAGGACATAATCTCTAAATTGCAGTTGACACGAACCCAGGGAAAGGAGTGAATTGTGAGGATGATGCTGAGTGACTTCACAGGGAGATTGACAAGTTGGCCAAATGGGCAGAAATCTGGCAGATGAATTCCAATGCAGACAAGTGAGATACATTTTGGTAAGAAACAGAGCAACAATGCAGGGTCAATGGTACATCTTGAGGGGAGCACTGGAACCTCTGACTTCATATGTATCATTCTCTGAAGGTGGCCAGGCAAGCTGGCCACAAGTGAATTGTGAAGAAGGTTTATAGGATCTTTGCGGTTATAAATAAAGGCACTGAGTATAAAACAGATCACATTTATGTTCAGTTCTATTTAAGGAAGAATCTTCAAGTTCTGGAGAGGGTCCATTGGACATTTACTAGGATGATAGCAGGAATGAAGGATTTTACATGGAAAGATTAGTGACATCAGGCTTCTTCTCCTTGGAGCAGAGAAGATTAAGAGGAGGAATTTGTGGAGGTATTCAAAATTATAAAGAATTTTGACAGGGGAAAGAATAATATTTTGTTACAATTGCTTGGTATGTTCGTAACTAGGGGTCACAATTTCAACACTGTCAGTAAGAAAGCTAGGAATGACATGAAGAAAAATGTCTTTACTCAGAGTTGTTAGGATTTGGATTGTGCAACCTGGGATTGTCATGGAGGTAGATTCCATATGAGGTATGAAAATAAAGCTGGATGTGTATTTTAAGTGATGAAGTTGGACGGCAGTGAAGATAAGGCTGGTGAATGATCCTGACTTGAATTATTTCCAGCTCACCACAATTTAAATAAATGATGCACAGAGTACATTCAACTCATTGTCTAGTCTACCTCGACCCATTCACCAGGAAATCAAATCGATGCTCAAGTTCAGAAAGGACACCATAAAATCTCAAATCTCTGCCATCAAGTTGGATTGTGCAACAGCGATATAAATTGACCCACCGAGAGTTCTGGGAGAGACCATAATTCAGATGGTTTCTCAAAACAAGTCCATCTTTGGAACTGATATCTTGCTGAGTGAATTGAGACAGTCTAGCCGATTTGCAGAAACGTGACATTGCTATGCCCTAACCTCCTTAGTTACTGGAAGATAGATATGCTGTTGGTCAATTTGTGACATTTCACAGGCTTTCTTCTGCACTGTCTCACAATGTGCGTGGAACGTTGACATAAACATTTCCCTCTTAGTCCTGACCTGGTTCCTCATTCCCTCCTGTATCTGTGTGCCTCAGGGTGACTTACGTGATGCAGGGTGGTTGCTGTTCCGCTTGGTCAGCCTGAAAACAGATCAACAAGAAACGTAGTAGGAGCAGGACCAAAATTGGTAGCATTTTGGACAGAGAAGGTTATCTAAGAGGACAATGGAAATTTGATCAACTGGGCCAGTGGGTCAGGGAATGGCAGATGAAGTTTAATTTAGATAAATGCGAGGTGTTGCATTTTGGTCAGGCAAACCAGGGCAGGACCTATACTGTTAATAGTACAAGTCTGGGGAATGTTTCTGAACAAACAGACCTAGGGGTGCAGGGAGACAGTTCCTTAAATGTGGCATTGCAACGTGGAGACACTGTGGTGAAGTAAGTGTTTGGCATGCTTCCCTTCACTGGTCAGAGCACTGACGACAGGAGTCGGGGCATCATGTTACAGCTGTACAGGACGTTGGTGAGGCTACTTTTAGAATACTGTGTACAGTCCTGGTCAACCTGCTATAGAAAGGATGTTGTTAAGCTAGAAAGGTTACTGAAAAGATTTACAAAGATGTTACCAAGATTGCAGGATTTGAGTTATAAGGAGAAGCTTCATAAGCTGGGAGCTTTTCTCCCCAGGAGCGTTCGAGGCTGAGGGGTGACCTTAGGCAGGTTATAAAATCATGAGGGGCACAGAAAAGGTAAATAGGTATGGTCTTTTACCCAGGTAGGGGTGTCCAAAACTAGTGGGCATCGGTTTAAGATGAGAGGGAAAAGATTAAAACAGGACCTGAGAGGCAAATTTATCCCACAGAAGACAGTGTGTATATGGAATGAGCTGCCAGAGGGAGTGGTAGAGGCAGGTACAATTACACTTAAAAGACATTTGGAAAGATACATGGATAAGAAAGGTTTAGAGAGATATGGGCCAAATGCAGATAAATGGGACTAGTTGAGTTTGGGAAACCTGGTCAGCATGGGCGAGTTGGGCCGAAGAACCTGTTTCCGTGCTGTATGACTCTATGAAAACAGATGAGAAGTACAAACTTTGCCTGAAATACAACCAGTGTAGAGGAGGAACTGTGAATATCTGGGGTCATTATGCAGACCAATTTCTCTTGGCAAAGCATGTGATTGGAACAAGCCTAAAACTGACCCTGACAAATGTTATTTCTCTGTAGTCTGAACAGGATGTGGTCATCTCTGCCAAGGTGTGAAGTGAATACAATTCCGAAATGTCCTTGGACCAACTGACTTGCTCAGCCAGAGGCAGTGAAGAGTTTGCAAAAGGTGAGGAGTCAAATGCAGAGAAGACCAGGTAAGGACGGCAGATTTCATTCCCTTAAGGACAAACACAGACAGGAACAGGAAAAGGCCATTCGGCCCCTCAAGCCTGCTCAGCTATTCAATCACATCGTGGCTGATGCCTGATTCCTCACGCTCACTTTCCTGCACTTAACATGTAACCCTCAATTCCCTGACTGAGCAGGAAACTACCTACCCCAGCCTTAAACCTATTCCCTGTCCCCACACACAGCTCTCTGTTGCAAGGAATTCCAAAGACTCTCAACCCTCCGAGAAGAAATTCCTCCTCACCTCAGTCTTCAATTTTGAACCAGATGGTTGTTTGTTCCTGACAACAGTCATCATTAGACTCTTAACTCCAGATCAGCTTTTGTTTAAAATCTAATTCCAAATCCTTCACCTGCCACAGCAAGATTCAAATTCACATCTGCAGGGCATATCTTGGGGAGCTGAAAACATAGGAGTTTGCTTCCCCATTATTTCAGAAACTCAAAAGTGAATCTCTTCAAAATTGAGATCAGAACAAATTGCCCCCCACATAGATTTAAACATTGATGTCCGCAGAACCCATATAATGCGCAAAGAGAGTATTCAGCTGATCCAGTCTGTCTCAAGCCAGTGAAGAGGATCCCATCCAGATCCCAACCCTACTCCTGTAACCCTGCATTAACCATGGTCAATCACCCTAACCTGTACATCATAGAATCCTACAGTGTGGAAGCTGGCCTTTCAGCCCATCAGGTCCATATACTGACCCTCTGAATAACATCCCACTCCAACCTACTATCCTCTCTAATCCCTGTAACCCTGCATTTACCATGGCTAATCCTCCTAGCCTGCATAACTCTCACACTATGGCCAATCCATCTAAACTGCACATCTTTGGACTGTGGGAGGAAACCGGAGAAAACCTACGCAGCGAAGGGGAGAACATGCAAACTCCCAATAGACAGTCACACGAGGCTGGAATTGTTCCTGAGTCCCTGGCGCTGTGAGGCAGCAATGCTAACCACTGAGCCACCCAATGATTTTACCACTGGCCATGTAGGGGTTGGCTTGCTCAGTTGATTCTATAGTTGGCTTACAATGTATAGTCACGTTGACAGCATGCAGTTCAATTGCTGCTCTGGTTGAGATTGCTGTGAATGATCATTCCCTGTGCCTTAGAGGTGGTGACCCGCAGGTTAAACCATAAAACAGTTGTTGCTTTTTCTCTCTTTCTCCCCCACACCTCTCTCTCCCTCTGTCTAATGAGACAATGGTTAACCGCCTGCTAAAAACATAACTTTGCTGATTAAAAATTAACTGCCCTCTTTTTCACTGCAATATAACTTGCGCGTTTCCTTCCTGCTGCACCATGAGAGTGACCTGTAAATGAAAGAAATTACATTTTACCAACGGTACGTATAGAATATAGAAAGGTACAGCACAGAACAGGCCTTTTGGCCCACGATGTTGTGCCGAGATTTAATCCTAATGTAAAATATAGTAACTTAACCTACACACCCCTCAACTCACTGCTATCCATGTGCATGTTCAGCAGTTGTTTAAATGCCCCCAATGACTCTGCTTCCACCACCACAGCTGGCAACGCATTCCATGCATTCACAACTCTCTGCGTAAAGAACCTACCTTGGACGTTTCCTTAATACCTTCCTCCTAATATCTTCACACTATGACTTCTTGTACCACTCAATCTGCCCTGGGGAAAAGTCTCTGGCTATTGACTCTATGTATTCCTCTCATTATTTTGTACATCTCAATCAGTTCTCCTCTCTTCCTCCTTCTCTCCAGAGACAAAAGTCCAAGCTTATTCAATCTTCAGAAGGCAAGCCCTCCAGTCCAGGCAGCATTCTGGTGAACCTTCTTTGCACCCTCTCCAAAGCCTCTGTATCTTTCCTATGGTAGGGCGACCAGAACTGGACACAATATTCCAAGTGGGGTCTCACCAGGACTTGTAGAGCTACAGCAAAACCTCGCAGCTCTTAAACTCGATCTCCCTGTTAATGAAAGCCAAAACACCATACTTTCTTAATAACCCTATCCACTTGGGTGGAACTTTGAGGGATCTATGCACTTGCATATCCAGATCCCTCTGTTCCTCCACACTGCCAAGAATCCTGTCTTTAATCGTATATTCAGCATTCAAGTTCGGCCTTCCAAAATGCATCACTTTCCATTTATCCAGGTTGAACTCCATCTGCCATTTCTCAGCCCAGCTCTGCAACTTGTCTGTGTCGCGCTGCAGCCTACAGTAGCCCTCTATACTATCGACGACACCTCCAACCTTTAGGTCATCTGCAAATTTACTAACCCACCCCTCAACCTCCTCATCCAAGTCACTTATAAAAACTACAAAGAGCAGAGGCCTAAGAACAGAGCCCTGAGGGACCCCATTCAACACTGGCCTCCAGACAGAATACTTTCCATTTACAACCGCTCTTTGTCTTCTGTCAGCCAGCCAATTCTGAATCCAGATAGCCAAATCTCCCTGTATAAAATCTGATTGAAGATTTGTAGCTCGGGTATCCGTTGTTGTGGTTCTGCTCGCCGAGCTGGAAGTTTTTGCTGCAAACGTTTCGTTCCCTGGCTAGGGAACATCATCAGTGCTGTTGGAGCCTCGTGTGAAGCTCTGCTTTGATGTTTCTTCCGGTATTTATATTGGTTTGTTCTTGCCGCTTCCGGGTGTCAGTTTCAGCTGTAGTGGTTTGTATATGGTGTCCAGGTCGATGTGTCTGTTGATGGATGTTCTTGCTGCTTCCGGGTGTCAGTTTCAGCTGTAGTGGTTTGTATATGGTGTCCAGGTCAATGTGTCTGTTAATGGAGTTTGTGGATGAATGCTATGCTTCTAGGAATTCTCTGGCTGTTCTCTGTCTGGCTTGTCCTATGATAGTGGTGTTTTCCCAGTCAAATTCATGTTGCTGGTTGTCTGAGTGTATGGCTACTAGGGATAGCTGGTCGTGTCGTTTTGTGGCTAGCTGATGTTCATGGATGCGGATTGTTAGCTGTCTTCCTGTTTGTCCTATATAGTGTTTTGTGCAGTCCTTGCATGGTATTTTGTAAACTACGTTAGTTTGGCTCATGCTGGGTATTGGGTCCTTTGTTCTAGTGAGTTGTTGTCTGAGCTTGGATGTTGGCTTGTGTGCTGTTATGAGTCCTAAGGGTCGCAGTAGTCTGGCTGTCAGTTCTGAGACGCTCCTGACGTATGGTAGAGTGGCTAGTCCTTTTGGTTGTGGCATGTCCTCGTTCCTCGGTCTATCTCTTAGGCATCTGGTGATAAAGTTGCGTGGGTATCCGTTTTTGGCGAATACCTTGTATAGATGTTCCTCTTCCTCTTTTCGCAGTTCTGGTGTACTGCAGTGTGTTGTGGCCCTTTTGAATAGTGTCCTGATGCAGCTTCGTTTGTGTGTGTTGGGGTGGTTACTTTCATAGTTTAAGACTTGGTCTGTGTGTGTTGGTTTCCTGTGTACCCTTGTGGTGAATTCTCCGTTGGGTGTTCTCTCTACTAACACGTCTAGGAATGGGAGTTGGCTATCCTTTTCCTCTTCTCGTGTGAATCGGATTCCTGTGAGTGTGGCGTTGATGATTCGGTGTGTTTTTTCTATATCTGTGTTTTTGATGATTACAAAGGTGTCATCCACATATCTGATCCAGAGTTTGGGTTGGATTTGTGGTATGGCTGTATGTTCTAACCTTTGCATAACTGCCTCTGCTATGAGTCCCGAGATTGGTGATCCCATGGGTGTTCCGTTGATTTGTTTGTATATCTGATTGTTGAATGTAAAGTGTGTGGTGAGGCACAGGTCCAGTAGTTTAAGTATGCCGTCCTTGTTGATAGGTTCGGCCTCCTGTTTTCTGTTATGTATGTCCAGTAGGTTGGCTATTGTTTCTCTGGCTAGGGTTTTGTCAATTGAAGTGAACAGTGCCGTCACGTCGAATGATACCATGGTTTCTTCTTTGTCTATGTGTGTATTCCTGATGACGTCCAAGAATTCCTGTGTTGATTGTATGGAGTGTTTGGATCTGCTGACTAGGTGTTTCAGTTTTTGTTGTAGTTCTTTGGCCAGTTTGTATGCTGGTGTCCCTGGTAGTGATACTATGGGTCTGAGTGGGATGTCTGGTTTGTGTCCCTGTATCCCAAACTTCCTGACATTATGAATGAACCTACCATGGGGAACCTTATCAAATGCCTTGCTGAAGTCCATATACACATACCACATCCAGTGCTCGACCGTCGTCGACCTGTCTTGACACCTCCTCAAAGAACTCAATAAAATTTGCGAGTCACGGCTTGCCCCTCACAAAGCCATGCTGACTGCCTTTAATCACACTATGCTTTGCCAACTAGTCATAAATCCTATCCCTCAGAATTCTTCCCAAAACTTTGCTGACCACAGACGTAAGACTGACAGGTCTGTAATTGCCAGGGATTTCCACATTACCCTTCTTGAAAAGAGAAACAACATTCGCCTCTTTCCAATCCTCCAGTACCACTCCCATGGAGACTGAGGTGGCAAATATCCTCGCCAGCAGCTTAGCAACCTCCTTTCTCGCTTCCCGGAGCAGCCTCGGGTAAATCTGGTCTGACCCTGGGGACTTATCAATCTTAACATTTTCCAAAATTTCTAGCATATCAACTTCATCAGTTTTGATCTGATCAAGACTGTGTCCCAGCTCCTCTAAATTTTCATTTACAACAAGTTCCTTTCCTTTGGTGAAAACTGAAGCAAAAAACTAATTTAGGGCTTCCCCTAGCTGCTCATCAGGTCCACACCCCCCACCAACCCAACCTCCACTCCCGGCACCTTCCCCTGCAACCGCAGGAAATGTAAAACTTGCGCCCACACCTCCTCCCTCACTTCCCTCCAAGGCCCCAAGGTATCCTTCCATATCCGCCACAAGTTCACCTGCACCTCCACACACATCATCTATTGCATCCGCTGCACCCGATGTGGCCTCCTCTACATTGGGGAGACGGGCCGCCTACTTGCGGAATGCTTCAGAGAACACCTCTGGGACACCCGGACCAACCAACCCAACCACCCCGTGGCTCAACACTTTAACTCTCCCTCCCACTCCACCGAGGACATGCAGGTCCTTGGACTCCTCCATCGGCAGAACATAACAACACGACGGCTGGAGGAGGAGCGCCTCATCTTCCGCCTGGGAACCCTCCAACCACAAGGGATGAACTCAGATTTCTCCAGTTTCCTCATTTCCCCTCCCCCCACCTTGTCTCAGTCGGTTCCCTCAACTCAGCACCGCCCTCCTAACCTGCATTCTTCTTCCTGACCTCTCCGCTCCCACCCCACTCCAACCTATCACCCTCACCTTGACCTCTTTCCACCTATCACGTCTCCATCACCCCCCCTTCCCCCAAGTCCCTCCTCCCTACCTTTTATCTTAGCCTGCTGGGCACATTCTCCTCATTCCTGATGAAGGGCTCTGGCCCGAAACGTCGAATTTCCTGTTCCTTGGATGCTGCCTGACCTGCTGCGCTTTAACCAGCAGCACATTTTCAGCTCTGATCTCCAGCATCTGCAGATCTCACTTTTTACTCATTGCTATTCGGTGGTCTGTCAAAAATCCCCAAAGCAGTGGCTGTTCCCTTGTTGTTCCTAACTTCCACCCATACTGACTCAGCAGGCAAACCTTCTTCAACAACCTTTGTTTCTGTAGCTGTGATGCACTCTCTGATTAGCAATGCTACACCCTCTCCTCTTTTTCCACCCTCCTTGTTCCTTTTAAACGTTCTAAACCCTGGAACATCAAGCAACCATTCCTGTGCCTGTGAAACCCACATCTCCATTATGGCCACAACATCGTAGCCCCAAGTACTGATCCATGCTCTAAGTTCGTCACTCTTATTTCAGACACTCCTGGCATTAAAGCAGACACACTTTAACCGATCCCTTTATTTTATCGAGTGAGAAACCTTCCTGATAGATTCAATATATCCTGTCACTGTCTAGTCTGCAACTGACCCTCTCTCAGACATGTGGCTCTGATTCCCACCCCCTGCCAAACTAGTTTAAACCCTCCCAAATCATATGAGCAAATCTCCCACCCAGGACATTTCTGGCCCTCCAGTTCAGGTGCAACCCATCCTTCATGTACAGGTCCCACCTTCCCCAGAATGTATCCCAATGGTCTAGGTACCTGAAGGCCTCCCTCCTGCACCAGCCCCGCAGCCACATGTTAAGCTGCATTCACTGACTATTCCTCATCTCACTATCTCGTAGAATCTAAATGAATTGAGAGAGGATGCACAGGGAGATTTACCAGCATATTGCTTTGGGAGCTGGAGAGTTTCAATGATTGAGGGAGGTTGGACAGACTGGGGTTGTTGTCCTTAAAGCAGAGTGGATTGAAAGAGAGGGATGTATAAAATGATGAGGGGTGAAGATAGGGGAGGCAGGAAGAAATTTTCCCCCTTGACGGAGGTGGGGGGAGGGGTATAGATTGAAGGTAAGGGCCAGGAGATTGAGGGGATGTGAGGAAAATCTTATTCACCACAGAGGGTGGTGGCGAATCTAGAACTCACTGCCTGTAAAAGGTGGAAGATGCAGAAACCGCCATCACACTGATTTAGATGTGCACTCATGACGCTAAGGCTATGGGGCCAAGTACTGGGGAAATGGGATTACAGAATATGAGGTGGTTGTTTCTGACCAGCACAAACTTGATGAGCCTTTTTCTGGGCTGCAGACGTCTTAGGAAACTCTGACTGACTCACTTTGAGATAGATTAGACTTACAGTGTGGAAACAGGCCCTTCGGCCCAACAAGTCCACACCGACCCGCCGAAGCGCAACCCACCCACACCTCTACATTTACCCCTTACCTAACACTACGGGCAATTTAGCATGGCCAATTCACCTGACCCGCACATCTTTGGACTGTGGGAGGAAACCGGAGCACCCGGAGGAAACCCACACAGACAAGGGGAGAACGTGCAAACTCCACACAGTCGGGAATTGAACCTGAGTCGCAGGCGCTGTGAGGCAGCAGTGCTAACCACTGTGCCACCGTGCCGCCCATTATGTGGATGTGTATTTTACATCCAAGATACCATCTTACGTGATTTTGTACATTTCATGTTCAGAGATGAGGGGTTTGTCTTCAAAAGACAGATTGAGCAGTTAGGGTCAAAATGCTCTGGAGTTTTTGGAGTTTAGAGGAATGAGGGGAGATCCAACTGAGCGATGTAGGGTAGTAAAGGGAGTGGGATTGGCGAAGGAGACAGAGAGAGAATGTTTCCTCACGTGTGACAATTTAGAATGAGAGGGTCACTGTTTCAGGAGAAGGGGGTGGGGTAAATTGAAAAGAGATGTTGAGAAATGGCTTCTCTCTAAGGCAGAGGGGGTGAAAATATCTGAGAATTCATCCCCCAGTGTGTGGGGGGGGCATGTCGGGACACTAAATAAATTGAAGGAGGGGATAGACAGATTGTCAATCAGTGAGGGGTTAAAGGGAGCAGGGGCAGGAAATTGGAGTTGAGGCTGGGATGAGATTAGTCACAGCCATAAGGAACGAGGGAAGCAGGCTCCCGAGGGCTTCTAGCCCATATGTTTTATTGATCGTCCAGCTGCCTGCACACTTTTTAGTGTGGGTGCCTCATAGCACATGCTCAGAAAGCTCTGAATCTGAGGGCCTAAATTGTGTAATGTATCAAAGGCCATTAGTCACTTAATAGCCAAGACCATAAGATATAGCAGCCATTCGGCCCATCAGGTCTGCTCTGCCATTCTGTCATGGCTGATATGTTTGTTAACCCCATTCTCTTTCCTTCTCTCTGTAAAGGTCAATCCTCCTACTGATCAAGAACCTATTTATCTCTGTCTTAAAGACATAATGGCAGCCGTCTGCAGTAATGAGTTCCACAGATTCCCCACTGTCTGGCTGAAGAAATTCCTCCTCAGCTCAGTTCTAAAGGGAGTTCCCTTCACTCTGAGGCTGTGCCTTCGGGTCCTCGTTTCTCCGACTCGTGGAAACATCTTCTCCATGTCCACTCTATCTGGGCCTCTCAGTATTCTCCAAGTTTCAACCAGGTTCTCCCTCACCCTTCTAAACTCCAAGTCCAGACTCAGAGTCCTCAACCTCTCCTCATATGATAAGTTCTTCATCCCTGGGAGTTTTCTTGTAAACCCCCACTGGACTCCCTCCAAGTTCAGCACATCTTTCCTTAGATAGGGGGCCCAAAACTGCTCACAATGTTCCAAATGTGGTCTGACCAGAGCCTTACACAGCCTCAGCAGTACATTCTTCCTCTTGTATTCTACATCTCCCAAAATGAATGTTGACATTACATTTGACTTCCTAACTGCCAACTGAACCTGTCTGTTAACCTGAAGAGAATACTGAGCTCGGACTTCCAAGTCCCTTTGTGCTTCAGATTTCAGATTTCTCTGTCTCTGTTCTTCCTACTAAAGTGCATAACTTTCCACTTTCCCACATTGTATTCCATCAGCCATTTCATTGCCCACTCTCTTCGCCTGTCCAAATCCTTCTGCAGCCTCCCTGCTTCCTCAACACTACCAGTCCTTCCACCTATCTTTGTATCATCAAAGAAACACTCAGGACAATGAAATGGCAATGCTCCTCATGTGAATAATGCTAGACCTAAAGTGAATGCTCCTTGCCCCAAAGAACAAGGCCAGAAGGGGCCACTCAGACATTAAGCTGTTGTACTGGGGCAATCAACAGATTGATGTCCCAGGGACTAAAATTTAGGCATCCTCTCAAAACAAGATGTCAGATAAAGCAATTAGTCATCAGTCTAGTGTTCCCTCTTCCAATTCACATTGCCCTGTTGGTAATTTAGTTGACATAGATGGAAAATGTCTATGACTTAGATGATTGCAAACACTATCGATTATTAATAAATTCAAATGATGGAAAAAGATTCATTGACCTTCACTCAATGCCATGAGCAAGGGAAACACGAGTGATGTTTAAAAGTGGCTGGGTTTTTCAGGGTTAAGATAAACTAGGGAAAATCTTCACTTTCACGGAACCAGAAATATTAAAGAAGTATATATATTGTATTCTGTACCAGCGTTTCTTGGTTTGGAGATGATGAAAACTGAGTACACCAAACTGCTGTCTATTTCGGAGTCATCTACAATTAAGAAACAATAAGCAAAGTGAACCGAAAGGTTAGAGATCAGAATGTTAAACCAACAGCAAATGATGCCTCAAAATTAAATATGGAGTGATAATTAAGGTCACAGCCCCAACCCAGCAGGAATATAAACCTAAGGTCTTGGCTATATATCAACCTTTACAAAGCAGTTCATGAACCAGGTGACTCAATAACATCAAATGGGTATTTTGCATCAACATTAACTACAAAGTTTGCAGCTCCCCTCCCAGAACAAGCTCACGTTGGGTGGAGGCCCCTGGAGTAAATTACATTTTTTTATTATTATTCACTCATGGCACATGGGTATCACCCACTGGGCCCAGCGTTTATTGCCCAACTCATCCCTAGTTATTCCCTTGAGAAGGTAGAGATAAGTTTCTCCTCATCTCACTCTCTCACTGACAATCTTGAAATTCTGACCAGCCAGTTACTAATAGACCATTGAGGGGGAAACAATAACTTGCTTTCCTATCAGAATTGTTCAAAGTGGGCGGCACGGTGGTTAGCACTGCTGCCTCACAGCGCCTGAGACCCGGGTTCAATTCCCGACTCAGGCGACAGACTGTGTGGAGTTTGCACGTTCTCCCCGTGTCTGCGTGGGTTTCCTCCGGGTGCTCAGGTTTCCTCCCACAGTCCAAAGATGTGCGGGTCAGGTGAATTGGCCATGCTAAATTGCCCGGAGTGTTAGGTAAGGGGTAAATGTAGGGGTATGGGTGGGTTGCGCTTCGGCGGGTCGGTGTGGACTTGTTGGGCCGAAGGGCCTGTTTCCACACTGTAAGTCTAATCTAATCTAATCTTTCAATGTCTCAATCAGATCAACATTTCATCTTCTCTGCTCAAAAGTGAATAAGCTCAATCTCTTGAACCTTTCCCTGAATTTAAAATCCCTCATCGTTGTGATCATTCTCATAAATCTCCTTCACACTGTCTCCAGGGTTTGAACCTCCTTCCTTAAGTAAGGTGTCCAGAACAGAACAAAACCAGCCTGGGTAATAGAAGGCCAAACTCCCTTCATCAAATATATTTCTAAATTCAGCTACTGTTGCCTGTGAAGGTAAGGTGTTACACATTTAAAAATAACCAATAGATCAAAGGTGTATCTCCAACATGATCTAATATTCTCTATTCAATACTTGTGCTGTCACTGGAATTAATTTCTTTTCTGCTCTCTGCTTTGTGTCAGGTGTCAGGTTAGCTCAGTTGGCTGGATGGCTGGTTTGGAATGTGGAGTAACATCGACAGCATGGGTTTGGATCTCTCGCTGACTGAGGTTACCATGAAGGACTGTCCTTCTCCACTCCTTCCCTTGTGTGAGGCACAACCTCAGGTTGAACCACCACCTACCAGTTATCACTCTCTCCCTCTCTCTGACACTCCAGCTGAGGTCCACCAGTGTCTTTTACAACTTCAAAATCACCTCCTTGTTCTCGGACTCTATGCCCTATTAGTAAAGCTGAGGATGCTGTGTGTTTTATTAACTGATCTCCCCCACATTAAGGCACCTTCACTGATCTGTGGATATATACCCCCAACTTCCTCTGCTCTTTGACCCCCTTTAGAATTTTACCCCCTACTTTGTATTGTCTTTTCATTTCTTTCAACCAACATCCTTTACCAAATTTGTGTTGAATCACTTTTGTCTTTATTTTCAAATGTTCACGAATTAAAACCCATTTTGTTAAATGAAACTTAATTTTCCCCAACCAAAAGAGAAAATGCTGGAAAATCTCAGCAGGTCTGGCAGCATCTGTAAGGAGAGAAAAGAGCTGACGTTTTGAGTCTAACTGACCCTTTATCAAAGCTAAAAAAAAGGGAGATAGAGAAGTATCTATACTAGGCTGAGAGAAGGTGAGTCATGGCTCCAGAAGCAAAGGTATCAATAAAGAGATGATAATGACAGTGCATTGAGAGATTATAGGGAGATTAGGAGCTGTGAATGACCAAGGCTGAAGCCAGTGCTATGTGACAAAATATGTGGGGGATGGGTGAAGCAGAGACAAAATGGAAAACAGGGAAGAAGGGTAGCAAAGGGGGAAAGAGGAGAGGAAAAAGGTGATGAGAGAGTGGAGAGTGAGAGAAAGAGAGACAATCAAGAAATGAGGTGGAGAACAGTGAAAAAAATATTTTAAAATTTTTTTAAAAAGTTAATAAAATAAATGAAATAAAATTACAGAGCAGAATGAAAACAGAGGGGTTGAGATGGGATAATCATCTGAGGTTGTTGAATTCAACGTTGGGACCGGCATGCTGTTCCTCCAGGTTGCGTTGAGCTTCACTGGATCATTGCAGCAGGCCAAGGACAGACATGTGGGCATGGGAACAGGATCGTGGGTTGAAGTGGCAAGCCACGGGAAGGTCCGGACCTGATTGCCTACAGACGGAAGGCACTCAGCAAAGCCATCACCCAGTCAGCGTTTTGTTTCTCTGATATAGAGGAGGCCACATTGGGAGCAACAAATGCAATAGACCAAATTGAAAGAGGTACAAGTGAAATGCTGCTTAATCTGAAATAGTGTCTGGGGGCCTTGGATGGTGAGCATGAAAGAGATAAAGGGGCAGGTGTTGCACCTTCTGTGATTGCATGGGAAGGTGCCGTGTGTGATGGGAGAGGTGTTAGGTGTGATGGAGGAGTGCACTAGGTTGTCCCGGAGGGAACGATCTCTGCGGAATGCAGACAGGGGGAGGGAACGGAAGATGTGTTTAGTGGTAGCATCGTGTTGGAGTCGGTGAAAATGGCGGAGGATTATTCTTTGCATGTGAAGGCTGGTGGGGTGAAAGGTGAGAACAAGAGGGACCCTATCCTTGTTCTGGGAGGGGAGGGGAGGGAGGGGGTGAGGGTCGTGGCGTGGGAGATGGCCCGCACGCTGTCGAGAGCCCTGTCAATAACTGTAGGTGGGAAGCCACGGTTGGAGAAGAAGGAGCACATATTAAGAGCATCACTTTGGAAAGTGGCCTCATCAGAACAAGTACAGCGGAGGCAAACGAGATGAGAGAAAGGGATAGAGTCCTTACAGGACGTAGGGTGAGAAGAACTGTAGTCCAGATAGCTGTGGGTAATTTTCTCTATCCTAGTAGTTTTGCTACTAACTAGTAATATAACTCCACAAGAACACAAAGGCAAGGATCAAGTTGAGTCTATCTGGCCCCTCAGGAACCTGCTCCACTATTCCATACGAATGCAGCTGATCCCGTCTAAGCCTCAACCCCACTTTCCTGCAAACACTCCCTTTGACCCAGTGATTAACAATCTGTCTGTCTCTTCCTCCAACTTATGCAGTGTTCTGAGTGGTGGGGGTTGGGTGGAGTGATCCCACTGATTTACAACCCTATCCTCATTCGAGAGAATTCGTCCCTCCTTACCTGTTTTCAGTCTGCCCAGCCCCTTATCCTGAAATGATAACCTCTTGTTCTAGATTCTCCCACATAAGCAAACATCGCCTCTCCAACTCCTTTGTCAATACCCCTTTAGCATCTTATAACCTTTAGTTCGATTTCCTCTCTTACAAACTCCAGAGAAACCGCTCAATCACTCATCTAAGATAAACCCTTCATCTTTCGAAATGAGTGAGTGAATCACTTCTGAACTGCCTCCAGTATAACTGCATCTCAAGTAAAGAGATCAAAATTGTACCAGTCTCTGCTCATAAGACTAAACTTTCATCTGGGCAATCAATTCAGTGATCTCCTTTGAATTCCCTCCAATTCAACTACATCCGTCCTCAAGCAACAGGACCAAATTGTCTGCAGTACTCCGGATGTGGAAACCCCAATCCCTTGTACAGTTGTAGTAACAATTACCTACTTCCATACTCCATTCCGTTCACAATAAATGTCTTCCTTGTGACCTGCTGCAGCCTTTGCACTGACATTTTGAACTTTCTCTCCTATTCAGATGATAAATTCCCTTTTTCAATTCTTCCAACTGCAATGGATAACCTCACCACTAATGGGACTGACCAAAGCTCAGTTCACTGTCTAACGGAAATTGAGAGTGTGTCATCAATTTGAACGGTTGTGCTTTAGATTTGCAAACAAGTCAGACACAACGGTTCATTTGCTCCAATTTGTCTAACAAATGTGAAATTGCTGGCTTTATTACCCTAGAGTGATTTTCAGCCCATTCAGACAGTGTTTGAATGCTGTTTGAAGTTGCTAACCATCTCACTAATTTACCTGTGCCATCAGGAACTGTTGGAAGAATCAGCTGGAGAAAATAACATACCCATGTAAAGTTTTACTGCAAATATTCAGCTTCTCCTGCGAGCAAATGAATCTGGATTGTTTGACTGATGCTCAAGCAACAATTATTCCATTTTAACCTTTAGTTTATATCTGTGCTGACCATTCCTCTGAACACAGCACATTACTTTGGATGTCTCCCCAAGTAATTTCGTCTGCTACTTGTTCAGCCTGCCCAAATCTTCACAAAGCATGTTCCCATATAGTGCATTTTTTTAAAAATTCACTTGTGGGATGAGAAAATTACTGGCTGGGCCTAGAATTTATTATCCATCCCTCGCTGGCCCCTTGAGGAGGTCGTGAGCTGCCTTCTTGAACCACTGCAGTCCCTGTGCTGTAGGTAGACCTATGATACCATTAGAGAGGGAACTACTGCATTTTGACCCAGTGACACTAAATGAATGGCTGATATATTTCCAAGTTGGGATGGTGAGTAGCTCAGAGGGAAACTTGCAGAAGGTGGTATTCTCATGTATCTGCTGTGCTCGTCCTTATAGATTATCATGGTTTTGGGTTTGGAAGGTGCTGCCTGAGGATCTTTGGTGAATTTCTGCTACTGAGCGCAGGTGGTGGATGGAGTGGATGTGGTGCCAATCAAGCAGGGGCTTTGTTGTCCCTGGACGATGTTCAGCTTCTCAAGTGAGGTCTACAATGTGCACTGCAGACATGACTGAGGACATGACTGAGTGAGTGTGTGTGCGCATGTGAAAGTATGCAATATGTGAGCAACGTCAGTTTGAAACCTACATACAGTGCCAACTGGAGAATGATCATCGGGGTTACCTGCTGGAGTGTCTCACCTGGTTCCCAATTCTGGAGTTTAATGGGAAGAAATGTGAGGAGAGAAGGATCAGAAACAGTGGGACAATGAGTACTGCCATCTCAGTGCTGTGTGCCTATGCTGGATTCAGAGAGGGATTTCCTGTCAATAACATCATCCCTTCAGCAAACACCAATCCCAGTGTTCCCTGTCGCCCTGACCCCCTGCCAACACTCGTTCATTTGGAGGGAAACCCTCGTGTCTGAAAATTCCCTCCAAACCCTCACCATTGCAGGAGCATCATTGTTAATGAGACAGGCTGCACAGAAACAATATCCCATCAATCCAAGCCAAACTATTTGATGCTAGACTCAAGACATCGCTCTGCACCAACTCTCTCTAAATTGTCAACTAGAAATTACTGTCCCTCATTTTCATGGCCTGCATATATCGAGGCAAAACTTCCCTTTGTCCTCCACCAGTCAGCCACAATTGGGCCATTCACAGAAAACAGTGAAAATATCATCAGGAGACGGCCATTCGGCCCCTCTAGCTTGCTCCACCCATTCAATGGGATCATGGCTGATCACCCAACACAGTCTCCTGTCTTCCTGCATTCTCCCTTTAGCCCCAAAGAATTCAATCCAATTCCTTCCTGAACAACATTCAGTATTCTGGCCCTGACTGCTTTCTGTGACAGAGAATTCCACACGTTCCTCACTCTCTGGGTAAAGACATTTCTCCCCATCTCAGTCCCACACCATTTCCTTTTGACTGTGACCCCCCTGATTCTGCAGTCTCCGCCCAGTCACTGGGAACACTCGCCCCCATGTTTACTCTGTCTCGTCCTTGTTCACATTTATAGATTTCTAGGAGATTCCCCCTTAATTCTTCTAAACTCCAGTGAATGTCATCATAACCATTCCAGTCTCTCTCCATCTGTCAGTCCTGCCAACCCAAGAATCATTCTGGGAAACCTTCGCTGCACTCTCTCCATAGGCACAAAATCCTTCCTCAAATAAGGAAACCCCAAACTGCGCACAGAGTTCTCCAGGGAGTAGTCTCACCCTGTCCAATTGTAGCGAGACATTCCTTCACTTGGATTTGAATCTTCTCACTATGAAGGCCTCCCTTATCTGAGAAAGGATATTACTCTCTCTCCCATTTCCCCCACAGATGCTGCCGACCTGCTGAATTTCTGAAGCAATTTTTTTTTAAAGTGAGTTCATGTCAAGACTTCAGCTGGACCCCAGTGAAGAATGAGCACAGATCAAAGATGAAGAATGAATTACCTAGCTCTGTGAGGTTGATGGAATTCCTGGTCACGTTAAATATTGTAAAAAAAAATCCAACCCCTGTTGATCGCAATGCACTGGTATCTGCCTTGGTTCTGGGACTGGAAGGATTCAATGTCCAGCTCTCTCCAGTCTGAGCTCAAGTTGTAATTCCCGCTGGCATCGTTTAAGGCTTACCTTTGACACAATACACACTCGACACAATACACACTCTCGGACAAGATGAATCCTAATTGGAACCTCCATTTTATTGACTCTGGGGGTGAGGAAAACCCCAGCAACAGGAACTGGAACAAAACAAGACAAAGAGGAAATAAAAGATTGGATGTTGAAATTGTCTGTCTTTTTGTTATCTTCTATGACAGAAAGGAGAAATAAAACAACTGAGATTCCACATCATTGCAAAGTCTCCACCTGTTATAAAATCTATACTTCAAAGGATTTATGGATGGTCAAATTGTACACCATCCAACCATTGCCAGCTTGATGTTCAATGGTATTACCATTGCTGTCTCTAACCCCTGCGTATCAAATCTTGGGGGTTACCATCACTGTCCCCACCCCCTGCAATATCAACATCCCAGGAGTTACCGTCACTGTCCCCATCCCACACCCCACTTTGAACATCATCCTTTCCAGCCAAAAGCAACCACCTCTCTGGTCTCTAATACCATACTCCCATTCGTAAGGTCACAGAACGGAAATAGGCCATTCGGCCCAACGCGACCATGCTAACCAAATCTCCGAACAGAACTAGCCCCAATTGCTTGTGTTTGGCCCATATGCGTCAAAACCTTTCCTATCAATGTATCTTTCCACATCTCTCTTTAAAAGGTTGTTATTGTACCCACTTCTTCTGGCAGCTCATTCCAAATACACACCACCCTCTGTGTGAAAAAGTTACCCCTCAGGTCGCTTTTAAATCTTTCCCCTCTCACCTTAAACCAATGCCCTCTAGTTTTGGACTCCCTGCCCTGAGGAAAAGACCTTGACTATTCACCTTATCCAAGCCCCTATTTCTGCAGCAATATACATATGAAACATCAAAGACCACTTAATGTGAGTCTAGCCTTGGATTGCAAATGCACAACTAAATCGTTCTTCGATGTGATGAGGATTTCTGCCTCTCCCTCCCTTACAGACAGGAGTGCCAGATTCCCCACCACCCTCTGGGTGAAAATATTTTCCCTCACATCCCCCTCTGAACATCCTGCCCCTTACCTTCAATCTATGCCCCTCCCCCAGTCATTAATCCCTCCTTCAAGGGGGTGGAGGAGGTTTCTTCCTGTCTACGCCTCTCATAATTTTATACATCTCAATCATGTCCTCACACTCTCAATCTGCTCTGCTCGAAGGAAAACAACCCCAGTCTGTCCAACCTCTCTCCATCACTGAAACTCTCCAGCCCCCAAGGCAACATCCTGGTAAATCTCCCTCTGCATGCTCCCCCAGTGCCACCACATTGCTCTGATCATGTCGATATTCCCAGTAAATCTCCTCACCATCCTTGTAGAAAATATAACAGACTGGGGTCGAACAACGCAGTTTAATGAGCTACTGTCTCCCTCCACTATCTTGTTTCCAGTGTGGACACTCAGCTTTTGAACTGACACAGGGATGCCTGTGATTAAAGCAAACTGTTAGGCACTTTTCTAAGGCAGGAGTTGTTGTTGTGTTCAGCAACAAATAGTACTCTCACCATACAGTCAGAGAGAGTTAGAGTCACTGAGAGTCAGAGAGACAGAGGGTCACGGAGAAGCAGAAAGAGACAAAGTTTTAAAGAAACAGAGTCAGAAAGAGGCACAAAATCACGGTGTCATCGAGATTAATTGACAGAGTTAAAGCAAGTCATAGACAGTCAAACAGAGAGAGATAAAAATACAGAGACACATAAAGAGAGAGACTTCGCAGTTTGTACAAGCTGCCTCACTGGGAGGGGGAATCTCTCCTGTCCCCCTCCACCCCCCAATAACCACCATCCTGACCCTCGGGGACGGGACATGTTGACACAGTCCGCTCTCCCTCGGCGCTTTTCCTTCCCGCGTGGCCCCGGCGCCATTTTAGCCTCAGGCCCCGCCCCCTCAGGCCCCGCGCGAGATGGCGGTTAACGGCCGCCTCGTGCCCCAAGTGACCGTTAGCAGCTGCTTCAGGGGAAAGACTCTTTAAAGGGACAACCCTTTCAGGAGAGAGAAACAACAGGGCCGGCTCCGGGACTCGCCAAACTCAATCATAATCACAAATACACACACAGACAGACAGGTGGGAGTGAACAAGAAATTATGCGGCGGCACATCAAGACCAAAGGCCGCTCCCCCGAAGGACGGCTGTCCCGGACTCGAAACGTTGACTCCGCTTTCTCTCTGTCTGTCTCTGGACAGATGCTGCCAGGCCTGAAGCACAAACAAGGTCCTCGGGGGTGAGTCCGAGTTCAGGATCCTATTAAGGTTCGGTTGGCAGGTGGATGACCGTGTGGGAGGGTATGCAATGGGATTAGAAGAATAGAGGCGGAAACTGTTTCCTAAATGGGGAAAGGTTTCGGAAATCTGAAGCACGAAGGGACTTGGGAGTCCGAGTTCAGGATTCTCTTCAGGTTAACAGGCAGGTTCAGTTGGCAGTTAGGAAGGCAAATGTAATAAAGAACAAAGAAAATTTATAGCCCAGGAACTGGCCCTTTGGCCCTCCAGGCCTGAGAGGATCCAAATCCACTGTCTAAACCTGTGGCCCAATTCATTCTTTATCCCTCTCGTGAGAAATAAAACTCACAGTATAATAAATTTCAGTCCGAGTCAAAATCTGAAGCAGCGAATTTTATTGAAACCTTCTTACAAGAAGGTGTGACTAGTGGGCACACACATTCAGGGATTGCTTGGCAGTTTATACAGTCTTAATTTTTGGTACTCCCTGTTTGCTTCATAGGCCTTCATACCTATCAATCTCCCTTATTGTGTTCTATCAGTACCCAGCCTGCTCTTTATTACTTCCCCCACCCCCCTCCAAATTGGCGACCCTCCCCTCTTTAAGTGCTGACATAAGGGATTTGCTAAACTTGGATCTTTATGTTCTTTTCACTTTATCTGTTTGCTTGTAACATCATCCATTGTTCATAGGTACATTTCAACAATGTATCTCTTCTTGCCTAGTTTATGTGTTTCAGCTATCTTGCTGAGACTGTAAAATTATTTAAACTATCATGATGAAAGAAATTATTTGCTAGAAAATAATTATACACTAAAGTTAGGAGAAAGTGAGGACTGCAGATGCTGGAGATCAGATCAGACCTGAAGAAGGGCTTATGCCCAAAACGTCGAATCTCCTATTCCTTGGATGCTGCCTGACCTGCTGCGCTTTTCCAGCAACACATTTTCAGCACTAAATTTAGTACTCAATTATACTTGCAGAAGTAACACTGTTTTACCTATATCCCACAATTTCCCCCTTTTTTCTTTAATTATCATTTGTTATCTTCTGCATTTTTTTAAATATATGTCGCTTCCAAATTGACCAGCATCTTTTCCGAAATTTCTTCTTTTTTTTTGGAATCTTCCCGAGGTCATTCATTCCCTCATTGTTTAACAAGTAGAACCCTTCCCTCACCTGATTGTTCTTTAGAGACATTTGTGTGGCCAAAGCTGTTTCAGTCAACCTTTGGATTAACCCCCTGTGCGCAAGGCATGATACAGCATCCTATTGCGATTAGTACTCCCACCACTACGATCAAGGAGGTAAGGATTGAAACCACCACACCCTTCCACTTCCCAAACCATAATTCTAGCCACCCGGTGAATGATGTGCTCACTCCTGAATTTTCAGATAATTCTTTCACTAGTGTTGTTGGACCTTGCAGGGCTCAAGTGATAGACCCATCTGGGGCGGTGTTATTTGGAATAAAGATACAACGGCTCCCTCCGAACATCTCACACACTCCCTCTTTTTCTGCTAGGATCGTATCAAGGGCCATTCTATTCTCCCATGCCAATCGGTTGGTTGCATCAAGTTGTTCATCTATTCCTTTAATTGCGTCTCTAGTGTGACTGATAAACCTTTGCTTATTATAGAAAATATAATTTATCCAATCCACATTTTTCTTAACTGCTACCCATCAAAAGCGAGCTGATTCAATGCCTGCTGTGATCTGGTTATGAGCCTTAAATTCATCAGGTAACCCTCTTGATACTCCTATAGAGTCTAGATATACCTGATCATCAAAGAAAGTACCCAGTAGTGACCTCTTGCTTCATCCCCCTTTCTTTACTATCTCTTTCTTTTCAAATGCTAGGATGAACAGAATTGCCAATTGTACAATTGCACACATGCCCTTCCAATCTGGAGATAGGGTGGGTCTCAATATTTTCCCTCTGCAGTATCACCACAGATCCGCTCGGGAATCCTTAATGCTGAGTAGTTCCCTCCCTTTTCCATCACGTACTCAATCTCAGTACATGATTTCAGCTCCCCCAAATATCTGAACCGATCTGTTCCTCAGCTGTTTACACACTGTGATTTCTGACAACAGCGGAAAAAATGGGGTGTCGTCTTTAAACCTTCCTTCTTTAAGAGAGGGAACATTAATAGAAGGGGCATACAATCTTTATTACTCCATGCAGTCTCATCCTGAAACAGGGCTATCATGCATGTCATGCCCCTCCTGTTTCGCTTCCAAAAGGAAAGGGGACTATTTGGGCCATTGGTCTCCCAGCGGCACATGCATAACAGTTGCTTTTATTCAAACTTTTCACAGTGTACTTTACCCATTCAACCCAGGCATTTGTATCCCCATATCCTGTTTCTACTTCAGTGGTCTGCTTTAAGTCCGTTACCTCTACAATTTTCATCACCTTAGGGTCAGAGTAAGGGACTTCACTATTCCTTTCTCCTATTAGGGTTCTATCTTTCACCTGTAGTTTAAAACAACATCCCAGGAAATTCTTCCCGTCTGCTTTCATCTCTATCCCAAATATTTGGTCTAATTGGACCTGATAGATTTCACTTCTAAAACTGCTTCATACCATGAGGTTTTCTTTCTTGTTAAATATATTGGGTTACACTTTTTATCGGGACAGTCAAGAGCTGGCTGGAAGAGTACTTCCAAACAGTACTTTGTGGAACTGTTATCACTAAGTAAGATGACAACACCATGGCCTGACAGAATCCTAAGACTAGTAAAGCTAATATAGTGCACCTAAACATTCTTCCCATTTTACAGTGGTATTAAAGCAGCGAGAGACTTAGCATACAACACTACAGAAACTATCCCATGCTCGCGCAGCTCTGTATAATCAGTTATTTAAAGTCTTTTCAACTTAAGTTTAAGTGGCTCTTTTGTCGATTCAGTTGTCCAGATTTCTGTCTCAACTGGAGATTCCACTGGCCCTTTGATCCGATTGTAGTGAGTCCAGCCTTTCTCTGCTGTTCCAGTGGTCAAGAGTGCTTGGTATGGCCCCTCCCAGTCTGGTTGCGATTTGTTCTCAGTCCATGATTTGACTAGGACCCAATCCCCCGGTTGGATGGGATGGACGGCAAATTCAGAGGGTTGAGTCTGTGCCAGCGAACTCTGTTTTCTGAGGAAAGACAAAGAGGAGGACAAGCCCAGTATATACTTCAAGAACAGATCTTTAGTCTCCAGGGTCAGCAGTTCCCCTTTTGTTCCCAGATAGGGCAGGCCAACAATATCCTATAAGGGGACAGCCTCATATCTTTCCTTGGGGCCATTCAAACTCGCAAAAGGGCTATAGGTAAACACTTAGTCCAAGGGAGTCTGGCTTCTACTACTAATTTAGATAACTGCTTCTTGAGCGTCTGGTTCATTCTGTCAGCCTTTCCTGATGAAGTGCCAAGGAGTGTGGAACACTCAGGATATTCCTAATCCCTCCATTTCCCTCTGGAGTACTCTAGAGGTAATGTGACTTCCCTGATCTGAATCTATGCATTCCACTATACCGTATCTCGGGATTAATTGTTCGCATATTATCTTGGACACCTCACTTGCGGTGGCAGTGGTTAAAGGGCATGCTTCCACCCAACCAGATAGGTGATCAGCCATTACCAGCATATACCTCAATCTTCCCACTCAGGGTAATTCGGTATAATCTACTCAAATACTCTGAAATGGTCTTAGCTCCTTGATTTTTTTTTTACAAATTATACATCCCTCGCATATCTGTTTGGCTATCGTATATATCCCTTTGCATCCATATTTTCTTAAGATTAAATCACACATTGCTTGCACTCCCCTGATGTAGTTGAAAAGTGTGGTACTGGAAAAACACAGCAGGCCAGGCAGCATCCGAGGAGCAGCAGAATCGACGTTTTGGGCATAAGCCCTGTTTCAGGAATGAGGCTGGTGTGCCAAGCGGGCTGACATAAAAGATAAGGGGGCGGGAAGTTATACAGTAGTTGGAAGGTGGTGAGGGTGAGGCTGGAGAGGGGGTGGGGGCGAAGAGCTCAGGAAGAAAATTGCAGGTCAAGAGGGCGGTGCTGAATCCGGGGGTTGGGACTGAGATAAGGTGGGGGGAGGGGAAATGAGGAAGCTGGAGAAATCTACATTGATCCCATGTGGTTGGAGGATTCCTAGGCGGAAGATGAGGCGCTCTTCCTCCAGGCATTGTGTGGCTAGGGTCTGGCAATGGAGGAGGCCAAGGACCTGCATGTCCTTGGCGGAGTGGGAGGGGGAGCTAAAGTGTTCAGCCACGGGGTGGTTGGGTTGGTTGGTGCGGGTGTCCCAGAAATGTTCCGCAAGTAGGCAACCTGTCTCCCCAATGTAGAGGAGACCACATCGGATGCAGTGGATACTGTAAATGATGTGTGTGGAGGTGCAGGTGAATTTGTGACAGATATGGAAGGATCCATTGGGGCCTTGGGGGGAAGGTGTGGGTGCAAGTTTTGCACTTCTTGTGGTTGCAGGGGAAGGTGCCAGGAATGGAGGTTGTTTTGGTGGGGGTGTGGACCTGACGCGGGAGTCGCGGAGGGAGTGGTCTCTCCGGAACGCTAATAGGGGTGGGGAGGGAAATATATCTCTGGTGGTGAGGTCCTCACCCTCCCCTGATGTAGGACAGCCATAATCTCTTGCATCATTTTATTCAACATTTCCCTCCCATTGGGTAACATCCAGCGCCCATCCACTGTCTTTGCAGCTCCTAAATCTTTTAGTTCCTTTTCCTCCTTTGCAGTAAACAACGGGGCACCCTGAAGATCTGGAATTGCAGGTATTAGGGAGTATATCACTGCTCCCAGTGGATTCAGTTTTGCTTCGTTAGCTACCTCATCGGCCAGTTTATTTCCTCTTACTTCCAAGTCATTCCCCTTCTGATGTCCATTTTTATGAACTACCACTATTTCTCTTGGGAGTAAGAGATTCCAGCACTTGTTTTATCAATTCCTCATGTGCTAGGTCTTTTCCTCTGCTATTTATCAGTCCTCTTTCTCACCAAATTTTTCTGAAGGTATGTACCACTCCAAATGCATAATTGGAGTCTGTATATATCGTTCCTTCTTTGCTTTCTAAGGCTCTGAGAGCTCTTTCTAGGGTATAAAGTTCACAAGTTTGGGCTGACCAGCCGTTAGGCAGTCTTTCAGCATCGATAATGCTTCCCTCTATCCCATCTACTACAGCATATCCATTGTGCCTTTTACCCTCAATCACCCAGGAGGACCCATCGATAAACAACCGAGCTCCCGCATGCAGTGGGATGTCCCTTAAGTCCATCTTTAGTCTGATATTCAATAATATCAAGGCAGTCATGTTCTGGATTGCTGAGGGCCACCCCTTCTCCCCCGCCACAGAAACGCAGCTGGATTCAAGCAACTATCTGTGACTAACACAAGGTCATTCTGCTCTATTAAGATTGTCTCAAATTTCAAGATCCTAGAGTCTGTGAGCCATCGTCCTGCTTTTTGATTTAATATGGTCCGTACCTGATGTGGGGTGCTGACTATTAAGGCTCCTCCAAAAGTAAGTTTCTGACTCTCCTCTACCAATAAGGCTGTTGCTACCACTGCCTGCACGCACTCTGGCCAGTAATGTAGCTTTCCATTCTTTAATTTAAAATGAATTAATGCAGTTATGTTTTAAATTAACCATGAATCAATATGACAGGTCACTGAGAATGCATGAAGGAATCCTCCCAATTAATATTAATTCAGGCTAACACAATTGATTTATTATAAATATTAATTATTAATTATATAATTCAGGGTGAAAACACAACAAGTGACGAAAACATTTTAAAAACTGTAATTGCGCAGTTCTGATCATTTACCAGTCACTTGTGACTTCTCATTCTGTTTCTGTAATTGTTTTGCTCAAGCACATTCATTTTTCATAGCATCATTTGCAGTTGGTTCAATCCCCAATTTGGTGGCAGCATCTTTTCATGAGTGCAAAACTGATGCTTCGTGTCCCTTATCACAAAACTGTCGCCATAATCCAATTAACTCTCATTCCCACTGCCTTGGGCTTTAAATTTAAGGTTGACCTTACTGTCCCCGTATCGACTAGGAAAACTACATCCTCTTTATAAAGTCTCACCTTTAAATTTATCAAGGATTCCTGATGGGTCTCCAGGGGCAGGAACCCCTGACACCCCTATTTGTCATCAAGGTTCATAAACGGTACTGCCTTTGCTTCCTTTTTCAGATCTGGACACTCTCCTAAAGTGACTTGCCTTTCCACAATAATAACATCCCGCTGTGGGGATTTCCACTTTGATCCTTGTTCCTGTCTATCACACCCCTTAACATTTCCTCCCCGATCTCTTCTCCTCCCTTTATTTTCAACATGCTGCCCGCCACCGTTCCGGTTTCTTTATTACCTCACCAACCGTGGCTATCATTATTTTTGCCTTCTGTCTCTGCTTCTCATGTTAAGTTGCCAGATCAATTGCTGAGCAGACTTAACCAATTGAACAGCTTTAGGGCCACCTAATCGCCATTCCTCATTACCCAATGTTTTGTTTAGACCGTTGCAATATTTCTTGTCCCCTGTAACCTCAAGTACCAGGAGCCTCTGCTTCCTACAACTTCAACTACAATTTATCAATTTATGCTTGTCTAACTTTAAAGCCTGTTTCTAACTATAAATTTTGGAATCTTACATTTAAAATATTAAATACTGAACAAGTAAAATGCATACAGTTCCCAACTTTGAAATCCACTATAATTACCCCATTTTGGTCCCTCGATCTAAATATAAAATTAGCTGTAAGTTGTGCTGACCAGTGATTGCTCAATTACAATGCTATAGGTCGTGAAATAACCGGAGCTGCCTTAAAAGGATTTGTCTATTCAAGTTAAAAAAAATACTTTAATGCATGAATAATGGCCGAATCCATATTAACCATAGGATTTGTTTTACTACAATCTAATGTTGAACTGAAACTTCAACTGTCCTCCATAAATCGCTTTTATGTTAGGATAAAAGAGATTAGTTAGAAACTGATAGTAAGGTAGTCATGACTTGTAAAAAGAACAGGAGTTAACATTATTTCATAATCTGTAAAATCCTTAACCTCAAAAGAAATCATGTTAATTTCCATAATAGAAATCCGATTCAAAACAGTCTCGGATCTCAAGCTCCAGGAACAAAGCACAAACATTCAATCACCAACAAACAAATATGCATTCAAACCGAATCACAAAGGGTTAAACTTTGTTAGCTGTACAGCTCTTCTTTTCTCTCTCTCTCTCTCTCTCTCTCACACACACATACGCGCACACAGACACTTTGAGCTTCCTGCAATGACTCCTTTATCTTTTGAATCTTTTTCTGGATGTCTGTCCATGATTTAGTTATGAGGTGTACACTCAGTAGTCCTTCAGCTACTAGCCCTTCTGACACGAAGTATAATCTGATTCCTCCTGACTGTAAGGCTGTTTTTCATTGACATAAATTCAGATATTTACAAACCCAGTCTTCATCTGATCTGTACTTTGGCCAAAAGATGGCAGGATGAAGAATGGATTCCTCAGTGCATACAAAGCAACAATGTTTAATCATCTTTTTCCTATCTTTTTCCCTTGTACAGTATTATTTTTCCAATTCCACAACATCCTGCCCAATGGACTTTCTGGAGGTATGTTGTCAGGGACCCCGCTTCCAATTCCATTTTCTTTTTCCTGGAGGCTTTTTCTTTTCCCTTGGCACAGCCCATATTGAGTTCCTTCATTAGTCCCTTATTAACTACTAGAACTCAACCCAGCCACCAAGGCAGTACTTAAAAGTCAATTTTCTTACCTTGGTCTGTGCACAGAGTTGCCTGGCTCCCTGTCGCCTGATTCAGATCGAGATCCCAGGAGAGTCTATCAGTCAACCAGAAGGGGGAACTCACCTCCGAGGAACACGGGACCGTTCTAAAAGGAACGGGAGGCGTCTTCCCAGTCTTCGACGGTGCTTTACCCTGCCGGTCACGAAAGGACATCCCAGACGAAGCCCCCAAATTGTGAGAAATAAAACTCACGGTATAATAAATTTCAGTCTGAGTCAAAATCTGAAGCAGCGAATTTTATTGAAACCTTCTTGCAAGAAGGGGCGACCAGTGGGCGCGCACATTCAGTGACTGCTTTACAACTTATACAGTATTAATTTTTGGTACTCCCCGTTTACCTCATAGGTCTTCATATCTATCAATCAATCTCCCTTATTGTGTTCTATCAGTACCCAGTTGCGCTCTGCTCTTTATTACTTCTCCCCTTCTTCAAGTTGGTGACCCTCCCCTCTATAAGTGCTGACATAAGGGAGATTTTGCTAAACTTGGATCTTTGTTGTTTTCACTTTATCTGTTTGCTTGTAACATCTTCCATTGTTCATAGGTACATTCCATTCTTGAATATACATTTTAACAATGTGCCTTTTCTTGCCTAGTTTATGTGTTTCGGCTATCTCAGCTATTTTGCTAAGACTGTAAGTTATTTAAACTATGATGATGAAAGAAATTATTTGCTAGAATAATTATGGATTAAAGTTAGTACCCAATTATCCACAATTATACTTGCAGAAGTCACACTGTTTTACCTATATCCCACACTCTGCTCTGTCCAAAGCCATCGTAAATGAATCTACCTGCCTGCCTCTACTACCTCTGCTGGCAAGGCATTTTAGGCATCTACCACCCTCTGTTTTGAGTAATTGTTGCGTATATCCCCCTTAAACTTTTCACCTCTCACCTTGAACGTGTCACCCTGGGGAAAAGCTTCTATCTACCCTGTCAAACCCTTCATGATTTTGTAGACCTCAAATCAGGTCCCCCTTCAATCTCGTACTTTCTAATGAAAACAATCCTAACCGACTCAGCTTCTCTTCACAGCTAGCACCTTCTGTACCAGGCAAAATCCTCGTAAACTTTCTCTGCACCCTATCCAAAGCGTCCACATCCTTTTGGTAATGTAGCGACCAGAACTGGACACAGTATTCTAAATGTGGCCGAACCAATGTCTTGTATAATTTTAACATGACCTGCCAGCTCTTATATTCAATACCCAATCAGATGAACGTAAACATACCATATGCCGCCTTGACCACTTTACCCACCTGTGCAGCAACCTTCAGGGTACAATGAACCTGAACTCCCAGATCTCTCTGCTCATCAACTTTTCCCAAGGCTCTTCCATTTACTGTATAATTCGCTCTAGAATTAGACTTCCCAAAATGCATCACCTCACATTTGCCTGGATTGAACTCCATCTGCCACTTTTCCACCCAACTCTCCAGTCAATTGAGATTCTCCTGTTTTCTTTGACAGTCCCCTTTCACTTTCTGCTACTCCACCAATCTTTGTGTAATCTGCAAACTTGCTGATCATACGAACAGTGGCTCTGGCACTGATCCCTATGGAACACCACTGGTCACCTTTCTCCTTTTTCAAGAAACTCCCTTCAACTACTACTGTGTCTCCTGTTGCTCAACCAGTTCTTTATCCAGACGTGCTGGAAGACTGGAGGTTGGCAAACGTGGTGCCACTGTTCAAGAAGGGCGGTAAAGACAAGCCAGGGAACTATGGACCAGTGAGCCTGACCTCTGTGGTGGGCAAGTTGTTGGAGGGAATCCTGAGGGACAGGATGTACATGCATTTGGAAAGGCAAGGACTGATTTGGGATAGTCAACATGGCTTTGTGCATGGGAAATCACGTTTCACAAACTTGATTAAGTATTTTGAAGAAGTAACAAAGAAGATTGATGAGGACAGAGCAATTGATGTGATCTATATGGACTTCAGTAAGGTGTTCGACAAGGTTCCCCGTGGGAGACTGATTAGCAAGCTTAGATCTCATGAAATACAGGCATCTATTTCAGACAAGAATTCAGTCAAAACCCCTTGAAAAATGCTGTACATATCAATGGGCTTGACAATATTAGGCAAGAACTTTCAAAAGCTGATTGACAGATGCTCACAGTTAAATAGATGGCTTGAAATGGGAAACCTTCAAAAATGAGATAACAACAGTCCAGAGAAAGTCTGTTCCTGTTAGGGTGAACGGCAAGTCTGGAATGTGGAGGGAATGCTGATGTAAGCATAGGATGTATAGTAAGTAAATTTGTAGATGACACCGTGGGCGGCACGGTGGCACAGTGGTTAGCACTGCTGCCTCACAGCGCCTGGAGACCCGGGTTCAATTCCCGACTCAGGCGACTGACTGTGTGGAGTTTGCACGTTCTCCCCGTGTCTGCGTGGGTTTCCTCCGGGTGCTCCGGTTTCCTCCCACAGTCCAAAGATGTGCGGTTCAGGTGAACTGGCCATTCTAAATTGCCCATAGTAGTAAGGGGTAAGGGATAATGTAGGGGTATGGGTGGGTTGCGCTTCGGCGGGTCGGTGTGGACTTGTTGGGCCGAAGGGCCTGTTTCCACACTGTAAGTAATCTAATCTAAGTAAAAAAAAAATTGGAGTGTAGTGGACAGCAAAAAAGGTTACCTCCGATTACAACAGGATCTTGATCAAATGGGCTAATGGGCTGAGGAGTGGCAGATGGAGTTTAATTCAGATAAATGAGAGGTGGTGTATTTTGCGAAAGCAAATTTTAGCAGGACTTATGTACTTAACGTGAAGCTCCTAGGGAGTGTTGCTGAACAGACAGACTTTGGAGTGAAGGTGCATAGTTCCTTGAAAGTAGTCTTGCAGGATGATAGGATATTGAAGGCATTTGTTATGCTTTCCATTATTGGTCAGAGTTTTGAGTACATGTTGCAGCTGTACAGGACATTGTTTTTACCCAACAGTGGCCTAACCAATGACTGCAGATGCTGGAAACCAGATTCTAGATTAGAGTGGTGCTGGAAAAGCACAGTAGTTCAGGCCGCATCCGAGGAGCGGCAAAACCGACGTTTCTGACAAAAGCCCTTCATCAGGAATATGATTTTACTGCTCCTCGGATGCTGCCTGAACTGCTGTGCTTTTCCAGCACCACTCTAATCTAGAATCTAGGCCACTGTTGGAATATTGCGTACAGTTCTGGTCTCCTTCCTATCGGATGGATGCTGTGAAACTTGAAAGGGTTCACAAAAGATTAACAAGGATGTTGCCAGGATTGGAGGATTTAGGCTAGAAGGAGAGGCTGAACAGGCTGGGGCAGTTTTCCCTGCAGCGTCAGAGGCTGAGGAGTGACCTTAGAGGTTTATAAAATCAAGAGGGGCATGGTTAGGATAAATACAAGAGGTATGTTCCCTGGGATGGGGGAGTCCAGAACTAGAGGGAATAGGTTTAGGGAAAGATGGAATAGATAGAAAAGACCTAAGTGGTGGAGGCCAGTACAATTGCAACTTTTAAAAATCATCTGAATGGGTATCTGAATAGGAAGGGTTTGAAGGGATATAGGCCGGGTGCTGGCACATGGGACTAGATTGGGTTGGGATATCTGGTCGGCATGGAACGTTGTACCGAATGGTCTGTTTCCATGCTGTACATCTCTTTGACTTGATGATTGATGAGAGTAGAGTGGTGGACGGGATCTATATGGACTTCAGTAAGATGTTTGACAAGTTTCCTCATTGTAGACTGGATTGCAAGGTTAGGTCACATGAAAATTGAGGAGAACTAGCAATTTGGACAGAGTTGACTTGAACATGGAAGACAGAGGGTGCTGGTGGAGGGTTACCTTTCAGACTGGAGACCTGTGATCAGTGGTATGCCACAAGGATCAGTGCTGGGTTCACTGCTTTTCACCATTTATAAGAACGATTTGAATGTAAACATAAAAGGTTTGCAGATGACACCAAAATTGGCAGTGTAGTGGACAGCAAAGAACGTTCCCTCAGTACAACAGGATTGTTATCAGATGGGTCACTGGGCTGAGCAGTGGCAGATGGAGTTTAATTCGGATAAATTTGAGGTGCTGCATTTTGGAAAGGCAAATCAAGGCAGGAGTAATACACTTAAAAGTAAGGAACTGGGGAGTATTGTTGAACAAAGATGATGAGTGCAGATTCATAGTTCTTTTGAAAGTGGAGTCGCCGGTCAATAGGATAATGAAGGTGTCATTTAGTATGCTGCCTTTCATTGGTCCGAGCATGGAGTATAGGGATTCAGACGTCATGTTGCAGCTGTACAGGTAATTGCTTCGGCCGCTTTTGAAATATTGTGTGCAATTCCTGTCTTCCTATCGGAAGGATGTTGTGAAACTTGAAACATTCAGAAAGAATTTACAAGACTGTTGCCAGGGTTGGAGTGTTTGAGCGAAAGGGACAGGCTGAAGAGGCTGGGTCTGTTTTCCCTGGAGTGTTGGAGGCTGAGAGGGTGACATAATAGAGATTATAAAATCAGGAGGTCATGGATAGGCTAAATAGACAAGGTATTTTTCCAGGGGTGGGGAGTCCAGAACTGAAGGACATAGGTTTTGGGTGAGAGGTCCCTTTTAAATCTTGCCCCTAAGGGGAAACTTTTCTATGCAGGTGGTGGTGTGTGTATGGAATGAGCTGCCAGAGGAAGTGGTAGGGTCTGGAACAATTCCAACACTTAAAGGCATCTGGAAGCGTACATGATTAGGAACGGTTTAGAGGGAGATGGGCCAAGTGCTGGCAAATGGCACTAGTGCTGTCAAACGGAACATGATTATTTTCGAATATCTGGTTGGCATGGATGAATCAGACTGAATGGTCTGTTTCTGTGCTGTACACCTCTATAACTCTATGGCTGTGAAGTATAACAATTATTGGCAAATGGGCTGATGTACATAAAGAATGGAGAGAGAGAGGAAAAACAAATGTAATTCCTCCAAGGTAGTTGACTCTAGATTTGAAAATTTCTCTCTGGAAACTGAGTCAACGTGTGTCTAATTCAATCTGCTCTAACTGTGGAAAGGATGTTCTTCAGTCTGACTGCAGTAACATACCTGCTGTTTGTTAGAAGGAACTGATCACACTTGGCTTTGTACTGAGGACATATCATATTGTCTTCGTCCTTCAAGTAATTGTCTGGAGGAAGACAGAAGAGACATCATCTGTAAATCAACATTAAGTCAATGAAATAATTTAATAATCATTAGGCTGTTTTTCCTTCAAGACAGCAATTCCAACAGGACCACAGGGCTGATTTTTTCTTGGTCTGAGCTACTCTTTTGTGATTGTATCAAAAAAATCTGGACTAATTCACTGACAACCAGATACTAACCAACATCTCTACAAATGGGATAATCTAGTGCAAGTGCGTGTCTGGGTATGACAGTTTCCTTATCTATCCATACCTGTCAGTTCCTCCTCAGTGAATGTGTGAGAACAATTATCAAGATGTACCTGTTAAATGCTGCTCTGTGAATATCTGAGTGTAATTATCAAACTGTAGTTATCAATCAGTATAATCTGTGCAAATATGTGAGTGAATGCAGTTATGAACCAACCTATCCCTGTCAGATTCTGCTCTGTGCATCTGAGAATGCAGTTACTAATTTGTATCTACCAGCTTTTTGTTTATAAATATGCAAATTTATTTATCATACTGTACCTGTCAGGTTTTGCTATGAGAATGGGTTAGTCTAGTTATCAACTTGTACCTGTCGTATGTGTGTGTGTGCATGATTATTGTTCTCTCCCTTGCAGTTTCTGCAATGTGAATATGAGAGAGCAGATATCAATCTATGTCTGTCAGTTTCAGTTGTGTCCATATGAGAGTTAAGGACTTGATGTATACCTGTGACAGCAGTTCTTAGGGTGTTGTGATTGGGCCTTAAATCACAAAATGCATACGAGTTTATGACTCAGAATTGGTATGGACATTTAGCCTGTTGTCTGTAGCGGGATATTCTATTCTTTATTTGTTCTTCGTACTAGTTTGCACTAACTATTTGGCATTCTGAACTTCATCCGCTCACTGCCAGTGTCTCAGTGTAAATGCCAATTTGAGATTAGTTCTGCAGTTATCGGCCTTTGAATACCTATAGTACCGCTTTTGATCTGTGTGCAACAGTGACGAGTTGAGTATATGGATGCCATTCTCTTTTTACGTTCAGTTGTGTTTTTTCAGACAACGTGTAGGATAAACCAGTTCAATGTTCGCTAAACCTGTGTGATTGAGGGATGAATGTTGGTTCAATACTTACCTTTGCAAAGAATTTGAATTTTACTGTACTAAATATCAGGTTTAATTTTACATTTTGTGTACTAGTCTTTGTCAGTTGCTGCTCGGCACTGCAATCATGTAACATCTAACACTAACATCTTCTGAAGTGATTAATAATTTGGTCAGTCAATTTATGACTGTCCATATCTGGAAGTACTTGTTGGCCTAAATTGCATTTTCTCCCTTTAACCATTAACTGGCTAAATGTGAGTGAGTTTTCTGTTGTGCTGCCAATCTGTATCACTTTGAAAAGTGGTACTGGTCAATATCACACCGACATTGTATGTCTCCTTTTGTTTCCAGTCCTGCATGTCATGATCTGATGCACTTTGAGGTGGGTTTAATGTCTTATTAATCAGTGTTTCATACATTAAAAGTGTGGAAATGCTTCTGCATTACTCAGGCCCTCAACCAGAATGGAGTGTGGATAAAGTGTATTTTCATCAACACCAGGCTGAGACAGACAGACAGAGACAGATGTGTAAGCACGTGTGTGAATGAGCATTAAGCATCCTCTCTAGAAGAATCCTCTGTCGATCAGGCTTGACCAAGAGGTACATTTGGAATTTACATTGTTTGATTATTGTCTTTATCCAGGACAACTATTTATCAAAAGAATAATTTTGTCTTGCTCAGTTACTCAATGTCCAACTTTGCTTCTATATCTGCACTCAATATCTGCTTCATATATATTTGTTATAACAATGCAACAGCATAATTGATTATAACTTTAAAAATGCCTATTCTACACATGGATTTAATGCAGCTCAAATGTATATTTATTACAAGCACACAGTCTAACCTGCTCTAATCTTATGATTGATAATTGACTTTGAATAATGGAATTTACCATCACTAAGGTGGTATGCATTGAGAACAGTGTGAAATAACATAGATTTATGTATTGTCAGTTGTGTCTAACTCTTGGATTGAATGTGTACTTCTGGAAATGGAGCTCAATGTGCATCTGACAGTGGAAAGGACATTCTCCTCTCTGACAGTGGTAACATACCTGCTGATTGTGAGAAGCAGCTGGTCACTCTTGGATTGATCCATCAAATATTTGCCTGGAGAAAGACAAGAGAGAGAGCTCCTATAAATCACTAGCAGCTGATTGATGCAATATTATAATTCTTTGTTTTTGAACAAGGTAAGGTGAACAGTGCAGATCCTGGTTCCATTCGAGCCCTGAGCACCTAGTCTTTTTCTATTTTCAAAATTCAAAAACATTTTACTAAGATAAAAATAAACTAACCAAGAAATGCACAGCTCCACAAATGGAATGATTACACAGTTCAATATCCAACTCCCAATACATCACCTGTTGAAAGACGAACACTGGGCACGATTTCACGTACTTTGAGACGTTTCCCGGTGCCTGCTATATTTACCCTTCACAGGGTTATTACATTTGTTTCTACTGTTTGTTTCAATGTCTATTCGCAACAAACAGCGTGAAACAGAAGCCAAACAATAAACTCCCATCAGTGTTTAGGGGATTAAAACCTACAGAATGTCCCACAGCAGGATTAAAACCCACAGCAGCAGCTTCCCGCTCTGCCTCCCTCAGCAGGTCCACACACAGCCCGAGAAAGCCTCTCTCTTCCCCCCAGCCCGCTCACTCCAAGTTCCGGGACCAGATCCTGCTCCGCTCGGCCTCTTACAAACAGTCCCCAGTTCTCCCTGAACTCACCCCGAATCAATCCCGGTCTCGGAGCCCCCTCTGTGTCCCAGGCTCCCATCCCGATGTGCTGCTGGAAGGAGCCTGCTGTTCCCTCGCTTCCCTGGGCGCTGATCTCTCCATTGCGGTCTGTTTCAAACAAACCTCTTGCACTCACTGAGTAAATGCTCCTCAATGGCAGCGTTGGGGGCGGGGCTCATGCATGCGCTCCTTTAGTGAGGAACAATAGTCATGGGAGCAGAATCGAGCATGCGCTGCTTTAACCAATGATTCCCAGAAACAAACATCAATTGGTCATTTCCACAATTTCCTTTTCTCCCAGTTTAACCAAAGGAACTGGGGTTGTGGGGGAAAGGGCAGAGAAGGTTTTAAGCTGGGATGTTGTCCCTTTATGAAGCTCTTAATGCAGCTCACTCCCGGATCATGTTAATAACTCCTCCCTCCGTCTCTCTCACAATCTGATCAGGGAGCGGAGAAACTGGCGGCCACTCGGCCCATCCCCTGTGCTCCCCCATTCGATAACATATGGTCAGATCGAATGTTAACTGTGGTATTTAATCCTGTTGACCCTCATCCACAAATATTAACTCTTTGTCCAAAGTAACATACAGAGAGATGGAATAAGTGGAACATTCTTACGAAGGCAGAAAGTAACTGATGGAGAGAGTGTCAGTGGTTAATTCTGGATCAGGAGGCCCGTGTAAAAGTCAGACGAGGTGTGCAATAACATCTCTGGGACACGATTTAGTTTGTCGTGGATGACAGATTTTAGTGTTAGGTATGCTGATGTATTGTACGCTAGCTGTTTTTGTTTATTCACTCCTGGAACGTGGTTGCCGCTGGCTGAGCCTACCATTTATTCTCCATCTCTTTGAGAAGGCGGTGTTGAGCCACTTTCTGGAACAGCCGTTGTCCATGTGCTGCCCACAATGCCGTGTATAAGAAGTTCCAGGGTTTTGATCCAGTGACAGTGAAAGAAAGTGGTTTCATTTCCAAGTCAGCATTGTGAATACCTTGGAGGGGAACTTGTCTGATTTCAAGGCGGTGTGCCCTGACATAAGCTGCCTTTATCCTTTTAGATGGAAATAGTCGCGATTTGGAAGGTCTTCCTTTTACAGATTACAAAACTCAAATCTCTTTGTCAGTGACACAGACAGACGTCTCTCCGGCCGACAGCGAGAAATCAGAATAGTGTGTTGCCTTGCTGGTGCCAGGATCAAGGACACCTCAGAGAGAGTGCAGGATCTTCACAAAGGAGAGTACAGATTGGAATTAACTACACAGGAAGGAAAAGGGAAGAGAATCTGAAGGAAGAATAAGGAAGAGAGGCAAGAATTTAGAAAGGAGGTCCTCTCCGGTTCTAATATCTAGATTACTACCGGGGGCGGCACGGTGGTTAGCACTGCTGCCTCACAGCGCCAGAGACCCGGGTTCAATTCCCGACTCAGGCGACTGACTGTGTGGAGTTTGCACGTTCTCCCCGTGTCTGCGTGGGTTTCCTCCGGGTGTCCGGTTTCCTCCCAAAGATGGGCGGGTCAGGTGAATTGGCCATGCTAAACTGACCGTAGTGTTAGGTAAGGGGTAAATGTAGGGGTATGGGTGGGTTGCGCTTCGCGGGTCGGTGTGGACTTGTTGGGCCGAAGGGCCTGTTTCCACACTGTAGATAATCTAATCTAATCTTCTCCCACTGCTACGAGCGACTGAGGATGATAGAGCAGAGGAATGCCCAACTCAGGAACTGGTGCAGGGGAGAGGTGTTCAAATTTTGGATAATTGGACTCTCTTCAGGGGAAGACGTGACTTTGACAAAAAGGATGGAATACACCTGAATTGGAAGGGATCTACTATATTGGCAGGGACATTTTCTTGAGCTAAAATAGTAAGGTGTGGGTGTGGGGTGAGGTCAGTGGGAACCGCGGAGATAGTGAACGATATCAATCTGAGGCTGGTAGTCAGTAAGTCAAATACCCAGGGCAGACAGGAACATAGCAGAGAATGTGGTTGGATTGATAACTTAAAATGTATTTATTTCAGTGCAAGAGATCTAACAGGGAAGGAGGATGAACTCAGAACATGGTTAGGAACATTGGGATATCATAGCAATTACATAGACATAGTTCGAGGATGACACAACTGGCAGCTTAATGTTCCAGGAATCACATGTTATAGGAAGGATGGGGGGAGGGGTCAGCAAGAGAAAATGGGGAGTGACATGTTTGGTAAGAGATAACGTCACACCTTTACTTAGTGATGATATTCCTGGGCTTACATCCATGGAAATTATTTGAGTGGAACTGAGAAATAAGAAAGGGTTTGATCACCTTATTGGGATTGGACTGTAGATGCTCCAACAGTCAGCAGGAAATTGAGAAACAAATTTGTCAGGATGATCTTAGATCTGCAGGAATAATGGTGTGGTTATGGTGAGAGATTTTAACATTCTGAAGCTAGATTGGGGCTGTCATATTGTTAATAGTTTAGACAGAGAGGAATTTCTTAAGTGTGTACAAAAACATTTTCTGATTCAGTATGTGAATGTACTTTCTAGACAAGGTGCAAAACTTGATCTACTCTTGTGATATAATGATGTTTCAGTGGGGGAGCACTTTGGGGCCAGCGACCATAATTTTATTAGTTTTACAAATGTGATGGAAAAGGATAGTCGAGATCTAAAAGTTAAATTTCTAATTTGGAAGAAGGCTAATTTTGAGAGTATTATGCAAGAACTTTCAAAAGTTGACTGAGGGCAGATGTTCACAGGCAAAGGGATGGCTGGAAAATGGGAAGCCTTCAAAAATGAGAAAACAAGGGTCCAGAGGCAGTATGTTCCTGTTAGGGTGAAAGGCATGACTGGTAGGTGTAGGAAATGCTGGCTGAGAAAAGAAGTTGGGGTTTTGGTCCAAATAAGAAGGAAACATATTTTAGTTAAGTACAGCAGAGGTTGAGCGAATCCTTCAAAGAATATAAAGGCAATAGGTATATAAATAAGAAGGAAATCAGGAGGGCAAAAAAGGGACATAACATAGCTTTGGAAAATAAAATCTATTTGAATTTTCCTTAACATTATAAATACATGAAGGTCAAAAGGGTAACCAGGGAAAGAACAGGGCACAGCAAAGATTAGCAAGGCAGCCTATGTGTGGAACAACAGGAAATGTGGGAGATACTAAGCAAGTGCTTACTGACGAGAAGGAGCTGGAAGATATAGAATGTGGGGAAATAGATGGTGACAGCTTGAAAAATGTCCATAATACAGAGGATGTGCTGCTGGATGTTTTTTAAATGGAAAAGGTGGATAAAGCACAAGCACCCAATCAGGTGGACCCAGGAACGCGGTGTTAAGCTAGGGAAGTGATTTGTTGGGCCCCTTGCTGAGGTATTTGTATCATCAATAGTCTGGATTAGTGTTGCTGGAAGAGCACAGCAGTTCAGGCAGCATCCAAGGATGTTTTGGGCAAAAGCCCTTCAGGAATAAAGGCAGGGAGCCTTAAGCGTGGAGAGATAAGCTAGAGGAGGGTGGGGGTGGGGGGAGGCGGGGTGGGGGGGGGGCAAGTAGCATAGAGTGCAATAGGTGAGTGGGGGAGGGGATGAAGGTGATCGGTCAGGGAGGAGAGGGTGGAGTGGTAGGTGGAAAAGGAGATAGGCAGGTAGGACAAGTCCGGATAAGTCATGGAGACAGTGCTGAGCTGGAAGTTTGGAACTAGGGTGACGTGGGGGAAGGGGAAATGAGAAAACTGTTGAAGTCCGCATTGATGCCCTGGGGTTAAAGTGTTCCGAGGCAGAAGATGAGGGGTTCTTCCTCCAGGCGTCTGGAGGTGAGGGAGTGACGGTGAAGGAGGCCCAGGACCTCCATGTCCTCGGCAGAGTGGGAGGGGGAGTTCAAATGTTGGGCCACGGGGCGGTGTGGTTGATTGGTGCGGGTGTCCCTGAGATGTCCCCTCGAGCTCTGCTAGGAGGCGTCCAGTCTCTCCAGTGTAGAGGAGACTGCAGCGGGAGCAATGGATACAATAAATGATATTAGTGCATGTGCAGGTAAAACTTTAGATGTGGAAGGCTCCTTTAGGGCCTTGGATAGATGTGAGGGAGAAGGTGTGGGCGCAGGTTTTACAGTTCCTGCGGTGGCAGGGGAAGGTGCCAGGATGGGAGGGTGGGTTGTAGGGGGGCATGGACCAGACCAGGTAGTCACGGAGGGAAAGATCATTGCGGAAGATGGAAAGGGTGGGGAAGGAAATATATCCCTGGTGGTGAGGTCTTTTTGGAGGTGGCCAAGTGTCGGCAGATGATTTGGTAGGGTGGAAGGTGAGCACCAGGGGCGTTCTGTCCTTGTTACGGTTGGAGGGTTGGGATCTGAGGGCGGAGGTGCGGGATGTGGACGAGATGCATTGGAGGGCATCTTTAACCACGTGGGAAGGGAAATTGTGGTCTCTAAAGAAGGAGGCCATTTGGTGTGTTCTGTGGTGGAACTGGTCCTCCTGGGAGCAGATACGGCGGAGGTGGAGGAATTGGGAATACGGGATGGCATTTTTGCAAGAGGTAGGATGGGAAGAGGTGTAATCAAGGTAGCTGTGGGAGTCAGTGGGTTTGGAAAAAATATCAGTGTCATGTCGGTCATCTTAATGGAGATGGAGTGGTCCAGGAAGGGGAAGGAGGAGTCAGAGATGGTCCAGGTAAATTTAAGGTCAGGCTGGAATGTGTTGATGATGTTGATGAATTGCTCAACCTCCTCGCGGGAGAACGAGGTGGTGCCAATGCAGTCATCAATGTAACGGAGGAAGAGGTGGGGAGTGGTGCCGGTGTAATTACGGAAGATCAACTGTTCTATGTAGCCAACAAAGAGACAGGCATATCTGTGGCCCATACGTGTGCCCATAGCTACCCCTTTGGTCTCGAGGAAATGGAAGGATTCGAAGGAGAAATTGTAAAGGGTGAGGACCAGTTCGGCCAAACGAATGAGTGTGTCGGTGGGGACGTCTGGAGAGGAAAAAACGGAGGGCTTGGAGGCCCTAGTCATGGCGGATGGAGTTGTAGAGGGATTGGATATCCATGGTGAAGTTGAGGCATTGGGAGCCGGGGAAACGGACGTCTTGGAGGAGGTGGAGGGCGTGGGTGGTGTCTCAAACGTATGTGGGGAGTTCCTGGACTAGGGGAGATAGGACAGTATCGAGGTAGGTAGAGATGAGTTCAGTGGGGCAGGAGCATGCTGAGACAATGGGTCGGCCAGGGTGGTCAGGCTTGTGGATCTTGGGAAGGAGGTAGAACCGGGCAGTGCGGGGTTCCTGGACTATGAGGTTGGAAGCTTTGGGTGGGAGATTTCCTGAGGTGATGAGGTTCTGTATGGTCTGGGAGATGATGGTTTGGTGATGGGGGGTAGGGTCATAGTTGAGGGAGCAGTAGGAAGAGCTGTCCTCGATTTGGCGTTTGGCTTCAGCGGTGTTCAGTGTGCCAGACTACCACTGCACCCCCTTTATCCGGTGTCCTGATGGTGAGGTTGGGATTGGAGCAGAGGGATTAGAATGCTGTGCATTGTGAGGGTGAGAGGTTGGAGTGGGGGAGGGGGGTAGACAGGTTGAGGCGGTTAATGTCCCGGCGGCAGTTGGAAATGAAGAGGTCGAGGGCAGGTAATAGGCCAGCGCGGGGTGTCCAGGTGGATGCAGTGTGTTGGAGGTGGGCGAAGGGGTCCTTGGAAGGTGGGCAGGAATCCTGATTGTGAAAGTAACCTCGGAGGCGGAGGTGATGGAAGAATTGTTCGACGTCACGGTGTGTATTAAACTCATTGATACGTGGACGGAGGGAGATGAAGGTGAGTCCTTTGCTGAGGACTGATCGTTCGTCCTCAGTGAGGGGGAAGTCTGGAGGGATGGTGAAAATTCGGCAGGGCTGGGAGCTGGGATCTGGTGTGGGTGTGGAGCTGGGAGTGGGGGCAGAACCTGTAACTGGATTGGGTGTGGTGGTGGGGGGAATGGGGGTGGAGTCATGAACAGGGGTAGTCTTCCCCTCGGGGTTTTGGGGGGTGGGGATAGTAACAGTGGGGTCTGTGGGTGGCGTGTCAGTAGAACGCAGTTAAGTGGGGCTGGTGGGGGCAGAAGTGGTAGTGACCATGGCATTAGGGGTGGCGGAAGTCACTGAGCGTGTGGCATCAGCAATGATGTGAGGGGCGAAAGTGATGTCACGTGTGATGCATGAGGAATTGTGAGGGGCAGAAGTGGTTGTGGAAGTGGCCATGACGGGGGCAGAAGTCACATCATCAATCAGCATGGGGGTGGCAGCTGCATCAGCCGCATGGCTAATGTGTCGGAGTAGTTTCCAAGGCCAGGGGAATCTTCTGGAATGTTTGAGAAGCACTGGTTATGGAGGTGGGTGGATTAAAGTTTGTTGTACTTACAGTTTTTGATGTTTGAGATGGAATTGAAATACTGTTTGTTGAGAGTATGAATTCTTCTGAGGATGTAGTACAGAATGGATCCTTTGCAATTCTGAGAGAGTGTGGCCCTCAGCTGAGGCAGGGATGACTGCAGAGAGGTTAAGTGCCGGCGCATTGCTGCGAGTGTGGAGCAGAGGATCTTGCAGGAGAACCGTTGCTGGTGTTTTTGAATCTGTAGTCTGTTTGTCCTGTTCAGGTCCGAACTCTGCTGGTTTAAAGGTGGTCCGGAGTAATAGTCACAGGTGAAGTGCAAAAAGACTGGAGGCCGGCTAACATGGTGCCACTATTTAAGAAAGGTGGTAAGGAAAAGCCAGGGAACTATTGAACAGTGAACATTAGAGAGTCATAGAGATGTACAGCATGGAAACAGACCCTTCGGTCCAACCCGCCTATGCTGACCAGATATCCTAACCCAATCTAGTCCCACCTGCCAGCACCTGGCCCATACCTTTTTAAACCCTTCCTATTCATATACCCATCCAAATGCCTCTTAAATGTTGCAATTGTACCAGCCTCCACCACTTCCTCTGGAAGCTCATTCCATACACGTACCACCCTCTGCATGAAAATATTACCCCGTAGGTCTCTTTTATATCTTTCCCCTCCAACCCTAAACCTATGCCATCTAGTTCTGGACTCCCCGACCCCAGGAAAAATACTTTGCCTATTTACCCTTTCCATGCCCCTCATAATTTTGTAAACCTCTATAAGGTCACCTCTCAGCCTCCAACGCTCCAGGGAAAACAACCCAGCCTGTTCAAACTCTCCCTATAGCTCAAATCCTCCAACGTTGGCAACATTCTTGTAAATCTTTTCTGGATCCTTTCAAGTTTCACAACATCTTTCCGATAGAAAGGAGACCAGAATTGCACACAATATTCCAACAGTGGCCTAAGCAAGTCCTGTACAGCCGCGACATGACCTCCCAATTCCTGTACTCAATAGGCTGACCACTTAAGGAAAGCATACTAACCACCTCCTTCAGTATCCTATCTACCGGTGACTCCACTTTCAAGGAGCTATGAACCTGCACTCCAAGGTCTCTTTGTTCAGCAACACTCCTTTGGAGCTTCACACCATGGGTGGCACAGTGGTTAGCACTGCTGCCTCACAGCGCTTGAGACCTGGGTTCAATTCCCGCTTCAGGCAACTGTATGTGTGGAGTTTGCACGTTCTCCCTGTGTCTACGTGGGTTTCCTCCGGGTGCTCCGGTTTCCTCCCACAGTCCAAAGATGTGTGGGTCAGGTGAATTGGCCATGCTAAATTGCCTGTAGTGTTAGGTAAGGGATAAGTGTAGGGGTATGGGTGGGTTGCGCTTTGGTGGGTCGGTGTGGACTTGTTGGGCCGAAGGGCCTGTTTCCACACTGTAGGTAATCTAATTAAGTACATAAACCTGCAAATATTAGCTTTCCCAAAATGCAGCACCTCACGTTTATCTGAATTCAACTCCATCTGCCACTTCTCAGCCCATTGGCCCATCTGATCCAGATCCTGTTGTAATCTAAGGTAACCCTCTTCACTGTCCACTACACCTCCAATTTTGATGTCATCTGCAAACTTACTAACTGTACCTCTTATGCTCGCATCCAAATCATTTATGTAAATGACAAAATATGGAGGACCCAGCACTGATCCTCGTGGCATTCCACTAGTCACAGGCCTCCAGTCTGAAAAACAACCCTTCACAAAAGGTCTTCTACCTTTGAGCCACATCGACGGTAGGCAAACAGTTGAGATTCTGAGACACAGAATTTATGTATATTTGAAAGGCCAGGATTGATTAGGGGGAAGTCAACATGGCAAATGATAAAAACTGTAACTCTGCGGAAGCCATTAAAGAGGAAAAAAATGTTGAAAAACCAATAAATGTGTAAAGAGAGATTTTTTAGATTACTTACAGTGTGAAAGCAGGCCCTTGAGCCCAACAAGTCCACACCGACCTCCGAAGAGCAACCCACCCAGACCCACTCCCCCACCATGGGTAATTTAGCATGACCAATTCACCAACCTGCCATATTTTTAAGACTGTGGGAGGAAACCCATGCAGACATGGGGAGAATGTGCAAACTCCACATGGACAGTTACCTGAGGTGGGAACTGAACCTGGGTCTCTGGCGCTGTGAGGCAGCAGTGCTAACCACCGTGTTGCCCACAATGGAATGATTAGGTTAGTAAATAGGTTGGTAACGAGGACCATATTTCACTTACAACATAAAAGAGAGAAGTTCAAAATGGGGAACAAAAACATCTTCAAAAATTGCTAACATACTGTTGTTCTCTGTTTAGCATGATCACACAACTAACATAGTAGTAATGTTGGGGAGTTTAGTGAGAGGGAAAAACTGAACCAAATCAGTATTATTTGGGAAATGATGTTGGGATAATGGATAGGATCAAAGGTTGTGAAACACCGGACTTTAATCATCCACGTCCCAGATTATTTAATGTAGTGAGCTGAGTAATAGTGGATGCAGTAATGGTCATGCTCCAAGATTCCATAAGCTCTGCAATAATTTACACAGATTGGGGGTTAGCTACTGTAAGCAATCCAATGGAAAAGGCAGGTAGGCATAAAATTGGGGACTATAGACCAGTCAGCCTGCAGGGAAATATCAAAGTGAAAGCTTCAATTGCGAAGCATTTGACAAAACAGTATTCAGGATCTGCTAGAGTCAGCATGACCATGAAGGCCCTGTTCCAGTGCACACTGTTCTGTCTTCTAAGATTGACAAACCGACTGGCCATCTTTGAGTAGAGCTGATGAGAGTGTTACAGTTACTGAGGAGAAAAACTACAACTAACTCCCTGGACACCGCAGCAAAGGTTGAAAGGAGGAGAAATTCTATCCTTCCACACTTACATTTGGTGATATTTCTGGCTTGTGACTATGGGAATGTGAATATTGTGTCAGAGAGGCTGTAGGAAAAGGGCGGACACTTAGTCTGACGGAACTGTGTGTGTCCGCGAATATTATGATATTTCCAAGTCGCTCTTATGTAACTCAAAAATATTTACAATTAAAATTATCCCCCAGCTCCCCTTCTAAACCCCAAAGGTAGATTTGAAGGCAATATATTTGTTAGTTTCAAGATTTCGGTCTAAAAGTAGCGACAACGTTACCGTTCAGCTCAGAAAGCGCCATCAGTGCAGCAGCAAAATGCGTTTAACTCGACAACGGAGCCTTCAATTCGAGTGAAAACTTTTCAGCCGTGAAGCTTCCTGTGTCAGTGTCAGGAGCGATCGAGCCTACCTCGCTGGAGATGCTGAATTTCAAAGGAATCGGAGAGTTTAGGCCGTTAGAGAAACACAGAGAGGCAGCAGGAGCAGGGAGCTGACGGCAGATTGTCCCTGCGCCGTCCGCTCGCTGCCTTGAAGTTGCTCAGTGCCGCCGCCAGCAGCTTCATTGCTGACCCACTTCAGACTGACCCAGAGAGAGATTCAGCGCAGAGTTCTCAACATGAGCGACAGTGCAGCCGCCGAAACAGCTCCTCCAGCCTCCGCTCCCACCAAAGTCAAGGCTCCCAAGAAGAAGGCGGCGGCTCCCAGGAAAAAAACACCCGGTCCCCAGTTGGGCAAGCTGATTCTGAATGTTGTCGGAGATATCAAGGATCGCAAAGGGGCGTCTCTGTCCGCTGTAAAGAAGGCGCTGGAGAGAAGAGGGATCGATGTAGGAAAGCGAAAGGCACAGATCAAGATGAGCATCAGGAGGTGCCTGACGAACGGCTCCCTTGTTCTGGTCAAGGGCCAGGGCGTCTCCGGCTCCTTCAAACTCCCAAAAAATCCAGTCAAGGCAAAAGCGGGAAAGAAGGCGGGAACATCAGCGGCCGCCAAGAAACCAGCCGTGAAGAAATTCCAGGCCAAAAAAGCGACAGCCAAGAAATCCCAGGCCAAGAAATCCCCGGCCAAGAAAGCGAGCGGTAAGAAGACGGCACCGCCAAAGAAAGCGGTGAGCAAAGCAGCGCCAAAGAAACGGACTCCCGTGAAGAATGTGAAAAAGGCCAAGGGTCCTAAAGCCCCCAAACCCCTCAGCAAACCGGCTAAAGGCAAGGCCAAGCCCAAAGCCAAAGTGACCAAGACAGCAGCAAAGAAATGAACCAGTCAGTGTAACATATAACCATCTGAACCCAAAGGCTCTTATCAGAGCCACCCACATGTCTCAGGAAAGAGCTGAGCCCGAATCCAATGTTCCCCGTCCCGGCGCCGAGCGCAGACCTACCCTAGATATTAATTGATCTGAATAAATCAAATACACACTCATGCCATGGTTTACGAAAGTGGAGACCTGTGATTGGGGAAGGTATCCCACAGGGAGGGTTTATTGATCTCCATCTGGTTATTTCACTTCGCTACTTATAACCCTACTGAGTCACGAAAGTGACATATTGTAGTATTTGTATTTCACTGACCCGTTCAGGAGTGTTATTTTGTTCAGTTTTGATTCTGGGACGCTGCGCATGTTTTCATGGCGCGTTCCTTCCATCTGCATGTTACAGACAGTTCAGGCAACAATTCCACATTGTCTTCGGGCTAATTGTAATCTGGGGGTAATGAAAAATAACAGATAATGTGAGATTCTGTCCTTTTATCGGTGGACTCTGTCTTAGCTTTTAATATGTTTAAATTGGCGGGGTTGTTTAGATTGATTCACGGCCTGGCGAACGGCTCCCTTGTTCTTGTCAAGGACCAGGGCGTCTCCGGCTCCTTCAAACTCCGAAAGAATCCAGTCAAGGCAAAAGCGTGAAAGAAGGCGGGAATATCAGCGGCCGGTTCAGTTTATAAATTCGGTTCAGTTTGTCTGGGCTGTTTTAAACCCCGCCTTTCCTCCCGCCTGTTACAGACAGATCAGGCAATGATCCTGCCTCGTGTCCGCACTGACAGCTAACTCGGTTTTAAATAATTCCTATAAAATCTTAAAATTTATCTTAGTTGCAGACAAATGGAGTTTCGCATTGTAATGGTTAACTTAATTTCAGGATTTGTGAGGGTGAATTCGGCGGGCATTTTCAAACTGACCAACTGTCATTTCACGTTACCCAATCAGATTCCAACAATTCTTTTCCTGCCTTTTCTGTCCCTTCCGGAGGTGTTTCTCTGTGGACTGAGGGACAGGGCTGTATCCAATCCCAGCTCTAGGGCGGGCTCTCCATTCCCTTAAACAGGCAGCACCGCAGCAGCCTCAGCATTGACAGCAACAGCCTGTGTGTGTTACAGAGAGTAGAAGAGAATGGCCAGAACCAAGCAGACAGCGCGCAAATCCACCGGAGGGAAAGCTCCCCGCAAGCAGCTGGCGACCAAAGCGGCCCGCAAGAGCGCTCCGGCCACGGGCGGAGTGAAGAAGCCTCATCGCTACAGGCCCGGCACGGTGGCTCTGCGGGAGATCCGCCGCTACCAGAAATCCACCGAGCTGCTGATCCGCAAACTGCCCTTCCAGCGCCTGGTGCGAGAGATCGCTCAGGACTTCAAGACCGACCTCCGCTTCCAGAGCTCGGCGGTGATGGCCCTGCAGGAGGCCAGCGAGGCTTACCTGGTGGGGCTGTTTGAGGACACCAACCTGTGCGCCATCCACGCCAAGCGGGTCACCATCATGCCCAAAGACATCCAGCTGGCCCGCCGGATCCGCGGGGAGCGCGCCTAAACGGAGCCTGGCCGGCCCTGCACATTCACCCCGAGAGAGAGAAACCCAACGGCTCTTTTCAGAGCCACTAAACTATCCAGAGAGAGCGAGAAGCGATAGGGGACCTGAGAGCACGGCAGTAACTTGCCCTTGCCGCACTATTGCTGTTCTGTTGTTAAATATACTTTGAATCTAGCCTAGCCGCGGGGAGGTAGTTGGAAAACACACCGCTTTCAGTGGCAATGATTAGAACATTGCGATGAACGTTATGTTATTTTTACACAATATATTAGGCAGGGAAATGTTAATTCCGGATGAAATCTGTCCTCATTGTCTCCCTTGGTGTCCCCACCAGCTGTAAGAACATAATCATTGCTGAGAAAGTAGGCGGGAAAAAATGGCGCCAAATCATCGACCGTTTTCTTTCAAATTTGAAAATTCCGCCACGATGTAGATCAGAGAAGGTCGTTTTACAGAAAACACTGAATTTGTACTTACTCGTTTGTTTGCTTTTCGTTTATAAAAATACAATTCACACGACCTTTCTTTAGGGTAAGGAGTCCAGAAGCTATTTAAACGATTCGAGATTCTCTTCGGAGGGAAGTTTCAGACTCGATGGGCCGAATGCCCTCATTTAGTCTTGTCAAGATTTCTTGACCGTTCTTGGTCGTGAGCGCATTAATAACGAACACCACCTTTCGATATTATTTTAATATCGTGCTCCCTTATCGCAAAAGCTCCACATGAACAATTCATGTCCGGCAACTGTTCTGGTTCTGGTTTGATGTCGGTTCATTTTGAAAGCTTCTAACCGACAGCAGAAAGCCCCATTTACATAATTCAATCATCATTCCCACCCAACAGAATCCGCGCGGAGTTTTGGAAATTGGAAAAAAAAACTATTACTCGTGGGTTTGTAAGAAAAGGGACATTTCTTTTGTTTCCCGGGGTGGCACTTAGGGCTCACATCCCAACCAGGGCTTGCAGCTCCTGGAATAATCAAATATTAGTGTGTAACTTGAGCAAATTGCAGCAAACAGAGAGAGAGAGAAAAACAAAATCACTGGTGTTTAATATGCTGCCTGGAGGCAGGAGGAAGAGAGGACACGTTCTCTTGAAGCCAGCGTCAAATCATCAACAACTTTCTCTCCCATTTGAAAAGCCCGCCGATTTGCAAGCAATGGAGTATGTTTTGCATTGAAAAAGAGGACGTTGCTCAGAGGAGGATCCATTGATACTAGTCAATTCAGGGGAGGCTGAATAGGTTGGGATTTTTTCCCTTGAGCATCGGAAGCTGAGGGGTGATTTTTACAGCTGCTTATAAAATCCTGAAGGGCATTGACAGGATGAAAAAGCCAAGGTCTTTTTCATTGGGTGAGGGAGCATAGAGGGCATAGGTTTAAGGTGAGAGGGCAAAGATTTAAAAAATAACCTGAGGAACAACTTTTTCATGCAGAGGGTGATGTGCATATGGAATGAGCTTCCAGAGGAAGTGATGAAGGTGGGATCAATTACAACATTTAGAAGGAGCCCGGATCGGTAAATGAACAGAAAGGATTTAAAGGGATATGTGCCAAATTTAGAATCCAGAGAAGGTACATTCCTGTTAGGGTGAAAGGAAAGGCTGGTAGGCATAGGGAATGCTGGGTGACTACAGATATGAAAGGTTTGGTTGAGAAAAAGAAGGAAGCATATGTAAGGCTAGATCGAGTGAATCCTTAGAAGACTATAAATGCAGTAGGGGTATACTGAAGAGGGAAATCAGGAGGGCACAAACGGGACATGAGGTAGCTTTGAGAAATAGAATTAAGGAGAATCCAAAGGTTTTTTACAAATACATGAAAGACAAAAGTGTAACTAGGGAGTGAATAGAGCCCCTCAAAGATCAGCAAGGCGGCCTTTGTGTGGACCTGCCGAGAATGGTGGAGATACAAATCGAGTATTTTGCATTAATATTTACTGTGGAAAAGGACACAGAAGATATAGAATGTAGGGAAATAGATGGTGACATCTTGAAAAATACCCATATTATAGAGGAGGAAGTGCTGGGTGTCTTGAAACGCATAAAGGTGGATAAATCCCCAGGAACTGATCAGGTGCACCCTAGAACTGATTGCTGGACCTCCTTGCTGAGATATTTGTGTCATCGATAGTCACAGGTGAGGTGCTGGAAGACTGGAGGTTGGCTAACATGGTGTTACTGTTTAAGAAGGGTGAGCCTGAGGTGGGCAAGTTGCTGAAGGTAATCCTGCTGGGCTGTATTTGGAAAGGAAGGACTGATTAGGGATAGTCAACGTGGCTTTGTGTGTGGGAAATGATGTCTCACAAACTTGATTGAGTTTATTGAAGGCAGAACGGTAGATATGATCTATATGGACGTCAGTAAGGCGTTTGACAATGTTCCCCATGGAAAACTGGTTACCAAGGTTAGATCTCTTGGAATACAGGGAGAACTAGCCATTTGGATCCAGAACTGGCTCAAAGGTAGAAGACAGAGGGTGGTGGTGGAGGGTTGTTTTTCAAACTGGAGGCCTGCGACCCAGTGGAGTGCTACAAGCATTGCTACTGGGTCCTCTACTTTTTGTCATTTACATAAATGATTTGGATGTGAGCATAAGAGATACAGTTGGTAAGTTTGCAGACATGAAAATTGGAGGTGTAGTGGGCAGCAAAGAAGGCTACCTCAGATTACAGCAGGATCTTGACCAGATGTGCTGAGAAGTGGCGTTTAATTCAGATAAATGTGAGGTGCTGCATTTTGGGAAAGCAAATCTTAACAGGACTATACACTTAATGGTAAGGTCCTCAGGAGTGTTGCTGAACCAAGAGACCTTGGAGTGCAGGTTCATAGCTCTTTGAAAGTGGAGTCACAGGTAGATAGAATAGTAAAGAAGGTGTTTGGTAGGCTTTCCTGTATTGGTCAGAGTATTGAGTACTGGAGTTAGGAGGTCTTTTTGTGGCTGTACAGGACATTGGTCAGGTCGCTGTTGGAATATTGTGTACAATTCTGGTCTCCTTCCTATCAAAAAGATGTTGTGAAACTTGAAAGGGTTCAGAAAAGATTTACAAGGGTGTTGCCAGGATTGGAGGATTTGAGCTATAGGGAGAGGCTGAACAAACTGGGGCTGTTTTCCCTGGAGTGTCAGAGGTTGAGGGTTGACCTTATAGAGATTTATAAAATCATGAGGGGCATGGAGCGTCAGGAAGTCCAGAACTAGAGGGCATAGGTTTAGGGTAAGAGGAGAAAGACATAAAAGAGACTTAAGGGGAACCTTTTCACTCAGAGGGTACGTATATGGAATGAGCTGCCAGAGGAAGTGGTGGAAGCTGGTAATGCAACATTTAAAAGCAATTTGGATGGACACATGAATAGGAAGGGTTTGGAGGGATTTGGGCTGGGTGCTGGCAGATGGGACTGGATTGGGTTGGGATATCTAGCCTGCATGGATGGGTTGTACTGAAGGATCTGTTTCCATACTATACACCTCTATTACTCCATTCCAGCCAATGAGATTTGACTAGTTTAGGGTATCTGTCAATATGGACTCGTTGGATCAAAGGCTGTATGACTCTACAACCTGAAAGTTACAGGTTGATAACTAGACTCTTATATATTCATAGCAAAAACTTGACAGATGGCATATGATAAATGCAATTAAATAGTCATAAATCAGAGACTGACAGGTAAAAATTAATAACTGCACTCTGAGATACACAGAGCAAAAGCTGACATGGATATACTCATACAGCACAGAAATGCCCTTCAGGCATCATGTCTGCAACCAAAATAAGGTTTGCTAATTTCCTGCACTTGTCCCATATCCTTAAATGGTATGACATTTCAAGTGCTCATCCAAATACCTTTTCCAAGTTAAGGTTTTTGACCTCCACTGTCTTCCCAGGCAGTATGTTCCAGATTTCCACTTCTTGCTGAGTGAATAAGGTTTTTCTGAAATTCCCTCAATATATTTACCCCTTACCCTACACTATAGTGAGAGTCCTTACCCTTACCATATCCTAACCCAATCACCTCTTGTGATTGATCGCTCAAACAAGGGAAGCAGCTTCTGTTTATTCACCCTAACCATACGCCTCAATCTTTTACACCACAATCATGAGGCCCCACCTCAGTTTTCTCTGCTCTAGAGAAAACACTCCAAGCTTATTTAATCTCTCGCTTTATGGAAGTAATATTTCTACTTTGATCCTAATCCCCCATTCTGGGTCTGAGTTTAGCGCTGCTGCTGTCACTGTCAGTTTAATGTGTATTATTTATTCCTGCATTCTGAAGCAGCGCTGACTGTCCCTGAGTAGAGGAGCGCATGCGTGAGACCCTCTCCCAGCGCTGTCATTGAGGAGCATTTACTCAGTGAGTGCAAGAGGTTTGTTTGAAACAAACCGCAATGGAGAGATCAGCGCCCAGGGAAGCAAAGGAACAGCAGGCTCCTTCCAGCAGCACATCGGGATAGGAGCCTGGGACACAGAGGGGGGCTCCGAGACCGGGATTGATTCGGGGTGAGTTCAGGGAGGACCGGGTGCTGTTTGTAAGAGGCCGAGCGGAGCAGGAACTGGTCCCGGAACTTGGACTGAGCGGGCTGGGGGGGAATCTGTATCCAAATGGCTAGTTCTCCCTGTATTACATGAGATCTAAATTTGCTCACCAGTCTCCAATGGAGAACCTTGACAAACGCCTGACTGAAGACCATATTGATCACATCTACCACTCTGCCTTCACCAATCCTCTTTGTTTCTTCTTCAAAAAACTCAATCAGGTTTGTGAGACATGATTTGCCACGCACAAAAAATGTTGACTATCCCTAATCAATCCTTGCCTTTCCAAATATATGTACATCCTGTCCCTTAGGATTCCTTCCAACAACTTGCCCACCACCGACGTCAGGCTCATTCGTCTATAGTTCCCTGGCTTGTCCTTACCACCCTTCTTCAACAGTGGTAGCAAGTTAGCCAACCTCCAGTCTTCCAGCACCTCACCTGTGACTATTGATGACACAAATATCTAAGCAAGAGGCCCAGCAATCACTTCTCTAGTTTCCCACAGAGTTCTGGGGAATACCTGATCCGGTCCTTGGGATTTATCCACCTTTATGCAGATCAAGGCATCCAGCACTTCCTCCTCTGTAATATGGACATTTTTCAAGGTGTCACCATCTATTTCCCTACATTTGTATACTTGTACTCCATACCCTGAGTTCATCTGCCTACCCTGTTAGGCCCCTTGCATTCAAATAAATGCAGTTTAATTTATTAGTCCTACCTTGTCCCTGACTGTTTGACTCGCTTCTGTTCTCAACTGTGCCAGTCTCAGATTGATCTCTTTCCACACTATTTCCCTGGGATTCTGCTCCCCCCCCCTCAACCATATTACTAGTTTAAACTCTCTCGAGCAGCTCTAGCAAGTTTCCCTGCCAGTATATCAGTCCCCTTCCAATTTAGGTGCAATCCGTCCTTCTTGTACAGGTCACTTCTATCCAAAAGAGATTCCAATGGTCCATAAATGTGAATCCTTCACCTGTACACCAGCACCTCAGCCATGTATTCATCCGCTCTATCCACCTACTACTGCCTTCACGAGCTCATAGCACTGGGAGTAATTCAGATATTACTACTCTCAAGGATCTCCTTTTTAAATTCCTGCCTAACTCTCTGTAATCTCCCTTCAGAATCTCAACCTTTTCTTGTGTCATTGGTTCCAATGTGGACAATGAACGACTGCTGGCCTCTCTCTCCCTTGAGAACATTCTGCATCCTCTGAGACATCCTTGATCCTGGCACCAGGGAAGCAACACACCATTCTGATTTTTCACTGCTAGCCACAGAAAAATCTGTCTGTACCTCAGACTAGAGAGTCCCCTAACACAATTGATCTCTTGGAACCCGATATACCCCTCATTGCATTAGAGCCAGTCTCAATACCAGAAACTTGGCTGTTTGTGCTATGTTCCCCTGTGAACAAATCACTCCCTACATTTTCCAAAACAGCATACTTGTTTGCAATGGGGATAGCCACAGAAGGCTCCTGCACTACTGAGGGTAGTTATCAACCTGTTCATGTCAATTTGTGCTGTGAATGTGTCAGTGTAATTATCAGTCTGCATTTGTCAATTTCTGCTGGATCAATGAGAGAGTGTAGTTACCAACATGTACCTGTGAGATTCTGCTCTGTTATTATTGAGTATCATTATCATACTGTACATGACAGTGTGATTTTCCCTCTGTCAACTTGAAAGTGTAGTAATAAATCTTTACCTGATGGGTTATGCGATGGGAAAGTTCTTGTCAGTTTCTGCTGTGTGAGTGTAGTTATTCATCTGTGCCTGTCAGTTTCTGCTATCTGAATGTATGAGTGCAAGTATCAATCTGTGTGTTTCAGTTTCTGCTACGTCAATAAGCAAGTTTAGTTTTCCATCTGTACCTATCAGTTTCAGATATGTGATTGTACAAATGCTGTTATTGATGTATCCCTGAATGTTTCTGCTTGTAAAAATGCAAATGTATGCATTAAATCATTCCTGTCCTTTTCTCCAATGTGAATATGAAAATGTAGTTATCAATCTGTAATTGTCAGTTTTTGTTCTGTGAACATACGTGTGCTGTAATCAATCTGTACCAATCAGTTTCTGTGGTGTGAATATTCTTGTATTCGCCTCAGGTGACTGTCTACGTGGAGTTTGCACATTCTCCCAGTTTCTGTGTGGCTTTCCTCTGGGTGCCCCGGTTTCTTCCCACAGTCCAAAGAAGAAGTTAGGTGAATTGGCCATGCTAAATTGCCCGTAGTGTTGAGGGATGTGTGGGTTCGGTGCACTAGTCAGGGGTAAATGTAGAGTGATAAGGGAATGGTTCTGGTTGATACAATCTTCAGAGGGTCCGTGTGGATTTGCCAGGCTGAAGGTCCTGTTTCAAAACTGCATGGCTTCTAATTCTAACTAAAAGACCTATACTTGAAAGTTTCTGCTAGATGAATCTCTCCCCAACAGTTTCTGATCTGACATTGTATGAATGCATTTATCAATCTGAATCTGCCATTCCTTGTAATATGAATGTGTGAGTACAGTTATCGTTCTATGCCTGGAGCCATAGAAGTGGAGGCTGGGAAACATTGGGAAATAAATATTGATATCTTAAAAACAGTCCACATGCCAAAAGAGGAGATGCAATAGATGCTAAAAAAAATGTAAGTGTGTCTCAAATTCTGGGACCTGATCAATTATATTCTATAATGTTGGAGGGAGCTATATTGATAATTTGAATAAATTGCATTGTTTTATTACTTTTTTGGGGAATATCTCATAGGGAGAGTCAATCTGTTCCTGTCAGTTATTGCAATCTGAATGCGTGACTGTGGTTATCAAATCTGTACCTGTCAGTTTCTATGTGAATATGTGGGCGCAGTTATCTATCTCAGTTTCTGCAATGTGAATGAGAGTATAATTATCAGTCTCCACCTGTCAGCGTCTCCTACATCTATATGTGATGTTAGTTATGGAGGTGAACCTCTGTTAGTTTCTGTCATATGAATGTGTGAGTGTCATCATCAATCTGTCCCAGTCAGTTACCGCAATGTGAATGGGTGAGAGTAGGTATCAAGCTGTAACTGTTTCTGCTATTTGAATAGGAGTTGAATGTGAGAGTGTAGTTGTCAGTTTTTGTTTGTCAAACTGAGTATTGTTATTGATCTATACTTGTCAGATACCCGTGTGAAACTGGGAGATTTGTTAGCAAAAATTACTTGTCAGTTTATGCAATATGAAACTGAGTGTTATTGTTAATCTGTTCCTGTCAGTTTCTGTTTCTTGGATATGATACATTTGTTATCAAGTTTTCTCTGTCACTAACTTCCTCTGTCAGTCACTACAATGTTAATGTCAGGATGTATTTACTAATTTGTTCCTGTCAGTTTCAACTCTGTGTATTTGAGTGTGCAGTTATTAATCTGTAACTGTCAGTGTCTACCATGCGAATGTGTGAGTGCATTTATCAATATCAGCTTCTGTGTTGTGAATATGTGAAAGTGCTTACCAATTTGCACCTGATATGTAAATATCGTTCCCAATTTCTCCTTGTCGATTTCTGCTACATGTGTTACAGCATGCAGTTAGCAATCTGTACATGCACTTTTCTGCAATGTGAACATCAGAATATAGTTACCAATCTGACTGCTCTGTGAATGTATAAGTACAGTCACCAAACTATATAGACCAGCTTCTTTGTAGCTCTGAATTTAGGTATTAATCTATGCCTGTCAATTTCAGCTATGTGAATGTGTGAGTGCACTTATCATTCTGTACCTGTCAGATTCTGCTCAGTGCATTTGTTTTGTGTCATGGATTGTGTAATAGAAAATTAAAGGGTTTTCCAACTCCTGTAGTGCAGACTCGAACTGGGAGGAATGATCTGATGGGCTGTTCTTCAGGAGTCATCAGTTTTTAATCAGCATAGCTACATACTTTTGTGAATAATGCTGAGAAATAGGTAGGTGTTACATTCCTTTGGTAGTGTCTCAAGGAAAGAGAAATGAACAAATAAATTATATTGTAGCTGACTGACCACAATATTCCTGCTACAGGAAAGACAATTGGCTAGTTCACTTCATTATTCTATTGTAAATATTACATAATCCTGCTCTGTGGTGTGACGGTGCAAGCCATTAGCAGTACTCTCCTGATGTTCAATGGTGGCAATGTGGAAAGTGAAAGACTTGTATTTTTGTCATACAGTGGAGAAGATTTAAATCATTCAGGCAAATTTACTGAACATGGTTGAACTCTTGCTGCAAAAGGAATGAGAATTTTCAAATTACAAGATTTGGGTAAATTCCTTTGTTGAATTAAAGGGTAATTGTTTGATTATAATTGTTAAATTGATGATACGACACTATTTTCTTGCTTTTTTGCAATATTTCATAGGGTGGGACATTTGGGATTCTTTGTAGAAGATTAAAGTGAATTTGGAGACCAAGTTACACATTTTTTAATAAAAATAATGTAATACTGGACAGAGTGAAAATTTAATTTCTGTCCCTGCGAGATGAATATGTTGAGAATGATGTTGAGATCAAGATGGGGTTGGCAGCTCCTCTGCTGCCATGACACCCTCATTGAAATGGAATGCTGGCTGAATGAGATTAGTTGCTTATTTTTGTGTAAACATGTTGTATATATTCATTTGTTTCCTACAGTGTAAATGTGTGTACATCGCTGTTAGTCTCTGTATCTTGTGTTGATATGGTGGTTCAATCTGAATTTGTACCTTTGTATATGTGTGCGTGTTCTCAGTAATGATTCACTACTGGTCACATATGGCTGTTGAAACTATGTAAAAGCACGATGTCATTGTTTATCCTGTTTGTGACATTTAAAATGTAAACTTGATTTAGTACACCTTTTGCCTATTTTAAACAACCAGTCATCTTCAAATATGCTGTGAATGTTCATGGCCTGTGAATCATATTAATTGAAATCGGGAAGGTGTCGATGGAGAATGCAGAGAAAAAAAAATAAACTGGTCTTTCCGCAGTTGAGTCTGACTGTTTGCTTGTTTGGATGTATCTCTGGAAATTGAGCTCAAACTGAGTGTGATCCAATCTGCTCTGTGCCTGTGGAAACGATGTCACTGCTTTGACATACCTGCTGTTTGTTAGAAGCAGCTGGTCACACTTGGCTTTGTCCTGAGGAAATATGACATTGTCTTCATCATTCAAATATTTGCTTGGCAGATGACTGAAGATTTTTCAGCTGTAAATCAACATAAGCCAAGTTAGGCAAGATTAAACTGATCAGTGTGGCAGTCAGTTAATAATCATTAGGGTATTTTCAAACCTAGCAATTCAAACAGAACCAGATTTCGATTCCACTCTTTCCCTCTGTTGCTCCTGGTCTCAGTTTCTGTTATTTGCAACTTTGTGACAATTGGGTGATATCCAGAACTAATATCTGTTCACCTCCATGAACGGGAATTCCTGAAGCAGCTGCAATGCATCAATAGCAAGCTGCCAATACACGGAATGTTGAAGGAAAGAACAAGGGACGCTATGTCTAATGCTTTACTCGAAACTTCAAATCTGTTCACTCTACTCCGTGTCCTTTATAGGATTGTCACAAAATTGTGGTCTGTGCTTCCATTATTCTCCGCCCAATATCAACAAACAGCGTGAAACAGAAGCCAAACAGAACTCCTATCAGTGTTTAGGGGATTAAAAAGCACAAGACTGTCCCACAGCAGCTTCTTCTCGCTCTGCCTCCCTCAGTAGGCCCACACACAGCCCGAGAAAGATTTTCCCCCAGCCCGCTCACTCCAAGTTCCGGGCCCAGTTCCGGCTCCGCTCGGCCTCTTACAAACAGTCCCCGGTTCTCCCTGAACTCACCCCGAATCAATCCCGGTCTCGGAGCCCCCTCTGTGTCCCAGGCTCCCATCCCGCTATGCTGCTGGAAGGAGCCTGCTGTTCCCTCGCTTCCCTGGGCGCTGATCTTTCCATTGCGGTCTGTTTCAAACAAACTTCTTGCACTCACTGAATAAATGCTCCTCAATGGCAGCGCTGGGGGAGGGCCTCACGCATACGCTCCTCTAATCAGGAACAGTCAGGTTTGGGGACAGTGACAGCAGCAGTGCTAACCCCAGACCCAGCATGGGGGATCGGGATCAAAGCACAAATATTACTTCCAAAAAAAGAGAGACTAAATGAGCTTGGATTGCTTTTTCTAGAGCAGAGATGACTGAGGTGGTGGCACATGATTGTGATGTGAAAGATTATGAGGCGTATGGAGAGGGTGAATATAGAGAAGCTGTTTCCCTTGTTTGAGCGATCAATCACAAGTGGTGATTGGGTTAGGATATGGTAAAGAATAAGGATTTTCACTATGGTGTAGGGTAAGGGAAAAATATATTGAGAGAAAATCTCTTTCACTCAGCAAGTAGTGGAAATCTGGAAGATACTGCCTGGGAAGACAGTGGAACGCATAAAGCTTAACCTTGAAAAAGTATTTGGATGAGCACTTGAAATATACCATTTAACGATTTGGGACAAGTGCAGGAAATTAGCAAACCTTATTTTGGTTGCAGACATGGTGCCTGTAGGGCTTTTCTGTGCTGTATGAGTATATGGCATGTCACCTTTTGCTCTGTGTATTTTAGGGTGCAGTTATTAATTTGTACCTGTCAGTCTTTGGTTTCTGACTATGTAATTGCATTTATCATATGCCACCTGTCAGGTTTTTGCTGAGAGTCTAGTTATCAAACTGTAACTTTCAGGTTGTCGAGTCATACAGCCTTTGATCCAACTCGTGCACATTGACCAGATAACCCAACTAATCAAATCTCATTTGCTAGCATGGAGTCATAGAGAGATATATAGCATAGAAACAGACTTTTCAGTCCAACTCGTCCGTGCTGACCAGATATCCCGATCCAATCTAGTCCCACCTGCCAGCACCCAGCCCATATCCCTCCAAACCCTTCCTATTCATATACCCATCCAAATGCCTTTTAAATGTTGCAATTGTACCAGCCTCCACCACTTCCTCTGGCAGCTCATTCCATACCCACACCACCCTCTGTGTGAAAAAGTTGCCCCATAGGTCTCTTTTATATCGTTCCCCTCTCACCCTAAACCTATGCCCCTGGTTCTGGACTCCCAGACCCCAGGGAAAAGAATTGCCTATTTACCCTATCCATGCCCCTCATAATTTTGTAATTATGTCACCACTCATGTCATAATTATGTCATAATTTTGTCACCACTCAGCCTCCGACACTCCAGGGAAAACAGCCCCAGCCTGTTCAGCTTCTCCCTATAGCTCAAATTCTCCAACCCTGGCAACATCCTTGTAGATCTTTTCTGAACCCTTTCAAGTTTCACAATATCTTTCCGATAGGAAGGAGACCAGAATTGCATGCAATATTCCAACAGTGGCCTAACCAATGTCCTGTACATCCACAACATGTACTCAAAACTCTGACCAATAATAGAAAACATACCAAATGCCTTCTTCAATATCCTATCTATCTGTGACTCTGCTTTCAAAGAACTATGCACCTGCACTCCAAAGTCTCTTTGTTCAGCAACACTCCCTCGGAGCTTCACATTAAGTACATAAGTCCTGCTAAGATTCACTTTCCCAAAATGCAGCACCTTGCATGTATGTGAATTAAACTCCATCTGGCACTTTTCAGCCCATTGGCCCATCTGGTCAAGATCCTGTTGTAATCTGAGGTAACGTTCTTCGCTGTCCACTACACCTCCAATTTTGGTGTCATATGCAAACTTCTAACCGTAGCTCTTATGCTCGCATCCCAATCATTTATGTAAATGACAAAAAGTAGAGGGCCCAGCACCAATCCTTGTGGCACTCCATTGGTCACAGGCCTCCAATCTGAAAAACAGCCCTCCACCACCACCCTCTGTCTTCCACCTTTGAGCCAGTTCTGCATCCAAATGGCTAGTTCTCCCTGTACTCCATGAGATCTAACCTTGCTAATCAGTCTCCCATGGGGAACCATGTCGAATGCCTTATGAAATACATAGAGATCACATCTACAGCTCTGCCCTCATCAATCTTTTTTGTTACTTCTTCAAAAAACTCAATCAAGTTTGTGAGACATGTTTTCCCACGCACAAAGCCATGTTGACTATCCAAAATTAGTCCTTGCCTTTCCAAATACATATACATCCAATCCCTCAGGATTCCATCCAACAACTTGCCCACCACCGACATCAGCCTCACTGGTCTGTAGTTCCCTGGCTTGTCCTTATCACCCTTCTTAAACAGTGGCACCACATTTGATAACCTCCAGTTTTCCTGCACCTCACCTCATCAAAGATATAAACATCTCAGCAAGAGGCCCAGCAATCACTTCTCTAGTTTCCCACATAGATGTCGGGTACACCTGATCAGGTCCTGGGGATTTATCCACCTTTACGTTTCAAGACATCCAGCACTTCCTCCTCTGTAATATGGACATTTTGCAAGATGTCACCATCTATTTCTCTACAGTCTATATCTTCCATATCCTTTTCCACAGTAAATACTGATGCAAATTATTCATTTAGTATCTCCCCCATTTTCTGCGCCTTCACAAAAAGGCCACCTTGGTGATCTTTGAGGTGCCCTATTCTCTCCCTATTGAACCTTTTGTCCTTCATATATTTGTAAAAACCCTTTAGATTCTCCTTAATTCTATTTGCCAAAGCTATCTCATGTCCCCTTTTTGCCCTCCTGATTTCCCTCTTAAGTATGCTCCTACTTCCTTTATACTCTTCCATGGATTCAGTCAATTTATCCTGTCTATACCTTACATATGCTTCCTTCTTTTTCTTAACCAAACCCTCAATTTCTTTAGTCATCCAGCATTCCCTATACCTACTAGCCTTTCCTTTCATCCTAACAGGAATGTACCTTCTCTGGATTCTAAATTTGGCACATATCCCTTTAAATCCTTTCTGTTCATTTACCAATCCAGGCTCCTTTTAAATGTTGTAATTGTTCCCACCTTCATCACTTCCTCTGGAAGCTCATTCCATATGCACATCACCCCCTGCATGAAAAGGTTCTTCCTCAGGTTATTTTTTAAATCTTTGCCCTCTCACCTTAACCTATGCCCTCTATGCTCCCCCACCCAAGAAAAAGACCTTGGCTTTTCATCCTATCGATGCCCCTCCTGATTTTATAAGCAGCTGTAAAAATCTCCCCTCAGCTTCCGATGCTCCAGGGGTAAAAGCCCCAGCCTATTCAGCCTTTCCCGATAATTCAAACCCTCTAATCGTGGTAACATCTCTGTCAATTTTTTGCACCCTCGCAAGATTAACAACATCCTTCCTATAGTAGCATGACCAGAATTGTACGCAGTCCTCTAAAAGTGCCCTAAGTAATGCCCTAACATGACGTCCCAGCTCCTAAACCCAGTGTGCTTATCAAAGGAGACATGCATGCCAAACACCTTTTCTAACTGCCACTCCACTTTCAAGCAGCTATTCATATGCACCTGATGATCTTATATACAGTTACTGGTAGAACCATGGGGAGTGTTGGCAAACAATATATCCTGCCCTGTTTTTACCTATGAGATGTATATGTAACAACCATTCTCTCTGTCAGCTTCTGCAATGTGAACATATGGGAGCAGCATAGTCTGTTTCTGCTGTGTGACTGTGAGACTGACGTTCTCAATCTGTACAAATCAGTTTCTACTCTTGCGTACTAATTTGGGTTAATTCTCTGGCAGCACTAATATTTTCCGTGACTGTGATTTATTCCATTGGAGAAGTTATGAGGATGTTGAAATGGGGTCTTAAATTTAATCTCTAAGCATTTTGTGAATTCTGAGTTTTTGCTTCGTCTGTGGGTTCAGGAAGAGGAGAGCAGACGGGTATGTAGTTCAGAATCCCAGCTATTACTGGAAACTTGTATGCAGAACAGTTAAAGAATAGAATGGGATAAATGGCCTGTGTCTGTGCTGTACCAATTCTCTGATTCAGGTGAATAAAATGACAATCACAACCTGTTGTACGGAGTATCATGTAGCAATGGACAGATCAGCTTATTTACAAATAAAACTGGTCCTGTCAGTGTAGGATGTTTCCTTGCTTAGGGTTCTGTGGTATCACTGAGACATTTGGTTTCGACTTGAACGTAGACATTGTTGAAGTTTCTTTTGTTTGAAAGTGAGATTTATTCTGCATCTGTCTATTCATACTGCATTTTTTTTATTGTTGCACATTATTTATGTATTGTGTCTTCAGTCCCGTTTTCCCTCGCTGTGGAACATATGAGCAATTTTTCAGCTGTTTCTATTTCTTGAAGTTACACTTTAACACTTGATCAGTTCCGGAGCCACCATTTAGATGCGACATCAACGGTGAATATCACCCCAGACAAACAAAAAAGAAACGTGCCCCGTCTATGCTGCCTGAACGGTTTTGCTGCTCCCCCGATGCTGCCTGAACTGCTGTGCTCTTCCAGCACCACTAATCCAAAAGCTGGGGCATTTTACGATTGGCGGTCTATGTCTTTAGTTCTATGCCTGGCAGACTCGAACCTGGATCCCTGACGCTGTTTTGACTGATTGCAGCTTGCGATAAATGAGGCTTTCTGCTGTCGGTGAGAGATTTTCCAAATGAAACGAGATCAAACCAGAGCAGTTGCAGGATTGGGACAGCAAATGTAGAGCTTTTGCTGATGTGAGAACGAGTGCACAAAGGCTGGGCGACATTAAAATATTGTCTAAAGACGATTACTATGCTCACCCGGAAGAATGGTCTGTGATGTTTATTCAATATACCGGAATGTATTTGAAATGTGAAATGAAGAGATTAATTGCATATTGCGGTTCTTGGCCCTTGTTTTTGTTTCTGCCAGTTCTTCAGGTCCAGAAAAGAAAAAAAAAGTAGTAAGAGATAGATGCAGTTGGGCAAATGGATGAGCGAGAGAGATTTTCTGAAGTATGGTTTGGAGATGCCGGTCTTGGACTGGGGTGTACAAAGTTAAAGATCACACAACACCAGGTTATAGTCCAGCAGCTTTAATTGGAAGCACTAGCTTTCAGAGACAATCACCTGATGAAGGAGCGTCGCTCCGAAAGCTAGAGTGCTTCCAATTAAACCTGTTGGATTATAACCTGGTGTTGTGTGATTTTTAACTTTGTTTGAAGTATATATTTGTAACCGAATTAACAAGTATTGATGGATTCTCCTCTGAACAACGTCCTCATTTTCAATGCAAAACATACTCCGTTGCTTGCAAATCGGCGGGCTTTTCCAATGGGAGAGAAAGTTGTTGATGATTTGGCGCTGGCTTCAAGAGAACGTGCCCTCTCTTCCCCCTGCTTTTTGGGAGCATATTAAACACCAGTGAATTTCTTTCTCTGTTTGCTGCTATTTGCTCAATTTACTCTCGAATATTTGATTATTCCAGGAAGTGCCCCTTGTCTTACAGACCCACGGGTAGTTACATTACACACTGATTTTTCAGTTTCCAAAACCCCACGCGGGTTCTGTTGGGTGGTAATGATGATTGAATGATGTAAATACGGCTTTCTACTTCGGCTAGAAGCTTTCAAAATTAACCGAGGTCAAACCAGAACAGTTGCCGTATTGGAATAATTAATGTGGAGCTTTTGCAATAATGGTGAATGATAATAAAATAATATCTAAGGGATTAACAATGCGTTATTAATAAACGTTATTAATGCGCTCACGGCCAAGAACATTCAAGAAATCCTGACAAGACTGAATGAGGGCATTCGGCCCATCGAGTCTGAAACTTTCCTCCGAAGAGAATCTCGAATAATTTAAAAAGCTTTTGGACTCATTACCCTAAAGAAAGAATGCGTGAATTGTACTTTTCTCATCAAAAAGCAAATTAACGACTAAGCATGAATGCATTGTTTTCTGTAAAACGACCTTCTCTGATCTACATCGTGGCGGGATTTCCAAATTTGAAAGAAAACGGTTGAAGATTTGGCGCCATTTTTCCCCCGCCTACTTTCTCAGCAATGACCATATAGTTACAGCTGATAGAAACAATAAGGGAGACAATGAGGAGAGAAGATTTCGTCCGGAATTAACACTTCCCTGCGTAATATATTGTGTAAAAATTACATAACGTTCATCGCAATGTTCTAATCATTGCCACTGAAAGCGGTGTGTTTTCCAACTACCCCCCCGCGGCTAGGCTAGATTCAAAGTGTATTTAATAACAACAGAACTGCAATAGTGCGGCAAGAGCAAGTTACTGCCGTGCTCTCAGGTCCCCTATCGCTTCCCGCTCTCTCTGGATGGTTTAGTGGCTCTGAAAAGAGCCGTTGTGTTTCTCTCGCTCTCTCGGGGTGAATGTGCAGGGCCGGCCAGGCTCCGTTTAGGCGCGCTCCCCGCGGATCCGGCGGGCCAGCTGGATGTCTTTGGGCATGATGGTGACCCGCTTGGCGTGGATGGCGCACAGGTTGGTGTCCTCAAACAGCCCCACCAGGTAAGCCTCGCTGGCCTCCTGCAGGGCCATCACCGCCGAGCTCTGGAAGCGGAGGTCGGTCTTGAAGTCCTGAGCGATCTCTCGCACCAGGCGCTGGAAGGGCAGTTTGCGGATCAGCAGCTCGGTGGATTTCTGGTAGCGGCGGATCTCCCGCAGAGCCACCGTGCCGGGCCTGTAGCGATGAGGCTTCTTCACTCCGCCCGTGGCCGGAGCGCTCTTGCGGGCCGCTTTGGTCGCCAGCTGCTTGCGGGGAGCTTTCCCTCCGGTGGATTTGCGCGCTGTCTGCTTGGTTCTGGCCATTCTCTTCTACTCTCTGTAACACACACAGGCTGCTGCTGTCAATACTGAGGCTGCTGCGGTGCTGCCTGTTTAAGGGAATGGAGAGCCCGCCCTAGAGCTGGGATTGGATACAGCCCTGTCCCTCAGCCCACAGAGACACACCTCCGGAAGGGGCAGAAAGGGCTGGAAAAGAATTGTTGTAATCTGATTGGTTCAATTGGAATGTCAGTTGGTCTATATCAAAAAGCCCGCCGAATTCACCCTCACAAAGCCTTAGATTAAATTAAACATTCAAACGCAAAACACTGTCCGTCTGCAACTAAGTTTAAAATTTAATATTTTATAGTAATTATTTAAAATCTAGTTAACTATCAGCGCGGACAGGAGGCGGGATCATTGCCTGATCCGTTTGTAACAGGCAGGAGAAAGGGCAGTGTTTAAAATAGCCCAGACAAACTGAGCAAACGAACTTGTACCTGACGTGAATCAATCGAAACAACCCCACCAATTTAAACATCTTAAAAGCTAATACAGTGTACACCGATAAAAGGACAGAATCTCACTTTATCTGTTATCTTTCATTGCCCCCAGATTGTAATTAGCCCGAAGATAATGTGGAATTGTTGCCTGAACTGTCTGTAACAGGCAGATGGAAGGAACACGCCATGAAAACATGCGCAGCGTCCCAGAATCAAAACTGAACAAAATAACATTCCTGAACGGGTCAGTGAAATACAAACACTACAATATGTCACACTCGTGACTCGGTAGGGTTATAAATAGCGAAGTGAAATAACCAGATGGAGACCAATACACCTTCCTTATGTGATGCCTTCCCCATTCACAGGTCTCTGCTCTCGTAAACCATGGCATGAGTGTGTATTTGATTTATTCAGATCGATTAATATCTAAGGTAGGTCTGCGCTCGGCGCCGGGACAGGGAACATTGGATCCGGGCTCAGCTCTTTCCCTGAGACATGTGGGTGGCTCTGATAAGAGCCTTTGGGTTCAGATGGTTATATGTTACACTAACTGGTTCATTTCTTTGCTGCTGTCTTGGTCACTTTGGCTTTGGGCTTGGCCTTGCCTTTAGCCGGTTTGCTGAGGGGTTTGGAGGCTTTAGGACTCTTGGCCTTTTTCACCTTCTTCACGGGAGTCCGTTTCTTTGGCGCTGCTTTGCTCACCGCTTTCTTTGGCGGTGCCGTCTTCTTGCCGCTCGCTTTCTTGGCTGGTGATTTCTTGGTTGTCGCTTTCTTGGCCGGGAATTTCTTGGCTATCGCTTTCTTGGCCTGGGATTTCTTCGCTGTCGCTTTCTTGGCGGGTGATTTCTTCACAGTCGGTTTCTTGGCGCCCACTGATGTTCCCGCCTTTTTTCCCGCTTTTGCCTTGACTGGATTCTTTGGGAGTTTGAAGGAGCCGGAGACGCCCTGGCCCTTGACCAGAACAAGGGAGCCGTTCGCCAGGCACCTCCTGATGCTCATCTTGATCTGTGTCTTTCGCTTTCCCACATCGATCCCGCTTTTCTCCAGCGCCTTCTTTACAGCGGACAGAGACGCCCCTTTGCGATCCTTGATATCCCCGACAACATTCAGAATCAGCTCGCCCAACCCGGGGCCGGGTGTGTTTTTCCTGGGAGCCGCCGCCTTCTTCTTGGGAGCCTTGGCTTTGGTGGAAGCGGAGGCTGGAGGAGCCGTTTCGGCGGCTGCACTGTCGCTCATGTTGAGAACTCTGCGCTGAATCTCTCTCTGGGTCAGTCTGAACTGGGTCAGCAATGAAGCTGCTGGCGGCGGCACTGAGCAACTTCAAGGCAGCGAGCGGACGGCGCAGGGACAACCTGCCGTGAGCTCCCTGCTCCTGCTGCCTCTCTGTGTTTCTCTAACGGCCTAAACTCTCCGATTCCTCTGAAATTCATCATCGCCAGAGAGCCAGGCTCGATCGCTCCTCACCCTGACACAGGAAGCTTCACGGCTGAAAAGTTTTCACTCGAATTGACCGCTCCGTTGTCGAGTTAAACGCATTTTGCTGCTGCACTGATGGCGCTTTCTGAGCTGAACGGTGACATTGTCGCTACTTTTAGACCGAAATCTTGAAACTAACAAATATATTGCGTTCAAATCTATCTTTGGGGTTTAGAAGGGGAGCAGGGGGATAATTTTAATTGTAAATATTTTTGAGTTACATAAGAGAGACTTGGAAATATCATAATATTCGCGGACACACACAGTTACGTCAGACTAACCGTCCGCCGTTTTCCGACACCCTCTCTGACACAATATTCACATTCCCATAGGCACAAGCCAGAAATTTCACCAAATGTAAGTGTGGAAGGATAGAATGTCTCCTCCCTTCACCCTTTGCTGCGGTGTCCAGGGAGATAGTTGTACTTTTTCTCCTCAGTAACTGTTACACTCTCATCAGCTCCACTGTTTACATCCTCAAAGACGGCCAGTCGGTTTGTCAATCTTAGAAGACAGAACAGTGTGCACTGGAACAGGCCCTTCATGTTCATGCTGACTCTAGCAGATCCTGAATACTGTTTTGTCAAATGCTTCGCAATTGAAGCTTTCACTTTGATATTTCCCTGCAGGCTGACTGGGTTATACTTCCCAATTTTCTGCCTACCTGCCTTTTCCATTGGATTGCTTACACTAGCTAACCCCCAATATGTGTAAATTATTGCAGAGCTTATGGAATCTTGGAACATGACCACCACTGCATCCCCTATTACTCAGCCCACTACATGAAATAATCTGGGACGTAGATGATCAAGGCCTGATGTTTCACAACCTTCAATCCTATCCACTATCCCAACATCATTTCCCAAATAATTTGGTTCAGTTTTTCCCTCTCGCTAAACTCCCCAACATTACTACTGTGTTAGTTGTGTGAACATGTTGAACAGAGAACAACAGTATGTTAGCGATTTTTGAAGACGTTTTTGTTCCCCATTTTGAACTTCTTTCTTTTATGTTGTAAGTGAAATATGGTCCTCGTTACTAACTTATGTACTAACCTTACATTCCATCGTGGGCGGCACGGTGGTTAGCACTGCTGCCTCACAGCGCCAGAGAGCCAGGTTTAATTCCCGCCTCACGCAATTGTCCGTGTGGTGTTTGCACATTCTCCCCGTGTCTGCGTGCGTTTCCTCCCACAGTCTAAAAATATGGCAGGTTGGTGAATTGGTCATGCTAAATTACCCATGGTGGGGGAGCGGGTCTGGGTGGGTTGCTCTTCGGAGGGTTGGTGTGGACTTGTTGGGCTGAAGGGCTTGCTTTCACGCTGTAAGTAATCTAAACATCTCTCTTTACATATTTATTGGTTCTTCAACATTTTTTTCTTTAATGGCTTCCGCAAAATTACCGTTTTCATCATTTGCAATGTTTACTCCCCCTAATCAATCCTGGCCTTTCAAATACATGTAAATCCTGTCTCTCAGAATCTCTTCAACTGTTTGCCTACTGTCGATGTGGCTCAAAGGTAGAAGACCTTTCGTGGAGGGTTGTTTTTCAGACTGGGGGCCTGTGACTAGTGGAATACCACAAGGATCGGTGCTGGGTCCTCTATATTTTGTCATTTACATAAATGATTTGGATGCAAGCATAAGAGGTACAGTTAGTAAGTTTGCAGATGACACCAAAATTTGCAGGTCTAGTGAACAGCGAAGAGGGTTACCTCAGATTACAACAGGATCTGGAACAGATGGGCCAATGGGTTGAGAAGTGTCAGATGGAGTTTAATTCACATTAATGCGAGGCGCTGCATTTTGGGAAAGCAAATCTTTGCAGAACTTATGTACTTAATGTGAAGCTCCAAGGGAGTGTTGCTGAACAAAGAGACCTTGGAGTGCAGGTTCATATCTACTTGAAAGTGGAGTCACCGGTAGATAGGATAGTGAAGATGGTGTTTGGTGTGCTTTCCTTTATTGGTCAGAGTATTGAGTACAGGAATTGGGAGGTCATGTGGCGGCTGTACAGGACTTGCTTAGGCCACTGTTGGAATATTGTGTGCAATTCTGGTCTCTTTCCTATCAGAATGATGTTGTGAAACTTGAAAGGGTTCAGAAAAGTTTTACAGGAATGTTGCCAGGGTTGGAGGATTTGAGTTATAGGGAGAGTTGGAACAGGCTGGGGCTGTTTTCCCTGGAGCGTTGGAGGCCGAGGGGTGACCTTATAGAGGTTTACAAAATTATGAAGGGCATGGAAAGGGTAAATAGGCAAAGTATTTTTCCTGGGGTCAGGGAGTCCAGAACTAGAAGGCATAGGTTTAGGGTGAGAGGGGAAAGATATAAAAGAGACCTACGGGGTAACATTTTCATGCAGAGGGTGGTACGTCTATGGAATGAGCTACCAGAGGAAGTGGTGGAGGCTGGTACAATTGCAACATTTAAGAGGCATTTGGATGGACACATGAATAGGAAGGGTATGTGTAAAGAGAGATTTTTTAGATTACTTACAGCGTGAAAACAGGCCCTTCAGCCCAACAAGTCCACACCAACCCTCCAGGTGCTGGCAAGTGGAACTACATTGGATTAGGATATCTGGTCGGCATTGGCGGGTTGGACTGCAGGGTCTGTTTCCACACTGTACATCTCTATGACTCTCTGACGTTCACTGTTCAATAGTTCCCTGGCTTTTTCTTACCACCATTCTTAAATAGTGGCACCATGTTAGCCAGCCTCCAGTCTTTTTGCACTTCGCCTGTGACTATTGATGATACGAATACCTCAGCAAGGGGCCCAACAATCACTTCCCGAGCTTATCACCGTGTTCCTGGGTCCACTGATTGGGTGCTTGTGCTTTATCCATCTTTTCCAATTAAAAGCATCCAGCAGCACATCCTCTGTATTATGGACATTTTTCAAGCTGTCACCATCTACTTCCCCACATTCTATATCTTCCAGCTCCTTCTCCTCAGTATGCACTTGCTTAGCATCTCCCATATTTCCTGTTATTCCACACATAGACTGACTTGTTAATCTTTACTGTGCCCTGTTCTTTCCCTGGTTACCCTTTTGACCTTCATGTATTTATAAAATCTATTTGAATTTTCTTGAACATAATTTTCCAAAGCTATGTTATGTCTCTCCTGATTTCATTCTTATTTCATCCCTATTGCCTTTATACTCTTTGAAGGATTCGCTCAACCTCTGCTGTACTTAACTAAAATATGTTTCCTTCTTATTTGGACCAAAACCCCAACTTCTTTTCTCAGCCAGCATTTCCTACACCTACCAGTCATGCCTTTCACCCTAACAGGAACATACTGCCTTTGGACCCTTGTTTTCTCATTTTTGAAGGCTTCCCATTTTCCAGCCATCCCTTTGCCTGTTGAACATCTGCTCTTAGTCAACTTTTGAAAGTTATTGCATAATACTCTCAAAATTGGCCTTCCTCCAAATTAGAAATTTAACTTTTAGATCTCGACTATCCTTTTCCATCACATTTGTAAAACTAATAAAATTATGGTCTCTGGCCCCAAAGTGTTCCCCCATTGAAACATCATTATATCACAAGAGTAGATCAAGTTTTGCACCTTGTCTAGAAAGTACATTCACATACTGAATCAGAAAATGTTTTTGTATACACTTAAGAAATTCCTCTCTGTCTAAACTATTAACAATATGACAGCCCCAATCTAGCTTTGGAATGTTAAAATCTCTCACCATAACCACACCATTATTTCTGCAGATCTAAGATCATCCTGACAAATTTGTTTCTCAATTTCCTGCTGACTGTTGGAGCATCTACAGTCCAATCCCAATAAGGTGATCAAACCCTTTCTTATTTCTCAGTTCCACTCAAATAATTTCCATGGATGTAAGCCCAGGAATATCATCCCTAAGTAAAGGTGTGACGTTATCTCTTACCAAACATGTCACTCCCCATTTTCTCTTGCTGACCCCTCCCCCCATCCTTCCTATAACATGTGATTCCTGGAACATTAAGCTGCCAGTTGAGTCACTCCCAAACCATGTCTTTTTAATTGCTATGATCTCCCCATTTCAATCCCATTCTCTTAACCATGTCCTGAGTTCATCCTCCTTCCCTGTTAGGCCTCTTGCATTGAAATAAATGCAGTTTAAGTTATCAATCCTACCTCATTCTCTGCTATGTTCCTGTCTGCCCTGGGTGTTTGACTTACCGACTACCAGCCTCAGATTGATATCTTTGTTCACTATCTCCCCGGTTCCCACTGACCTCACCCCACGCCCACACCTTACTAGTTTAACCCCTCCCCAGCAGCTCATGGAATTGTCCCTGCCAATATAGTAGATCCCTTCCAATTCAGGTGTATTCCATCCTTTTTCTATAAGTCACGTCTTCCCCAGAAGAGATTCCAATGATATAAAAATTTGACCACCTCTCCCCTGCACCAGTTCCTGAGTTGGGCATTCCTCTGCTCTATCATCCCATTCCTACCCTCAGTCGCTTGAAGCAGCGGGAATTATCTAGATATTACTACCAGAGACGACCTCCCTTCCAAATTCTTGCTTCTTTTCCTTATTCTTCCTTCGGAATCTCATCCCTTTCCCTTCCTGTGTAGTTAATTCCAATCTGTACTCCCCTTTGTGAATATCCTGCACTCTCTCTGAGGTGTCCTTGATCCTGGCACCAGGGAGGCAACACACTATTGTGATTTCTCGCTGTCGGCCGGAGAGACGTCTGTCTGTGCCACTGACAAAGAGATTTGAGTGTTGTAATTTGTAAAAGGAAGACCTTCCAAATCGCGACTATTTCCATCTAAAAGGATAAAGGCAGCTTATGTCAGGGCACACCGCCTTGAAATCAGACAAGTTCCCCTCCAAGGTATTCACAATGCTGACTTGGAAATGAAACCACTTTCTTTCACTGTCACTGGATCAAGACCCTGGAACTCCTTATACATGGCATTGTGGGCAGCACATGGACAACAGCTGTTCCAGAAGGTGGCTCAACACCGCCTTCTCAAAGAGATGGAGAATAAATGGTAGGCTCAGCCAGCGGCAATCACGTTCCAGGAGTGAATAAACAAAAACAGCTAGCGCACAATACATCAGCATACCTAACACTAAAATCTGTCATCCACGACAAACTAAATCGTGTCCCAGAGATGTTATTGCACACCTCGTCTGACTTTTGCACGGGCCTCCTGACCCAGAAATAAGCACTGACACTGTGATGCAAGACTCTCTCCATCAGTTATTTTCTGCCTTCGTAAGAATGTTCCACTTATTCCATCTCTCTGTATGTTACTTTGGACAAAGAGTTAATATTTGTGGACGAGGGTCAACAGGATTAAATACCACAGTTAACATTCGATCTGACCATATGTTATCGAATGGGGGAGCACAGGGGATGGGCCGAGTGGCCGCCAGCTTCCCCGCTCCCTGATCAGATTGTGAGAGAGACGGAGGGAGGAGTTATTAACATGACCCGGGAATGAGCTCAATGGTGCTTCATAAAGGGACACTGTCCCAGCTTGAAACGTTCCCTGCCGTTTCTCCAAAACCCCAGTTCCTTTGGTCAAACTGGGAGAACAGGGAATTGGGGAAATGACCAATTGATGTTTGTTTGTGGCAATGATTTGGTGAAGGGGCGCATGCGCGATGCTGCTCCCATGCCTATTGTTCCTGACCAGAGGAGCGCATGCGTGAGGCCCTCCCCCAGCGCTGCCATTGAGGAGCATTTACTCAGTGAGTGCAAGAGGTTTGTTTGAAACAGACCGCAATGGAGAGATCAGCGCCCAGGGAAGCGAGGGAACAGCAGGCTCCTTCCAGCAGCACATCGGGATGGGAGCCTGGGACACAGAGGGGGCTCCGAGACCGGGACTGATTCGGGGTGAGTTCAGGGAGAACCGGGGGCTGTTTGTAAGAGGCCGAGCGGAGCAGGACCTGGTCCCGGAACTTGGAGTGAGCGGGCTGGGGGGAAGAGAGAGACCTTTCTCGGGCTGTGTGTGGGCCTGCTGAGGGAGGGAGAGGGGGAAGAAGCTGCTGTGGGACATTCATGTGGTTTTTATCCCCTAAACACTGATGGAAATTCATTGTTTGGCTTCTGTTTCACGCTGTTTGTTGATATCGGACAGTGAATAATGGAAGAACAGGCCATAATTTAGTGACAATCCTATCAAGGACACGTATTAGAGTGAACAGATTTGAAGTTTCGAGGAAAACATTAGACATAGCGTCCCTTGTTCTTTCCTTCAACATTTAGTGTATTGTCAGCTTGCTGTTGATATATGTCAGCATTGCAGCTGCGTCAGGAATTCCCATTCATGGATGTTAGTTCTGGATCTCCACCTTCCTAACCTGCAATCTTCTTCCTGACGTTCCGCCCGCACCCCCACTCCGGCCTATTACCCTCATCTTAACCTCCTTCCACCTATCGCATTTCCAACGCCCCTACTCCCCACCTTCTATCTTAGCCTGCTTGGCACACTCTCCTCATTCCTGAAGAAGGGCTCATGCCCGAAACGTCGATTCTCCTGCTCCTTGGATGCTTCCTGACCTGCTGCGCTTTTCCAGCAACACGTTTTCAGCTCTGGATCTCACCCAATTGTCACAAAGTTGCAGGAAACGGACACCAGGAGCAACTGAGGGAAAGAAACCTGGTTCTGTTCGCATTGCTAGGTTTAAAAATACCCTAATGATTATTAACTGACTGCCACACTGATCAGTTTAATCTTGCCTAATTTGGCTTATGTTGATTTACAGCTGAAAAATCTTCTGTCTTCTGCCAAGCAAATATTTGAATGATGAAGACAATGTCATATTTCCTCAGTACAAAGCCAAGTGAGACCAGCTGCTTCTAACAAACAGCAGGTATGTTACCGCTGTCAAAGCAGACAACATCCTTTCCAGAGGTACGGAGCAGATTGGATCAGACTTAGTTTGAGCTCAATTTCCAGAGATCTATCCAAATAAGCAAACAGTCAGACTCAACTGCGGAAAGACAAGTTTATTTTTTTCTCTGCATTCTCCATAGACATCTTCCTGGTTTCAATTAATAAGATTCACAGGCCACGAACATTCACAGCATGTTTAAAGCTGACTGGCTGCCTAAAGTAGGCAGTTGGTGTCCAAGTCAAGTTTACATTTAAAAAGGGCATTTTAAATGTCAAACCAGATAAACAATGACATCATGCTTTTATGATTTGGAGATGCCATTGTGGGTGTACAAAGTTTAAAAATCACACAACACCGGTTATAGTCCAACAGATTTAATTGGAAGCACACTCGCTTTCGGAGCGACGCTCCTTTCCACAATCACCTGATGAAGGAACGTCGCTCCGAAAGCTAGTGTGCTTCCAATTAAACCTGTTGGACAATAACCTGGTGTTGTGTGATTTTTTAATCATGCCTTTACATTGTTTCAACAGCCATATGTGACCAGTAGTGAATCATTACTGAGAACACGCACACATATACAAAGGTCCTGACTGATTCAGACTGAGTCCCCAATACACTCACCATATCAACACACAAGATACAGAGACTAACAGCGATGTGCACACATTTACACTGTAGGAAACAGAAATGAATCTTTACAAATGTTTACACAAAAACAAGCAACTAATCTCATTCAGCCAGCATTCCATTTCAATGAGGGTGTCATGGCAACAGAGGAGCTGCCAAGCCCACTTTGATCTCAACATCATTCTCAACATATTCACCTTGCAGGGATAGAAATTATATTTTCACACTGCCCAGAATTAATTTATTTTTATTAAAAAATGTGTAACTCGGTCTCCAAATTCATTTTAATCTTCTACAAAGAATCCCAAATGTCCCACCCTATGAAATATTGCAAAAAGGCAAGAAAATAGTGTCATATCATCAATTTAACAATTATAATCAAATAATTACCCTTTAATTCAACAAAGGAACCTAAAAATCTTGTAATTTGAAAAATCTCATTCTTTTTGCAGGAAGAGTTCAGTAAATTTGCCTGAATGATTTAAATCTTCTCCACTGTATGACAAAAATACAAGTCTTTTCACTTTCCTCATTGGCACCATAGAGTATCAGGAGAGCACTGCTAATGGCTTGCACCATCACACCACAGAGCAGGATTATGTAACACTCATAATAGAATAATGAAGTGAACTAGTCAATGCTCTTTCCTGTAGCAGGAACATTGTGGTCAGTTGGCTACAATACAATTTATTTGTTCATTCTCCTTTCCTTTCAACACTAACAAAGGAATGTAACGCCTATCCATTTCTCAGCAATATTCACGAAAGTATGTAGCATGCACTGAGGAAATACCGATGGTATCCTGAAGAACAGTCCATAGTATCATTCTTCCCAGTTCGAGTCTGCACTATAGGAGTTGGAAAACCCTTTAATTTTCGATTACACAATCCATGACACAAAACAAATGCACTAAGCAGAAACTCACAGGTACAGATTGATAAGTGCACTCACACATTCACATAGCTGAAATTGACAGGCATAGATTAATACCTAAATTCAGAGTTACAAAGAAGATTGGTGACTGTACTTATACATTCACAGAGCAGTCAGATTGGTAACTATATTCTGATGTTCACATTGTAGAAAAGTGATTGCTTACTGCACGCTGTAACATATAGCAGAAATTGACAAAGAGAAATTGAGAACGATATTTACATATTAGAACTGGCAGGTACAAATTGGTTAGCATATTCACAACACAGAAGCGGATAGGGTAAGATTGATAAATGCACTCACACATTCACATGGCAGACACTAACAGTTACAGATTAGTAACTGCACACTCAAATACACAGAGCTGAAACTGACAGGAACAAATTGGTAAATACACCCTGACGTTCACATTGTCGTGACTGACAGAGGTAGTTACTAACAGAGAAAGTTTGATACCAAGTGTATCATATCCATGAAGCAGAAACTGACAGGAACAGATTGAGAATAACACTCATTTGTCAGTTTATGCAATATGAAACTAATTTTTGATAACGAATCTCCCAGTTTCACACGGGTATCTGACAAGTATAGATCAATAACAATACTCAGTTTGACAAACAAAGCCTGACAACTACACTCTCACATTCAACTCATATTCACATGGCAGAAACAGTTAGAGCTTGATATCTACTCTCACCCATTCACATTGCAGAAACTGACTGGGACAGATTGATGATGACACTCTCATATTCATATGACAGAAACTAACAGAGGTTCAGCTCAATAACTAAAATCACATATAGGTGTAGGAGAAGCTGACAGTGAGAGACTGATAATTATACTCTCATTCACATTGCAGCAACTGAGATTGATAACTGCACCCATATATTCACACAGAAACTGACAGGTACAGATTTGATAAGTACAGTCACACATTCATATTGCAGTAACTGGTAGGGATAGATTGACCTTCCCTATGAGATATTCTTTAAAAAAAGTAAGAAAACTATATCATTTATTCAATACAGCTTCCTACACTATCATGGGATATACTTGATCAGGTCCGAGAGTTTGATATATCATTATGTTTCTTTTAACATCTCTAGCACCCCGTCAGTTGGCGTGTAGGCTGTTTTCAAGATTTCAATATATATTTCCTGAAGTTTCCTAGCCTCCACTCCTATATCCCCAGGCATAGAACAGTAACTGTACTCCCATATTCATATTATAAAAAATAGCAGTTTCAGATTGATAAATGCATACATACATTGTCAGCTCAGAAACTGATGGGGAGAGATTAATAACTAATCAATTTGTATTTAATAACTCATCTAGCAGAAACTTTCAAGTATAGTCTTTTAGTTAGAATTAGAAACCATACAGTTTTGAAACAGGACCTTCAGCCTGGCAAGTCCACACCGACCCTCTGAAGATTATCTCACCCAGAACCACTCCCTTATCACTCTACATTTACCCCCGACTAATGCACCTAACCCCCACATCCCTCAACACTATGGGCAATTTAGCATGGCCAATTCACCTAACCTCTTCTTTGGACTGTGGGAGGAAACCGGGGCACACAGAGGAAACCCACACAGACACGGGTAGAATGTGCAAACTCCACATAGACCGAGGCTGAAATCAAATCCAGGTCCCTGGTGCTGTGAGGCAGCTGAGTCAACCACTGAGCCACTGTGCTGTATAATGTGGCACATTATACAAGAGTATTCACACCGCTGAAACTGACTAGTGCAAATTGATCACAACACTCGTATATTCACAGAACAGAACATGACAGTTAGAGATTGATAACTACATTTTCATATTCACATTACAGAAAATGGCAGGTATGATTTCATGAATATATTTGCATTTTTACAAGCAGAAACATTCAGGGATATACTAATTACTGCATTCATATATTCACATATCCGAAACTGACAGGTACAGATCAAAAACTAAACTCGCTAATTGGCATAGCAGAAACTGAAACACACGGATTGATACTTGCACTCATACATTCAGATAGCAGACACTGACAGGCACAGATGGATAACTACACTCACATACCGGAAACTGACAAGCCCTTTCCAAGAGCATAACCAAACAGGTAAAGCTTTATAACTACAATTACATGTTCACAGAGGGAAAAATACATTGTCATGTACAGTTTGATAACGATACTCAAAAAATATCTGATTAGAATCTCACAGGGATTGGGAACTACATATTGGGAACTACTCTCTCTCATTCACCTCACAGAAATTGACAGATGCAGACTGATATCTACACTGACACATTCACAGCACATACTGACAGGAACAGGTTGACAACTACCCTCATTCATTCATGTATCAGAAACTAATAGGTACAGATGATAACTACCACTTACATATTCACAGAGCAGACTGTTACAGTCATAAATTGATAACTGGACTCATAACATTTACATTACAGAAACTGACCTACATTTTGATAAAGACATTCATTCATTACCAAACCAGAAACTTACAGCTACATGTTCATATCAAAACTCACATACAGACAGCAGAAACTCACAGCGATAGGTTGGGAAATACACATACATATGCACATAGTGGGAACTGACATGTCCATATTGATGACTGTATTTGGATATTCACAAAGCAAAGAGATTGATAACTGCACCATATTCACAGAAGAGAATCTGACAGGTAGAGAGTAACAACAATATTTCCATATGCACATTGTTGAAACTGACAGGTTTACAAATTCATAACCTCATTCACATATTCACAACACTGATACTAACAAGGAATGATTGTTATATGCACTCACATATTCACCAAGCAGAAACTGACTGGTACAGATTGATAACTAAACTCATGTGTTGAATTAACAGGAACTGAAAGGTACAGATTGATAGCAACACTCTCATTCTCATAGCTCATACTGCCAGATATCGGTTGATACCTACACTCTCATTCACAGCAAAAACGGGCAGGAATAGTTTAATTACTTCCTCGGATATATGCAGGAGACACTGACAGGGACAGATTACACTTTTCTAGTCACATAACAGAAAATCACGGTTACAATTTGATACAACACTTTCACTTAACATAAACTCTCAGATACAGTTTGATAAGTACAGTCAATTTCGCACAGAATCTGACAGGTAGAGATTGAAAACTGCACTCTCATATTGACTTGGCAGAAACAGATAGGCATAGATTCAAACCTGTGCTCACATATTCACATTGGCGAAACTGACTGCTAAACTTCCGTATATGCAGAAAAAATTTTCTGACAAGTATAGTTTGATAAAGACACTCAAATATTCATAGGGCATAATGTATTGATCCCAACACTGTCTCACCAAGCAGAAACTGACAGGGAAATATTGATAAATACATTCACATATTCACATTGTAGAGACTGACAGGAAGCGTTGCTTCCGAATTTCTCATATCCACACAGCGGAATTGGTCAGGGATAGACTGACAATTTCACGCAAGTATTCAGCCAGAAAAACTGACAGGTATGGATTGGTAACTACATTTACAGATACACATACATTTTGACAGGGACAGATCAAAACTAAACCCTCAGGAAAACTCAAAGCAGAATATGACAGATAATCCAACAGTGACAGTTACAGATTTATAACTAAAGACTCTGATTCAGAGAACAGAAACTAATGAGGAAAGGTTGATCAATTCACTTTCACATTGCAAAGACAGACAGCAATAGATTGATAAATAAGACACATATACAGAGCAGAAACTGAATGGTGCAGATTGATAAATACATACATACATGCATGGACATAGCAGAAAGTGACATGGCCAGATTGATAACTACAGTCACACATTCTCATTGCAACAACTGACAGCAACACATTGATTGACAATCACTTGCTCATTTCACAAAACTGACAGGTAGAGACTGAAAATGACAGTCACATTCACACAGCAGAATCTGACAGGCACAGATTGATAACACACGTTGACTGAAACTGACAGGTGTATGTTGATAAATGCATTCACCTATTAACAAACCACAACCTCACAGGGACAGGTTATTACGACATTCTCAGATTAACAGAGCAAAAACTGACAGAGATAGGCTGGTCAATAAACTCACACATTCACATTGTGGAGACTGACAAATACATATTAATAGCTGTACTTTGATATTTACAAGTAGAGATGGATAACTCCATTCAAATATTCATACAGAAGAAATTGACCAGTACAAATTGATAAATACATTTACGTATCCATGAAACAGAGACTGACAGGAACAAACTGAAAAATACATTCAGATTGCAGAAAAGGGCTCTCAGCTGCAGGGTTATGGGCTGGTTGCAGGAAGGTGGATTAGAATGGCCATCTGGTGTCTTTGGGTTGGAATGGACATGATATGTCAAATGGACCTCTTATGTGCAATGTCATTTCAATGGATCTATAGTTCTGTGTTAATCTGTCCTGTGAGTCACTGCTATGTGAATGCATAAGTAATTTCAGAAAGGCTTAGAAGGGAAAAATGTGAGCGTATGGTTGTCATTGACAAAGTAGAAATTGACATGAATAGTTCAAAAACGAAACTGATTCCCAGCCCTGCTTGCATTGGATAGTCTCATTCATGGAGCTGTACAGTTATTGGGAAGTTTCCGGACCTCCCTCATTTGGTATTGAATTAACAAAAAGAAAAATCACCAGACATGGAGCAAGAGTAGAATCAGACATGTCGTTCTGTTTGGATTCGTGTCTTTAAAAACAATATCCTAATGATTATTAACAGTTAAAGATGGTCAAACTTGGCTGATGGTGATTTACAGGAGATTTCTGTTCTGTCTTCCTCCAGGCAAATACTGGAACGGCCAAGACAATGTAATATTCTCTCAGTACGAAGCCAAGTGTAACCAGCTGCTTCTAACAAACAGCAGGTATGTCACATTGTCAGAGCGACGAGCCACAGTCAGAGCAGATTGGATTGAGCTCAATTTGAGAGAGAGAGAGAGATGTTCAAACAACAGAGAAAATATGTTAGTTTTTTTTTCTCACACAAATGCACATGTGTCCAGTTTGAACAAATGTCACTATTCACAGCTCATTGACATTTGCACAATTTTCAAACTGTAAAGTCTGAATTCTTGTCCAAAATATACATTCAAGAACTGAAACAAATCTGCCTCAAATTGTTAAAGTACAGATTTGAGATGGGCCAGGAAATCCCTTGTGGACTCAGACCTATAAAGCCTCTCTCTTTTGGTTCATTCTGGAGATCGTACTCTTTGGAAGTCGGGAATAAAATCCTCTTACAGACAGATAAGTTTATTTTTAGTTGTCCCCTTTCTTCGCTAGTAGCATCACTGTTACAACACAACACTGATACCTATAAGCTAAACTAACTAGGTTCTAATAACCTAGGAGAGTAGGATACCAGCTCTTCAAATGCCCCAGCAGGCTATTCAGATGTGCTGATACAAAGTGGCCTCCGTTATACAGAAGTTTACAAAAACATTGCATGTCCTTAATTAGACAGATAAGTGAAAGACAATAATTTGTAAGGAAGAAAAGTTAATTGACAGGTCTGTGTACGCTTGACTAATCACTCTTATAGGCCTGAAGCCATTCTTCAGGTGGGAAAAACATATCCAGCCTGCTTGCGAGGTAAGCTCCTATCATAAAAATATACCAGTCCGAATAATTGGAGAGTCCATAAGGTGACCTTGCACAGCTCACATGTCTGATATAATCGTTTTACAAAATGGCTTCTTGATCTTAAAATGGCTTCCTGACAGATTGTGTCAGAGTCTCTTCAATGTTAGGTTGAGAATAATTTTAAGCTGGGTGCTGATTCCTGCTTTTTATCTTAAGCACAGAATCATTCTGTACCCAAGGCTGAAATATTACTGCAAGGTTGTATTTAAAATGATTAATTAATCTCAAGTTAAACATGCCTTCTTTGCAAATTTGTGATTCAAATTCAACTAAGACATAAGATCTGAATAGTTAGAATTGACAGTGGGACGGTCTGTAGAGTGGTCTGCAAGAACAGCAAGTAAGTTAGGGCTTCATCAATATTACCTTTTACAGAGTTTGTATTTAATAACTGGTATTGGCTACTCAATATCATCATAAAGTCCCAAAATGCAATTAAAATCAATCCATAGCAGATAACCACAAAGAGTTAATTTTCTACAGTCTCCAGTAGCCTCAGCACTAAAATCGTCTCTCTCTGTAGTGTCCTTTTGAACTCTCAAGTCAGCAATTTGTTTTTCTCTCTGTGTTTGCCCCACTTGTAAGAAGTAAGAAGAATCCATTAAAGTTGGCAGCACCTAATCGTTAATTACAAAGCTTTTGATCATACCGAGTTTCGTTTCAGGGTCAGAATCAAACACTGTCATTAATTTCACAAGGGAACGGCTGTGAATGTTATCACTTGGTGTCCTGTCAACAGAGATTCACCAATGCTAAGGCTAATGATCTTAATTGTCTTACAGCATCCTGTTATCATTTGGTGAGCTCAGGTTTCCCCAACTTTAAGTTCTGAGCTTTTTCTGAGCTTTCCTGCCTGTCTATTTTCTAGTGCAGTAAATGTGTTCTATTATTCAGCATTACGTTTTAGTCGAAATGTTTAAAGTCAAGTTTGAAGGCTATGACTTTCTCAAAATCATCCTCATAACAAGTATCCCATAACAAATCACATCCTTGCAGAGAAGTAGCTGCCAGAGAGTTATGTCCCTTTGACAAACAGAAACTGACAAGCAAACATTGATACCTTTGTTCACTCGTTGGCATTACAGAGACAGGCAAAATGACATTGATGACAACACACAATTGACAGGTCAGTTACCAACACACACAAAAACACACACACATCCCCTCCACCTTGTGGGCACTGTCATGGGTAGATTCATGACACTAAGATGTTCACATGACAGAAAGTGACACACAGACTCTTATTTTCATTGCACATACCAACAGGAATGGTTTGACAACTACACTTCCATATTCAGATATCAGAAAGTATCAGACACCGATGAATAATTGTGCTCAAATTTTCATTCAGTTAGAAACTGATATTACAGATCAATAATCAAACTCAACTACTGTCAGGTAGTGACCGAAGGTGACACTTTGGAGATCGCAGAGATAAAAGAAAATCTGACAGGTACATAACGATAATTAAAATTACATTCAGATGTCAGAACTTGACACGGACAGATTGGTAAACACTCATTCTCTTTTACACAATAGTAACTGTCCTAGAAAGATTAATTAGTGCACTCTCATGTTCACAATGCATAAACTGACAGGAACAAATTAGAGTCATAGAGATGCACAACATGGAAACAGACTCTTCAGTCCAACCTGTCCACGCCGACCAGATATCCCAACCCTATCTAGTCCTACCTGCTAGCACCCAGCCCATATCCCTCCAAACTCTTCCTATTTATATACCCACCCAAATGCCTTTTAAATGTTGCAATTGTACCAGCCTCCACCACTTCCTCTGGCTGCTCATTCCATACGCTTGTGTGAAAAAGTTGCCCCTTAGGTCTCTTTTATATCTTTCCCCTCTCACCCTAAACCTATGCCTCTAGTTCTGGACTCCATGCCCCTCATGATTTTGTAAACCTCTATAAGGTCACCCCTCAACCCCTGACGCTCCAGGGAAAACAGCCCCAGCCTGTTCAGCCTCTCCCTATAGCTCAAATTCTCCAACCCTGGCAACAACCTTGTAAATCTTTTCTGAACCCTTTCAAGATTCACAACATCTTTCCGATAGAAAGGAGACAACAATTGCACGCAATATTCTAGCAATGACTTAACCAATGTCCTGTGCATCTGCAACATGACCTCCCAATTCCTGTACTCAATACTCTGACCAATAAAAGAGAGCATACCAAACGCCTTTTTCACTATCCTATCTACCTGCAACTCCACTTTCAAGGAGCTATGAACCTGCGCTCCAAGGTCTCTTGGTTCAGCAACACTCCCTTGGATCTTACCATTAAGTATATAAGATTTGCTTTCCCAAAATGCAGTACCTCCCATTTATCTGAATTAAAAGCCACCTGCCACTTCTCAGCCCATTGGCCCATCTGGTGAAGGTCCTGTTGTAATTTGAGGTAACCTTCTTCACTGTTCACTACACCTCTAATTTTGGTGTCATATGCAAACTTACTAACTGTACCTCTTATGCTGAAATCCAAATCATTTATGTAAATGACAAAAAGTAGTGGACCCAGCATCGATCCTTGTGGTACTCCACTGGTCACAGGTCTCCAGTCTGAAAAACAACTTTCTACCAACACCCTCTATCTTCTACCTTTTGAGCCAGTTCTGTATCCACATGGCTAGTTTTCCCTGTATTCTGTGAGATCTAACCTTGCTAACCAATCTCCCATAGGGAACCTTGTCGAATGCTTTACTGAAGTCCGTATCTACCACTCTGCCCTCATCAAGCCTCTTTGTTACTTCTTCAAAAAACTCAATCAAGTTTGTGAGACATGATTTCCCATGCACAAAGCCATGCTGAGTATTCCTAATCAATCCTCATCTCTCCAAATAAATATACCTCTGTCCCTCAGGATTCCCTTTAACAACTTGCCCACCACCAACGTCAGGCTCACTGGTCTATAGTTCCCTGACTTGTCCTTACCACCCTTCTTCAACAGTGGTACCACGTTTGCCAACATCTCATCTTCCGGCACCACACCTGTGACTATGGATGATACAAATATCTCAGCAAGAGGCCCAGTAATCATTTCTCTAGCTTCCCACAGAGTTCTCGGGTACACCTGATCAGGTCCTGGGGATTTATCCACCTTTATGTGTTTCAAGATACCCAGCACTTCCTCCTCTGTAATGTGGACATTTTCCAAGATGTCACCATCTATTTCCCTACATTTTATATCTTCCGTGTCCTTTTCCACAGTAAATACTGATGCAAAATACACATTTAGTATCCTCCCACATTTTCTGTGGCTCCACACAAAAGCTGCCTTACAGATCTTTGAGGGGCCCTATTCTCTCCCTAGTTACCCTTTTGTCCTTAATGTATTTGTAAAAACCCTTTGGATTCTCCTTACTCCTACTTCCCAAAGCTATCTCATGTCCTCTTTTTGGCCTCCTGATTTCCCTCATAAGTATACTCCTACTGCCTTTATACTCTTCTAAGGATTCACTTGATCTATCCTGTGTTACCTTACATATGCTTCCTTCTTTTTCTTAACCAAACCCTCAATTTCTTTCGTCATCCAACATCCTCTATACCTACCAGCCTTTCCTTTCACTTTAACAGGAATATACTTTCTCTGGACTCTTGTTATCTCATTTCTGAAGGCTTCCCATTTTCCAGCTCTCCCTTTACCTGCAAACATCTGCGCCCAATCAGCTTTTGAAAGTTCTTGCCTGATACAATCAAAATTGGCCTTTCTCCAATTTAGAACTTCAACTTTTAGATCTGGTCTGTCCTTTTCCATCACTATTTTAAATCTAATGGAATTATGGTTGCTGGCCCCAAAGTGCTCTCTCACTGACACCTCAGTCACCTGCCCTGCCTTTTTTCCCAAGTGTAGGTCAAGCTTTGCACCTTCTCTAGTAGGTACATCCACATACTGAATCAAGAAATTTTCTTGTACACACTTCAGAAATTCCTCTCCATCTAAATCCTTAAACTATGGCAGTCTCAGTCTATGTTGGGAAAGTTAAAATCCCCTACCATAACTACTCTATTATTCTTACAGATAGTTGAGATCTCCTTACAAATTTGTTTCTCAATTTCCTTCTGACTATTAGGTGGTCTATAATACAATCCCAATAAGGTGATCATCCCTTTCTTATTTCTCAGTTCCACCCAAATAACTTTCCTGGATGTATTTCCAGAAATGTCCTCCCTCAGCACTGCTGTAATCCTATCCCTTATCAAAAATGCCACTCCCACTCCTCTCTTGCCTCCCTTTCTGTCCTTCCTTTGATAACACTCCCATTTCAGAGAACATGAACTGACAGGTACACTTTGATAACTATTCACAGAACAAAATCTCACATCCATATATTGATACACACACTTTTTACACCTCACAGAAACTGACAGATACAGATTGATAACTAAACTCACATTCACACAGCAAAAACTGAGGGGGTAGATTTATAATGATAGTCGCACACTTGAATTGCAATAACTGATTTATAATGATAGTCGCACACTTCAATTGCAATAACTGACAAGGACAATTAATGACAACATTTACATGTTCATTTGGTAAGAATGGACAGGTACAGGTTGATAAATTAATGTTCATATTCGCAGTGCAGGAAGTGAGAGATGGACACTGCGTGATGATATTGTGGCTTGAAGAGGTTTATTTTGTCCTTTTGTTCTTGAAGAGCAATTTTAAGGCAGAGACACCGAGCCACTAGAGCAAACAGTGTGAGGCCTATTGGGTATCTTTACAGAAACCTGAAGACTCGTCAACAGAAATACTTCATGTTTGAGAAGGAAACCTTGCATTTATTGTTTTTGGAGAAATTTAAGATCAAAAATTACAGACTGTTTAGATAAAGCTTATCATTGCAGCCATTCAATTTGCAAATTACATACATATCAGGATGACAGAACCTCATTGCCAAGGTGCCACCATGACTTTGATGAAAAAAGATGGAAGCATTTCTTAGCAGGAAAAAGTGGACTGTCGCAGTGCATATTTAGAGTCAATGAACTGGATATGTATTGTTTACTAAAAATGTAAAATAATTTTTCAAAATTAGGCCATCTCTGTATATTGATGGATTATTCTTAAGAGGAGTGGAAGGTTTGATAATATTGTGGCTTTAAGATGTTTATTATATCCTTTCTTTCTTCTTGAAGAGAGGTTTTATGGCAGAAGTGTTGAGAAGTCTACCAGAGCCACGAGAGTAAACAGTTTGAGGCTTTTTTATAGTTGGAACAATAGAGGCAGCCTGAGTTAGTGTTGTCAAGCTCTCACAGAACAACATTTTTAGTTTTGGCTTTCAGCAAAGCTATTGGCATCCTGAAGACAGGAAAGCTAGTTTTCCCCTCTCAGTTACAGTCAGAAGCTGCAGATTCTCCCTCTGCTACTGGAGTCGGATGGTAAGACTATTTATTTTATTGAATTTATCTTTTGCCAAGGATGTTTATGGGATATTACTGCACTGAAACAGTTAATTCGGAAGAGTTACTGTATCCATTATTCTGTTAAGTAATCCAACAGAGTTAAGATTTTCCAATTCCTTCTTCATTGTGTTGCACATTAACTGTTGTGGACAGGAAAAAGTACACCTTTTTCAAGCCACACAATCATTCTAACTGATAACTGCCCTCATATTCACATATTAGAAGCAGATTGGTACAGATAGATAACTACACTGCCATATTTGAGCCAGAGAAACATTCAGGAACAGATTAAGCCAAATTCAGGAATTCACAAAGCAGAAGCTGACTGATACAGATGGATAACCAAACTCTTACATTCACAAACCAGAAAACATCAGGTGAAGGTTAATGACCATATTTACAATGCAGAAACTGACAAGTTGAAACTGATAAAAAGTATTCACACAGACACATAGCAGAAACTGATGGGGGGTGGAGGGGACTGATAATTACACAGACATATTCATTGAGCAGAAACTGATTCATAGGAAAGACTGATAGATACAGCAATGGTAATGACTTACACATTCTCACAACAGCGACCTTTTGGGATTGAGCGATAATTGTACGAACGTAATCACTGACAGGTACAGACTGATTACTACACTTACATGTTGAGATAGCAGAAACTGACAGGGACAGATTGTGAGATAGTAATAATCATTCACCTCCTGAAAGCTCACGTGGGCAGATCAAAAGCCGCACTCCCGTTTTACACAGCCACTAACGAGAGATAAACTAACCCTTAACCAACCTGAAATTCTGAAGAACACAACATCATTCACAGTGTAATCAGAGAATCACAGTGATAAAACAAATAACATGAGATTGCCACAATTAAAATTCACACAAATACCATGTTCAAAACAATCCTTAAATAACAGTGGCCAGTTCAGAATGAGTACAAATGACTTGTTACCAAATATAATTCAGAGAAAGTCCACATAGCAAAGTTTATAATGAAAAAAAATCCTGCTCGAAACTGAAATGCACCAAATAATATCTATTCTAATGTAGTGCAAACTAAGGTTTCAGGAACTGAAACATTGGCAGGACACTGCTGACACTGATTGAGGAGCTGAGCAGACAGAGTAAAATTCATGTAGTCAGCAGAAAGCAAAAGGCACAGGTCACAGTACGTCAGTTCCCTTTAGTCGTTGATGTAATCACATTAGAATTGACAGCTATTCTGAGTAACGTATGAATACTTTGGCTGATACTCATTGGAGATTTGAAGAAGAATCGGCGAATAGATAAGTGAAGGGAGTTTATAGAGTAGATGATGGTAGGATGTCCTTCATTTTCAAAGAGTGTAGAGCAAGAAACACAAGCAAAAGAGTACATTCCTTAACTCCCATTTCCCTCCATCACGATGCATTTGTCAAGTAGTTCCATCATTTCCAGGAGTAAAATACACTCCCTGGCAGATTGCAGTGCATTTTCTCACTTGACAACAAATGTGATGCCATTTTAAAATGGAAGAGAAAAGAAAAACATTATCTAAAGATGCAGACTACCTTACAATTAGAATCTCACACTTTAGAGTGAGCTCGGAATTTGATCCCTTCACAAAATTTCGGTTTGTGTTTCCCATGACATTGCAGATCCAGACAGATCCAGATTGAGTCCCAAACTAGCCAATCAGAGTGACGTTACCATGCCTACAACGTAGCGAATCAGAAGTCAGGCTTTCCCCATCCCTCATTAGCATTGATGATGCCGTCAGTCTATAAAGAGCGAGCTCCGAGCCCACTTTCCCTTATTCTGTGTTTGAGAGTGAGTGGCATTATGGCTGAGGATAAGAAGGGTCAAGTTGCCAAGAAGGGCGCCAAGAAAGCGGTGAAGAGGGCGCCACCGAAGGGCGGCAGGAGGAGGAAGCGGTCCAGGAAAGAAAGTTACGCCATCTACATTTACAAAGTGATGAAGCAGGTTCACCCCGACACCGGCATCTCCTCCAAGGCCATGAGCATCATGAACTCGTTCGTTAACGATATTTTCGAGCGTATCGCGGGGGAGGCTTCCCGCCTGGCCCATTACAACAAGCGCAGTACCATCAGCTCCCGGGAGATCCAGACCGCCGTGCGGCTGCTGCTGCCCGGGGAGCTGGCCAAGCACGCCGTGTCGGAGGGCACAAAGGCGGTGACCAAGTACACCAGCTCCAAGTGAAGGACCGCATTGTACTGAAACATACACATCCACAACCCAAAGGCTCTTTTAAGAGCCACCTACAACTTCCCTGAAACAGCTGAATCGTTATGTTTGTGTTTTTTAATTCATATATCTACGAGATTTGTGTTTTATAAACGTTCTGTCAAGTATTGAGTGATCGCTGACCCCGTCCGCGCCTTATTCTCTGGTACCTTCATGTGTATCCTGTAGTCCCTGGCTGGGGAGAGAGATCATGTTAAACGCCACTGTCATTTTTCAGTTGATTGTATGTGTCCTTGTTGCTCTTGGTTATTCGATCAGTTCAGGAGCTAAAAACCCCGGTGGGGCATGAACCCTGAGTTTCATCCCCATCAAACCAAATGCCCCCGGCACCCGCCGGCAAGTCAAAAAAAAGGTTTCCCTCCGAGTCCGATTTTACTTTATTTATTTTTAATTTCCAAATCTCCGCACGGGTATTGTCCGGATGCAGAGCCTTGCCAAATACACCGAAATAAAACTAGAACAGCTGCAGAAGTGGCAATAAATGTGGAGTTTTTTTATCGATCTATGATCGTGTGCAATAGGAGGGTAACTTTACAATATTCTCGAACGATCGTGTTCACTAATGCGCTTACTTGTGAGAACGTAATCTCATGTTGTATCAGTAGATCGGGGTGCTGTTGAAATGTGAAATAAATGATCATTTGCAGAGTGCAGTGTTTGGCGCCCTTTTTTTGGTTCTGCTTATGTTTAACATATGGAAAATCACAATTCAAGATCAGAAATGGGCAGGTTCCAGTAGGTTAGGGAATAAGGTAGAGATTTAATGTAGAGGGCACACTTTTCATGTAGAAGTAAATTATCTCCAGTATTTGTGCATTCTTGTGTGTTTAAACTGCCTACTTTTTGGTACATATTGGCGGGCTTTTCAAATTGTAAAAAAGCGGTTGATGATTTGGCGCCGGTACTTCCCGCCCTCCTCCCTGTGCCCTCTCCGGATTGGGGAATGAGGCAGATATCTGATTGGTCCCCTTGTTCAGCCCCGCCTTATGTTTCAATTCCCAATCAGAAACGGCCGCCCCACCATTCCTCCCGAAGGTATAAGAGGCCGCAATGTGGGCGGAGTGTAGCATTCTCTGTGAAAGTGCTTGTGAATTTGTGATCATGTCTGGAAGAGGAAAGGGCAGTGGGAAAGGTCGCGCCAAGGCGAAGTCTCGGTCGTCCCGGGCTGGCCTGCAGTTCCCGGTGGGCCGTGTTCACAGGCTCCTGAGAAAGGGTAACTATGCTGAGCGTGTGGGTGCTGGAGCGCCGGTCTATCTGGCTGCGGTGCTGGAGTATCTGACGGCTGAAATCCTGGAGCTGGCCGGCAACGCGGCCCGGGACAACAAGAAGACCCGCATCATCCCCAGGCACCTGCAGCTGGCCGTGCGCAACGACGAGGAGCTCAACAAGCTGCTGGGAGGGGTGACCATCGCTCAGGGCGGGGTGCTGCCTAATATCCAGGCCGTGCTGCTGCCCAAGAAAACCGCCGCTGGGGGCGCCACTAAAAAGTGAAGAGATTATTCTTGAATCTGACAACCCAAAGGCTCTTTTAAGGGCCACTCACAGCATCTATGAAAGGAGCTGAACACTCCAGTCTGTCTGATTGAATTATCTTCCTTTAACTGGTATCGGTGTCAGTCCTTGCCTTGTACGATGCTGTACTGTCACTATGTGATCTAATATGAAATCTTTCCTCATGGCCGTTCACCGTTTGAGCCGTAACACAAGGAGCGTGAAAAGTGATCATGCAATATTGATATAACACAATCTTAACAGTGCTCGGAGTACATTATTTTTATTTCTTGTAGATGCGTGTGGTCCCGTGTCTTCAATTATCGTCTTATAAATGAATCATTCAGTCCCTGTACTCCTCGCTCACAGGCAGTTTCACGTTATCTTGAACTACGTTTAGGAAGAGCTGAATTGCCCAGTGCCGCGAGTAAGTTTATAATGAGTGGTCGCTGACCCTCTGTTTTATTCTCGAATGAGTTCCTGTGTGGGGTCCTGTCCCTGGCTGTAGACAGGGAACATAATGGAGGCAACAGTCATTTTTTCAGCTGCTTCGAGTTGGTCAAGTTGCTGTTTAATACTGGACTAGTTCGGGAGCTACCCGCCCCTGTGAGGTATGACCCTGATTTTGATCTCTGGCAAACAGAAGAACTGAGTCAACATTAGCATGTAGATAGGATAGTGAAGAAGGCGTTTGGTATGCTTTCCTTTATTGGTCAGAGTATTGAGTACAGGAATTGGGAGGTCATGTTGCGGCTGTACAGGACATTGTTTAGGCCACTGTTGGAGTATTGCGTGCAATTCTGACCTCCTTCATATCAGAAAGATGATGTGAAACTTGAAAGGGTTCAGAAAACATTTGCAAGGATGTTGCCAGGGTTGGAGGATCTGAGCTACAGGGAGAGGCTGAACAGGCTGGGTTGTTTTCCCTGGAGCGTCGGAGGCTGAGGGGCGACCTTATACAGGTTTACAAAATTATGAGGCGCATGGATAGAATAAATAGGCAAAGTCTTTTCCCTGGGGTTGAGGAGTCCAGAACTAGAGGGCATAGGTTTAGGGTGAAAGGGGAAAGATATAAAAGAGACCGAAGGGGCAACTTTTCACGCAGAGGGTGGTGCATGTATGGAATGAGCTGCCAGAGGATGTGGTGGAGGCTGGTGCAATTGCAACATTTAAGAGGCATTTAGATGGGTATATGAATAGGAAGGGTTTGGAGGAATATGGGCTGGTTGCTGGCAGGTGGGACTAGATTGGGTTGGGATATCGGGTCGGCATGGACGGGTTGGACCGAAGGTTCTGTTTCCATGTTATACATCTCTATGACTCTAATAGAGTGGTGCTGGAAAAGCGCAGCAGGAAAGGCTTTTGCCCGAAACATCGATGTTCCTGCTTCTCGGATGCTGCCTGAACTGCTGTACTTTTTCAAGCACCAGTCTAATCTTCGGCATCTGCAATACTCACCTCTGCCAGACAGAAGTGCCCTGTCTTTGAATTCTACAGATAGATTCATTTTACAGTTAAATTTCCATACACCGAGGCTGTTGTCTGATTGCACAGTGCTCTGAATGAGACTTTCTGCTGTCATTTAGAAGCTTTCAAAATGAACTGAGATCAAACCAGAACAGTTGACTCACTGCAAAGGTCAGTCAAATAGCACAGAAACAGATTCTTCTGTCCAACCAGTCCATACCCAATATAATCTCAAACTAGACAAGTGCCACCTGCCTGTTCTTGACCCATAACCCTCCAAAATCTTAACAATGATATACTTATCCAATTGTCTTTTCAACATTGTGACTGTGTCCATATACATCACTCCCTTTCGAAGTTAATTCCACACAATCAATACTGTTTTTTTAAAAAAACTTACTTTTAAAATCTTTTTCCTTTTACCTTAAAAATGTGTCTCATCGTCTTGCAGTCTCTTACCATAGAAAAAGATACCTACCATGCCCCTTACCTTTAGCCCTCATGATTGTCAAAACTCTATCACCCATCAAGATCTTAGGCTCCAGATAACAGAAGTCCCAGCCTATTCTAACAACAGAATCTTTCATTCCCATAAACATCCTTGTAAATCTTTTCTGAGCCCTTTCCAGATCAATAGTATACTTTTGATAACAGGGTGACCAAAACTTGATACAGTAATCCAGAAGACGACTCATCAACATCCGATGCAACCTCAATACGACCTTTCAGCTCCTGCACTCAAAGGTCTGAGCAATGAAGGCAAGCATGCTAGATGTTTTCTTCACCACATTGTCTACATGTGAAGCAAACTTCAAAAATATGCAGCTGGCCAACTAGGGGTCTCTGTTCAACAGCACTACCCAAGGCCCTACTTGTAATTGTATAAGTCCTACCTTTGTTTGTTTTGTAAATATGCAATGTCTCCGTAACTCCATCTGCCATTGCTCATGCCATTGACTGATTTAATCAAGATTTGTTTCTAATCTGAGATAGCCTTCACTGTCCACTATACCACCAATTTTGATGCAATCTGCAAAATTACTAACCATGCAGTCTGTATTTTCAACTAAATGATTTACAGAAAAAACAAACAAAAGCGGACCCAGCACCGACTGGGGTGGAACATCATTGGTAACTTGCATCCAGTCTAATAAGCAACTGTCCACCTCCTCTCCATCCCCTACTGTTATGCCAATTTTATATTCAATTGACATGTTCAATCTGAATCCCATTTAATCTAACCTTGCTATTTAGTCTACCATGCAGGAACTTGTAAAAGGCTTTACGAAACTTCATGTCAATAATGTTTACCAATGTACCCTCGATCTTCTTAGATACCCCCTCAACAATCTCAATCAACTTTGGGAAATATAATTTCCTTCTACAAAGCAATCCTGACGATTCCTAATTATTCCTTGCCCTCTCCTACCACTCCTCCCCAAACTGCACATTTGAATCCTATCTTTCAGAATCACCTCCAGCAATGTATCCATCACACAAGGGTCTATACTTCTCCTTACATCCTATCTTAAAATAACGGCAAAATATTACCCAATATCCAGCACCTCACCATAGTTACAGATGATACAAATCTTTCTGCAAGGGGCACCACAATATGCTCTTTAACTTCCCACAATGTCCTGGGATACACTGGATCAGGTCTCGGAGATTATCCCACTTTGTTTTCAAAGACCTCCAGCATTTCCTCTTCTGTAATGTGAACTCTTTTCAAAACATCAATACAGTATTCATTTTCCTGAGTTTGCCTGCTTCCCAGTAAAAACTGATGTGAAAATTCATTTTCTGCCTCTTGCATCTTCTGAAATTCAAACAGAACTGCAGAGGTGAACTGGATCTGCTGGTAACAAAATGGCCCATGTCTGCTCCCACAAAATAGCTGACAAATGTCTACCCTTAGTACATTGACATTAATGTCTGCGAGTAATCTGTTTTGTCCAGGGCAAATGAGGGTACTTCTGAAAACTTACTAATTTTCACACATAGGTATAAATGTTTTGGTTCCATGTATCTATGCTGCATCGGGACACTATTCAAAAGAGCTACAACACACTGCGGTAACGGCACACAAACCAACTGGGAAAACACTACTATCATAGGGCAAGCCAGACAGAGAACAGCCAGGGAATTCCTAGAGGCATGGCATTCATCCACAAACTCCATCAACAGACACATCGACCTGGACCCAATATACCAATCACTACAGCGGACAGCTGAAACTGACACCCGGAAGCGGCAAGGACAGACCACTATAAATGCCGGAAGAAACATCAAAGAAGCGCTTCGCAGGAGGCTCCACAGCACTGAGGATGTCTCCTAGCCAGAGGACGAAACGTTTGCAACAAAAACTTCCAGCTCGGCGAACAGAACCACTACATCTCACAGAGCCCTAAAGTTTTGTTAAGTTTACAAAAGTAATACTAAAGCTTTGTAAATTGTAGAACTTACCAAATTCAGGCAACCTCCATCAGAAAAGTTAAATGCAGTTGATGCAAGGAGACATCAGCTTGATTGAGGGCAAGTTTCTCTCTAAGCTGCACACCATAATCAATTAGAAATAGATCCCATTTCCTTCACTGTCGCTTGATCAAGACCCGGGAATTCCCTGCTAATGGCATTGTGGGCAGCACACTGAACAACAGCAGTTCCAGAAGGTGGCTCACCACCGCCTGCTCAAAGGGGAATAAAGGCGAAGCTCAGCCAGCGATGTCCACGTTCCCAGAGTGAATAAACAAAAACACCTGGGGTCCCTCATTGTGGCATACAATACATCACAAGATTTCTGTCTGTAGCATACCTGACACGAACATCTGTTGTCCACGATACACTCAATCGAGGCCCAGAGACATTATTGCACACCCCTGCTCCAGGTCTGATTTTTGCACACGCCTCCTGAACCAGAAACAGAGACTAACACTGTGATGCAAGACTGTCTCCAACAGTTACATTCTGCCTTAGAAAGAGTGTTCCACTTATTTCATTTGTGTTACTATTTTCCACTTATGTTACTTTCTTAAAGGAATTAATATTTGTGGATAAGGGTCAGCAGGATTACATACCACAGTTAAAATAAGATCAGACGTGATGTTATTGAATGGTGGGCACAGGGGATGGGCCGAGTGGCCGCCAGTTTCTCCGTGCCCTGATCAGATTGTGAGACAGCCAGAGGGAGGAGTTATTAACATAACCCGGGAATGAACTCAATTGGAGCTTCATAAAGGGACAACATCCCAGTTTGAAACCTTCTCTGCCCTTTCCTCCGCAGCCCAAGTTCCTTTGGTTAAACTGGGAGAAAAGGGAATTGGGGAAATGACCAATTGATGTTTGTTTCTCGGGAGCATTGGGTGAAGGGGCGCATGCGCGATGCTGCTCCCATGCCTATTGTTCCTGACCAGAGGAGCGCATGCGTGAGGCCCTCCCCCAGCGCTGCCATTGAGGAGCATTTACTCAGTGAGTGCAAGAGGTTTGTTTGAAACAGACCGCAATGGAGAGATCAGCGCCCAGGGAAGCGAGGGAACAGCAGGCTCCTTCCAGCAGCACATCGGGATGGGAGCCTGGGACACAGAGGGGGCTCCGAGACCGGGATTGATTCGGGGTGAGTTCAGGGAGAACCGGGGGCTGTTTGTAAGAGGCCGAGCGGAGCAGGAACTGGTCCCGGAACTTGGAGTGAGCGGGCTGGGGGGAAGAGAGAGGCCTTTCTCGGGCTGGGTGTGGGCCTGCTGAGGGAGGCAGAGCGGGAAGAAGCCGCTGTGGGACATTCTTGTGGTTTTTAGCCCCTAAACACTGATGGGAATTCATTGTTTGGCTTCTGTTTCACGCTGTTTGTTGCGAATTGACGTTGAATTGTTGGGAAATAAAGGGCAGTGTATCTAAATGTGATAGTGGTGCCAGCTATTCTTCCTTCAACAGTTAGTGTTTTTTTTGGAAGCTGAACATTGAACTGTGTAATAATTCTATTTTTGGAGCTGTGCATATATTGGTTAGTTTTCTTTCTTCTGAGTAAACTGTTTCAGTATTTCGCAAACAGAAAAAGACTGGGAGGAGATCAGTATTGCGTTGGAACCAGACTTTGCTCTGTTTGCTCTGATCATGATCTGAATGTTGCGTTGATCAGTTGATGTCTTTCTACTCAGAAATGATTATATCACTCTTTTCTTCCTCCCAGGCAAATGTTTGATGGACCAAGATAATGTAATATTTTCTCAGTACAAAGCTAAGTATGATCTTCTGCTTCTACCAAACAGCAGGTATGTTACAGTTGTCGGATTGGAGAACATCCTTTCTACAGTCAGAGTGGATTGAGTCAGACACGCATTGAGCTCAATTTCCAGAAGTATGCATTCAATCCAAGAGTCAGGCACAACTAATGAAATATTTTTTAAAAATTCTCTTTATACTCAATGCACAACAGCTCCGTTTCAATAAATTCCATTATGCATAGCCAGATATCATTTGCAACATCAGAAGAGGGATAGACTGTAACCTCATATGAAATATACATTCAGGAATTACATTAATCCACATGTAAGGCAATTTTACAATCAAGGTGAACAACCAAGTCATGCTGTTACATTGTTACAACAAGGATATATGAAGAAGATATTGAGTGCAGATGCAGAAAGAAACTTTGATAATTTCAGTAACTGAGAAAGTCAAAATTACATTTTTGATAAATTATTGTCCTGGAAAAGACACAACAATTAAACTATGTAAATTCTGAATGAACCTGTGGGCCAAAGCCTGATGTCGAGAGAGTGCTCATCGTGTGTGTACACATCCACAACTACCATCTCCATCCCACCCCCATATGTGTGCAGAGCTACTGACTGATTTACAACAGTTGCAAATTCATACACCATCCTGAAATACACATTACAACATCTAACAGTGATGAAGATCCATATACACCACAACTAGCAGAAAACATTTTATCAAACTGATTTCTACTCAGATCTCTAGTCAAAGAGGTCTACAGCACAGAATACGTCTCTTCAAATTATTAAGTCTGCACTGATCAAAAACCGTCTATAACAACACAGTTGATTGAAAGGAATTAGAATTGTTAACTCAATGAGTATTCCATTTGCATAGATTTTTCATGGCAGCAGAGAAGTTGTCGTCGTCTGTGTCATAACGCCATTCTCCATTTCATTATTTTGTCCAGGAAGAAAGTTTTTATTATTTATTGTGTCTTTCAAAATTTGTTTCAAGAAATCTTTGAAGAACCCTGCATTCCTCTTGACTATCTCTTCATTAACCTACAAAAAACATCAAGAATCAGGATATAGTTTTGTCAAGGGGTCAATGGAATCAGATCATTACTATTTAAAGCAGGGCAGAAAGAAAGAAAAAGCTAAAATTGATAGGTTTGTCAAGCTGCTCCTTTATTTTAACCACCAAGAGTTGATTGTTCAATAAATTGAACTTGACTGTTTAAATATTCTTCACCGATAGTGGAAAATGAAAGATCTTTTGTTTTCCCCTGACCTACTAGAGAGCAACACAAGAATACTGCTAATGGCTTACACCAGATCTTGTCCAGATTGGTAAATAAAATAGAATTGGCCAATTCTCTTTTCTGCACAAGGGGCATTGTCTTCAGTCAGTTGCAATGCAGTTGAAATGTTCACTTAGTTGCAAATTGATTCGGTTAATACTGATCATTAATTCATTGGTAAAGTATGTCACAATGCAAAAAACTGATAGCATCCTGAAAACCAGACCTTGGTGTCCCCACTGTTCCTGGTTAGACTCTGCACTATAGGAATTACAAAAGTCTATAGCTTTTCTCCCCTTGATTCTGAAGGAAAGCACGGATGCTTTGCTGCTGCAAAATGTTGCATGTTCACCTGTCCATGGATCCTAAAGGCTCCAAAACTAAAGAACATGGGCTCTGGACATTATCCAACTATGTATGGAATGACCTGCCAGAGGAAGTGGTGGAGGCTGGTACAATTGCAACATTTAGGAGGCATTTGGAAGGGTATATGAATAGGAAAGGTTTGGAGGGATATGGGCTAGGTGCTAGCAGGTGGGACTAGATAGGGTTGGGATATCTGGTCGGCATGGACAGGTTGGACTGAAGGGTCTGTTTCCATGTGCACCTCTATGGCTCTATGTACAAGGCCAAATATTAGCAGATATAGAAACATATCCACTTTCACTGACGGGACCTGACTCCAGTGGCAATGGATAAAACCTCATTCATGGCAGGTAGCAGAAATTTAAACAATTAATTGTGCTTGCAGTTACTAAAAGTGACATGTTTCAATTTAGACGACACTGAACCACTGTGAGATACAATAACCAAGAATAAGGACCACATTGGTATCAAGTATAAGAGACTGATCGATTGAATTCAGTTCTCATTTTCAGCCTGGTGCTGATGCAAAGACACTTTATTCACACTCCCATTCTGGTTGAGGGCCTGAGTAATGCAGAAACATTTCCATACATTTAATGGATGAAACACTGATTTATAAGGCATTAAACCTACCTGCGTGTATCAGATCATGACCTGCAGAACTGGAAACGTAAGGAGATAGACGGACAGAAAATGTCAGTGTGGTATAGACCAATACCACTCCTTTCAAGTGATACAGATTGGCAGCACAACTCGCACTCATCCAGTTAATGGTGAAAGGGAAAAAAGAATGAAATTTAGGCCCAGGTATTTCCAAATATGGACAGTTATAAATTGACTCACCAAACCATTAATCGCTTCAGTTAGCATTAGATGTTACATTTTACAGTGTCCAGCAGCAACTCCTGCATACACAAAATGTAAAAAAGTCTGAAAACAATAACATTCAGATTCATGGCAAAAGGTTAACGTGGAACCAACATTAATCCTTCACACATAGTGTTAGTGAGTATTGATCGAGTTAATCCAACATTCGGACCAAACAAATAAAATGCAACATGTAAAGAGAATGAGATTCTCAAACACCACCTGATGCTGTTGCATACAAAACCAACCTGGCACTACAGTTATTCAATGGCAGAATACTGCAGAACTAATCTCACATTAGCATTTACCTTGAGATACTGATAGTGAGTAGATGAAGTTTAGACACCCAACAGTGAGTGGAAATTATATGGAGAACAGATGAACAACAGAATGTCCCAGTACAGACATAATGGACTGAATGGCTGTATCAATTCTGTGACTCTGTCATAAATCACAAAATGCAGAAGAGTTTAAGGCCCAATCACAACACCCTTAAAATCTACTATCACAGAATGAATCTCAGTCACAGAGGATTCTTTTTTCCTAAATTCATTCATGGGATGAGGGCATCACTGGCTAGGGCAGTATTTATTGCCCATGCCTAACTACTCAGGGGGTAGTTATGAGTCAACCACATTGCTGCGGGTCTGGAGACACAAGGATGGCAGTTTCCTTACAGGACATTAGTGAACCAGATGGGTTTTCCTGAAAATCAACCATAGATTCCTGGTGATGATTGGACTCTTAGAATATTGTTGGCTGCCAGAGAATTAAGCAACTTTCACACATAAAAGAGTTGAAAGTAGTTGGTACTGATTGAGTACTTGACTCTCACAGTCGCACAGCAGAAACTGGCAAGTATAGATCAATTCCAAAACTCTTTTATTACACAGACCAGAATATAACAGGGACAGATTGGTCAATCATACACATGTGCACATGGGCAGGACATCTCAGAGGAAGACTGATAACTACATTCTCATTATGAAAATTTATTGGAACAGATTAATAACACTCCCTGTTTCAAATTGCATAAATTGACATGTACAGTTTGATAATGACACTCATGTTTACAGCACAGAAACTGACAGGTAGAAACTAATAACAAAAATTGCCCGAAAAATCCACAGGTTTGGCAGCATTTATGGAGGGAAATCAGACTTAGCATTTGAGGTCTAATGACCCCTCCTCAGAACTGATTGTGTGCATTTTCCGAGCTATCATTTGGTCTTCTCTATGCTGGGGAAACTGAGTGTAGATTGGGTGTCCACTGCACAGAACACCTACATTCTGTCCAGAACAAAATGTCCCTGAGCTTCTAGTTGCATGCCACTTCAACACACCACCCTGTACCCTGGCCAACATCTCTGTCTCAGGCTTGCTGCAGTGCTCCAGCAAAGTTCAGTGCAAGCTGGAAGAACAGCACCTCATTTTCTGCTTGGGAACTCGACAGTCTTCTGGACTCAATATTGGATTCTACATCTTTAGAGCTAGAGCTCTCCCATATCATTACCCAAAACCCCTCTCACCACGCAGTGTTATCATATGGTCTTCAATTGTACACCAAAACTCACTAACAGTCTCTATTAATAGCTATTACCATCCTTGTCTGACTGTGATCCACTAGTTTATCTGTTCAACTGTTCTTCCCTCTCTTTGGTTCTATATTCATCCACCATTTACTCCCTTACCCTTCAACACACCCTATCTTCTGCAGAAAATCTAATATTTTCCTGGCTACCATCTCTTCACAGGAAGGGTTACTAGACTGGAAATTTTAACTCTGATTTCTGTCCACAGACTCTGTCAGACCTGCTGAGCTTTTCCAGCAATTTGTTTTATTTTCTGATTTCCATCATCTGCAGTTCTTTTGATTTTCATTGAGATTAATAACTACACTTTCATATTCACAGAGCAGAAACTACCAGGGAAAATTGATAACCACATTCACATGTTCACAAAAGAAATTCTGTCAGGCAAACATTGATAAATGCACTCACATTTACATTAGAGCCTGACCGGGAAGGGTTCTCAACTAAACAAAACATTCATGAAGCAAAAACTGACTGTTAAAAAGTAAATTCTTATACTCACATAGCAGAACCTGACAGCCTTAGATTGACAATTACCCAAACACATTCAGTATTGAGTACAGTTGTTGGGAGGTCACCTTGTAGCTGTACATGACATTGGTTAGGCCACTGTTGGAATATTGCATGCAATTCTGGTCTCCTTCCGATAGGAATGATATTGTGAATCTTGAAAGGGTTCAGAAAATATTTACAAGGACGTTGCCAGGTTTGGATGATTTGAGCTGTCAGAGGTTGAATAGGCAAGGGCTATTTTCCCTGGAGCATTGGAGGCTGAGGGGTGACATTATAGACGTTTATAAAATCATGAGGGGCGTGGAAAGAATAAATAGACAAAGTCTTTCCCCTGGGGTGGGGGAGTCTAGAACTCGAGGGCATAGGGTTAGGGTAAGAGGGGAAAGATATAAAAGAGACCTAAGGGGCATGTTTTCATGCTGAGGATGGTACTTGTATGGAATGACCTGCCAGGAGGAAGTGGTGGAGGCTCATATAATTGCAGCATTTAAAAGGCATCGAGATGGGTATATGAATAGGAAGTATTTGGAGGGATATGGGCCGGGTGCTGGAAGGTGGAACTGGATTGGGTTGGGATATCTAGTTGCCATGGACAAGTTGGACTGAAGGGTCTGTTTCTGTGCTGTACATCTCTATGGCTATGACTCTATGACATTCACCAAGCAGATTTCCTCAGATGGCTAAGGGAATTCAGAATGTCCATAAAGACTCTTGCACATTTTTATAGATGCGCCACAGAAAACATCCTATTTGGATGTGTCACAGCGTAGTATGGCTCCTGTTCTGCCCAAGACCACAAGAAACTACAGAGAGTTACGACTCAGCCCAGTCCATCACTGAAAGCAGCCTTCCATCCAAAGGCTCCAATTCCACTTCCCCCTGTCTTGGGAAAGCAACATGAAAGACGCATCCAACCCCAGTTATACGCTCCTCCACCCTGGTCTGTCAGGTAGAAAATACAGAAGTTTGAATACACCATCCAACAGATTCAACAACTGCTTCTCCAGTATTATTAGACTTTTGAACATTATGCTAATCTCTGTCAGCACCTTCTCTGCAGCTTTAACACTGTATTCTGGATTCTGTTCTATTACCTTGATGAACTTTGAATGAGATGATCTACCTGTAAGGTGCACAAAACAATACTTTTCAATTTATCTTAGGACATGTGATAACAATGATCAAATTAAATGAATAACTACAGTCTTATGTTCATATAGCAGAATCTGAGGGGTACAGGCTGATAACTACAGTCACACAAACTGACAGGAAAAGATGAATAAATACACTCAAAACACTGGAATTACAGAGCCTGACAGGGAAAGATTGATCACTCAACTCTCACATTCACAAAGCAGAAGCTGATAGCAACAGATGAAAACTCAGCTCTCACATTCACATAGCAGGGATAGATTGACAATTACTGAAAGGTATTTGCCAAGCAGAAACTGACAGCTACAGATAAATAACTATATGTATGTATTCACGCAGCAGAGTCTGAAAGATACAGATTGACAGTTACACTCACTTTGACAAAGAAGAAAATGACAGGTAGAGAGTGATAACTGTACTCCCACATTCACATCGCTGAAACTGACCACTACAGTTTGATAATACACCCATATTCACAGCAGAATCTGATGGGTACTGATCAATAACTGTATTCACATATTGACAGGGAAGAAACCGACAGCGACAGTTTGGTATCGACTCTCTCAAATTGTCGTGGTGGAAACAGATTGATAAAGACACTCAGGTGTCAAGTAGCAAAACCTGACAGGTACTGTTTGATAATTGCATTCACACATTGGTATAGCTAAAGCAGACAAATAGAGATCAATACCTACATTCTCACAGAAGAAACTGATGGGCACACTTTGATGACTGCATTTAATATTCATACAGCAAAAACTGACCGGTAGATACTGATAATGACACTCACGTTCTCATAGCTGAAACTGACAGGTTCAGGTTGATAACTGCACTCTCAGATACACAGTAGAAACTGTTCAGGACAGATTGGTATGTAAACTCACACATTCACAGGGCAGAAACTGACAGGTACATATTGATGACTAAACTATCACATCCCCATCAATGAAACACATAGGGACTGATTTTATTTATTTAAAATATATTTAACAACCAGTTTGTGCAGGTTTATTCAGTGTGGATATATGAGTTTAGTTATCAATCTATACCTGTCAGTTTATGCTGTGTGAATATGTGAGTGTAGTTATTAATCTGTCCCTGTCAGTCTCTGCAATGCCAAAATGTAAATATATTTACCGGAGTGTGACAGGGACAGATTGATAACTACATTCACTCACACATTTGCACAGCTTATATTGACAGTTACAGGTTAACAGCAGTACTTCCACATTCACCTCGCAGGAACTGGCAGGTATGGATTGATAAGGAAACTCTCAGATCCAGATACACACTTGTATTGGGTAGCCCCATTGTGGAGCTGTGGGGATGTTGGTTTGTATCTGGTTCTCAGTGAATTGGTACAGATATTTTTATTACAATCACCAGACAAAGAGCAGCTCAGGCCAAGAATAGATTCAGACCTGCAGTTCTGTTGGACTTGCCGGTTTGAAAGAAAAACAGCCTAATGATTATTAAATGAATGTTACATTCAGAGGTTTGATACTGTCAAACTTAATGTTGATTTACAGGAGATGTCTCTTCTGTCTGCCTCCAGACAAATACTTGAAGTACCAAGACACATTCCCTCGGGGCAAAGCCAAGGGTGATCCATTCCTTCTAACAAACAGCAGGTATGTTACCATTGTCAGACTAAAGAACTTCCTTTCCACAGTCACAGAGCAGTTTGAATTAGACACACATTCAGCTCAATTTCAAACAGGGTCAAATACCACCAAGGAATGACAATTTTTAAAATCTCTCTCCATCGTCCATACACATCACCCCATTTCCAATAAATGTTATTATTCACAGTCATAAAGTCATAGATTTATACAGCACAGAAACAGATACTTCAGCTGGACTCATCCATGCCAGCCAGATATCCTGACCTAATCCAGTCTCATTTGCCAGCACATGGCCCATATCCCTCTAAACCCTTCCTGTTGTTGTATCCATCCAGGTGCCTTTTAAATGGTGTAATTGTACCAGTCTCCACCAATTTCTCTGACAGCTCATTCTATACACACACTACGTCACATTGGAAAAAATGCTCTCCAGATCCCTTTTAAATCTTCCCTTCTAACTCTAAGCCTATGCCCTCTCACTCTGAACTCCCCTACCTCAGGGAATAAATGTTGTCTATTTATCCTATCCATAGCTGTCATGATTTTATAAACCTCTATTAGGTTGCCCCTCTGAAAACAGCCATAAGCCTATTCAACCTCTCCTGATACCTCAAATACTCCAACCCTGGCAACATCCTTGTAAATCTTTTCTGAACCCCTTCAAGTTTCACAATATCTTTCCGATAGGTAGGAAACTAGAATTGCATGCAATATTCCAACAGTGGCCTAACCAATGTCATGTACAGCCACAACATGATCTCCCAACTCCTGTAATCAATTCACTGACCAATAAAGGAAAGCATACCAAACACTGCCTTCACTATCCTATCAACCTGCAACTCCACTTTCAAGGAGCTATGAACCATGGTCTCTTTGTTCAGCAACACTCCCTGGGACCTTATCATTAGGTGTATAAGTCCTGCTAAGATTTGCTTTCCCAAAATGCAGCACCTCACACTTCTCTCAATTAAACTCCATCTGCCACTTCTCAGCCCATTGGCCCATATGGTCAAGATCCTATTGTAATCCGAGGTAATCTTCTTCGCTGTCCATTGCACCTCCATTGTGGTGTCATCTGCATACTTACTAACTATACCTCTTGTCAGGTGGGTCAGTGGGCTGAAGAGTGGCAGACGTAGTTTAGTTTACATTTTGAGAAGGCAAACCAAGGCACGAATTCCACACGTAATGGTAGGGCATTGGGGAGTGTTGCTGAACTAAGAACCCTCAGTGTGTCAGTGAAGATTTCCTTGAATGTACTCCAACAGGTTTATTTGGAAGCATTAGCTTTCAAAGCACTGTTCCTTCTTCAACCACCCGATGAAGGTGCAGTGCTTCAAAAGCTTGTGTTTCCAAATAAACCTGTTGGATGAAAACCTGGTGTTGTGTCATTTTTCACTTTGTCCACCCGAGTGCAACACTGGCACCTCCAAGTCCATGAAAGTAGTTGCAGATAGATAGGGTGGTGAAGAAGGCAGTTGGCGTGCGTGCCGTCATTGTTCAGAACACTGACTGTCGGAGTTGGGAGGTCATCTGGTGGCTGTGCAGGATATTGATGAATCCACTTTTAGGAGATTGTGTATAATTCTCATCAACCTGCTGCAAAAAAGATGTTGTTAAACTTGACGTGGTACAGTAAAGATTTACAAGGATGTTATAGAGATATAGAGTTGTACAGCATAGAAACAGATCCTTTGGCCCACCATGTCAATGATGTTCAACAAACACCAAACTGCATCCGTCCCATTTACCTGCACTTGGCCCATAGCTGACTATACCCTGGTTTATTAAAGGAATGTCCAGGCAGAATGTTCCAAACTTACCCACCCTCTGGGTCAAAATATTTTTCTCACATTTCCTCTAAGCTGTTTTCTCCTCAACTTCAACTTGTGTCCTCTGGACTTAGACACATCAGTCATGGGGAGGAAGATTTTCCCAATCTACTCTGCCTACATTTCTGATAATCTGGTATTCTTCAATCATATCCTCCCTTAGCCTCCTCTGCTCCAAGAAAATAAAACTCAGCGTATCCAGTCTTGCCTCATAACGGTGACTTTCCAACCCACTGCACCCTCTCCAGTACAATCACATCCTTCTGATAGGGTGGCAGTCAGACCTGCACACAGTATTCCATCTGTGGCCGAATCAATGTTCTGTAAAGTTGTCAGAAGAGTGCCTTGCTTTTAAATTGTACGGCTCAGGTAAGAAAGGCCAGCATTCTGTATGCCTTCTTCAGCAGCCTGTCTGCCTGTGCTGTTTCCTTCTGGGATCTATAGACTTGTATAGCAAGGTCCCTTTGTTCCTCAGTACTCCCTGGGGACTTACTCTTCATTGTGTAATTCTTTCCCCTGTTAGACCTCCTAAAATACATTATCTTACACTTACAGGAATATCAGAGCCATTGTTCTGCCGGCTGTACTCATGCTGTAGCCTGAGACCATCCCCCTCACTGTCAACAGTGCTGTCAATTTTCATGTTGAACAAGAACGAACAGCACAGCCCAGTCACATGCCCTTTGCCCTCCAAGCCTGCACCAACACATTTTGCACTTCCACACTAAAATCTCATCTATAAATATAGTAATTATACATTCTACATTCACATCCAAGTCATTAATGTACATAATGAACAGCAAGTGTCCCAGCACTGATCCCTGTGGGACACCACTGGTCACAGGCTTCCAGTCACAAACACAACCCATCTCCATCACACTTTGCATCCTGTCTGCAAGCTCATTTCAGATCCAGTTTGCTTAAACTCCAAGAGCCAATCTTAGACCAGTCTTTTATATGCGACTTTGTCAAAGGCGATCGGGGTGGCCTGGACCTCCCAGAATACAGGGCCCATATCTGTTTACACAAACTGACCGATAAGTGGAAAGTAGAATTAAACAGCAGGACGTGAAACACAATGGCAGAAACTAAGGACACAGTGAGGTATAATGATACCATTGAACAACCCACTCAGAGGACAGTAAAAAGGACCCAGCCTGTTCTCATTCGAAACAGTTCTGACCAGCAGACCTAAGGTCTGATGAACAAGTAACTCCAGCCACATTAAATGAAAGGGAATTGTGCCAGTAAATGAACAGGCACCAGATGTTAGATACAGCCCATTAATCCCCTAAAACAACTGAGGGGGCAACAGCTAAAGTTATCTTATACTACTCAGTTTTGTAACTGTGTGACTTTACACATTTTAACTAACTTTATAACAGAAATTAAAATTACAAATTTTTAGCAAATAAAGCAAAATTAACTGTTTTCTGTTTTTCCTCCATATATAATAAGGACTTTGGGACATGTAAGAGCAGCAATGAAATTTGATTAAAATTAAATACAATGAATAACAGCATTCAGGGTGTCCCTCAAGATAAGCTAGACTGACAGAAACCTGAAGGAGTATAGCAAGTAACTCTGGAATGTGAACAAATAGGAGACATAGAAAGATCCCAAGGGCGAGCGATTACAGTATCTGCTAATCACCTTGAGATCATGTGAACCTGGAGCTGTCCAATGGATGCCCATCATTGATGAGGTGTCTCATAGGATAGGGTTTGCAAAGTAAGAGGGAGCAACATATTAATCACGTTGTTTGTAATTGTTCACAGAACATGTACAATAAATATTGTTTTTTTTATTGTAAAATCAGTGTATGCCATGGATCTCTCTTCTGAGGGCAGTCTCAGGGGAAGATCCTTTGGCCCCCTCTCTGCATTAACTGGTTTCTTCTTGAATAAATACCTACCACTTGCCTGGATCCTGCCTGCCTCCCGAGTCTTTCATCTCTGGTCGGGGATTATGTTCCTACAGAAGCCTTATTGTAGTCCATGTAAACTACATCAACTGTACTACTCCCATCAGTATGTCTCATTGCCAGGACTGGAGGGTTTGAGTTATGGGGAGAGGCCAAATAGGCTGTTGTTGTTTTTTTTTTAACCCCTGGACTGTCTGAGGCTGAGATATGACCTTATTGAGGTTAATAAAATCATGAGTGACATTGAGAGGGTGAATATGCAAAGTCTTTTTTCTAATGGTGGGGAGACCAAAAATACAGGGCATAGGTTTAAGGTGAGAGGGAAAAGATTTAAAAAGCACTGCTGGGGTTACTTTATCATTGCAGAGGGCGGTGCTTGTATGGAATGAACTACCAGAGGAAGTGGAGGTGGTGGGTACAATTACAACCTTATGTAGGCACCTGGATTTGTACATGAATAGGAAGGGTTTAGAGGGAGACAGACCAAATGCTGGCAAATGGGACTTGTTCAGATTAGGATCTCTGGTCAGCACTAACAACTTGGACCAAAGGACCTGTTTCTATGCTGTATGACACTCTGAAAGTCAGACTTTGATATCACTACTCCCAGTTAAATTCCACCCTGTCAGAATTGCAAAAGTCCATTGCTTTTCCCACCTTGACTTTTAAGAACAGCACAGACTCGTTTCTGTGGCAACGTGTTATAGTTTTACTTGTCTGTGAATCCTACAAACGATTACAGAAAATAAGATCTTTCCCATTCACTTCAGGAAACGTGAACTGAGAACTCTCTCCTGTCCGACTCTGCTAACTGGCAGTCCCAAAGAATAGCACAGACTGACAGGTAGATAGTAATTCCCAAGTATACAAGCTGTACAAGTGAATGGAAGAGCAGAGCAAATAGTTGCTGACTGCGCCAGTTATTGTCCTTATTCATGTAATGAAGGGTGTGAAGGAAACTGATTTCTGCATGCAGCAAAGAATGAGATAGTGCCAATACACAGTGGGTGTGGAATAATTTGCAAAGCACATAAATACTGTCAGGTTAGTAGGTCCACAGGTAAAAATAGAAAAGTCATGCCTGCAAGGATCACATGGTTGGGAGAGCAAGCATTTCATTAATGAAGTTAAACAGGACAGGGTAAGAGTGAAATGTCAGTCCCAGTGTACAAGTGAACCTCCAATCAAATTTAAATACATGGTATCACATTGGTCACAAAGTAAACTCCACTTCTTCATTCAGAAATACTGAACCCTATTGCATGGTCACAATGTATTCCAGTTATATAAGGAAATAAGGAAGTAAACATTCAGATTAAGTGTTCATCCAATTATCTCACCATTGTTTAGGCTTGCTGTCTGACTCCATGACTGTATGTAATTCATGTATCAATTCTGTTTGTCCAGACTGGAGGAATTAGATAGCAGGCCAAGTGTCAGATTGAAACAAATATCGCAATTTAATTTGTTTCCACAAAATGAAAACAGAACACATCTCTTACAAAAATGACTGAATAAATACTTTGTTTTCAAGTGGGCCAAAGGGAAATGAAATATTGACATGAAAAGGTACACATTCAGACAGATCCCCAGAGATTATTGGACACAGAATGAAAAAGCTCTCATAAAGTGGTCTTGCTATAAACATGTGAGCAATAAATTCAAAATGCACATTCATAATATAACTTACAATCATAAACCGTACCATAGAATAAAAGTTGTGGAAATTGTCCAAACTGCTCTATACTGTCAGAGACTGACAATGTTATTAAAAAGTCTCACTTTCATTTACAGTACATAAAATTTCTCCAGTGCAGAGAGAGGTCATTTGGCTCACCCCCCTGCAACAACTCTCTAAAGCGGATCCCACCCAGATGTAGACCCCACCCTATCCCCATAACTGTGGTAAACATGGAGTTAACCCACTGACACTGCACATCCTTGAATAATACAGGACAATTTGCCATGGCTAATCCAGCAACCCTGCACATGTTTGGACCATGCAGAAAAACAAGAGCACCCAGAGGAAACCCATGCAGACACGGACAGAACGTGCAAACTGCACACACATAATGAAGCATGGTTGGAGTTGAATCTGTGTCCCTGGCACCACTGTGCCACCCTGCCACCCTGCTATGGATGGCAATCGATGAAATCTTATTCACGTTGAGCAACAGAGATTTGAAGTAAAAAGAGCTCCTGCAGTTTCTGCAAGTGTCTTGTTAAACAGAGACAAATATGTAAGTACACTCACTTATTCACAGAACACAAACTGACAGGCACAGATACTTTCAGGTACAGATGCACTCATCCATTCATATAGTTAAAGCTGTCAGGGATAAACTGATGATTGCACAAACACATTCACATTGCAGAAACTGACAGGTACATTTTGATAATACACTCTCATATTCCCAGAGCAAAATCTCACAGGTATATATTGATAACTAAATTCTTACATTCACCTAGAACCTAATGAGGCAGATTGATAACTAACATCGCGTTGACATAGCAAAAGCTGACAGGTAGAGATTGATAATGACACTCTCATATTCACAGATCTGAATCTGACAGGGGCAGATAGATAATTGGACTGTCATCTTCACATCACAGAAACTGACAGGGAGAGATAGATAACTAGACAGTCATATTCAAATTGGAGAAACTGATAGTCAGATCAATAACTACACTTCCACATTCACAGATCAGAAACTGACAGGTACAGATGGATAGGTGAAAGTGAGGACTGCAGATGCTGGAGATTAGAGTGAGGAGTGTGGTGCTGGGAAAGCACAGCAGGTCAGGAAGCATCCAAGAAGCAGAAGAATTGAGGTTTTGGCTCAAAGCCCTTCATCAGTACAGATGGATCACTAAACCAATACATTGACATAGCAGAAACTGACAGGGAAAGATTGACAACCACACTCATGCATTCATGCCGCAGAAAGCAAAAGGTACATTTCAATTCAGACCCCCACATGTTCACTTGGCAGAAGATGGCAGGTAGATATTGATAACAATGTTCAAATTTTAGCAATGCTGAAACTGACATGGACAGATTGATAATTAAACAATCACATTCACAGAGCAAAAACGGTCATGTTCACATAGCAGAAACCAACAGGTATGGGGTGATAACTTCACTCAAGTGTGCATATCTGAGAGTCTTGTTGGGAGAGAGTAATACCTCTACTCGTATATTCAGTGAGTGGAAACCCACAGGTACAGGCAGATAACTTCACTCAAGTATGCACATCGCAGAAACTGACAGGCAGAGAGTGACAGCTGTACTCACATATTCACGTGGCAGAATCTGAGAGTTGCAGATTGATATATAGGCTCTCATTGTGGTATAAAATGGTTGGGCATATTCTCACTGGAGATCCCACCCCTGTTATTGGGGTAAGACTGGCTCAGTGGTTAGCACTGCTGCCTCACAGCAACAGGGTCCCAGGTTTGATTCTAGCCTTGAGTGACTGTGTGCAGAAGCTGATATTCATAGGGTTGGTAGTGGAGGGCAGTGAGTCCGTCCTGTGTCTATCCAAAATCCAGTACATTCAAAGTTGTAGGTACTACATGAAACACATTCTTATGTCAATGGATGACACTTACAGAGTAAAACAAGTTACACTTAAGAAGGTTCGAGTTATAGTCCAGTAACATACTAACATATAAAGACTGTGAAATAGGGTTTACAAAAATGCTTTATATCCCAGAAACAGACGGACACAGATTGGTGCCGCGAGTGCGGTGCTGGAAAAGCACAGCAGGTCAGCCAGCATCCGGGAAGCAGGAGAATCATGTATCGGGCTTAAACCCTTCATCTCGATGTTTCAGGCATAAACCCTCTCATCCTCAGCATCTGTAGTCCTCACCTCTCCTGGGGGCACAGATTGCAGGAATATTTCTAAGTGGCTGGCAAATAGCGTAACGTTTTACCGCTTACATCAGTGCTTGATGGATACAGAATAAAACCTCTCTTGAAGTAACACTAATTGACTATTACACAGAGGAGCAGAGTCTGAATGGACAGATGTTGAGTTAATGCAAAATGTGTAAATAAGGACATGACAGATACAGAGTTAAAGTGACATATATAAAGCATGCTAACAGTTGCTGGTTAACAGGTATTCGTGTAACACTGAGAAATGCTATAAATCCCTACATAGAGTCATAGAGATGGAAACAAACCCTTCGGTCCAACCTGTCCATGCCGAACAGATATCCCAATCCAATCTAGTCCCACCTGCCAGCACCTGGCCCATATCCCTCCAACCCTTCCAATTCATATACCGATCCAAATGTGTCTTAAATGTTGCAATTGAACTAACCTCCATCACTTCCTCTGGCAGCTCATTCCATACACGTACCACCCTCTGTGTGGAAAAAGTTGCCCCTTTGGTCTCTTTTATATCTTTCCCCTTGCAACCTAAACCTATGCCCTCTAGTTCTGGACTCCCCGACCCCAGGGAAAAGACTTTGCCTATATATCCTATCAATGCCCCTCCTAATTTTTGAAACCTCTATAAGGTCACCCCTCAGCTTCCGACATTCCAGGGAAAACAGCCCCAATCTGTTCAGCCTCTCCCTGTAGCTCAAATCCTGCAACCCTGGCAACATCCTTTGTAGATCTTTTCTGAACCCTTTCAAGTTTCACAAAATCTTTCCAATATGAAGGAGACCAGCATTGCATGCAATATTCCAACAGTGGCCTAACCAATGTCCTGTACAGCCGCTAAATGACCTCCCAACTCCTGTACTCAATACTCTGACCAATAAAGGAAAGCATACCAAACACTTCCTTCACTATCCTAGCTACCTGCGACTCCACTTTCAAGAAGCTATGAACCTGCACTCCAAGGTCTCTTGGTTCAGCAACGCTCCCTGGGACCTTACCATTAAGTATATACGTCTTGCTGAGATTTGCTTTCCCAAAATGCAGCACCTCACATTTATGTGAATTCAACTCCATCTGCCACTTCTCAGCCCATTGGCCCATCTGGTCCAGATCTTATTGTAATCTGAGGTAACCCTTTTCGCTGTCCACTACACCTCCAATTTTGGTGTCATCTGCAAACTTGCTAACTATACCTCTTATGCTTGCATCCAAATCATTTATGTAAATGACAAAAAGTGAGGGCCCAGCACCGATCCTTGTGGCACTCCACTGGTCACAGGCGTCCAGTCTGAAAAACAACCTTCCACCATCATCCTCTGTCTTCTACCTTTGAACCAGTTCTGTATCCAAATGGCTAGTTCTCACTGTATTCCATGAGATCTAACCTTGCAAATCAGTCTCCCATGGGGAACCTTGTCAAGCACCTTACTGAAGTCCATATAGATCACATCTATTGCTCTGCCCTCATCAATCTTCTTTGTTACTTCTTCAAAAAACTCAATCAAGTTTGTAAGGCATGATTTCACATGCACAAAACCATGTTGACTATCCTGAATCAGTCATTGCCTTTCCAAATACATGTACAACCTGTCCCTCAGTATTCCCTCCAACAACTTGTTCACCACCAAGGTCAGGCTCCACATGAGTTCTCACTACTTCAGGAAGTGAATTTTTGGACTCTTGTCTAAATGCCAATTTCCAAAGTTCAAACTCCCTCTCTTTCTTCCTTTCCTTTTTCTCCTTTTCTCTGTCTCCTCGCTCTCTCGTCTGCATTTAATCATAATTCTAAAGATTTCATTTCTGTTGCCCTTTTGCCTCTAACTCAAGTTCCTGCATTTTGCATTGAATGTTAGCCATCTCTGAAGATTCTGGTGGTGTTTCCAACAAATGTAAATGCTGAGCTACTGCTGTAATTATCTCTCCTTTCCTCATGGTAGGACGCAGACTCAATCCCAGATTGTCTGCTATTTCCAGAAGCTAACCCTTAATTACTTTTTGTAAAAGCCCCCAAATCACTTCTTCCACCTGCAGAAAACTCTTGTTGACTGAAAGAGTCATTGCTCTCCCAAACACTGTTTAAACCAACTGAATTCAAAACCGGGAACAAAAGACACTAACGCCTACCACTCGCTGCCTTCAAGCCCAACAACCCTAATCCCAAATCAGAAATACAGAACAAATCCTGCAAAGAGCCCCCTAACTGGTATGGGCCAGGCCAGATCCCCTCAAAACATTTCAAGTAGCCCAGACCCTAACTTTGCTAGTTGTTTTAAGCAGGTGTAACTCAGATATTCCCAGGAGTGATGTAACTGGTTAAACCACATAATTTTAAACAAAACAGAACTGATTTACAAGATTATCAAATGAAACACAAACAAATGTTCCTATATCTTAAAAGAGAACAGAATAAATACTAAATAACTGACCACCCTGGCTGACCCATTGCCTCAGCATGCTCCTGCCCCACTGAACTTATCTCTACCTACCTCAACACTGTCCTATCCCCCTTAGTCCAGGAACTCCCCACATACGTTCGAGACACCACCCATGCCCTCCACCTCCTCCAAGACTTCCGTTTACCCGGCCCCCAACGCCTCAACTTCACCATGGATATCCAATCCCTCTACACCTCCATCCGCCATGACCAGGGCCTCCAAGCCCTCCGTTTTTTCCTCTCCAGATGTCCCCAACAGTACCCTTCCACCGACACACTCATTCGTTTGGCCGAACTGGTCCTCACCCTTAACAATTTCTCTTTCAAATCTTCCCACTTCCTCCAGACCAAAGGGATAGCCATGGGCATACGTATGGGCCCCAGCTATGCCTGTCTCTTTGTTGGTTATGTAGAACAGTCGATCTTCCATAATTACACCGGCACCACTCCCCACCTCTTCCTCCGCTACATTGATGACTGCATTGGCGCCACCTTGTGCTCCCGCGAGGAGGTTGAGCAATTCATCAACTTCACCAACACATTCCACCCTGACCTTAAATTTACCTGGACCATCTCTGACACCTCCCTCCCCTTCCTGGACCACTCCATCTCCATTAATGATGACCGACTTGACACTGACATTTTTTACAAACCCACCGACTCCCACAGCTACCTGGATTACACCTCTTCCCACCCTATCTCTTGCAAAAATGCCATCCTGTAGTCCCAATTCCTCCGCCTCCACCGTATCTGCTCCCAGGAGAACCAGTTCCACCACAGAACTCACCAGATGGCCTCCTTCTTTAGAGACCGCAATTTCCCTTCCCACATGGTTAAAGATGCCCTCCAACGCATCTCATCCACATCCCGCACCCCCACCCTCAGACCCCACCCCTCCAACCGTAACAAGGACAGAACACCCCTGGTGCTCACCTTCCACCCTACCAACCTTCGCATAAACCAAATCATCCGCCGACATTTCCACCACCTCCAAAAAGACCCCACCACCAGGGATATATTTCCCTCCCCATCCCTTTCCGCCTTCTGCAAAGACCGTTCCCTCCGTGACTACCTGGTCAGGTCCCCTACAACCCACCCTCCCATCCTGGCACCTTCCCCTGCCACCGCAGGAACTGCAAAACCTACGCCCACACCTCCTCCCTCACCTCCATCTAAGGCCCTAAAGGAGCCTTCCACATCCATCAAAGTTTTACCTGCACATCCACTAATATCATTTATTGTATCCGTTGCTCCCGACGCGGTCTCCTCAACATTGGGGATACTGGACGCTTCCTCGGCAGAGCGCTTTAGGGAACATCTCCGGGACACCTGCACCAATCAACCACACCGCCCCGTGGCCCAACACTTCAACTCCCCCCTCCCACTCTGCCGAGGACATGGAGGTCCTGGGCCTCCTTCACCGCTGCTCCCTCACCACCAGACGCCTGGAGGAAGAACGCTTCAGCTTCCACCTCGGAACATTTCAACCCCAGGGCATCAATGTGGACTTCAATAGTTTCCTCATTTCCCCTTCCCCCACCTCACCCTAGTTCCAAGCTTCCAGTTCAGCACTATCCCCATGACTTGTCCTACCTGCCTAGCTCCTTTTCCACCTATCCACTACACCCTCTCCCCGCCCCCGACCTATCACCTTCATCCCCTCCCCCACTCACCCATTGTACTCTATGCTACTTTCTCCCCACCCCCACCTTCCTCTAGCTTATCTCTCCACGCTTCAGGCTCTCTGCCTTTATTACCATGAAGGGCTTTTGCCCGAAACGTCGACTTTACTGCTCCTCGGATGCTGTCTGAACTGCTGTGCTCTTCTAGCACCACTAATCCAGAATCTGGTTTCCAGCATCTGCAGTCATTGTTTTACCTACTAAATAACCTAACCTATCCGAAAACCCTACAGACTATACCAACTTAATGATGCTGTTCCCAATACTTGCAACAATCCCCACAAACATCCCTTGGCACAAAAAGATAAAATGAAACACAGGGTCTTACAGGAGAGATGTCAGAGAGAGAGTACCAGCATAGACCTGCTTCTTTGGGTTCAGCAGCTTTTTCAACTGCCTGACTGCTTTCAGTCAATAACCAGACAGCCAAAAACCAAATCAAACCAGAGAAAGTTGTTGTGGTTCTGTTCGCCGAGCTGGGAATTTGTGTTGCATACATTTTGTCCCCTGTCTAGGTGACATCCTCAGTGCTTGGGAGCCTCCTGTGAAGCGCTTCTGTGATCTTTTCTCTGGCATTTGTAGTATATTGAGTCCAGGTCGACCTGCTTATTGATTGAATCTGTGGATGAGTGCCATGCCTCTAGGAATTCCCTGGCTGTTCTCTGTTTGGCTTGTCCAATCTGTGGCACTCATCCACAGATTCAATCAATAAGCACATTGACTGGGAACCAGTATACCGGCCACTGCAACGAACAGCTGGAACTGACAACCGGAAGCGGCAGATTCAAACCACCACAAATGCTGGAGGAAAGATCACAGAAGCGCTACACAGGAGGCTCCCAAGCACTGAGGATGTCACCTAGACAGGGGACGAAACGTCTGCAACACAAATTCCCAGCTCGGCGAACAGAACCACAACAACGAGCACCCGAGCTACAAATCTTCTCGTAAACTTCAAACCAGAGAAAAACTGAGCTGGGAAAATTGGGCCACTCCCCTTGTACAAGTGTTCTATTTAAAAATGTGGAAGCCTTTTGCCTGAGGCATTATCTGTTAGCTATAATTAAAATGTCCCTAAAACCCATCAAGTCAGGCTTTTCAGAGCCTGTGACTTTTACGAGCCTGTGACTTTTACAGGCTTGTTAAAGGAGCAGCAGCATCACTGCAGACTGGTTCAAAAAGTAAAAGCTGTGGGATACAGGGTAATGTGGTGAATTGGATGCAAAGTTGGCTTCATAACAGGAAACAAATGGCAATGGTTGATGGCTGCTCTTGTGAATGGAAAGTTGTTTCAAGTGGTGCTCAGTGTTGGTACCTCTGCTGTTTGTTTTATACATTAAGGATTTGGACTTGAATATGGTGGGCAGATTTGTGAAATTTGCAGATGACCCAAAAATTGGCCATTTAGTGGATAGTGTAGAGGATAGTTGTCAGTTTGAAAAGTATTACAGATGGTTTGGTGGAGTGGGCAGGAAAGTGGCCGATGGAGTTCAGCTCTGATAAGTGTCAGGGAATGCATTTTGCGAAATCAAACAGTAAACGGGAATAGACAATAAATGGGGATATACTGAGGGGGCAGGGTAAGTGAGAGATCTTGTTGTGCACGTGCATGGGTCCCTAAAGATAGGTGGGGCTGTAAAGAAGGCACATGGAATGCTCTCCTTCATGGGCAGAGGGATGAAATTCAAAAGTTGGGATATAACAATGAAACCATATAAGGCACTGGTGAGGCTACAACTGGAATATTGTGTGCAGTCGGGTCACCACATCACAGGAAAGACGTCATTGCTCTGGAGAGAGTGCAGAGGAGATTTACTGGAATGTTGCCAGGGCTGGTGAATTGTAGTTATCGGGAGAGATTGGAGAGATTGGGGTTATATTCTTTGGAACAGAGGTGCCATGATTAAGGAATATTAAATAGTGAATACTAAACAGTGAGCTACTAATGAAGGAGCAGAGCTCTGAAAGCTTGTGCTTCCAAATAAACCTGTTGAACCAAAATCTAGTGTTGTGTGATTTTTCACAAAAGAGTGAGGGGGAGAGGTTAGAGTACACAGGAGGAACCTGTTTCCTTTGGCAGAGAGTTCAAACACCAGGGATCATTGATTCAAACGAAGTGGTGTAGGATTACATGATGTGTGAGGAAAATTTTTTTTATGCATAGAGTGGTGGGTATCTGGAATTCGCTGCCTGATTTGGTGGTACTGGCAGAGACCATAGTCTTTTAAATAAAAATCCCTGGAACTGCACCTCAAGTTCTGTTAAATGTGAAGCAATGGGCTGTGGCAAGAAGATGGGATGAGAAAGGGCATCTGGGGTCTTTGGGTTGGCATGAACAAGATGAACTGAATAGCCCCCTCTGTGCTGTATTATTTTTATGATTCAATAGTTATCAATTGGACCCTGCCAGACTTTGCAGTGTGAATATTTAAATATATTGACCATATAATGAATGTTACAGTTTGACAACTACACTCACACATTCACCAAGTAGGAACTGACAGGTACAGATCAATAACTAAACTCATATCCACATACCCACTTGCATCAGGTAGGCCCCATTTATGGAGCTGGATGGGTGTTGTTTCGTTTCTGGATCTCATTCCTTTGGGCTTAGAATTTTAAGAAAAAATGGACAAGGAACAGCTCAGGGCAGGAGTGGAATCAAACAAAAACCTTAATGATGAGGAACTGAATGTTACATTGATGTTGCCAATCACAACTGATGTTGATTTACAGCAGGTATCTCTTCTGTCTTCCTCCAGGCAAGTACTCAAAGGACCAAGACAATGTAAAATTCCCTCGGTACAGAGCCAAGTGTGACCAGCTGCTTCAAACAAACAGCAGGTATGTTACTGCTGTCAGAGCGAAGAACATCCTTTCCACAGTCACAGAGTGGATTGAGTCAGACTCACATTGAGCTCCATTCCCAGAGAGATATGTTCAAAACAAGAATCAAACACCACTGAGGGAACAGAAGTTTATATTTTTTAATCTATATTCTAAATGCATCCTACCCAGTTTCAATCAACTTAAGTGAATTCTCTTCCAAAATATACACTGTATTAAAGTTTGAACATCCAATGGTACAGGACAGGAATGGGTCCTTCCATTTGTTTTCGGCACCATGTTGTGCCGAACATGCCGCCAAAATGCAATTAATCCCTTCTGCCTTCCCTTGGTCCATAACCCTTCATTTCTTACATATTCATTTGCTTACCTAAAAGTCCTTTCAATACCCTTATTTTATCTTCCACCATCTCCACCCCTGGCAGTGTGTTCCAGTGCTACCACTCTCTTTGTTTCAAAATAAAACTGCCCCTTATGTCTCATAGAGTCATAGAGATGTACAACATGGAAACAGACCCTTTGCTCCAATCAGTCCATGCCGACCAGATATCCCAACCCAATCTAGTCCCACTGCCAGCACCCGGCCCATATCCCTCCAAACCCTTCCTATTCATATACCCTTCCAAACACCTCTTAAATGTTACAATTGTATCAGCCTCTACCACTTCCTCTAGCAGCTCATTCCATATCTGTACCACCCTCTGTGTGAAAAAGTTGTCCCTTAGGTCTCTTTTAATTCTTTCCCTCTTAAGTAGTCTCCTACTTCCTTTATACTCTTCTAAGGATTCACTCGATTTATCCTGTCTATACCTGACATATGCTTCCTTCTTTTTCTTAACCAAACCCTCAATTTCTTTAGTCATTCAGCATTCCCTATACCTACCAGCCTTTCCTTTCACCCTAACAGGAATATACTTTCTCTGGATTCTTGTTATCTCATTTCTGAAGACTTCCCAATTTCCAGCTATCCCTTTACCTGCGAACATCTGCCTCCAATCAGCTTTCGAAAGTTCTTGCCAAATACCATCAAAATTGGACTTTCTCCAATTTAGAACTTCAACTTTTAGATCTGGTCTATCCTTTTCCATCATTATTTTAAATCTAATAGAATTATGGTCGCTCCCCCACTGACACCTCAGTTCCAATGTTGGTTCCAACGTGGACAATGACCTCTTGCTGTCCCCTCTTCCCCCATGAGAATATTCTGCACCCTCTCTGAGACATCCTTGATCCTGGCAACAGGGAACCCCAACACACCATTCTGCTTTATCGCTACTGGCCACAGAAACGTCTGTCTGTACCTCGGACTACAGAATCCCCTCACACAATTGATCTCTTGGAAGCCAATGTACCCCTCGTTGCATTAGAGCCAGTCTCAATACCAGAAACTTTGATTCTCAGGGGAACGTAGCATGAACAGCCATCACCCCCCCTACATTTTCCAAAACTTCATACCTGTTCAAAGGGAAATCAAATATTGACATGAAGAGGTACACATTCAGACAGATACCCAGAGGTTATTGGACACAGAATGAGAAAGCTCCCAGAAAGTGGTCTGGTTATAAACATGTGAACAATAAATTCAAAATACAGATGCAGAATATAACTTACAATCAAAAACTGTACCATTGAATAAAAGTTGTGGAAATTGTCCAAAGTGCTTTACACTGTGGAGACTGACAATGACAGAAACGGTCTCACTTTCATTTACAGTACATAGACTTTCTCCAGTGCAGAGAGAGGTAATTGGCCCATCCCCCTGCAACAACTCTCCAAAGCAGATCCCATGCAGATGTAGACCCCACCCTATCCCCATAACTCCACGTTTGCCACAGTTCACCCACTGACACGTCCTTGAATAATACAGGACAATTTACCATGACTAATCCAGCAAACCTGTGCATGTTTGGACCATGCAACTAGTCAGGAGCACTCAGAGGAAACTCATGGAGACATGGACAGAATGTGCAAACTGCACGCAGATAATGAACCAAGGCTGGAATTGAATCTGTGTCCCTGGCACCACTGTGCCACTATGCCACCCTGACATGGATGGCAATAGATAAAATCTTATTCATGTTGAGCAACAGAGATTTGAAGTAAATAGAGTTCCTGCAGTTTCTGTCATGTTAAAAAGAGACAAATGTGTAAGTACACTCACTTATTCACAGAACACAAACTGACAGGTACAGATACTTTCAGGTACAGATGCACTCATCCATTCATATAGTTGAAGCTGTCAGGGATAGACTGATGATTGCACAAACACATTCACATTGCAGAAACTGACAAGTACATTTTGATAACACACCCACATTCCCAGAGCAGAATCTCACAGGTATATATTGATAACTACATTTTTACATTCAACTGGAACCTAATGAGGCAGATTGATAACTAAAATCACATTGACGTAGCAAAAGCTGACAGGTAGAGACTGGTAATGACACTCTCATATTCACACAGCAGAATCTGACAGGGGCAGATAGATAATTGGACCGTCATCATCACATCACAGAAACTGACAGGGAGAGATAGATAACAAGACAGTCATATTCAAATTACATAAACTGATGGACAGATCAATAACTACACTTCCATATTCATAGATCAGAAACTGACAGGTACAAATGGATAGGCGAAGGTGAGGACTGCAGATGCAGGAGATTAGAGTCGGGAGTGTGGTGCTGGAAAAGCACAGTAGGTCAGGAAGCATCCAAGGAGCAGGAGAATTGATGTTTTGTTTAAAAGCCCTTCATCAGGACAGATGGATAACTACACCAATACATTCACATCGAAGAAACTCACAGGAAAAGAATGATAACTGAACTCATGCATTCCTGTCACTGAAAACAACAGATACATTTCAATATGGACCCCCACATGTTCACTTCGCAGAAGATGGCAGGTAGACATTGATCACTAAGTTCACATTTTAACAATGCAGAAACTGACATGGACGATTGATTAAACTATCCCATTTACAGACCAGAAACTGTCATATTCACACAGTAGAAACCAACAGGTACAGGGTGATACCTGTACTCACATATTCACATAGCAGAAGCTTAGAGCTGCAGATTGATACACCGGCTCACATTGTAAGTATGAAATGGTTTTATATATTCTCATTGGAGTTTTGAAGAACAATGTGTGACTTTTAGAGCAAAAATAAAATGGTCTGAAGGGAGTTGACAGAGTTGATGCTGGGAGTATGTCAATGCTCATGAGAGAATCCCAAGTAAGGGACACAGTTTTGAACAGGAAGCTTTCCGTTTAAGAAAGCAATTCAGAACATTCTCCCCTTGTTCTGTTCCACACAGAGCAGTTAGGGTTGAGTTAGCAGCTTAATTTATGCTAATGTAGCCATTTATCTTTTTTGATACATAAGAGAGTCTTTGGTTATGGGCACTAAACATCAAAATGAGATGAAGACCATAACTAAAGCCTTTGTGATCTGTTCTCATGACAGAGTACACACTGACAGATAGAAATGTCACAGAATTCTCATGCTACTTATGGTTTTCTGCTTTGAGATATTGAAAGTGACGCAAGATTGAAAGAAATTAATAACTACAGCATATACACTGTATCTGCATGACAGGATTTGGGAGGCATCATTCACCATACACTTTATCTGTAACTTACTGATATATGTGTGCTCACAGATCGCATACTGATCGACTCAGTTATAAGTTACCCTGATGTATCAAGGATGGAGTGAAAAAAAAGATTAACCATCCATTTCATCAGAAACTTTGAATTGTTCAGATATTTGCTCTCTGTCATGCCAGTGATTGACTGAAACTGAGTAAATACAAGATTGGAAACAATAAACTGGCAGTTACAGAATTAAATACTAAGTCACTGCAAAGCAATAAATTGTGAGGATATAATACAACTATTGATTAGCTAGAAACTGGCATAAACAATGTAACATCAGCAGTGACGTTGCAGATATTGTCAGTAACAATGTACAAAGTATTATCCTTTATCAAAATGCTGCAGTTATAAATACAAACCCAACTTCAATTTGCAGAAGCTGATATTCATAGGGTATGGGAGTGGAGGGTAGTGAGCCCTACCTGAGTCTGTCCAAAGTGGTATCCGGTACTTTCAAAATTGACACCGACAGAGTAAAGCAACAAGGTACACTTCAGAAGGTTTGAGTTACAGTCCAGTAACATGCTGACACATTAAGACTGTAAAATAGAGTTTACAAAAATACATCCCAGAAACAGACGGGCACAGATTGGAGTCGAGAGTGTGGTGCTGGAAAAGCACAGCAGGTCAGGCAGCGTCCGAGGAGCAGGAAAATCGATGTTTCAAGCATAAGCCCTTCATCTCTACATTTTAGGCATAAGCCTCTGATCCCCAGCATCTACAGTTCTCACTTTCTCCTGGGGGCACAGATTGGAGGAATATTTCTAAGTGGCTGGCAAATAGTGTAACGTTTTACCGCATACATCAGTGTTTGATGGTTACAGAATAAAAGCTGTCTTGAAACAACACTGACTATTAGATGGAGGACCAGAGCCTCATTGGACAGATGTTGAGTTAATGCAAAATGTGTAAATTAGGACACGACAGATATAAAGTTAAAGTGACGCATATATATATATATATATATATGTACACATATATATATAGAATATAAGACTGAGAAATGTTATAAATCCCTGCATGAAACTGCAAGACGCTTAATTGAAAAGTGCAGCAAAGTGGTTCAGTTACACTGCACGTATTTTCAAAGCACACAGTTATCGATACGTCTCTGGGCCCACAGTTATCAGTCAAGGTCTCAGAAATCCATTCATCCCACAGTCAAGACGTGACTCAACTCGTGACTCAAGAAAAGTATTGCATAGAAACGTTTGATTCTCATTTCTCTTCAACTCCGTGCAATTGACAACGAGTTTCATCAACCCCAAGTGGAGAAAACCCTCACAGTCAGGTTCCAGTGGTTTGTGTAACTTGACAACAAATGTAATCACAATTTCGAACGGATGAGTATTTTTTTTCACACAGTGGCAAGTTCTGTGTTAATTCCAGCCTATACAGAGGAACAGAAACAGACATGCGGAGCTAGAAACGCATCAGCACAACAACCGAGCCAATACCACAGTCACTTTCTGTATCACAGACACAAAACAAATCTCCCTCAGTCAGACTGACAGGAACAGAATCACTATCCATTTCACATTTCATTGCATATCCACATTGGATCTCACTAACCAATCAGAGAGACTCAATGTTTGGGTATTATTCTGTGTAAACTACCCAATCAGAAACCAGGCTTTCCTCAATCCTTTATTAGCATTGCTGACGCCGTCAGTCTATACAAAGGGAGCTCCGAGCCCGTTTTCCCTTATTCTGTGTCTGAAAGTGAGCGACGGTATGGTTAATGTAGCTGTCGCCAAGGCGTGGTGGGGAAAGGCCACCGTGTAACATCTGCCTGTCTAAGCACAGGGATCCGACGCAGTAAGGGGCAGCTGATGATCACCCTGCTAAATATGTGGATAGTAATCGTTCAGGATAAAGTGATGACTGCAGATGCTTGAGATCAGAGTTGAAAATGTGTTGCTGGAAAAGCGCAGCAGGTCAGGCAGCATCCAAGGAGCATGAGAAGGGCTCCTGAAGAAGGGTTCATTCCCGAAACATCGATTCTCCTGCTCCTTGGATGCTGCCTGACCTGCTGCGCTTTTCTAGCAACATATTTTCAGCAGTAGTAATCATACAGACTTGTTTATATGAATGAATATTCTGCCTTTGTATGCCAAGAAATGGAATGTTTTCGTAATGTTTGGCAAGACCAATTGTACGGATTATCAAAATATTTTATGAATAAAGTATATTTTTGAAATTAAAAAAAAGAAGCCTCCAAGAAGGGCGCGAAGAAAATCATCAAGAAGGCTCCAGCGAAGGGTGGCAGAAAGAGGAGGCGGTCCAGGAAAGAAAGTTATTCCATCTACATCTACAAAGTGATGAAGCAAGTTCACCCCGACACCGGCATCTCCTCCAAGGCCATGAACATCATGAACTCGTTCGTCAACGATATTTTCGAGCGTATCGCGGGGGAGGCTTCCCGCCTGGCCCATTACAACAAGCGCAGCACCATCAGCTCCCGGGAGATCCAGACCGCCGTGCGGCTGCTGCTGCCCGGGGGAGCTGGCCAAGCACGCCGTGTCGGAGGGCACAAAGGCAGTGACCAAGTACACCAGCTCCAAGTGAAGGACGGAACTGCGCTGAAACAAACACACATCCACAACCCAAAGGCTCTTAAAGGGCCACAACATCCCTGAGACAGCTGAACAATTTCCTTAAGAGTTCTTTGTTTTAGTTTCCATGTAATTCTTGATATGGCGTTTCAACTTCAAGTGCTATACGTTTTTGTGTTAATATGTGCTTTGCAAATTATTTGGGAGTTGGGTGGAGAGTGCAGATCAAGCGCCAGTGAGTCATTTTTCATCTTGCTCCTTCACCCCCGACAGACAAATGCCTACGTCTTTTCGTCTCACGATTGATTCATTTTATCTTCTGATTTACTTTGCATTTCCAATGCACGGGATTGATCCGATTTTTCGCAATGCAAAATAAAGTGTCCTGCTGTCGGTGAGAGACTTTCAAAGCGAACCGAGAGATCACGAACACAGCTACCGGACTGAAGCGTGGAGCTTCTGCTAAATCTGATCGAGAGCGATGAAGGACAGCTTTAAAATATCGTCTTAAAAAACGTGTTCGCCCTCGATGCTGGGCAGGAAGAATGTTGTGTGCTGGTTTATGAGCATATCGGGTGGTATTGAAATGTGAAAAGAAAAGACAGGTTGCAGACTGCATTGTTTGGTCTGTTTTGTTTCAGCTTCTTCTCAGGGTTTAGAAAATAAACCACTCTCTAGATCAGAAATGGACAAAGATCGGCAATTGAGGGAGAGTAAGACCGTGTGGAGGACACATTTGTAAACTAAAAGTAAATTAGCATGTGTATTAATGGTTTTTGAACTTTCTCAGTTTTTTATACTTCATTATTCAGGCAAAACCTACTCCTTTTGTTTGGAATTTGGCGGGCTTTTCAAATTGGAAAGAAAGCGGATGATGATTTGGCGCCTGTCGATTCCGCGCTCCTCCCCGTGTCCTCTCCGGATTGGGCAATGAAGCAGATATCTGATTGGGAATTGAAACAACATTAGGAGATGCTGACCAATCCGAAATGTTTGCCGTATCATTCCTCCCAAAGGTATAAGAGACCGCAGTGTGAGCGGATTGCCGCATTCTTTGACAGTGCTTGTGGCCATGTCTGGAAGAGGAAAGGGCAGTGGGAAAGGTCGCGCCAAGGCGAAGTCTCGGTCGTCCCGGGCTGGCCTGCAGTTCCCGGTGGGCCGTGTTCACAGGCTCCTGAGAAAGGGTAACTATGCTGAGCGTGTGGGTGCCGGAGCGCCGGTCTATCTGGCTGCGGTGCTGGAGTATCTGACGGCTGAAATCCTGGAGCTAGCCGGCAACGCGGCCCGGGACAACAAGAAGACCCGCATCATCCCCAGGCACCTGCAGCTGGCCGTGCGCAACGACGAGGAGCTCAACAAGCTGCTGGGAGGGGTGACCATCGCTCAGGGCGGGGTGCTGCCTAATATCCAGGCCGTGCTGCTGCCTAAGAAAACCTCCGCTGCTGGATCTGCTAAAAAATGAAGAGATCATTCTGGAATCTGACAACCCAAAGGCTCTTTTAAGGGCCACTCACAGCATCTGTGAAAGGAGTTGAATTCTCTGATTGAATTACTTTCCTTTTAATGTGTAGAGTCCTGGCCGTTAGACCTAATATCGCTACATTTCTATCTCATTTTTTATCGGATACTGTTAATGTCTGTGGGAGCAGAGGATGATCATATCATAGCATACGATTGTAACGGGGTCTGGAACTACATTATTTCTCATCGCACGGTCACTCCCTGAGTGATCTTTACATTTGATCAATGTTCTATGATTTTGGAATAGTGTCACGGATGTTCATTATCGGGTTTGGCTTCACATTTCCTTTAACTGCACCAGTAAGAGCTGAATCCTCCCACAGTCTGCAGCAAAGCCTCTGCATTTTATTTTCCGCTCGGTTCATACCCACTCATATTTTCGTTAGCCTCTGGAGAGAGAGCGTGTTCAACAGCAGTCAGTTATTTTTCAGCTGGAAAGGAGGGAATGCGGTAAAGTGAGATTGTGTGATGTTTAGTTTCGTAATCGAAAACCAATCAACGTGTGCATTGTTGTGCTTTCTCCTCTGTATAACCTCCTGCACTTTTACGTGATGGCGGGCATTTTCAAATTTGAAAATAAGCTGTTGATCTCTTGGCGCCATTTTTTTCCCTTTCCCTCCTGCCTCCACCTCACCACAAGCCATGTTAACGCAAAGGGAGTTAATGAGGAGATGGTTTTTTTCCGGAAATATCTAACCCAATACCAAAATTTGATGTGAACATCACTCTTCTAATTACTATATTTCCGCAATCCCTCAATAACGATCTCATTAGTTGCAAATTCACCGCTGCTGCCTACTAATGTCCCCTATCTCTTCCTGCTCCCTCTGGAGGAGCAACCGAACTTGTATCCGCCGTGAATCAATCGAAAAACCGCCGATTTAAACATCTTAAAAGCTAAAACAGTGTACACCGATAAAATTACAGAACCACGCTTTATGATATTTTCAAGCGCATCGCGGGGGAGGCTTCCCGCCTGGCCCATTACAACAAGCGCAGCACCATCAGCTCCCGGGAGATCCAGACCGCCGTGCGGCTGCTGCTGCCCGGGGAGCTGGCCAAGCACGCCGTGTCGGAGGGCACAAGGGCGGTGACCAAGTACACCAGCTCCAAGTGAAGGGCCGCACTGCCCTGAAACACGCACACACACAACCCAAAGGCTCCGATAAGAGCCACCCACAACATCCCTGAGATGCTGAGTCATTTCTTTGTTTTTTTTGTTTTAGTTTCCATGTGATTCTTGATCAGGCGTTTCAACTTCTAGTGCTATATGTTTTTGTTTTAATATGTGCTTTGCAAATTATGTGGGAGTGGGATGGAGAGTCCAGATCAAGCGCCATTGAGTCATTTTTCATCTTGCTCGTTCAACCCTGACGGACAAATATCCACGTCTTTCCGTCTCACGATTGATTCATTTTACCTTCTGACTTACTTTACATTTCCAATGCGCGGGTTTGATCCGCTTTTTCGCAATGCAAAATAAAGCGCCCTGCTATCGGTGAGAGACTTTCAAAGCGAACCGAGAGAACACCACACAGCTACCGGACTGAAACGTGGAGCTTCTGCTGAATCTGATCGAGGGCGATGAAGGACAGCTTTAAAATATCGTCTTAAAAAACGTGTTCGCCCTCGATGCTGAGCAGGAAGACTGTTGTATGCTGGTTATGAGCATATCGGGTGGTATTGAAATGTGAAAAGCGAAGACAGGTTACAGACTGCAGTGGTTGGCCTGTTTTGTTTCAGCTTCTTCTCCGGGTTTAGAAAATAATCCACTCTCAAGATCAGAAATGGACAAAGATCGGCAAATGAGGGAGAGTAAGACCCCGTGTGAAGTACACATTTGTAAACTAAAAGTAAATTAACATGTGTATTAATGGTTTTTGAACTTTCTCCGTTTTTTATACTTCATTATTCTGGCAAAATCTACTCCTTTTGTTTGGAATTTGGCGGGCTTTTCAAATTGGAAAGAAAGCGGCTGATGATTTGGCGCCTGTCGATTCCGCGCTCCTCCCCGTGTCCTCTCCGGATTGGGCAATGAAGCAGATATCTGATTGGGAATTGAAACAACATTAGGAGGGGCTGACCAATCAGAAACGGCCGCCCCACCATTCCACCCGAAGGTATAAGAGGCCGCAATGTGGGCGGAGTGTAGCATTCTCTCGGAAAACGCTAGTGATTTTGTGACCATGTCTGGAAGAGGAAAGGGCAGTGGGAAAGGTCGCGCCAAGGCGAAGTCTCGGTCGTCCCGGGCTGGCCTGCAGTTCCCGGTGGGCCGTGTTCACAGGCTCCTGAGAAAGGGTAACTATGCTGAGCGTGTGGGTGCCGGAGCGCCGGTCTATCTGGCTGCGGTGCTGGAGTATCTGACGGCTGAAATCCTGGAGCTAGCCGGCAACGCGGCCCGGGACAACAAGAAGACCCGCATCATCCCCAGGCACCTGCAGCTGGCCGTGCGCAACGACGAGGAGCTCAACAAGCTGCTGGGAGGGGTGACCATCGCTCAGGGCGGGGTGCTGCCTAATATCCAGGCCGTGCTGCTGCCCAAGAAAACCTCCGCTGCTGGATCTGCTAAAAAATGAAGAGATCATTCTGGAATCTGACAACCCAAAGGCTCTTTTAAGAGCCACTCACAGCATCTGTGAAAGGAGTTGAATTACTTTCCTTTTAATGTGTAGAGTCCTGGCCGTTAGACCTAATATCGCTACATTTCTGTCTCTTTTTTTATCGAATAGTGTTACTGTCTGTGGGACCAGAGGAAGATCATATCATAGCGTACGATTGTAAGGGGTTCTTGGAACTACATTATTACTCATCGCCTGAGTGATTTTTATGTTTGATCAATGTTCTACGAGTTTGGAATAGTGTCACGGAGTTCACTATCGGGTTTGGCTTCACATTTCCTTTAACTGCATCAGTAAGAGCTGAATCCTCCCACTGTCTCTGCAGCATATGCCTCTGCATTTTATTCTCAGCTCGGTTCATACCCACTCATATTTTTGTTAGCCTCTGGAGAGAGAGCGTGTTCAACAGCAGTCAGTCATTTTTCAGCTGGAAAGGAGGGAATGCGGTAAAGTGAGATTGTGTGATGTTTCGTTTCGTAATCGAAAACCAATCAACGTGTGCATTGTTGTGCTTTCTCCTCTGTATAACCCCCTGCACTTTTATACGTGATGGCGGGCATTTTCAAATTTGAAAATAAGCTGTTGATCTCTTGGCGCCATTTTTTCCCTTTTCCTCCTGCCTCCACCTCACCACAAGCCATGTTAACGCAAAGGGAGTAAATGAGGAGATGGGGTTTTTCCAGAAATATCTAAACCAAAACCAAAATTTGATGTGAACATCACTCTTCGAATTATTATATTTTCGCAATCCCTGAATGAAGATCTCATTAGTTGCAAATGCACCGCTGCTGCCTTCCGTTTTTGTTTTAACTAACTTCCGATCTAAATACAGTACTAATGTCCCCTTATCGCTTCCCGCTCTCTCTGGAGGAGCAACCGAACTTGTATCCGCCGTGAATCAATCGAAAAACTGCCGATTTAAACATCTTAAAAGCTAAAACAGTGTACACAGATAAAATTACAAAACCACACTTGATATTTTCGAGCGCATCGCGGGGGAGGCTTCCCGCCTGGCCCATTACAACAAGCGCAGCACCATCAGCTCCCGGGAGATCCAGACCGTCGTGCGGCTGCTGCTGCCCGGGGAGCTGGCCAAGCACGCCGTGTCGGAGGGCACAAAGGCGGTGACCAAGTACACCAGCTCCAAGTGAAGGACCACATTGCCCTGAAACAAACAATCCACAACCCAAAGGAGCCACCCACAACATCCCTGAGATGCTGAATATTTTCTTTACAAGTTCTTTGTTTTAGTTTCCACGTGATTCTTGATAAGGCGTTTCAACTTTTAGTGCTATATGTTTTTGTGTTAATATGTGTTTTGCAAATTATTTGGGAGTGGGGTGGAGAGTGCAGATCAAGCGCCAGTGAGTCATTTTTCATCTTGCTCGTTCACCCATGACAGACAAATGCCCATGTCGTTCCATCTCATGGTTGATACACTTTACCTTCTGACTTACTTTACATTTCCAATGCGCGGGTTTGATCCCTTTTTTCGCAATGCAAAATAATGCTTCTTGCTGTCGGTGAGAGACTTTCAAAGCGAACCGAGAGAACACCACACAGGTAACGGACTGAAGCGTGGAGCTTCTGCTGAATATGATCGAGAGCGATGAAGGACAGCTTTAAAATATCGTCTTAAAAAACGTGTTCGCCCTCGATGCTGAGCAGGAAGAATGTTGTATGCTGGTTTATGAGCTTATCGGGTGGTATTGAAATGTGAAAAGAGAAGACAGGTTACAGACTGCAGTGGTTGGCCTGTTTTGTTTCAGCTTCTTCTCCGGGTTTAGAAAATAATCCACTCTCACGATCAGAAATGGACAAAGATCGGCAAATGAGGGAGAGTAAGACCCCGTGTGAAGTACACATTTGTAAACTAAAAGTAAATGAACATGAGTATTAATGTTTTTTAACTTTCTCAGTTCTTTATATTTCATTATTCAGGCAAAACCTACTCCTTTTGTTTGGAATTTGGCGGGCTTTTCAACATGGAAGGAAAGCGGTTGATGATTTGGTGCTTGTTGATTCCGCCCTCCTCCCCGTGCCCTCTCCGGATTGGGCATTGAAGCAGATTTCTGATTGGGAATTGAAACAACATTAGGAGATGCTGACCAATCAGAAACGGCCGCCCTACCATTCCTCCCGAAGGTATAAGAGGCCGCTTTGTGGGCGGAGTGCAGCATTCTCTCTGAAAGTGCTAGTGAGTTTGTGATCATGTCTGGAAGAGGAAAGGGCAGTGGGAAAGGTCGCGCCAAGGCGAAGTCTCGGTCGTCCCGGGCTGGCCTGCAGTTCCCGGTGGGCCGTGTTCACAGGCTCCTGAGAAAGGGTAACTATGCTGAGCGTGTGGGTGCCGGAGCACCGGTCTATCTGGCTGCGGTGCTGGAGTATCTGACGGCTGAAATCCTGGAGCTGGCCGGCAACGCGGCCCGGGACAACAAGAAGACCCGCATCATCCCCAGGCACCTGCAGCTGGCCGTGCGCAACGACGAGGAGCTCAACAAGCTGCTGGGAGGGGTGACCATCGCTCAGGGCGGGGTGCTGCCTAATATCCAGGCCGTGCTGCTGCCCAAGAAAACCTCCGCTGCTGGATCTGCTAAAAAGTGAAGAGATCATTCTTGAATCTGACAACCCAAAGGCTCTTTTAAGAGCCACTCACAGCATCTGTGAAAGGAGCTGAACTCTCTGATTAACTTTCCTTTTAATGTGTAGAGCCCTGACTGACCTAACATCGCTAGATTTCTATCTCATTTTTTATTGGATACTGTTACTGTCTGTGGGAGCAGAGGAAGATCATATCATAGAATACGATTGTAAGGGGGTCTGGAAGTACATTATTTCTCATCCGATAGAAATAGAGCACTAATGTCCGCTATCGCTTCCTGCTCTCTCTGCAGGTGCAACCGAACTTGTGTCCGCCGTGAATCAATCGGAAAACCGCCGATTTAAACATCTTAAAAGCTAAAACAGTGTACACCGGTACAATTACGGAACCACACTTTATCAGTAATTTTTATTTCATCCAAATTATTACTCGTCCGAAGACAATTTGTAATCCCTGCCTGAACGGGCAGATGGAACGAACGCGCCACGTAAACACATCCGCAGGTTCCCTGAGTGTTAAGCCTGGGAAATATAAATGCTGTAATATGTAACATTAACGCCTGGGTTCCACAAGAAATAAAAACAAATTATCATGCATGGCATGGACAGCCAATATCATCACTAAGACGGACAGGTATTCACGAAAAAAGAGCGAAGGGTACGGGAAGTTTGAGAAACATCAGCCATGATCGAATGGCAGAACAAGCTGGATGGGCAGAATGGCCTAATGCTGCTGCTATATCTTAATCACAAGTTACGATGCGATTCTTTACATGCAATAATCAGGTTGCACAACAGTAGAGTCTCGCTCGGCCGAACAGCCCCTTATCTACCCGGAGGGAATACTTGCAATGTTAAAATCATTCACCACGGTAAACAGCAACAAAGTGAACCGTCCACTCTGAATGCTCTCTGCCGTACCGCAGAACACCGCATTAGTACACTTTCGGAGCTGTAAAGTCGCGAAAAACCCGGTTAAAGTAACAATCCCCTCACTGTGTACTGCTTTTCCCGCCCTCAGGTCTCCGCTCTCTGTGGGAGGATTTGGGTGGCTCTGAAAAGAGCCTTTAGGTTCGCTGGAAAAGGGTCGCTTTATGTTCAGCCGCCGAATCCATAGAGAGTGCGGCCCTGGCGCTTCAGAGCGTACACCACATCCATGGCGGTGACCGTCTTGCGCTTGGCGTGCTCAGTGTAGGTGACTGCATCCCTGATCACATTCTCCAGGAAAACCTTCAGCACCCCGCGGGTCTCCTCGTAGATCAAACCCGAGATGCGCTTGACCCCGCCACGGCGAGCCAGGCGCCGGATGGCTGGTTTCGTGATACCCTGGATGTTATCACGGAGCACTTTACGGTGCCGTTTCGCTCCGCCTTTTCCCAGGCCTTTGCCTCCTTTGCCTCTTCCAGACATTACGCTTCTTCACTACAATCGCTGCTGAATGAAGCCGAGCTGCCTTCCCTTCCGTTTTTATACAGCCCGACCCGACCTGACTGAGAAAGAGCTGACAGAGAGTGAGAGGCGGATCCGGAGAGGAAACTGAGTGACAGACAGAGCAGGGAAATGGCTGTGATCATCCAGCTCCGCCTCCAGCTCACTCCAGCCCCAACTGTTTCTGGGACTGAACCTTTACTCCCCAACATTGTCAGACAAGGCGACAAAACTACACTATGTACATGCACGCCCAGAACAAAAAACTGCAGAAACTTGGCATTCTCACTGGTAATTGTAAAGCCCACCCTGGAACCACAGTAGACAACATTATCACTGTGGGGAAGTCTATTATCAACTTATCAGACCACACCCTTCGACCGGAAGAGATTGAAGTCCTGAGTAGGGGGTCTCAGCTTCTGCCCCACTATCAAAATGGACACATTGGTTCTTGCAGCAGACACGGAGTTTATCAGACGAATGAGACTCCGGGAATTCTTTCAAGGTGCCAGCAGCGATCCCAATGAGCCCACTGATGAACTCGAACAGTCATCTCAGGGATCTGTAGAGGAGCGACCAAAGAAGGTGTCAACTTGGACCCCACCAGAGGGCCGCTGCCCTGGGCTTGACATGTATGCTTAAATCGTCAGGAAATATATGAATGCCAGATTCATCACCTGTTCACAACGCAACGCCATCCAGGCTCTCAAAACCAATCACAACACTGTCATCAAACCAGCAGGTAAAGGAGGAGCCATTGTCATTCAGAATAGAACAGATTACTGCAAGGAAGTGTACCGATAACTGAATAACCAGGAACACCACAGGCAACTACCAGCTGATCTGACCAAAGAACACACCCTTGAATTAAACCCGGATAGCACAGTCGGTAGAGCATCAGACTTTTAATCTGAGGGTCCAGGGTTCAAGTCCCTGTTCGGGCGTTGCTTTGTGGGCGGCACGGTGGCACAGTGGTTACCACTGCTGCCTCACAGCGCCTGAGACCCAGGTTCAATTCCCGCCTCAGGCGACTGACTGTGTGGAGTTTGCACGTTCTCCCCGTGTCTGCGTGGGTTTCCTCCGGGTGCTCCGGTTTCCTCCCACAGTCCAAAGATGTGCGGGTCAGGTGAATTGGCCATGCTAAATCGCCCGTAGTGTTAGGTAAGGGGTAAATGTAGGTGTATGGGTGGGTTGCGCTTCGGCGGGTCGGTATGGACTTGTTGGGCCTAAGGGCCTATTTCCACACTGTAAGTAATCTAATTTAAACACATGATCAGAACTTTGGATCCAGTCCTTCAGTGTTCCCTACGTGCCCTCATCTCTCATACTTCTTGTGTAGACAGCTTCTACTACCTTCCAAAGGTACACGAAGCCAACACACCAGGACGTACCATCGTGTAGGACAATGGGACCCTATGTGAGAATCTCTCCGGCTGTGTGGAAGGCACCTTGAAACCTATTGTCCAGCTTCTGGTGCAACACTACGGATTTCTTACAGAAACACGGACCAGTCGAACCAGGAACATACCTCATCACAACGTTTCTGCACTCTACACCAGCATCCCCCGCAATGATGGCATCGTGGTAACAGCCTCAGTACTCAGCACCAACAACTGCCAATTCTACAATTCATCCGCTTTATGCTCGATCACAATGTCTTCACCTTTGACAACCAATTCTTCATCCAGGCACATGGAACAGCCATGGGGACCAAATTTGCACCCAAATATGACAATATGTTTATGCACAGATTCAAACAAGACTTCTTCCCTATGCAGGATCTCCAGCCAAAATTGTACACCAGGTACATTGACAACATTTTCTTCCTCTGGACCCATGGCAAGGAGTCACTGATAAAACTACGCGGTGACATCAACAAGTTTCATCCCACCATCAAACTCACCATGGACTACTCTCGGCTATCTGTCTCATTCTTAGACACATGCATCTCCATCAAGGATGGACAGCTCAGCACCACACTCTACCGCAAACCTACATACAACCTCACAATTCTACACTTCTCCAGCTTCCACTCAAAACAGCCATCCCCTATGGATAAGCCCTGCACGTGCACCAGATCTGCTCAGATGAGGAGGAACGTGATAGACACCTGGAAGTACTCAGGGATGCCCTCACAAGAATGGGGTACAATTCCCAACTCATCGACCACCAGTTCCGATGTGCCACAGCAAAGAACCGTAATTACCTCCTCAGGAGACAGACACATGCTGCAACTGACAGGGCATCCTTTGTTGTTCAGTATTTCCCAGGAGCTGAAAAACTATGCCATGTTCTTCATGACCTGCAACACATTATCAATGAGAATGAGCACCTCACTAAGACCTTCCCCACACCTCTGTCTTTAAACAACCTCAAACAGATTGTTGTTCGTAGCAAGCTGCCCAGCTCTCAGGACAACTCCATACAACCCTGTCATGGTAGGCGCTGCATGACGTGTCAGAGTGTGGACATAGATACCACCATTACGCATGGGGACACCTCCCACCTTGTACATGGCAGGTACTCATGTGACTCAGCCAACGTTGTCTATCTTATACGTTGCAGGCAAGGATACCCGGAGGCATGGTACATTGAGGAAAGGCTACGACAACGGATGAATGGGCACTGAACAACAATCAACGGACAGGAGTGTTCCCTTCCAGTTGGGGAACACTTCAGTGGCTCAGGACATTTGACCTCGGACCTTCGGGTGACCATCCTCCAAGACGGGCTTCGGGACAGGCAGCAGTGAAAAGTGGCCGAGCAGAGGCTGATAGCTAAGTTTGGTACCCATAGGGAGGGCGTCAACTGGGACCTTGGGTTCATGTCACATTACAAATGACCACCATTGCACTATACACACACACACACGCACTCATACACAAACACAGGCACTCCTATAAACACATACACACTGACACACATACAGAAACCCACACACACACTCCCACACCCAACCCCTCACAGACTTAAAACACTCCGCACTCACCACACACACTTTCTCACACTCACAACCCCAACCCAGACAGACAGACACACACAGACAGACAAAGACCCACATGCACACATATATTTTGTGGGGTGAATTTGTACTTGCCAGGTTACATTGTACTTTACTCAAAAACTGCATGCATTCACGTAGAATTCTGAGCTCAAAAACTGCATGAATTTATGTAAAACTCTGTTATCTCACTTTTTAGATTAGAATCAATCTAAACATCATGGCATAGACAGAGAACACAGGGTGCTAACACCTTCAACATATTGTCGAGCTATCACCATTGTTAACGGCTAACCTGAGAATGCAACTTTTTTTAAAAAAAAGATTTTGTGATTTACACATGAAAGAAGTGAAACTATCATGATGTTCTAACAGATGAAGGTTTAACAGACAATTAATTTTTCAATGTACAACTTCAGTTACATCACACTGTAAATTTTTGCTATAAGTTCTGTGGGTTAGGATTGAGCCCTCCACTACCACCTGATAAGGGAGCGATGCTCCGCAAGCTAGTGCGCTTCCAATTAAACCTGTTGGACTTAAACTTTTGTCCAAAGTTGACTGTTCCTGAGTAGATGAGCGCATGCGTGAGGCCCTCCCCCAGCGCTGCCATTGAGGAGTATTTACTCAGTGAGTGCAAGAACTTTGTTTGAAACAGACCGCAATGGAGAGATCAGCGCCCAGGGAAGCGAGGGAACAGCAGGCTCCTTCCAGCGGCACATCGGGATGGGAGCCTGGGACTGATTCGGGGTGAGTTCAGGGAGAACCGGGGGCTGTTTGTAAGAGGCCGAGCAAAGCAGGACCTGGTCCCGGAACTTGGAGTGAGCGGGCTGGGGGGAGAGAGAGGCCTTTCTCGGGCTGTGTGTGAGCCTGCTGAGGGAGGCAGAGCGGGAAGAAGCTGCTGTGGGACATTCTTGTGGTTTGCAATCCTCTGAACCCAGTTTTAATTTCATTCTGTTTCCCGCTCTTTCTTGAGGTTGTGTGGACCAACTGTAGGAATGGGATACTCTTGTAAAAGGACATATACCGGGGTCATGGTAACAACATTAGAAATAGCGTTGTTTTTCCTATTTCCAACAGGTAGTTGGGGAGTTGGATATTGAGCTGTGTAAGCATCCTGGTGGTTGAGTACCCCCATTCATGGTGCTGGGCAGTTGTTGCTCAGTTTCTGGATCTCACTCAACTGATATCAAGTTAAAAATCAGAACACCAGATTCTCGTCCAACAGTTTTTTTGGAAGCACTTGATACGTAACATTGTGCACCCCAGTCCAACACCAACATCTCCAAATCAACTGGTATCGAATCACATTAAAAACAAACAATCCACAGACAAGGAGCAGCTCAGGGCAACAATGGAATCGGATTCGTGGTTCTGATTAAGTTGGCGGCTTTTAAAGAAAAAAACAACACACATCTTAATGAAGATGCAATGAGTGTGACAATGATCAGTTCAATATTGCCAGATTAGCCTCATGTTGATTTATAGGTGGTGTCCCTGTGTCTTCCTCCAGAAAAACAGCTGAGGGGCTAAGACACTGTAATACTTCCTCAGTTCAAAGCACAGAGTGACCAGCTGTCTCTAATAAACGGAAGGTATGTAGCCCATTGACGTTTACACACCAGTGTTGAAGGTAGATAAACTGAATCCTCATCCAAAATAGACATTCAGGAACAGCATTAAAATCTGCAATTATTAAGAGCATTTTCAAAGTTACAATGAAGATAGACAAATAGGCCACATTGTTGCATTGTTTCAACAACCATTCGTGAAGGAGGGGTTAAGTTCAGAGATGGAAGGAAACTGCTCACTGACAGGGCAAGAGTTACCGAAGAGTTGTCGAGTCATAGAGAAGTATAGCATGGAAACAGGCCCTTCGGTCCAACTTGTCCATGCCAACCAGATATTCTAACCATTTGCCAGCACTTAGCCCATCTCTCTATAAACCCTTCCTGTTCATATTGTTAAAGTACAGATTTGAGACAGCCCAGGGAATCCCTTGTGGACTCAGATCTATAAGCCTCTCTTGGTTTGTCCTGGAGATCATACACTTTGGTAGTCTGGAATAAAAACCTTACAAACAGTTTAGTTTAATTTTAGCCTTCCCCTTTATTTACCAATAGCATCAGTGTTACAACATAACATTGACACATGTAAGCCAGGCACGCAGAGGTTCTAAAACCTTAGGAAAGTAGGATACCAGCTTTTCCTTTAAGAGCCCTCGCAGACTACTCCACTGTTCTGTCTCAAACTTTTTACAAAACTTTACAAAAACACTGCATGTTCTTAATTAGACAGACAGTGGAAAGACAATAATTCGTAAGGAAGAGAAGTTAATTAACAGGTCCATATGCGCTTTACTGATCACTCCTGTAGACCCTTAGCCATCCATCAGGTGGGAAAAACAGATCCAGCTGAATCAGTGCCTGTTGGTGAGGTAAGTCCCTATCATAAAGAGTTATCATCTAAACTAAATGGGAGAGATCATAAGGTAACCTTGCACAGCTTGCATATCAGATATCATAGTTTTATAAAATGGCATTTTAGTGAGGAGGGCAAACTTTGACCATAAAATGGCTTCCTGACAGATTGTTTCAGAATCTCTTCAATGTTAGGTTTAGAATAGTTGTTAAGGAGAAAGTGAGGTCTGCAGATGCTGGAGTATCAGAGCTGAAAATGTGTTGCTGGAAAAGCGCAGCAGGTCAGGCAGCAGCCAAGGAACAGGAGATTCGACGTTTCGGGCATAAGCCATTCCCGATGAAGGGCTTATGCCCGAAATGTCGAATCTCCTGTTCCTTGGCTGCTGCCTGACCTGCTGCACTTTTCCAGCAACACATTTTCATCTTAGAATAGTTGTTAAGCTAGGAGGAGACTCCTGCTTTTTATCTTAAGCACAAAATTATTCTGTAACTGAGGCTGAAAGGTTAAATTTTAAATGATTCATTTGTCTCAAATTAAACATGCTTTCTTTTCAGGGTTGTGATTCAAATTCAAAGAAGACAGAAGATGTGACGAGTTAGAATTGACAATGGGGCAGTCGTGGTGTGTTGGAACACCGAGTAAGTTGAAGATTAGATTAGATTAGATTATTTACAAGGTGGAAACAGGCCCTTCAGCCCAACAAGTGCTTCATCAATTTTACATTTTAGAGTTTGCATTTCATAATCAGTGATGGCTACTCAAAATCATCATAGCGTCCCAAAATACAAATAAATTTAAAACATTCATCTCACTCTCTCTCACTCACACACACACACACACACACACACACACACACACACACACAAAATAAGAATCCATTATAATTGATAGGACCTGACCGTTTATTACAAGACTTTTGACATGCTTCTGAGATGATACAAAGTTTCTGAGATCACAATCATCATTAAACTCATAAGTTAACAACTGTGAATGTTATCACTCTGTGTCCTTTTCACACAGATTCATTGATGTTAAGGCAAATGTTCTTAATTGCTTTAGAGCATCCTGTTATCACTTGGTGAGAACAGATTTTTTTTATCTTCTGCACATCTTAAGTTCCCCCCTTTTGTGGACTGATGCCTCCCTGTCTGTCCTGTATTTTTTCTTGTGTTCGACAATTCAACATTACATTTAGTCAAGTATTTAAGGGCAAGTTTTAAGACTTTCTCATTATACTCACTCAGATGCCTTTTAAAATGTTATAATTGTATCAGGCTCCACCATTTCTCCATGTGCCTTATGATTTTATAAACTTCTGTAAGGTCACTCTCCAGGGAAAACAGTTCCAGCCTGTTCAGCCTCTGCCTACAGTTCAAATTCTCCAGCCGGGATGAAGCATATTTACATGGAGTTTGTGTGACTGAGAAGGACAGAATTAATCCTTTACTGAATAGTTGACACATACCGAGATGACAATTAAGTAATGTGAATTTCAAACAGACAATCTATACAGGTAGCTCATGTGCTATACTCGCAACATGTCCTTTCTATAACCCACTAACAATACAACTTGATAAACTTCTGCCCATTTCTCATTTGCCTGAATGTGATGTTCTCCATTTCCTCATTAAGACTTCATTTTTAAGATAATAACAATCAGGGATACATTTGGATTCGTTTTGTGTATGCTTTTTGATACAATTGCTTTAAATTTTCATCTTTTTGCTGTAACTCAGTTAATTTACCTGAGCTAAAGATGTCAGATTTGTCATCTCTGTTCCTGATTTGTCTCAACTATCTGATCAAACAGGGTCTCTAATTTCCCTTCAACTTCCTTATCTGTACTCTTTGATCTTTCCCGTTTCAGCTGGTGACTCTGTGACCTCGTTACCACACAGTCAGGAAATATCCCAGGATGTGTGTCCTGCAATAGTTCAGTTGCCCGAATTTCCATTGACTTTTCAACCAATCGGCACTCCCACCAGTGAATCAGCAACATCATTAACAACGACAAATTGTATCCCTGGAGCTGAATGTTTGTCCAGTACTCCTACTATGACTTCTCCCCTCTTCACTCGACACTCTAGCCTTACTTCTTACAATTGAGCATTTCTTATTTCAATGTGAATTCCAGTTACTCATACCTTTTCTGGCAATAGTCCTTTAGAAGTACATATATCTTCATCTTTTAACATCACAGATTAAGAGGATCCTTATATCTCTTAATATTGCTACCTGTTTACCTGCCTGCTCCTGGCTTATGCAAGTAAACTTTACCTTCACGGTGTATGGTTTAAGAAGATCTGGCACTTCCTCCATAAACAACCTCCAACCAGCTTGTGCACATTGCTCTCTCTTACCACTCCAACAAAAGTCACTGGCTTATCCTGTTTTCCTACATCTCGCTTCTCAGTGCTTTTCCTAACCCACTAATACTGATTCCATGTGGCCTACTTTATTGAAAACACCAGAGCTTTTTCACTTGTCTTTCCCCTTCAAGGGTTTCTTTTTCACCCTGTGGTAAATTATCCTTGTGATCTTCATAGAGATCTAATTTTTATTTTCCATGTGAGAATTTCTCTTACCCACAATTATTATCCCTCATGGATTCAAATTGATTTTGGCAGCCCAATTTTGATTTATTGATCAACTCCATCATCAGCCATTTCTGATGCCAGTCTTACTGTTTTAACTCTCTGCTCTTACACGTGAGTTCTCATTACTTCTGGAAGTGAATTTCTGAACTCCTGTCTAAGTGCCAATTTCCAAAGTTCAAACTCCCTCTTTCTTCCTTTCCTCTCTCTCCTTTTCTCTATTCTCCATCTCTTCTGCTTTTAATCGTAATTCAAACTGTTTTGTTTCTTTTGCTCTTTCCTTGACTTTTGCGTCTAACTCAAGTTGTTTCATTATCAATTGAATGTTAGCCATCTCTAAAGATTATGACGGCATTTCCGGCAAATTGTAAGCGTTGAGCTATTACTGTAATTATCGCTCTTTTCCTCATGGGTGGAGGCAGGTCAAGCTCCAGCTTGTCTGCTAATTCCAGCAGCTTGGCATTAATCACTTTTTGCAAAAATCTGAAGTCACTTCTTCCAGCCCCAGAAAACTCTTGATGACTCAAAGAGCCATTGCTATCCCAAACACTGTATCCTGATGAAGGGCTGATGCCCAAAACATTGATTCTCCTACTCCTCAGATGCTGTCTGATCTGCTTGGTTTTCCAGCAACACACACTCGTCTCTGATCTCCTCACTTTCTCCAAGCGCTGTTTAAACGAATTGAATTCAACACTTGGAACAAAAGAGGCTAATATTTACCACTCGCTGCCTTCGAGTCCAACAAATCAAATCCCAAATCAGAACTCCAGAATAAATTCTGCAAACAGCCCCCAATCTGTTATGGAAAAGGCCAGACCCCCTCCACACATTTCAAGAAAGTAACCCAGACCCTAACCTTACTAATTGTTTTAAGTGGGTGTAACGAAGATATTCCAGGAGGGATGCAGCTGGTCAAACCAGTAGTTTTAAAACATTTACCAAATGATACACAAACAAAAGAGTGCAGAATACTAAATAACTTAAAATTCCGAAAACCCAACAGACAATACCAATTTAATGATGGTGTTCACAACATTTACAACAAAATACCCCTTGGCACAAAAGGTAAAGTCAAACATAGGGTCTTACAGGAGAGATGTAAGAGAGAGACAGTACCATCATGGACCTGCTTATTTGGGTTCAGCAACTTTTTCAACTGCCTGACTGCTTTCAGTCAATAGCCAGAGAGTCAAAAACCAAATCAAGCCAGAGAAAAGCTGAGCTGGGAAAATTGGGCTACTCCCCTTTCATTGTACAGGTGTTCTTCTTAAAAATGTGCAAGCCTTTTGACTGAGGCATTACCTGTTAGGTTTTATGGCCATTTTGATTATAGCTATCAACTCTGACTTTTCGGAGCTTGTGTATTGTACAAGCTTGTTGAAGGAGCAGCAGCATCACAGCAGACTGGTCCAAGAAGTAATACCTCGAGGGATACAGGGTAATGTGTTGAATTGGATCCAAAGTTGGCTCAGTCACAGGAGAGAAAGGATAATGGTCAATGGTGGCCCTTGTGATTGGAAAGCTGTTACAAGTGGTGCTCTGCATGGCTCAGTGTTGGATCCTCTGCTGTTTGTTTTATCCATTAATGATTTGGAGTTGCATATGTTGGGCAAACAGCTGAAATTTGCAGATGATACAAAAATTGGCCATGTAGTGGATAGTGTGGAGGATAGCTGTAAACTCCAAAACTATACAGATGATTTGGTGGAGTGGGCAAGAACGTGGCAGATGGAGTTCAGGTCTGATAGGTATGAGGGAACGCCTTTTGGAAAGTCAGACGGTAAATGGGAATTGACAATAAATGGGAATATACTGAGGGGGACAGGTTAAGTGAAAGATCTTAGTATGCAAATGCTCAGGTCCCTAAAGATAGAAGGGGCTGTAAAGAAGGCACATGGAATGCTCTCCTTCATTGGCAGAGGGGTGAATACAAAAATAGGGAAATGACAATGTAACTGTGTGAGGCACCGGTGGCTACAACAGGAATATTGTGTGCAATCGGGTCGCCACATTACAAGAAGGACGTCATTGCTGTGGAGAGAGTGCAGAGGAGATTTACTAGAATGTTGCCAGGACTCGTGAATTGTAGCTATCAGTAGGGATTGGAGAGATTGGGGTTGTATTCCTTGGAACAGTGGTGCCATGATTAAGGAGTACAGGGCGACACTCGTATCCGTGGGTTCAGTTATCGCGATTTCACTTACCAGTGGTTTACAGTGGTCCGAGCATATAAAAGGAAATTTTCCAGAACCAGGGACCAGGAATCTGCCGCGAAGGTATATTTCCCATTTAAATTAATGGTTTTGCACCTATCTGCAGTTTGCGTTTCTGCTCTTGGTCCTGGATCATATTTCTTGGTCCTGGATCATATTCCCCACGGGTACGGGGGTGTTTACAATACTAAATAGTGAGCTACCTGATGAAGCAGCAGCACTCTGAAAGTGTGCACTTCCATATAAACCTGTTGAACTATAACCTGGTGTTGTGTGATATTTAACTAACTAGTGAGAGGGAATCATTAGACAGGAGGAACCTATTTCTTTTAGCAAAGAGTTCAAAAATCAGGGATCACGGATTCAACTTAAGTGGCTGTAGGATTAGAATTTATGAGGAAAAATGTCTTTTTATGCAGAGAGTGGTGGGTATCTGGAATTCACTGTCTGATTTGGTGGTACCTTACATTTTTTTTAAACAAAAGTTCCCTGGAACTGAGCCTCAAGTGTTGTAAACTGCAAGTTTACGGGCTCTGGCAGGAAGGTGGCATGAGAAAGGACACGTAGGCATGGACAAGATGGGCTGAATACCGCACCCCCCAACCTGAAGCTGTATTATTTTTATGATTTTTCAGTTATCAATGAGACCAGCCTGGTCTATGCTGTGTGAATATGTAAATATATTTACCATATACCAAAAGTTACAGTTTGATAACTATACCCACACATTCACCAAGCAGGAACTGACAGGTATAGATCAATAACTAAACTCTCATACCCACTTCCATCAGGTGGCCCCATTTAAGGAGCTGTATGGGTGTTGTTTAGTTTCTGAATCTCACTCAACTGGTATTAGAATTTTAAGAAAAAATGGACAAGGAGCAGCTCAGGGGAGGAGTGGAATCAGACCTGTGGTTCTGTTTAAATGTCTGGCTTTAAACAAAAAAATCCTAGTGATGATTAACTGAATGTTACATTGATGCTGCCAATCACAACTGATGTTGATTTACAGGAGGTATCTCTTCTGTCTTCCTCCAGGCAAGTACTCAAAGGACCAAGATAAAGTAATATTCCCTCGGTACAGAGCCAAGTGTGACCAGCTGCTTCGAACAAACAGCAGGTATGATACTGCTGTCACAGTGAAGAACATCCTTTCAATAGACAATAGGTGCAGGAGTAGGCCATTCTGCCCTTCGAGCCAGCACCACCATTCATTATGATCATGGCTGATCATCCTCAATCAGTATCCTGTTCCTGCCTTATCCCCATAACCCTTAATTCCACTATCCTTAAGAGCTCTATCCAACTCTTTCTTGAAAGTATCCAGAGACTTAGCCTCCACAGTCTTCTGGAGCAGAGCATTCCATACACTCACCACTCTCTGGGTGAAGAAGTTTCTCCTCAACTCTGTTCTAAGTGGCCTACCCCTTATTTTTAAACTGTATCCTCTGGTTCGAGACTCACCCATCAGCGGAAACATGCTTCCTGCCTCCAGAGTGTCCAATCCTTTAATAATCTTATATGTCTCGATCAGATCCCCTCTCAGCCTTCTAAACTCAAGCGTATACAAGCCGAGTCGCTCCAATCTTTCAGCGTAAGATGGTCCCCCCCATTCTGGGAATTGATCTTGTGAACCTATGCTGCATTCCTTCAATAGCCAGAATGTCTTTCCTCATATTTGGAGACCAAAACTGTGCACAATATTCTAGGTGCGGTCTCACCAGGGCCCTGTACAGCTGCAGAAGGACCTCTTTGCTTCTATATTCAATTCCTCTTGTTATGAAGGCCAGCATGCTATTAGCTTTCTTCACTGCCTGCTGTACCTGCATGCTTGCTTTCATTGACTGATGTACAAGAACACCTAGATCTCGTTGTACTGCCCCTTTACCCAACTTGACTCCATTTAGGTAGTAATCTGCCTTCCTGTTCTTGCCAAAGTGGATAACCACACATTTATTGACATTAAACATCTGCCATGCATCCGTCCACTCACCTAACCTGTCCAGGTCACCCTGTATTCTCCTAACATCCTCTTCACATTTCACCCTGCCACCCAGCCTTGTGTCATCAGCAAATTTGTTAATATTACTTTTAATACCTTTATCTATATTATTAATGTTTTTTTTAGATTAGACTAGACTTACAGTATGGAAACAGGCCCTTCGGCCCAACAAGCCCACACCGACCCGCCGAAGCGCAACCCACCCATACCCCTACATTTACCCCTTACCTAACACTACGGGCAATTTAGCATGGCCAATTCACCTGACCCGCACATCTTTGTGACTGTGGGAGGAAACCGGAGCACCCGGAGGAAACCCACGCAGACACGGGGAGAACGTGCAAACTCCACACAGTCAGTCGCCTGAGTCGGGAATTGAACCCGAGTCTCAGGCGCTGTGAGGCAGCAGTGCTAACCACTGTGCCACCGTGCCGCCCAGAATGTACATTTTACAATGTACATTGTAAAAAGCTGCGGTCCCAGCACTGATCCCCGCGGCACACCACAGGCCCTGCCCGACATTCTGAAAGGGAGCTGTTTATCACTACTCTTGGTTTCCTGTCAGCCAACCAATTTTTAAACCATGTCAGTATTTTGCCCCTAATACCTTGTGCCTTAATTTTGCTCACTAACCTCCTGTGTGGGATTTTATCAAAGGCTTTCTGAAAGTCCAGGTATACTACATCCACTGGATCTCCCTTGTCCATTTTCAGAGTTACATCCTCAAAAAATTCCAGAAGATTAGTCAAGCAAGATTTCCCCTTCATAAATCCATGCTGACTCTGACCTATCCTGTAACTGCTATCCAGATGTCATAATTTTGTCCTTTATAATTGACTCCAGCATTTCTCCCACTACTGAGGTCAGACTAACTGGTCTATAATTCTGTTTTCTCTCTCCCTCCTTTCTTAAAAAGTGGGACAACGTTAGCCACTCTCCAATCCGCAGGAACTGATCCTGAATCAATAGAACGTTGGAAAATGATCACCAATGCCTCCACGATTTCCAAAGCCACCTCCTTCAGTACCCTGAGATGTAGACCATCAGGTCCCAGGGACTTATCAGCCTTCAGACCTAACAGTCTCTCAAACACCATTTCCTGCCTAATATAAATTCCCTTCAGTTCAGGTCCTTCAGTCACTATTACATCTGGGAGATTGCTTGTGTCTTCCCCAGTGGAGACAGATCTAAAGTACCAATTCAACTCTTGTCATTTCTTTGTTCCCTGTAATAAATTCACTTGCTTCTGTCTTCAAGGGCCCAATTTTAGTCAATCGTTTTTTTCTCTTTTCACATACCTAAAAAAGCGTTTCCTATCCTCCTTTTATATTTTTGGCCAGTTTACCTTTGTACCTTATTTTTTCTTTGCGTATCACCTTTTTAGTTATCCTCTGTTGTTCTTTAGAAGCTTCCCAGTCCTCCGATTTCCCACTCATCTTTTCTATGTTATACTTTTTCCCTTTGATCTTTATATGGTCCTTAACTTCCCTCATCAGCCACAGCCACCCCAGCCTCCACTTAGGATCTCCCTTCCTTTTTGGAATGAACTGATCCTGCATCTTCTGCATTATACCAGAAATACCTGCCATTGTTGTTCCACTGCCATCCCTGCTAGGGTATTGAACCATTAAACTTTGGCCAGCTCCTCCCTCATAGTTCCCCTTATTCAACTGAAATATTGTCACTTCTGATTCTACTCTCTCCTTTTCAAACTGCAGATGAAAGCTTATTGAATTGTGGTCACTACCTCCTAATGGCTCTCTTAAATCCAGTTCGTTGTACAACACCAGGTCCAGAATTGCTTTCTCCCTGTTAGGCTCCAGCACCAGCTGTTCTAACAATCCATCTCGGAGGCACTCCACAAACTCTCTATCTTGGGGTCCAGTACCATCCTGATTCTCCCAGTCTACCTGCATGTTGAAATCCCCCATAACAACTGTAGTAATATCTTTGCAACAGGCTAATTTCAGCTCCTTATTCAACTTACATACTACATCCAGGCTACTGTTTGGGGGCCGGTAGATAACTCCCATTAGGGTCTTTCTACCCTTCGAATTTCTCAGCTCTAAATATACGGACTCTACATCCCCTGATTCTAAGTCCCCCTGCGCAAGGGACTGAATATCATTCCTTACCAACAGGGCCACACCACCCCCTCTGCCAGTCAGTCTCTCCTTATGATAGCACGTATCGCCTTGAATATTCATTTCCCAGGCCCTGTCCACTTGAAGCCATGTCTCAGTTATCCTCACCAACATCGTAACTGCCAATTTTCAAATGAGCCTCAAGCTCAGTACCTTATTTCTAATGCTTCGTGCATTCATATATAATTTAAATTTGTTATTCTCCTCACCCTTCCTATCAATCCCTATTTCATTTGACCTTACGGCATGATCCTTTGTTGAGTTTTCTGCTCCATTGATTCTGTTGTCTTTCTTGACTTCTCTTGTTCTAACTTTCCCTTTAACCTCCTTCTTAAACTTCCAGTTTGTCCCCTCCCCCCTGCTATTTACTTTAAATGCAGCTGTGTTGCAGTGGCAAACCTACCTGCCAGAATGCTGGTCCCCCGCCTACTAAGGTGCAACCCGTCCCTCTTGTATAATTTATCCTTACTGCTAAACATACCCCAGTGATCCAAAAATTCAAATCCTTGCTTTCCTGCACCAGTTCCCCAGCCACACATTCAAGTCCATTATCTCCCTGTTCCTGTCCTCTCCAGCCCGAGGAACTGGAAGCAAACCAGAGATAACTAGCCTGGATGTCCTGCTTTTCAGCCTTCTTCCGAGTTCTCCGAATTCCCGCTGAAGAGTGTCTCTCCTCTTCTTTTCACAGTCAGAGTGGATTGAGTCAGGTTCATACTGAGCTCCATTTCCAGAGAGATATGTTCAAACCAAGAGTCAAACACCACCAAGGAAATAGAAGTATATATTTTTCATCTATATTCTCAATGCATGCTACCCATTTCCAATCAATTTGAATGAATCCTCATCCGAAATATACACTGCATTAAATCTGAACATTGAATGGTACAGCACAGGAATGGGTCCTTTAGTCCACAATGTTGTGCCGAACATGGCGCCGAATGAAATTTAATCCCGCCTGCCTGCCCGTGGTCCATATCCCTCCATTTCTTGCATATTAATTTGTTTTTTTTTAAAAGTCCCTTCAATACCTTTATCATAGCAGAGTCCATCACCACCCTTAGCAATGTGTGCCGCTCCTACCACTTACTACATTTTAAAAAAAAACTACATCTTAGGTCTCCTTTGAACTTTCCCCATCTTACCTTATATGCATCCCTCTTAGTTTTAGACATTTCAAACTCTTGGAAAAAGATTCTGACCATCAGCTTTAACCATGCATCTTATAATTTTATAGACTTCTGGATATAGGTTTGCTCGCTGAGCTGGAAAGTTTGTTTTCAGACATTTTGTTACCATACTAGGTAACATCATCAGTGAACCTCAGGATGAAGCACTGGTGGTATTTGTGTCCTTGGGTTGGTGATGTCATTTTCTGTGGTGATGTCATTTAGTGTTCATTTTCTCTGGGGTGGTAAATGGAATTCAAGTCAATGTGTTTGTTTTTAGATTTCTGTTTGGAATACCATGCTTCTTGGCATTCTTGTGTACGTCTCTGGCCTTTCCTAGGATGGATGTGTCGTCCCAGTCGAAGTGGTGTCCTTCCTCATCTGTATGTAAGGATACTAGTGAGAGTGGGTCATGTCTTTTTGTGGCTAGTTGATGTTCATGTATCTCAGTGGCTAGTTTTCTGCCTGTTTGTCCAATGTAGTGGGCTCATAAATAGAAAGCGGACCAGACCACCAGTGGTTCATCTGGAGGCTCACTAATAACGGTAGCTAGTATAGTGACAAAACATCTGAAAAAGAACATTCCAGCTCAGCGAGCAAAGCTAGATTCAGTACTTCAACTTGAGCTACAAGTAGCTCTTCTCAAAATTTTATAGACTTCTATTAAGTCTGCCCTCAGTCTCTGCTCAGAAGAAAACTATTTGGGATTTTCTAGCTTCTCTTTATAGCTCATACCACTAGACAACATTCTGGCAAACCTCTTCAGCACCCTCTCTAAATCCTCCACGTCCTTCCTGTAATGTGGCAACCACAATTGAAAAATCACGCAACACCAGATTATAGTCCAGCAGGTTCATTTGGAAGTACGAGCTTTCAGAGCGCTGATCCTTCATCAGGTAGCCATGAAACAGGATCATGAGACACAGAATCTATCGTAAAAGATTATAGTGTCATGCAACTGAAATGATATTTTAAAGAAACCAAGATTGCTGTTCAGTGTTTCATCTTTTAGAATGGGTTGCAGGTTTCAGTTCATTAATATAAACATCCCAGAACTACTTTTAAGTCACATTCCTATCATGACTTCAGATTTTATTTAAAAAAGGGTGACATCTAAACTCAATGTATTAAAGGTGTGAGGTTAGAGTCTGTCTGTATCCCAATCTTGAGTCAGACTAGTTCTATTGCCAAAGTAGGAAATTATAAAATATTACATGGATTGGCAGCCTGCAGATTGTGCTCTTTTTGAGCAAAATAGAATGTATCTGCAAATGCAAATTCACCCCAGAGACGTGTGTGTGTGAGTGTGTGTGTGAGTGTGTGTGTGAGTGTGAGTGTGAGAGAGAGAGAAGAATATATGCTTGGTAAAGTGTGCGTATGAGTGTGATAGAGTATAAGCCTGTGAGAGGGTGTGTGCATGGGTGTGAGTGTGGGGGGTGCATGTATGTGTGTATGGGGGAAAGCGTGTGGATGAGAGAGGGTTTGCATGAGTGTAGTTTGTAGTTATATGTGAGGTAGAGAGTGAGCACATTGAAGGAAACATTTCAGCTATCAGTAACTGTGAAGGACAATTAATCTTTTGTCACATACATAGACACAGCAATCAAATAATATGAATTCCAAATGCACAATCTGTGTCAAAGCCTTACACAGCATGATTAATGTGTAGACACGTAACCAAATGTTTCCACCACCCCCCCCCCCCCACACACACACACACACACACACACACCGCACACTGTCTGTCTGTCTGTCTCTCTCTCGTTCTCTGACTTACAATGACACACATTACAATATCTAACAGCCATGCAGTTCCATTGACATTGCAAGTAACACAAAATGTTATGTTCAAAATTATTTTGACCCTCCGATCCTTTGTCAGAGAGGCCTATTGTAAAATCTATCGTAAAAGATTATAGTGTCATGCAACTGAAATGATATTTTAAAGAAACCAAGATTGCTGTTCAGTGTTTCATCTTTTAGAATGAGTTGCAGGTTTCAGTTCATTAATATATACATCCCAGAACTACTTTTAAGTCACATTCCTATCATGACTTCAGATTTTATTTAAAAAAGGGTGACATTTAAACTCAATGTATTAAAGGTGTGAGGTTAGAGTCTGTCTGTATCCCAATCTTGAGTCAGACTAGTTCTATTCCTTTCCTCCTCCCTACTATAGAGCAGCATAAGACTACTGTTAATGGTGCATCATCACTACAGAGCAGGGTAATGTTCTGTCTACATCAGAAAATAGAAGTGAATTAGCCAATTGTCTTTTCCGTACAAGCTCAGTCAGCTCCAATGCAGTTGAATTATTTGTCACTTAGTTGCAAATGGATACAGTTTACACTGATTTTTACTTCACCAGTATTCATAAAAGAACATCACTATGCACTGAAACAAAAGCTGATGGCTTTCTGGAGACCAACATTTTATATCATTACTTCCTATTAGATTCCACACTATACAAGATACAAAAGGTCCATTGTGTTTCCTACCTTGACTCTGAAGAACAGCATAGCATCCTTTCTGTTGCAGTGTGTTACGTTTTCACTTGCACATGATTGCTCCAGGCACTAACAATTTTAAAAAAAACTTAGGCTGTTTCCCATTCACTACAGGAGACATAAACTGAGATATAGAGTGGCAGCACAAGAACAAACTCACTCTCACTCAGCCACTGGATGCTGAAAGGAAAAGAATAAAATTTGGCCTCAATTATTTCCAGATATGAATTGACTCTCAATATCACTTATCACAGCTGAGGATAGACAGTGCCCAGCAGCGCCTGATAAAGTCTACTATACATGCACTCACACACAATGTAAAAATAAAGACTAAAATGCAATACAATTACGCATGATTGAAAAGAGTTTATTTAGAGTCTGTGCTACACTCTGACAAAACCACAACTGAACATAGGTGAATGAGATCCAGTAAATCTCCAATGACCCCACTCCAGACCTTGAGGATTGTTCCTTAAATAAGTTGCCCAGAACTGAACGCAAATGCGATCTGACCAACCAAGGACTATAGTTACTAAAAGTCAGCTGTCTACAGAACTGATGTCAAATTGTCCTTTCCATATAGACACTGACAATGTATGGATGAAGTTCACATTCCCAACAATTACTGCAGAGCTGCTGCATAAGAGAATGTGCCACTACAGGCACAATAGGCTGAATGGTCTGCTTCTGTGCTGTACCATATCAGTGATTCTGATTTTGGTGAGAAAGGAGATGACGTGCTGTTGTGTTGCATATTGGTATAAAAAATATCATTCACATATTGATATAGGAGAAAATGACAAATACAGATTAATATCAACATTCTCAAATCACAGCAGGGACAGACCAGTAAATACACTCACACATTCATATAGGAAACGGACACTTACAGGTCAACATTGACGGTCTCAATTCATAGAGCAGGAACAGACTGGTAAATACATTCACATAGGGGAAACGGACAGGTAGAATTGATAGTTACGTGCACGTAGAAGAAACTGACACGTACACATTGATAACCACATGGTTCTATAAATGATTAGGAGTTGGGGGTTGAGGACATAATCTCTAAATTCGCAGTTGACACTAACCCAGGGAGAGGAGTGAATTGTGAGGATGATGCTGAATGACTTCACAGGGAGATTGACAAGTTGGCCAAATGGGCAGAAATCTGGCAGATGAATTCCAATGCAGACAAATGTAATGAAATGCATTTTGCTAACAGAAACACACGACAACAATGCAGGGTCAATGGTACATCTTTGAGGGGAACACTGGAGCAAAGGGACCTCTGGGTTCACATGTATCATTCTCTGAAGGTGGCCAGGCAAGCTGAAACCTTTGTGAAGAAGGTTTAGAGGATCCTTACGATTATAAATAAAGGCATTGAGTATAAAACGAGGAAGTGATGCTATACCTCTACAAATCATTGGTCAGACCATATTTGTGTTCAGTTCTATTTAAGGAAGGATCTTCGAGCTCTGGAGATTTACTAGAATGATAGCAGGAATGAAGGATTTTACATACAAGGAAGGATTAGTGACACCAGGCTTCTTCTCCTTGGAACAGGGAAGATTCAGAGGGGGAATTTATGGAGGTATTCAAAAATATGAAGAATTTTGACAGTGGAAAGAAGAATATTTTGTTACCATTACTTGGTATGTCAGTAACTAAGGGTCACAATTTCAACACTGTCAGTAAGAAAGCTAGGTGTGAGATGAAGAGAAATGTCTTTACTCAGTTGTTAGGATTTGGATTGTGCAGCCTGGAATAGTGGTGGAAGTGTTTTCCATATGGGGTATGAAAATAAAGCTGGATGTGTATTTTAAGTGATGAAGTTGGACGGCAGTGAAGATAGGGTTGGTGAATGATCCTGTCTTGAATTATTTCCAGCTCACCACAGTTTAAATAAATGATGTGCAGAGTACATTGAATTCATTGTCTAGTCCGCCTCGATCCATTCCCCACGAAATCAATTGGATGCTCAAGTTAGGAAAGGACACCATAAAATCTCAAATCTCTGCCATCAACAGATAGATCATGCTACAGCTGTGTAAATTGACCCACCGAGAGTTCTGGGAGAGACCATATTTCAGATGGCTTCTCAAAACAAGTCCATCTTTCGAACTAATATCTTGCTGAGTGAATTGAGACAAAGCTTAGCCGAGTCGCAGAAACATGACAGTGCAATGCCTTCTCTTCCTTGTCCTCCTTATTTGTGGGAAGATAGATTTGCTGTTGATCGATTTGTGAAGCTTCACAGGCTTTCTTCTGCACTGTCTCACAATGTCCATGGAACGTTGACATAAACATTTCCCTCTTAGTCTTGACCTGGTTCCTCATCCCCTTCTGTATCTGTGTGCCTCAGGGTGACTTATGTGATGCAGGGTGGTTGCTGGTCCGCTTGGTCAACCAGAAAACGGATCAACAAGAAACATAGTAGGAGCAGGACCAAAATTGGTGGCATTTTGGACAGAGAAGAAGGTTTTCGAAGAGGACAATGGAAATTTAATCAACTGGGTCAGTGGGTCAGGAGATGGCAGATGAAGTTTAATTTAGATAAATGCGAGGTGTTGCATTTTGGTAAGGCAAACGAGGACAGGACCTATACTGTTAAAAGTACACGTCTGGGGAGTGTACTATTTAATAATACATGTCTGTTTCCGAACAAACAGACCTAGGGGTACAGGAAGACAGTTCCTTAAATGTGGCATTGTAGCAAGACACTGTGGTGAAGGTGGCGTTTGGCATGCTTCCCTTCACTGGTCAGAGCATTGATGACAGGAGTTGGGGCATCATGTTACAGCTGTACAGGATATTGGTGAGGCCACTTTAAGAATACTGTGTACAGTTCTGGTCAACCTGTGGAGGAAAGGATGTTGTTATGCTAGAAAGATTACAAAGATGTCATCAAAATTGCAGGGTTTATGTTATAAGGGGAAGCTTCATAAGCTGGGAGCTTTTCTCCCCTGTAGCGCTGGAGACTGAGGGGTGACCTTACAGAGGTTATAAAATCACGAGGGGCACAGAAAAAGTAAATGGGAATGGTCTTTTACCCAGGGTAGGGGTGTCCAAAAATAATGAGCATAGGATTAAGGTGAGAAGAGAAAGATTAAAACAGGAAGAGAGACAAATTTGTCATACAGAAGGCAGTGAGTATATGGAATGAGCTGCTAGAGGAAGTGGTAGAGGCAGGTACAATTACAACATTTCAAAGACATTTGGAAAGGTACATGGATAAGAAAAGTTGAGAGAGATATGGGCCAAATGCAGCCAAATAGGACTGGTTGACTTGGGGAAACCTGGTCGGCATGGGCGACTTGGGCTGAAGGGCCTGTTTCGACGCTGTATGACTCAGTGAAAACGGATGAGAATAACAACCTTTGCCTGAAAGACAATCAGGCTATACAGGAGATGTGAATATCTGGGGTCATTATACAGACCAATTTCGCTTGGCAAAGCACATAACTGGAACAAGCCTAAAACTGACCCTGACAAATGTTATTTCTGTGTACTCTGAACAGGATGTGGTCATCTCTGCCAAGGTGGGAAGTGGATGCGATTCTGAAATATCCTTGAACCAATCGACTTGCTCAGCCAGAAGGCAGTGAAGAGTTTGCAAAGGGTTAGGAATCACGTGCAGAGCAGAGTGGGTAAGGAGATCAGATTTCACTCCCTTAAGGACCATCACAGACAGGAACAGGAGAAGACCATTCGGCCCCTCAAGCCTGCTCAGCTATTCAATCACATTGTGGCTGATGCCCCATTCCTCACGCTCACTTTCCTGCACTTAACATGTAACCCTCAATTCCCTGACTGATCAGGAAACTACCTACCCCAACCTTAAACATGTTCGTTGTCCCCACACACAGCTCTCTGTTGCAAGGCGTTCCAACGACACTCAACCCTCTGAGATAAGAAACTCCTCCTCGCCTCAGTCTTCAACTTTTAATGAGATGGTTGTTTGTTCCTGACAACAAAACAGATCTGGAGTTAGGACTCTAATGATGACTGTTCCTGACAACAGTCATCATTAGAGTCTTAACTCCAGATCTGTTTTGTTTAAAATCTAATTCCAAATCCGCGACCTGCCACAGCAAGATTCAAATTCACATCTGCAGGGCACACCCTGGGGAGCTGAAAACATAGGATTTTGCTTCGCATTATTTCAGAAACTGAAAGTGAATCTCATCAAAATTGAGACCTGAATAAATTGCCCCACACCATTGAGCTAAACATTGATGTCCCCAGAATCCATATAGTGTGGAAAGAGACCATTCAGTCTGTCCCAAACCAGTGAAGAGGATCCCATCCAAACCCTGACCCTACCCCTATAACCCTGCGTCAACCATGGCCAATCTCCCGAACCTGCACATCCTAGAATCCTACAGCGTGGAAGCAGGCCTTTCAGTCCATCGGGTCCACAGACTGACCCCCTGATAGCATCCAACACCCTCTCTAATCCCTGTAACCCTGCATTTCCCATGGCTAATCCTCCCAGCCTGCATAACTCTCACACTATGGGCAACTTAGTATAACCAATCCTTCTAAACTCCACATCTTTGGATTGTGGGGGGGAAACTGGAGCACCCAGAGAAAACCCACGCAGCGAAGGGGAGAATGTGCAAACTCCCAATAGACAGTCACCCGAGGCTGGAATTGTTCCTGGCTCCCTGGCGCTGTGAGGCAGCAATGCTAACAACTGAGCCACTGGCCATGCCAGGGTTGGTTAGCTCAGTTGATTCTATAGTTGGCTTACAATATATAGTCACGGTGACAGCATGCGTTCAATTGCTGCTCTGGTTGAGATTGCTGTGAATGATCATTCTCTGTGCCTTAGATGTGGTGACCCTCAGGTTAAACCATAAAACAGTTGTTGCTTCTTCTCTCTTTTTCTCCCCCACAACTCTTTCTCCCTCTCACTAATGAGACAATGTGAACTTACATTAAACCACCTGCTAAAAACATAACTTTGCTGATTAAAAATTAACTGCCCTCTTTTTCACTGCAAAATAACTTGCATGTTTCCTTCCTGCTGCACCATTAGTGTGACCTGTAAATGAGAGAAAAGATATTTTATCAATGGTATGTATAGAACATAGAAAATTATAGCACAGAACAGGCCCTTTGGCCCAAGATGTTGTGCCGAGATTTAAACCTAATGTAAAATATAGTAACTTAACCTATGCACCCCTTAACTCACTGCTATCCATTTGCATGTCCAATAGTCAATTAAATGTCCTTAATGACTCTGCTTCCACCACCACAGCTGACAACGCATTCCACGCATTCACAACTCTCTGCGTAAAGAACCTACCTCTGACGTTTCCTTTATACCTTCCTCTTAATATCTTCAAACTATGACTTCTCATACCAGTCAATCCTGCGAGAAAAGCCTCTGGTTATTGACTCTATCTATTCCTCACATTATTTTGTACACCTCGATCAGGTCTCCTCTCTTCGTCCTTCTCTCCAGAGAGAAAAGTCCAAGCTTATTCAACCTTTCTTCAGAAGGCAAGCAGTTCAGTCCAGGCAGCATCCTGGTAAACCTTCTTTGCACCCTCTCCAAAGTCTCTGCATCTTTCTGATAGTAGGGTGACCAGAACTGGACACAATATTTCAAGTGTGGTCTCACCAGGGACTTGTGGAGCTGCATTAAAACCTTGCGTCTCTTAAACTCGATCCCTCTGTTAATGAAAGCCAAAACACCATATGTTTTCTTGACAACCCTACCCATTGGGTGACAACTTTGAGGGGCCTATGCACTTGCACACCCAGATCCCTCTGTTCCTTCACACTGCCAGGATCCTGTCTTTAATCCTATATTCAGCATTCAAGTTTGACCTTCCAAAATGCATCACTTTGCATTTATCCAGGTTGAACTCTGCCATTTCTCAGCCCAGCTCTGCATTCCTGTCTATGTCACGCTGCAGCCTACAGTAGCCCTCTATACTATCAAAGACACCTCCAACCTTTGTGTCATCTGCAAATTTACTAGCCCACCCCTCAACCTCCTCATCCAAGTCATTTACAAAAACTACAAAGAGCAGAGGCCCAAGAACAGAGCCTGAGGGACTCCACTCAACACTGACCTCCAGGCAGAATACTTTCTATCTATAACCACTCTCTGCCTTCTGTCAGCCAGCCAATTCTGAATCCAGATAGCCAAATCTCCCTGTATCCCATACTTCCTGACTTTATGAATGAGCCTACCATGGGGAACCCTATCAAATGCCTTGCTAAAGTCCACGTACACCACATCCACTGCTCGACCGTCGTCGACATGTCTTGACACCTCCTCAAAGAACTCAATAAGATTTGTGAGGCATGACCTGTCCCTCACAAAGCCATGCTGACTGCCTTTAATCACACTATGCTTTGCCAAATAGTCATACATCCTATCCCTCAGAATTCTTTCCACAACTTTGCTGACCACAGATGTAAGACTGACTGGTCTGTAATTGTTAGCAATTTCCCTATTACCCTTCTTGAAAAGAGGAACAACAGTCGCCTCCTTCCAATCCTCCGGTATGACTCCCATGGAGAGCGAGGAGGCAAATATCCTCGCCAGCAGCTTAGCACCCCCATTTCTCACTTTCCAGAGCAGCCTAGGGTAAATCTGGTCTGGCCCTGGGGGCTTATCAATCTTAATGTTTTCCAAAATTTCTAGCATATCAACTTCATCAATCTTAATTGGGTCAAGATGTATCCCCGCTCCTCTAAGTTTTCATTTACAACAAGTTCCCTTTCCTTGATGAAAACCAAAGCAAAAAACTAATTTAGGGCTTCCCCTAACTGCTCAGACTCCATGCACAAGTTCTCTCCACTATCCCTGATCGGCCCTACCTTCTCCCTGATCATTCTCTTATTCATAATGTATGAGTAAAATGCCTTTGGGTTCTCCCTAATCCTTCTTGCCAAACCTTTTTCGTGCCCCCTCCTGGCTCTCCTCAGTCCATTTCTGAGCTCCTTTCTAGCAAGCCTGTAATCCTCTAAAGGTGTGCTAGATCCTTGCTTCCTCCACCTTATTTAAGATGTCTTCTTCCTTTTGATAAGAAGTTCCTCTGTTCTCATCATCCAAGGTTCCTTAATCTACCCCTTCTTACTTGTCTCAGAGGAACAAATTTGTGCATCACTCACAACAACTGCTCTTTAAATAGTATCCACATGTCTGCTGTGCCCTTTCTGTGGAACAATTGCTCCCAGTCTGTACTTCCCAACTCCTGTCTGATAGCATCATAATTTCCTTTTCCCCAAGGTAACTATTCCTTTCACTCTCCAAGGCTATGCTAAATATGAGGCAGTTGTGATCACTTTCACCAAAGTGCTCTTCCAACGCGAGATCTGACACCTGTCCTGGCTCGTTGCCGAGCACCAAATCCAAAATGGTCTCTCCCCTCGTATGTCTGTCTACATACTGAGTAATGAAACCCTCCTGAACACAACTGACAAAAACGGCTACATCCAAACCATCTGCACTTAGGAGGTTCCAGTCGATATTGGGAAAGTTTAAAATCACCCATAACAACAACCCTGCTACTTTTGCATTTTTCCAAAATCTGCCTGCCTATGAGATCTTCAATCTCTCTACTGCTATTAAGTGGTCTGTAGAAAGTCCCCAATGCGGTGGCTGTTCCCTTGCTATTCCTAACTTCCACCCATACTGACTCAGCAGGCAAACCTTCTGCAACAACCTTTGTTTCGTTAGCTGTGATGCACACTCTGATTAGCAATGCTACACCCCCTCCTCTTTTTCCACCCTCCCTGGTCTTTTTAAACGTTCTAAACCCTGGAACATCAAGCAACCATTCCTGCCCCTTTGAAACTGACATCCCCGTTACGGCCACAACATCATAGTCCCCAATACTGATCCATGCTCTAAGTCCATAACTCTTATTTCAGATACTCCTTGCATTAAAGACACATTTTAACCGATCCCTTTGTTTCATCGCGTAAGAAACCTTCCCGATAGATTGAATATATCCTGTCACTGTCCCGTCTGCAACTGACCCCCTCTCAGACATGTGGCTCTGATTCCCACCCCATGCCAAACTAGTTTAAACCCTCCCGAATCACACGAGCAAATCTCCCACCCAGGACATTTCTGCCCCTCCAGTTCAGGTGCAACCCGTCCTTCATGTACAGGTTCCACCTTCTACCCAGAAGGTATCCCAATGGTCTAGGTACCTGAAGCCCTCCCTCCTGCACCAGCCTCACAGCCACGTCTCAAGCTGCATTCGCTGACTGTTCCTCATCTCACTATCTTGTGGAATGTAAATGAATTGTGAGAGGATGCACAGGGACATTTACCAGCATATTGCTTTGGGGGCAGGACAGTTTCAATGATTGAGAGAGGTTGGACAGACTGGGGTTGTTGTCTTTACAGCAGAATGGATTGAAAGAGAGGGATGGATAAAATGATGAGGGGTGAAGATAGGGGAGGCAAGAAGAAACTTTCCCCCCTTGATGGAGGTGGGAGAGGGGTATAGGTTGAAGGTAAGGGCCATTTCGAGGAGATGTGAGGAAAATCTTGTACACACAGAGGGTGGTGGGGAATCTGGCAATCATTGCCTGTAAGGGTGGGAGAGGCAGAAACCGTCATCAGGTGGATTTAGATATGCACTCGTGATGCCAAGGCTATGGGGCCAAGTACTGAGAAAAAGGGATTAGAGAATAGTGAGGTGGTTGTTTCTGACCAGCACAGACTTGATCGGCCTTTTTTCTGGGCTGCAGACCTCTCAGAAACAATGACTTTGGGATGTGTATTCTACATCCAAGATACCATCCAACGTGATTTTGTACATTTCATGTTCAGAGATGAGGGGTTTGTCTTTAAAAGAGAAATTGAACAGTTAAGGCCAATATGTTCTGGAGTTTACAGGAATGAGGGGAGTTCCAAATAAGGGACATAGGGTGGTAAAGGGGGTGGGATTGACAAAGATTAGATTAGATTACTTACAGTGGGGAAACAGGCCCTTCGGCCCAACAAGTCCACACCCACCCGCCGAGGCGCAACCCACCCATACCCCTACATTTACCCCGTACCTAACACTACGGGCAATTTAGCATGGCCAATTCGCCTGACCCGCACATCTTTGGACTGTGGGAGGAAACCGGAGCACCTAGAGGAAACCCACGCAGACAAGGGGAGAACGTGCAAACTCCACACAGTCAGTCGCCTGAGTCGGGAATTGAACCTGGGTTGCAGGTGCTGTGAGGCAGCAGTGCTAACTACTGTGCCACCGTACCGCCCACAGACAGAAAGGAGACAGAAAGGATGTTTCCTCATGTGTGACAATTTAAGACGAGAGAGTCATCGTTTCACGAGAAGGGGATGGAACAGATTGAAAAGTGAGATGTTGAGAAATGGCTTCTCTCTAAGGGAGAGGGGATGGGAATCTCTGGGAATTCTTGTGTGTGTGTGTGTGTGTGTGTGTGTGTGTGTGTGTGCGCGCGCGCGCGTATATATTTTATATATATATATATATGGAGGGCGGGGGGGCATGTCGGGACACTGAATAAATTGAACGAAGGGACAGACAGATTGTCAATCAGTGAAGGGTTAAAGGAAGTGTGAGCAGGAAATTGGAGTTGAGACTGGGATAAGATCAGTCCCAGCCATAAAGAACGAGAGAACCAGGCTCCCAAGGGCTCCTAGCCCATATGTTCTATTGGTCGTCCAGCTGCCTGCACACTTTTTAGTGTGAGTGCCTCGTAGCACATGCTCAGAAATCTCAGAATCTGAGGGCCTAAACTGTGTGATGCATCACAGGCCATTAGTCACTAAGTAGCCAAAACCATATGATAGAGCAGCCATTCGGCCCATCAAGTCTGACCTGCCATTCTATCATGGCTGATATGTTTGTTAACACCATTCTCCTGCCTTCTCTCTGTAACAGTTGATCCTCCTACTGATCAAGAACCTACCTATCTCTGTCTTAAAGACATAATGACAGCCGTCTGCAGTAATGAGTTCCACAGATTCCCCATTGTCTGGCTGAAGAAATTCTTCCTCATCTCCGTTCTAAAGGGAGTTCCCTTCACTCTGAGGCTGTGCCTTCGTGTCTTAGTCTCTCCTACTTGTGGAAACATCTTCTCCATGTCCACTCTATCCGGGCCTCTCAGTATTCTCCAAGTTTCAACCAGGTTCTCTCTCACCCTTCTAAACTCCATCGAGTCCAGACTCAGAGACCTCAACATCTCCTCATATGATAAGTTCTTCATCCCTGGGATCTTTCTTGTAAACCCCCTCTGGACCCCCTCCAAGTTCAGCACATTCTTCCTTAGATAGGGGGCCCAAAACTACTCACAATGTTCCAAATGTGGTCTGACCAGAGCCTTATACAGCCTCAGCAGTACAGTCCTGCTCTTGTATTCTACACCTCTCGAAATGAATGCTAACATTACATTTGCCTTCTTAACTGCGAATTGAACCTGCCTGTTAACCTGAAGCGAATCCTGAACTCGGACTATCAAGACCCTTTGTGCTTCAGATTTCCGAAACCTTTCCCCATTTAGAAAACAGTCTTTGGCTCTGCTCTCCCTACTAAAGTACGTAACTTCCCACTTTCCCACATTGTATTCCATCAGCCATTTCATTGCCCACTCCCCACTTCCTCAACACTGCCTGTCCTTCCACCTATCTTTGTGTCATCAATGAAACACTCAGGGCAATGAAATAGCAATGCTCCTCATGTGAATGATGCTAGACCCAGAGCGAATGGCTCATTGTTCCAAAGACGAAGGCCAGAAGGGGCCACTCTCAGACAGTAAGCTCTTGTACTGGTCTATTTACCCTATCCATGCCCTTCATGATTTTATAAACCTCTGTAAGATCTCCCTCAGCCTCTGACGCTCCAGAGAAAATAGCCCAACCCAATCAACCTCTCCCTGCAGCTCAAATCTCCAACCCTGGCAATATCCTTGAAAAATCTTTTCTGAATCCTTTCAAGTTTACAACATCTTTGCAATAGGAAAGAGATCAGAATTATTCGCAATATTCCAAAAGTGGTCTGTACAACCGCAACATGACCTCCCAGCTCTTGTACTCAATATTCTGACCAATAAATGAAAGCATACCAAATGCCTTCTTCACTATCCTATCTACCTGCGACTCCACTTTCAAGCAACTATGAACCTGTACTCCAAGGTCTCTTTGTTCAGCAACACTCCCTAGGACCTTACCATTAAGTGTACAAGTCCTGCTAAGATTTGCTTTCCCAAAATGCAACACCTCACATTTATCTTTCTCAGCCCATTGGTCCATCTGATTAAGACCCCATTGTAATCAAAGGTAACCTTCTTCGCTGTCCACCTTCATTTCCATTATATAAATGAAGAAAAGTCATGGACCTAGCACTGATCCTTGTGGCACTCCAATAGTCACCAGCCTCCAGTCTGAAAAACAACCCTCCACCACCACCCTATGTCTTCCATCTTTGAGCCCAGTCTGTATCCAAATGGCTAGTTCTCCCTGCATTCCATTGCTAATCAGTCTCCCATGGAGAACCTTGTTGAATGCCTAACTGAAGTCCATATAGATAACATTTACCACTCTGCCCCTCATCAATCTTCTTTGTTACTTCTTCAAAAAACTCAATCAAGTTTGTGAGACATGATTTCCCACGCACAAAGCCATGTTGACTATCCCTAATCAGTCCTTGCCTTTCCAAATATACAACCTGTCCCTCAGGATTCCCTCCAACAACTTGCCCACCATCGATGTCAGGCTCTCTGGTCTATTATTATCTCGCTTGTCCTTTCTTAAAGTGGCACCACCTTAGCCAACCTCCAGTCTTCCGGCACCTTATCTGTGACTATCAATGATCAAATATTCCAGCAAGAAGCCCAGCAATCACTTCTCTAGCTTCCCACAGAGTTCTCGGGTACACCTGATCAGGTCCTGGGGATTTATTCACTTTTATGCATTTCAAGACATCCAGCACCTGTATTATGGACATTTTTCAAGATGTCATGATCTGTTTCCCTACATTCAATACCGTCCATGTCCTTTTCCATTGTAAATACTGATGCAAAATCCTCGTTTAATATCTCCCCCATCTCCTGCGGCTCCACACAAAGGTCACCTTGCTGATCTTTGAGGGGCCCTATTCTCTCCCGAGTTACCCTTTTGAGCTTAACGTATTTTTAAAAACCCTTAACTCTATTTGCCAAAGCTATCTCATGTCCCCTTTTTGCCCTCCTGATTTCTCTATTAAGTATATTCCTACTGCTTTTATACTCCCCAAAGTATTCACTCAATCTATCTTGTCTATACCTGACATATGCTTTCTTCTTTTTCTTAAGCGAAATCTTAATTTCTTTAGTCATCCAGCATTCCCTGCATCTACCAGCCTTTCCTTTCACCCTAACAAGAATATAGTTTCTATGGACTCTCGTTATCTCATTTCTGAAGACTTTCCATTTTCCAGCCATCCCTTTACCTGCGAACATCAGCGCCCAGTCACTCTTGCCTAATACTGTCAGAATTGGTCTTTCTCACTAGCGATGTTTAAAAGTGGCTAGGTTTTAGAGGGTTAGGATAACTAGAGAAAATCTCCACTTTCACTGAACCAAAAATGTTAGGAAAGTATATGTGTATATAATATATATATACTGTATCTTTTACCAACGTTTCTTGTTTTTGAGATGGTGAAAACTGAGTACACCAAACTATTTTGGAGTCATCTATAATCAAGAAACAATAATGTCAAGTGAACCGAAAGGTTAGAGATCAGAATGTAAAACCAACAGCAAACAATGCCTCAAACTGATAATTAAGGTCACAGCCCCAACCCAGCAGGAGTATAAACCAAAGCTCTTGGTGATATATCGACCGTTTCAAAACAGTTCACAAACCAGGTGACTCAATAACATCAAATGTGTATTTTGCATCAACATTCACTACAAAGTTTGTGCCTACCCTCCCAGAATAGGCTCACATCAGAAGGTAGAGACCCTGGGGTCACTTACAATTTTTTTTGTTACTATTATTCGCTCATGGTACATGGGCATCACCCGCTGGACCCAGCACTTATTGCCAAACTCATCCCTAGTTGTCCCCTTGAGAAGGTAGGCACGAGCTGCTTTCTTGAACTGCTGCAGTCTATGTTCTGTAGATAGACACACATTGCCCTCAAGGAGGGAATTCCAGGATTTTGACACAATGACACTGAAGGAACACTGTTATATTTCTGTTGTACTTGTCCTTCTAGATGGAAGTGGTTGTGAGTTTTGAAGGTGCTGCCTGAGGATCTTTGGTGTATTTCTGCAGTACGTTTTGTAGAGGGGTACACACTGCTGCTACTGAGCATGGGTAGTAGAGGGAGTGGATGCTTGTGCATGTGGTTCCATTCAAGCGGGGCTGCTTTGTCCCTTGATGATGTCTAGCTTCTCGAGGGTTGTTGGAGCTGCAACCATTCAGGCAAGGGGGAGCATTCCATCACACTCCTGACTGGAGACTGAGATAGTTGGAATGGCTCAATCAGGGAAGATTCTAATCAGATATATCCCTCAAAGGAATAAAGGAATGAAATCACGACGAATCAATATTGTTCTGTCTTCCTCAGATGGACCCCAGGATCTACCCTACAAATTCCAAATTGAGTCATTCCCATCGCACACAGCCTCCCTCAGATATACAGAAAGTCTTTGATTTTCTGCCATTTAATAATAATTCTCAGAGTACACCCCCTTGTTCGAGAATCTCAAGGTTTGTAAACAAAATGAATAGTTGCCATCGTGTGCCCATGTTCTTTACTGGACAGTACACTCCTCCAGCAAAAATAAAGGATCAAAATAAAAGTTGAAAGTTGTCTTGAAAGCAGTCAGTCCCCAGGTGGCAAATAATATCTGTCCCTGCTGAGTTTCTCCAACAATTTCTGTGTTTTATTTTATTTTATTTCTATCATTCATTGCCTGAAGAAAGCTAATGGAATGCTGGTCATTATATTGAAAAATCTGGTGTACAAGGATGCAGAAGGGCTGCTGCAGTAATACAAAACTCTGGTTAGACCCCACTTGGAGCAGATCTGGGCACCACACCTGAGGAAGGATAGATTGGCCTGGGAGGGAGCACAACAAGAGTTTACAAGAATGTTACCTGGGCTTCAGGAGTTAAGTTATGAGGAGAGATTACACAAATTAAGCCTGTACTGTCCAGAATTTACAGGGTTCATGGATGATCTGATTAAAGATATTAACAGGAAAAGACAGGGTATGGAAACTGGAAGTGTTTCCACTAGATGGGGATCCTTGAACTAGGGAGGGCATAGCTGGAGAATTAGGACCAGACTGTTCAGGAGGGATGTTAGGAAGTACTACTGTGCACAAAGGCTGGGAGAGGTTTGGAACTCTCTTCCACAAACAGCAGGCATTGCTGGATCAGTTGTTCGTTTTAAATCTGAGAGATAATGTTTTTGTTCAGCAAAGTTATTAAGGAGATAGGATCAAAGGCAGGTCTATGGAGTCAGGTCACACATCAGCCATTGAATGGCGGAGCATGCTGAATGGGTTGAATGGTCTCCTCCTGCTCCTTTACATGAATATTCCACATTAATATATCCTGGAACTTCTTGCAGTTACCAATTGGCATTTTCACACACTGGAGCAATTAGTGATTTCAAATAGAAACTGAAGTCCAATTATTTTATTTTCACACATTCCAGATTCCTACCATCCTCTGGGTGAAACAATCCTCAAATCCATCTCTAAACCTCCTACCCTTCAGTTTAAAAACTATGAAGGCAAATGTTTTAAACACCTTCTCAAACACACTGTCTACATGTGACACAATCTTCAAAGAATTATGCACCAGAAACCCTCGGGCTCCACAACACTACCAATCTTACACTCTGCTAACAAGTCCCCCTCACCCCTCAACCTTCTCACCCAACAACCCAAACTTCCAGGAAGAGATTTGTTTTTGTGGATCTTTCCAATCAGACGAATACCAGCATGAACACTGACCAATACGTGATGGTGTATGATCAGCAGCTCACAGATTCATACTCACCGTTCAATCGACTTAACCCGATCTCTGCGTGGTCGAAATTTCTTGCAGGTCTGTCCTCACTCAGGCCCTCAGCTCGATTTCCCATCGCCTCCCCTGGAATGAAATATTTCCAGATCATTACCCAACAGAGTTGCAATCTGGATCGCAACAACAATTTGCTGCTGTGCGTGTACGAAAACTCCTGGCAACAAGGTCACTGAGCCAAGGTCCAACAGAATGACCTCCTGGAATTTTCCAGGATTTGGCTGAGAACTTCTACATTCATAGAATCATAAAGTTTTAATGTACGGAAGGAGGCCATGTGTGTCTGTACCAGCTTCTGATTGAGCTACCCAGGTAGTCCCACTCTCCAGCCCTATCTCTGTAGCCCTCTAACATCATCCCTTCCAAATTTATATCCAGCTCCCTTTTCAAACCTCCTATAAAATCTGCCTCCACCACTCCCCAAAGCAGCACATTCAAATCTCAGCAATCCAAATAAATTTCTCTTCATCTCACACTCTCACTGACAATCTTGAAATTCTACCAGCCAGTTACTAATAGACCAATGAGTGGGAAACAAGAACTTACTTTCCCGTCAGAATTGTTCAAACTTTCAACACCTCAGTAAGGTCACCACTTCATCTTCTCTGCTCGAAGCACAATAAGCCTAGTCTCCTGAACTCTTCCCTGCATCTAAAATCCTTCATCATTGGTTTCATTCCCGTAAATCTCCTTCACACTGTCTCCAGGGTTTGAACATCCTTCCTTTAGTAAGGTGTCCAGCACAGAACAAAACCAGCCTGGGTAATAGAGAGTCAACTCCCTTTGTCAAATGTATTTCTAAATTCAGCTTCTGTTGCCTGTGAAGGGAAGGTGTTACACACATACAAAGAAATATTCAACAGATCAAAAGGTACATCTCAAACATGATCTAATGTTCTTCATTTAATACTTGTGCTGTCACCAGAATTAATTTCTTTTCTGCCCTCTGCTTTGTGTTAGGTTAGCTCAGTTGGCTGGATGGCTGGTTTGAAATATGGAGTAACATCGACAGCGAGGGTTTGAATCTCTCACTGACTGAGGTTACCATGAAGGACTGTCCTTCTCCATCTCTCCCCTTGTGTGAGGCATGGTAACCCTCAGGTTAAACCACCACCTACCAGTTATCACTCTCTCCCTCTCTCTCTCTCTGTGACACTGAGGTCCACCAGTGTCTTTTATAGCTTCAACATCACCTTCATGTTCTCAGACTCTATGCCCTTATTCATAAAACGAAGAACGCTGTGTATGTTATTAACTGCTCTCTCCCGTTATGCTGCCTTTACTGACCTGTGGACATATATCCCCAGCTCCCTCTGCTCCAAACCTGCTCTAGTTTGTTTACCCCCCTAAATGTATTATCTTTCCATTTCTTTCAACCAATGCCCTTAACCAGATTTGTGTGGAATCATGTTTGTCTTTATTTTCGAATGTTCACGAATTAAAACCTATTTTGTTAAATCAAACTTCATTTTCTCCCTCCTAGCAGTTTTGCTATTAACTAACAATATAACTCCACAAGAATATCCAGGCTGGCATCAGGTCGAGTTCACCTGGCCCCTCAGGAACCTGCTCTGCTATTCCATACGATTGCAGCTGATCCCACCTCAGCCTCAACTCCACTTTCCTGCAAACACACCCTTTGACCCATCACTGACTAATAATCTGTCTGACACCTTCTTCCAAGTTATGCAGTGGGGGGGGGGGGGGGGGGGGGGTGATGTTCCTATAGATATACAACCCCCTCCTCATTTGAGAGAATTCATTGCTCCTTACCTCTGTTTTCAGTCTGCCTAGCCCCTTATCATGAAATGATAACCTTTTATTCTAGATTCTCCCACATGAGCAAACATCCTCTCTCCAACTCCTTTGTCAATACCCCCTTTAGCATCTTGTAACTTTCAGTTAGATCTCCTCTCTTCCAAACTCCAGAGAAACTGCTCAATCTCTCATCTAAGACAAACCCTTCATCTCTGGAAATGATTGAGTGAATCTCCTCTGAACTACCTCCAGTATAAACTGCATCTGTTCTCAAGTAAAAAGATCAAAATTGTACCAGTCTTTTCTCATAAGACTAAACTTTCATCTGGGCAATCAATTCAGTGATCTCCTTTGAACTCTCTCCAATTCAACTACATCCCTCCTCAAGTAAAGGGACCAAAACTATCTGCAGTACTCTGGATGTGGAAACCCCAATCCCTTGTACAGTTGCAGTAACAATGACCCACTTCCATATTCCATTCCTTTCGCAATAAATGTCTTCCTTGTGACCTGCTGTAGCCTTTGCACTGACATTTTGAACTTTCTCTCCCATTCCGATGATAAGTTGCCTTTTTAAATTCTTCCAACTGCAATGGATAACCTCACCGCTAATGGGACTGACCAAAGCTCAGTTCACTGTCTAACGGAAATTGAGAGTGTGCCCTCGATTTGAACTGTTGTGCTTTAGATTTGCAAACGAGTCAGACACAACAGTTCATTTGCTCCAATTTGTCTAACTGATGTTAAATTGCTGGGATTGCACCCCAGAGTGATTTTCAGACCATTTGGACAGTGTTTGAATGTTGTTCAAAGTTGCTAACCACTTCACTAATTTACCTGTGCTGTCGGGAACATGCCGGAAGAAACAGCTGGAGAAAATAAGAGAGAAAGAACATAGGAACGTTTTAGTGTAAATATTCAGCTTCTCCTGCTAGTAAATGAATCTGGATTCATTTACTGATGTGTAAGCAACAGTTATTCCAATTTTAATCTTTAATTTATATCTGTGCTGACCATTCCTCTGAACACAGTACATTTCTTTGTATGTCTCCCCAAGTAATTTCGTCTGCCACTTGTCCAGCTAGCCCACATCCTCAAAGCACGTTCCCAAATAGTGCTTCATTTCTTTTTTAATTCACTGTGGGTTGCGAAAGTCACTGGCTGGGCTGAGAATTTATTATCCATCCCTAGTTGGCCCCTTGAGAAGGAGGTAATGAGCTATCTTCTTGAACCACTGCAGTCCCTGTGCTGTAGATAGACCCACAATACCATTAGAGAGGGAACTACAGGATTTTGACCAAGCGACACTAAATGAATGCTGATATATTTCGAAGTTGGGATGGTGAGTGGCTCAAAGGGAAACTTGCAGGTGGTATTCTCATGTATCTGCTGTGCTTGTCCTTCTAGATGGACGTGGTTGTGGGTTTGGAAGGTGCTGCCTGAGGATCTTTGGTGAATTTCTGAAGGTCATCTCGTAGCAGCTACTGAGCGCGGGTGGTAGACAGAATGGATGTGGTGTCCCTGGATGGTGTTCGGCTTCTCAGGTGTGGTCTACAAGGTGCACTGCAGAAGTGACTGAATGAGTGTGTGTTTGCGCACGTGAAAGTATGTTAAGTGTCAATGAGAATGTGTGTGTGTGTCTCTCACAGAGATGCAAATGTGTTGCTGGTCAAAGCACAGCAGGTTAGGCAGCATCTCAGGAATAGAGAATTCGACGTTTCGAGCATAAGCCCTTCATCAGGAATAAGAGAGAGAGAGCCAAGCCGGCTGAGATAAAAGGTAGGGAGGAGGGACTAGGGGGAGGGGCGATGGAGGTGGGATAGGTGGAAGGAGGTCAAGGTGAGGGTGATAGGCCGGAGTGGGGTGGGGGCGGAGAGGTCAGGAAGAGGATTGCAGGTTAGGAGGGCGGTGCTGAGTTGAGGGAACCGACTGAGACAAGGTGGGGGGAGGGGAAATGAGGAAGCTGGAGAAATCTGAATTCATACCTTGTGGTTGGAGGGTTCCCAGGCGGAAGATGAGGCGCTCCTCCTCCAGCCGTCGTGTAGTTGTGTTCTGCCGGTGGAGGAGTCCAAGGACCTGCATGTCCTCGGTGGAGTGGGAGGGGGAGTTAAAGTGTTGAGCCACGGGGTGATTGGGTTGGTTGGTTCGGGCGGCCCAGAGGTGTTCTCTGAAGCGTTCCGCAAGTAAGCGGCCTGTCTCACCAATATAGAGGAGGCCACATCGGGTGCAGCGGATGCAATAGATGATGTGTGTGGAGGTACAGGTGAACTTGTGGCGGATATGGAAGGATCCCTTGGGGCCTTGGAGGGAAGTGAGTGTGGAGGTGTGGGCGCAAGTTTTACATTTCCTGCGGTTGCAGGGGAAGGTGCCGGGGGTGGAGGTTGGGTTGGTGGGGGGTGTGGATCTGACAAGGGAGTCACGAAGGGAGTGGTCCTTGCGGAACGCTGATAGGGGAGGGGAGGGAAATATATCCTTGGTGGTGGGGTCCGTTTGGAGGTGGCGGAAATGGCGGCGGATAATACGTTGTATGCGCAGGTTGGTGGGGTGGTAGGTGAGAACCAGTGGGGTTCTGTCTTGGTGGCGGTTGGAGGAGCGGGGCTCAAGGGCGGAGGAGCGGGAAGTGGAGGAGATGCGGTGGAGGGCATCGTCGATCACGTCTGGGGGGAATCTGCGGTCCTTGAAGAAGGAGGCCATCTGGGTTGTGCGGTGTTGGAATTGGTCCTCCTGGGAGCAGATGCGGCGGAGACGAAGGAATTGGGAATATGGGATGGCGTTTTTACAGGGGGCAGGGTGGGAGGAGGTGTAGTCCAGGTAGCTGTGGGAGTCAGTCGGTTTATAATAGATGTCTGTGTTGAGTCGGTCGCCCGAGATAGAAATGGAAAGGTCTAGGAAGGGGAGGGAGGAGTCTGAGACAGTCCAGGTGAATTTCAGGTCGGGATGGAAGGTGTTAGTAAAGTTGATGAACTGTTCAACCTCCTCGTGGGAGCACGAGGCAGCGCCGATACAGTCATCGATGTAGCGGAGGAAAAGGTGGGGGGTGGTGCCAGTGTAGTTGCGGAAGATGGACTGTTCCACATATCCTACGAAGAGGCAGGCATAGCTGGGGCCCATGCGGGTGCCCATGGCAACTCCTTTAGTTTGGAGGAAGTGGGAGGATTGAAAAGAGAAGTTATTCAGGGTGAGGACCAGTTCAGTCAGTCGAAGGAGGGTGTCAGTGGAAGGGTACTGGTTAGTGTGGCGGGAAAGGAAGAAGCGGAGGGCTTTGAGTCCTTCGTGATGGGGGATGGAGGTGTACAGGGACTGGATGTCCATAGTGAAAATAAGGCGTTGGGGACCGGGGAAGCGAAAATCCTGGAGGAGGTGGAGGGCGTGGGTGGTGTCCCGAACGTAGGTGGGGAGTTCTTGGACTAAAGGGGACAGGACCGTGTCGAGGTATTGGGAGATGAGTTCGGTGGGGCAGGAGCAGGCTGAGACAATGGGTCGGCCGGGGCAGGCAGGTTTGTGGATTTTGGGCAGGAGGTAGAAACGGGCGGTGCGGGGTTGTGGGACTATGAGGTTGGAGGCGGTGGATGGGAGATCCCCTGAGGTGATGAGGTCCTGGATGGTCTGGGAGATGATGGTTTGGTGGTGGGAGGTGGGGTCGTGGTCAAGGGGGCGATAAGAGGAGGCGTCCGCGAGCTGGCGTTTGGCTTCAGCGGTGTACAGGTCAGTGCGCCAAACTACCACCGCGCCTCCCTTGTCTGCGGGTTTGATGGTGAGGTTGGGATTGGAGCGGAGGGAGTGGAGGGCTGCACGTTCTGAGGGTGAGAGGTTGGAGTGGGTGAGAGGGGTGGACAGGTTGAGTCGGTTGATGTCACGGCGGCAGTTGGCTATAAAGAGGTCGAGGGCGGGTAGGAGGCCTGCACGGGGTGTCCAGGTGGATGGGGTGTGTTGGAGGCGGGAGAAGGGGTCGTCAGAGGGTGGGCGGGAGTCTTGGTTGTGAAAGTAGGCACGGAGGCGAAGGCGGCGGAAGAATTGTTCAATATCTCGCCGCGTGTTGAACTCATTAATCCGAGGGCGTAGGGGAACGAAGGTGAGGCCCCTGCTGAGGACTGATCTTTCATCCACCTGGACTGTCTCAGACTCCTCCCTCCCCTTCCTAGACCTTTCCATTTCTATCTCGGGCGACCGACTCAACACAGACATCTATTATAAACCGACTGACTCCCACAGCTACCTGGACTACACCTCCTCCCACCCTGCCCCCTGTAAAAACGCCATCCCATATTCCCAATTCCTTCGTCTCCGCCGCATCTGCTCCCAGGAGGACCAATTCCAACACCGCACAACCCAGATGGCCTCCTTCTTCAAGGACCGCAGATTCCCCCCAGACGTGATCGACGATGCCCTCCACCGCATCTCCTCCACTTCCCGCTCCTCCGCCCTTGAGCCCCGCTCCTCCAACCGCCACCAAGACAGAACCCCACTGGTTCTCACCTACCACCCCACCAACCTGCGCATACAACGTATTATCCGCCGCCATTTCCGCCACCTCCAAACGGACCCCACCACCAAGGATATATTTCCCTCCCCTCCCCTATCAGCGTTCCGCAAGGACCACTCCCTTCGTGACTCCCTTGTCAGATCCACACCCCCCACCAACCCAACCTCCACCCCCGGCACCTTCCCCTGCAACCGCAGGAAATGTAAAACTTGCGCCCACACCTCCACACTCACTTCCCTCCAAGGCCCCAAGGGATCCTTCCATATCCGCCACAAGTTCACCTGTACCTCCACACACATCATCTATTGCATCCGCTGCACTCGATGTGGCCTCCTCTATATTGGTGAGACAGGCCGCTTACTTGCGGAACGCTTCAGAGAACACCTCTGGGCCGCCCGAACCAACCAACCCAATCACCCCGTGGCTCAACACTTTAACTCCCCCTCCCACTCCACCGAGGACATGCAGGTCCTTGGACTCCTCCACCGGCAGAACACAACTACACGACGGCTGGAGGAGGAGCGCCTCATCTTCCGCCTGGGAACCCTCCAACCACAAGGTATGAATTCAGATTTCTCCAGCTTCCTCATTTCCCCTCCCCCCACCTTGTCTCAGTCGGTTCCTTCAACTCAGCACCGCCCTCCTAACCTGCAATCCTCTTCCTGACCTCTCCGCCCCCACCCCACTCCGGCCTATCACCCTCACCTTGACCTCCTTCCACCTATCCCACCTCCATCGCCCCTCCCCCTAGTCCCTCCTCCCTACCTTTTATCTCAGCCGGCTTGGCTCTCTCTCTCTTATTCCTGATGAAGGGCTTATGCTCGAAACGTCGAATTCTCTATTCCTGAGATGCTGCCTAACCTGCTGTGCTTTGACCAGCAACACATTTGCAGCTGTGATCTCCAGCATCTGCAGACCTCATTTTTTACTCTCTCACAGAGATGTACACTTTCATACTCAAACGCACTACACACATACTCTCTCATACGCACACCCTCGTACACTACGTGAGCAACGTAAGTTTGAAACCTACATCGAGTGCCAACTGGAGAATGATCATCGGGGTTACTGCTGGAGTGTCTCACTCACCTTGTTTCCAATTCCGGAGTTTAATGGGAAGAAATGATGTTATTGACAGAAAATCCTTCTCTAAATCCAGCACAGGCACACAGGGAAGTGCCTGTGCTGGATTTAGAGAAGGATTCCTGTCAATAACATCATCCCTTCAGTAAACACCAACCCCAGTGTTTCCTGTTCCCAGTTGCCCTGATTCCCTGCCAACACTCGTATCTGTAAAATTCTCTCCAAAACCTCACCATTGTATTAACATAATTGTTTTTGTGCAGTCTGTCTCATTAACAATATCCCACCAATCCAACCCAAACTATTCGATGTTAAACTCAAAAGATCGCACTGTACCAGCTCTCTCTAAATTGTCGACTAGAAATTACTGTCCCTCATTTTCATGGCCTGCATATATCGCGGCACCTGTCAGCGGTAACTAGGCCATTCACAGAGAAACATTGAAAATATCATCGGGGGAGGCCAATCGGCCCCTCTAGCCTGCTCTGTCCATTCAAAGGGATCATGGCCGATCACCCAACACAGTCCCCTGTCTCCCTGCACCTTCCCTTTATCCCCTAAGAACTCAATCCAACTCCTTCCTTCTGGCCCTTACTGCTTTCTGTGACAGGGAATTCCACAGGCTCCCCACTCTCTGGGTGAAGACATTTCTCCCCATCTCAGTCCCACTCCATTTTCTTTTGACCTTGACCCTCTGGTTCTATACTCTCCGCCCGGTCACCGGGAACACCCTCCCCGCGTTTACTCTGTTTTGTCCTAGTTCAAATTTATAGGTTTCTATCAGATTCCCCCTTAATTCTTTTAAACTCCAGTGAATATCATCCTAACCATTCCAGTCTCTCCCCATCTGTCAGTCCTGCCAATCCAGGAATCATTCTGGGAAACCTTCGCTGCACTCCCTCCATAGGCACAATATCCTACCTCAAGTAAGGAAACCCCAAACTGCTCACACAGTTCTCCAGGGTGTGGTCTCACCCTGTCCAATTGTAGCGAGACATCCCTGCACTTGGATTTGAATCTTCTCGCTATGAAGGCCTCCCTTATCTGAGAAAGGATATTACTGTCTCTCTCCCTTTCCCCCACAGATGCTGCTAACCTGCTGAAATTCTGAAGCAATGTTTTTTAAAAGTGAGTTCATGTCAAGACTTCAGCTGGACCCCAGTGAAGAATGAGCACAGATCAAAGATGAAGAATGAATTACCTAGCTCTGTGAGGTTGATGGAATTCCTGGTCATGTTAAATCTCGTTCCAACCCCTGTTGATTGTGACGCACAGATATCTGCCTTGGTGCTGGGACTGGAAGGATTCAATGGACAGCTCTCTCCTGTCTGAGCTCAAGTTGTAATTACCGCTGGCATTGTTTAAGGCTTATCTTTGAAAGTACCATTGAAAGTACGGTCCTGTACCACGACACAGTACACACTCTTGAACAAGACGATTCCCAATTAGAACCTCCATTTTATTGACTCTGGGGGGTGAGGAAAACCCCAGCAACAGGAACTGTAACAAAACAAGACAAAGAGGAAATAAAAGATTGGATGTTGAAATTGTCTTTCTTTCCACAGATGTTAACTTCCACGACCGAATAATAACTGACAGAAAGAAGAAATAAAACAACTGAGATTTCACATCGTTGCAAAGTTTCCATCTGTTGTAAAATCTACACTTTGAAACATTTGTGTTAACTATGGATGGTCAAGTGGTACACCATTCAACCACTGTCCCCAACCCCTGCAGTATCAAATCCTGGGGGTTACCGTCACTGTCCACATCCCCAAACCACATTCAACATCCTGGGAGTTACTGTCACTGTCCCAACCCCCACCCCACTGTCAATCCTGGGGGGGTTGCACAGTTCCCCCACACCCACCCTGTCAACATCCTAGGAGCTACCGTCACTATCCCCACCCCCACCTCCTGTCAACATCCTAGGAGTTACCGTCACTGTCCCCACTCCTACCTCCTGTCAACATCCTAGGGTTGCCGTCACTGTCCCCACCCACACCCCACTTTGAACGTCTTCCATGCCAGTTAAAAGCAACCATCTCTCTGTTCTCCAATACCAGACTCCCAGTTGTAAGGTCACAGAACGGAAACAGGCCGTTTGGCCCAACTCGTCCATGCTAACCAAGTCTCCAAACAGAACTAGCTGCATTTGCTTGTGTTTGGCCATTTCCATCAAAACTTTTCCTATCCATGTATCTTTCCAAACGTCTCTTAAAGGTAATTATTGTACCCACTTCCACTTCTTCATTCCAAAAACACACCATCTTTTGTGTGATAAAGTTATCCCTCAGGTTGCTTTTAAATCTTTTCCCTCTCACCTTAAGCTAATGTCTTCTAGTTTTGGACTCCCTGCCCTGGGGAAAAGACCTTGACTATTCACCCTATCCAAGCCCCTATTTCTGCAGCAATATACATATGAAACATCAAAGACCACTTAATGCGAGTCTAGCTTTGGATTGGAAGTGCACGTCTAAATCATTCTTCAATGTGATGGGGATTTCTGTCTCTCACACCCTTACAGGCAGTGAGTTCCAGCTTCCCTACCACCCTCCGAGTGAAAATGTTTTCCCTCACATCCCCCTCTGAACCTCCTGCCCCTTACTTTAAATCTATGTCCCTCCCCCAGTCATTGATCCCTCCTTCAAAGGGACAGGGAAGTTTATTCCTGTCTACCTTATCTACACCCCTCATCATTTTATACATCTCAATCATGTCCCACACTCTCAATCTTCTCTGCTCTAAAACAAAACAACCCCAGTCTGTCCAAACTCTCTCCATCACTGAAACTCTTCAGCCCCCAAGACAATATCCTGGTAAATCTCCCTCTGCATGCTCCCCCAGTGCTATCACATTGCTCTGATAATGTTGATTTTATAGAGTTGCTTAAAAACTCACTGAAATGGCGATAAATTTGCTGTTCAGGAGAGACTCTGCCACCAGCTTAGAAACAGCACAGTGCTAATTGCCCTCTTGATGTTTGCTGATGTTGATGACTGTGTGCATGGTTCTGCAGTGGTTGGAGTATTCCCAGTGAGAGAGAAAAAAATTCAGGTTGTCAGGTTTATGTTGATTTTAACGAATATAAAGGGTCTTCTAAGCTAAGAAATTACTTTGAGTGTTGTAGCTGACCACAAAAGAAAAAAAAGGAGGGGCATTTCGCAATAAGCTCATAGTTTGTAGGTCCACTTTTTGGACTATCAAGATAGTAAAGGACGACCTGAGGTCAGAAGGTTAAATAAGAAAAGAGGAACTGGACAAAATAACAGGAAGGCGGTAACGGACAAGGACAGCCAAATAAGGCAGATTTAAAGAAAAACAAGTGAGGTATTTAATAAGTACAATAGGCTTAGGCTTGGGTGCAGGGAATTACCAAATGAAGGAATAACGGGTGTAAGTAATAATCAAATAAGGGGATAGAAAGAAATAGACATACATGATAGGTTTATTGCTCGGTGTAGGGGTGTCGAGAGACTCCTCGGAAAAGTATTAAAAAACTCTGTAGAGCCACCCATCTTTGAAGATGTTCGAATAAATGTGCTGCTTCGGAACTCTTTGACTCGGACTGAAAAATGATTTATTAAGTGGGGTTCGTTTCTCACACTAGTAAATCTCGTCACCCTTGTAGAAAATATATTGAATTGAGGTCGAAACGAGTGGTTTAACGAGGTGCTGTCTCCCTCCACTACCTTATTTCCAGTGTGGACACTCAGCTCTAGGACTGACACAGGGATGCCTGAGATTAAACCAAACTGTTAGGCACTTTGCTAAGGCAAGGGTTATTGTCGGGTTCAACAACAAACAGTACTCCCACTATACAGTCAAAGAGAGTTACAGAGAGGCAGGAAGAAATAGAAAGAGACATGGACATAGAGTTATATAGAAACACAGTCAGAGTCAGAAAGAGGCACAAAATCACAGCGTCGTCGATATTAATCGACAAAGTTAAAGCAAATCATAGACAGTCAAACAGAGAGAGATCTCGCGGTTTGTACAAGCTGCCTCACTGGGAGGGGGAATCTCTCCTGTCCCCCTCCACCCCCCAATAACCACCATCCTGACCCTCGGGGACGGGACATGTTGACACAGTCCGCTCTCCCTCGGCGCTTTTCCTTCCCGCGTGCCCCCGGCGCCATTTTAACTTCAGGCCCCGCCCCCTCAGGCCCCGCGCGAGATGGCGGTTAACGGCCGCCTCGTGCCCCAAGTGACCGTTAGCAGCTGCTTCAGGGGAAAGACTCTTTAAAGGGACAACCCTTTCAGGAGAGAGAAACAACAGGGCCGGCTCCGGGACTCGCCAAACTCAATAATAATCACAAATACACACAGACAGAGAGGTGGGAGTGAACAAGAAATTGTGCGGCGTCACATCAAGACCAAAGGCCACTCTCCCGAAGGACGGCTGTCCCGGACTCGAAACGTTGACCCCGCTTTCTCTCTGTCTGTCTCTGGACAGATGCTGCCAGGCCTGAAGCACAAACAAGGTCCTCGGGGGTGAGTCCGAGTTCAGGATCCTATTAAGGTTCGGTTGGCAGATGGATGACAGTGTGGGAGGGTATGCAATGGGATTAGAAGAATAGAGGCGGAGACTGTTTCCTAAATGGGGAAAGGTTTCGGAAATCTGAAGCACGAAGGGACTTGGGAGTCCGAGTTCAGGATTCTCTTCAGGTTAACAGGCAGGTTCAGTTGGTAGTTAGGAAGGCAAATGTAATGTTAGCATTCATTTCGGGAGGGTTAGAATACAAGAGCAGGCATGTACTGCTGAGGCTGTATAAGGCTCTGGTCAGACCACATTTGGAACATTGTGAGCAGTTTTGGGCCCCCTATCTGAGGAAGGATGTGCTGAACTTGGAGGGAGTCCAGAGGGGTTTACAAGAAAAATCCCAGGGATGAAGCACCTCTCATATGAGGAGAGGTTGAGGACTCTGGTTCTTAAATCGATGGGGTTTAGAAAGATGAGAGAGAACCTGATTGAAACTTATAGAATATTGAAAGGCCCATTCATGCATCTGTCTTGATACATCTTTATTGATGCTATCGTCTGGGGTGTGTTTCCGAACAAGCAGACCTAGGGGGTGCAGGAAGACAGTTCCTTAAATGTGGCATTGCAGCTTGACACTGTGGTGAAGTAAGCGTTTGGCTTGCTTGCCTTCATTGGTCACAGCACTGACGACAGGAGTTGGGGCATCATGTTATACCTGTACAGGATGTTGGTGAGACCATTTTTAAAATACTGTGTATAGTCCTGGTCAACTTGCTATAGAAAGGATGTCGTTAATCTAGAAACGTTATAGAAAAGATTTACAAAGATGTTACCAAGGTTGCAGGGTTTGAGTTATAAGCAGAAGCTTCATAAGTGGGGAGCTTTTCTCCCCTGGAGCGTTGGAGGCTGAGGGGTGACCTTACAGAGGTTATAAAATCATGAGGAACACAGAAAAGGTAAATAGGTATGGTCTTTTCCCCAATGTAGGGGTGTCCAAAACTAGTGGGCATCGGTTTAAGTTGAGAGGGGAAAGATTAAAAAGGGACCTGAGAGGCAAATATATCACACTGAAGGCAGTGAGTATATGGAATGAGCGGCCAGAGGAAGTGGTACAGGCAGGAACAATTACATGTAAAAGACATTTGTAAAGGTACGTGGATAAGAAAGGTGCAGAGAAATATGCGCCAGATGCAGATAAATGGGACTAGTTGAGTTTGGGCAACCTTGTCAGCATGGGCAAGTTGGGCTGAAGGGCCTGTTTCCGTGCTGCATGACTCTATGAAAATGGATGAAAATAACAAACTTTGCCTGAAAGACAATCAGAGTGTGCAGGAGGAGCTGTGAATATGTGGGGTCATTATACAGACCAATTTGTCTTGGCAAAGCATGCGATTGGAACAAATCAAAAACTGACTCTGATAAATGTTATTTCTCTGTAGTCTGAACAGGATGTGGTCATCTCTGCCAAGGTGGGAAGTGGATGCTATTCTGAAATGTCCTTGAACCAATCGACTTGCTCAGCCAGAAGGCAGTGAAGAGTTTGCAATGGGTTGGGAATCATGTGCAGAGCAGAGTGGGTAAGGAGATCAGATTTCATTCCCTTAAGGACCATCACAGACAGGAACAGGAGAAGGCCATTCGGCCCCCCGAGCCAGCTCATCCATTCAATAGCATTGTGGCTGATGCCCCATTCCTCATGATCACTTTTCTGCATTTAACATGTAACGCTTAATTCCCTGACTGATCAAGAATCTATCTAGGTTGAAAATGTGTTGCTGGTTAAAGCACAGCAGGTCAGGCAGCATCCAAGGAATAGGAAATTCGATGTTTCGGGCATAAGCCCTTCATCAGGAATGAGGAGAGGGTGCCAGGCAGGCTAAGATAAAAGGTAGGGAGGAGGGACTTCGGGGAGGGGCGATGGAGATGTGATAGGTGGAAGGAGGTCAAGGTGAGGGTGATAGGCCGGAGTGGGGTGGGGCCGGAGAGGTTAGGAAGAAGATTGCAGGTTAGGAGGGCGGTGCTGAGTTGAGGGAACCGACTGAGACAAGGTGTGGGGAGGGGAAATGAGGAAACTGGAGAAATCTGAGTTCATCCCTCGTGGTTGGAGGGTTCCCAGGCGGAAGATGAGGCGCTCTTCCTCCAACCGTCGCGTTGTTATGTTTTGCCGGTGGAGGAGTCCAAGGACCTGCATGTCCTCGGTGGAGTGGGAGGGAGAGTTAAAGTGTTGAGCCACGGGGTGGTTGGGTTGGTTGGTCCGGGTGTCCCTGAGGTGTTCTCTGAAGTGTTCCGCAAGTAGGCGGCCCGTCTCCCCAATGTAGAGGAGGCCACATCGGGTGCAGCGGATGCAATAGATGATGTGTGTGGAGGTACAGGTGAATTCGTGGCAGATATGGAAGGATCCCTTGGGGCCTTGGAGGGAAGTGAGGGAGGAGGTGTGGGCGCAAGTTTTACATTTCCTGCGGTTGCAGGGGAAGGTGCCGGGAGTGGAGGTTGGGTTGGTGGGGGGTGTGGACCTGACAAGGGAGTCACGAAGGGAGTGGTCTTTGCGGAACGCTGATAGGGGAGGGGAGGGAAGGGAAGTATATCCCTGGTGGTGGGGTCCGTTTGGAGGTGGCGGAAATGACGGCGGATGATACGTTGTATACGGAGGTTGGTGGGGTGGTAGGTGAGAACCAGTGGGGTTCTGTCTTGGTGGCGGTTGGAGGAGCGGGGCTCAAGGGCGGAGGAGCGGGAAGTGGAGGAGATGTGGCGGAGGGCATCGTCGATCACGTTTGGGGGGAATCTGCGGTCCTTGAAGAAGGAGGCCATCTGGGCTGTGCGGTGTTGGAACTGATCCTCCTGGGAGCAGATGCGGCGGAGACGAAGGAATTGGGAATATGGGATGGAGTTTTTACAGGGGGCAGGGTGGGAGGAGGTGTAGTCCCTGGGGAGCTGAAAACATAGGACTTTGCTTTCCCCATTACTTCAGAAACTGAAAGTGAATCTCATCAAAATTGAGACCGGAATAAATTGCCCCACACCATTGAGCTACCATTGATGTCGACAGAATCCATACAGTGTGGAAAGAGACCATTCAGCCCATCCAATCTGTCCCAAGCCAGTGAAGAGGATCACACTCAGTCCTGACCCTACCATACCGCCCCCCCACCTCCCCTGTAACCCTGCATTAACCGTGGTCATTCCCCCTAACCTGCTCATCATAGTGTCCTACAACATGGAAGCAGGCCTTTTGGCCCATCGGCTCCATATATTGACCCTCTGAATAGCAACCAACCCAGACCCAACACCTCTCCCATCCCTGTAACACTGCATTTCCCATGACTAATCCTCCTAGCGTGCATAACACTCACACTAGGGGCAACTTAGCAAGGCCAATCCATCTGAACTGCACATCTTTGGACTGTGGGAGGAAACCAGAGCACATGGAGAAAACCCATGCAGAGAAGGGAAGAATGTGCAAACTCTCAATAAACAGTCAACTGTGGCTGGAATTGTTCCTGGGTCCCTGGCACTGTGAGGCAGCAATGCTAACGACTGAGCCACTGTGCCACCCAATGTTTTTACCACTGGCCATGCCAGGGTTGGTTAGATCAGTTGATTCTATAGTAGGCTTACAATGTATAGTCACAGTGACAGCTTGTGTTCAATTGCTGCTCTGGTTGAGATTGCTGTGAGTGATCATTCCATGTGCTTTAGATGTGGTGTCCCTCAGGTTAAACCATAAAACAGCTGTTTGCTTTTTCTCCCCCACACCTCTTTCTCCCTCTCTCTAATGAGACAATGGTGACTTTACATTAACTGCTTACGAAAAAGACACTTTACCAACGGTGTATATCTAAATGAAGTGGGAGAGGGTGCACAGGGAGAATTACCAGCATATTGCCTTGGGGGCTGGAGAATTTCACTGATTGCTGTAGGGACAACAAACCCAGTCTGTCCAACCTCTCTGAGTAGATTGAAAGAAAGGGATGTATAAAATGATGAGGGATGAAGATAGGGGAGGCAGGAAGAAACTTTCCCTGCTTGATGGAGGTGGGGGTGGGGTATAGATTGAAGGTAAGGGCCAGGAAGCTTTGAAGGGATGTGAGGAAAATCTTGTTCACCCAGAGGGTGGTGTGCAATCTGTAAGTCACTATCTGTAAGGATGGGAGATGCAGAAACTCTCATCGCGTTGGAGGAGGATTTAAATGTGCACTTGTGACGCCAATGCTATGGAACCAAATGCTGGGGAAATGGGATAAGAAAATATCGAGGTGGTGTTTCTGACCAGCACAGACTCGGGCCTTTCTCGGAAATTATGACAAACTCACTTTGAGATGTGTAAACTACATCCAAGATACCATCTAGCGTGATTTTGTACATTTCATGTTCAGAGATGAAGAGTTTGTCATTGAAAGAGAGACTCAGCAGTTAAGGCCAATATGCTCTGGAGCTTAGATGAATAAGGGAGATCCAACTGAGGGATATAGAGTGGCAAAGGGGGTGGGATTGACAAAGGAGAAGAGAAGATGTTTCCTCAGTGTGACAATTTTGAATGAGAGGATCATTGTTTCAGGAGAAGGGGGTGGAACAGATTGAAAAGAGAGATGTTGAGAAATGGCTTCTCTCCAAGGCAGAGGGAGTGAGAATCTCTGGGAATTCACTTTCCAGTATGTGGGTGCATGTCGGGACACTGAATAAATTGAAGGAGGGGGCAGACAGATTGTTAATCAATGAGGTGTTAAAAGGAGCGGGGCAGGAAACTGCAGTGAAGCTGGAATGATATCAGCCGCAGCTGTATAGAATGGGGGAAGCAGGGTCCCGAGGGCACCTAGCCCGTATGTTGTGTTGATCGTCCAGCTGCCTGAACACTTTAAGTGTATCTGGCTCATAGCAGATGCTCAGAAAGCTCTGAATCTGAGCGCCTAAACTGTGTGATGCATCATAGTCTATTAGTCTCTTAATAACCAAGGCCATAAGATATAGCAGGCATTCGGCCCATCAAGTCTGCTCTGCAATTCCGTCATGGCTGATATGTTTGTTAACCCCAATTTCCTGCCTTCTCTCTGTAACAGTTGATCCTCCTACTGATCAAGAACCTATCTCTGTCTTAAAGACATAATAACAGCCCTCTGCAGTAATGAGTTCCACAGATTCTCCACTGTCTGGCTGAAGAAATTCCTCCTCCTCTCCATTCTAAAGGGAGTTCCCTTCACTCTGATGCTGTGCCTTCGGGTCTTAGTCTCTTCTACTCGTGGAAACATCTTCTCCATGTCTGCTCTATCCGGGCCTCTCAGTATTCTCCAAGTTTCAACCAGATTCACCCTCACCCTTCTAAACGAGTCCAGACTCATATTCCTCAACCTCTCCTCATATGACAAGCTCTTCATCCCTGGGATATTTCTTGTAAATCCTTCTGCAGCCTTACCCCTTCCTCAATACTACCTGTCCTTCCACCTATCGTTTTGTCATCAAAGAAACACCCAGGGCAATGAAATGAAACACTCCTGATGTGAAAGATGCTAGACCCAGAGCAAATGACTCCTTGCCCCCAAAGACCAAGGCCAGCAGGGACCATTCTCAAATAATAAGTTGTACTGGGGCAATCAACAGATTGATGTCCCAGGGCCTAAACTGTAGGAATCCCCTGAAAACAAGATGCAAGGTAAAACAATTAGCCATCAGTGTAAGGACCATTAGGAGGACCAGTTCCAATACCGTACAGCCCAGATGGCCTCCTTCTTCAAGGACCGCAGATTCCCCCCAGACGTGATCGACGATGCCCTCCACCGCATCTCCTCCACTTCCCGCTCCTCCGCCCTTGGGCCCCGCCCCTCCAACCACCACCAAGACAGAACCCCACTGGTTCTCACCTACCACCCCACCAACCTCCGTATACAGCGTATCATCCGCCGTCATTTCCGCCAACTCCAAACGGACCCCACCACCAGGGATATATTTCCCTCCCCTCCCCTATCAGCGTTCCGCAAAGACCACTCCCTTCGTGACTCCCTCGTCAGGTCCACACCCCCCACCAACCCAACCTCCACTCCCGGCACCTTCCCCTGCAACCGCAGGAAATGCAAAACTTGCACCCACACCTCCTCCCTTACTTCTCTCCAAGGCCCCAAGGGATCCTTCCATGTCTGCCACGAATTCACCTGTACCTCCACACACATCATCTATTGCATCCGCTGCACCCGATGTGGCCTACTCTATATTGGGGAGACAGGCCACCTACTTGCAGAACGCTTTAGGGAACACCTCTGGGATGCCCCGAACCAATCAACCCAACCATCCCATGGCTCAACACTTTAACTCTCCCTCCCACTCCACCGAAGACATGCAGGTCCTTGGACTCCTTCATCGGCAGAACATAACAACACGACGGTTGGAGGAAGAGCGCCTCATCTTCCGCCTGGGAACCCTCCAGCCACAAGGGATGAACTCAGATTTCTCCAGTTTCCTCATTTCCCCTCCCCCCACCTTGTCTCAGTCGATTCCCTTGAACTCAGCACCGCCCTCCTAACTTGCAATCCTCTTCCTGACCTCTCCGGCCCCACCCCACTCCGGCCTATCACCCTCACCTTGACCTCCTTCCACCTATCACATCTCCATCGCCCCTCCCCGAAGTCCCTACTCCCTACCTTTTATCTTAGCCTGCCTGGCATCCTCTCCTCATTCCTGATGAAGGGCTCTGACCTGAAACGTCGAATTTCCTGTTCCTTGGATGCTGCCTAACCTGCTGTGCTTTAACCAGCAACACATTTTCAGCTCTGATCTCCAGTATCTGCAGACCTCACTTTTTAATCAGTGTAACATTCCCTCTTCCAATTCACATTGCCCTGTTGTTAATTTAGTTGACATAGATGAAACATCCCTATGATTTAGAAGATTGCAAAGACTATCGATGATTAATAAATTCAAATGTACCAAGATTCAAAAAGCTTGGGCAGACCTTTGCTCCAGGAGAAAGTGAGGACTGCAGATGTTGGAGATCAGAGCTGAAAATGTGTTGCTGGAAAAGCGCAGCAGGTCAGGCAGCATCCAAGGATGTTGCCTGACCTGCTGCGTTTTTCCAGCAACATATTTTCAGACCTTTGCTCCATGCTATAAGCAAGAGAAACATTAGCAATGTTTGAAAGTGGCTGGGTTTTTGAGGGTTAAGATAAACTAAAGAAAATCTCCACTTTCACTGAACCAGAAATGTTATAAAGTGCATATATATTATATTCTTTACCAGCCTTTCTTGGTTTTGAGATGGTGAAAACTGAGTACACCAAACTGCTGTCTGTTTCAGAGTCATCTATAATCAAAAAACAACAAGCAAATTGAACCAAAAGATTAGAGGTCAGAATGTTAAAATAACAGTAAACGATGCCTCAAAGTTAAATATAAATTAAGGTCACATTCCCAACCCAACAGTAATATAAACCTAAGCTTGTGGCTATATAGCAATATTTTCAAAGCAGTTCACAAACCAGGTGACTCAATAACATCAAATGTGTATTTTGCATCAACATTCACTACAAAGTTTGTGCCTCCCCTCCCAGAATAAGCTTACATATGGAAGGTGGAGGCCTTGGGGTAATTTACAACCTTTTTTTATTATTAATCACTCATGACAATTGGCAACACCCACTGGACCCTGTGTATATTGCCCAACTCATCCTTAGTTCCCTACTTGAGAAGGTGCTTTCTTGAAATGCTGCAGTCCATGCACGTAGGTAGACACGCACTGCCTTGAGGGAAGGAATTCCAGGATTTTGACCCAATGACACCAGCGGAACAGTGACATATATCCAACTCAGGACACTGAGTGGCCCAAAAGGGAACTTGTAGAGGGTGGGTGTTCCCAAATATCTGCTGCACTTGTCCTTCTAGATGGAAGTGGTCATGGGTTTTGAAGGTGTTGCCTGAGGATCTTTGGTGTATTTTCGCAGTACATCTTGGTATTGCTGCTACTGAGCACAGGTAGTAGAGGGAGTAGATGCTTGTGGATGTGGTTCCAATTAAGTGGGGACTGCTTTTTCCCTCAATGTTGAGCTTTTTGAATATTGTTGGACTGCAACCATCCAGGCAAGTAGGGAGCATTCCATCACACTCCTGACTTGAGACTGAGATACTTGGAATGGCCATATATATCCCTCTAAGGAATAAAGGAATAAAATCATGATGAATAAATATTGTTCTATCTTCCTCAGATGAATCCCAGGGTGTACCCTACAAATTCCAAGTTCAGTCACACCCATCACATATAGCCTCCCCCAGATATATGGAAAGCCTTTTGATTTTCTGCCGTTTAGTGATAATTCTCAAAGTAACCCCTTTGTTTGAGGATCTCGAGGTTTTTAAACAAAATGATTAGTTGCCATCCTGTATCCCTGTGTTCTTCACTGAAGAGTACATGGCTTCAGCACAGCTCAAAACTAAAGGGTCAAAAGAAAAGATGGAAAGTTGTCTTCCACAGCAGTCAGACAATCTCCAGGTGACAAATAATATCTGTCCCTGCTGAGTTTCTCCAACAATTTCTGTATTTCTTTTGATTTCTGACATTACTTGCCTGAAAAAAGCTAATGGAATGCTGGCCTTTATATCGAGACGACTGGAGTACAGGGATGCAGAACAGATGCTGCAGTTATACAAAACCCTGGTTAGACCCCACTTGGAGCAGATCTGGGCACCACATCTGAGGAAGGATAGATTCGCCTGGGAGTACAGTGAGTTTACAAAATTGATACCTGGGCTTCAGGGGTTAAGTTATGAGGAGAGATTACACAAATTAAGCCTGTTCTGTCCAGAATTTACAGGGTTTAGGGATGATCTGATCGAAGATATTAACGAGAGAAGACAGGGTTTAGAAATTGAAAGAGTTTCCACTGGTTGGGGATCCTTGAACTAGGGAGGGCCTGGCTGGAGAATTAGGGCCAGACTGTTCAGGAGAGATGTTAGGAAGTACTGCTACGCACAGAGGCTAAGACAGGTTTGGAACTCTCTTCCACAAACAGCAGATCAGTTAGTTTTAAATCTGAGGGAGAATTTTTTTTTGTTGTTCAGCAAAGTTATTAAAGGGGATAGAGTCCACAGGCAGGTCTATGGAGTCAGGTCACAGATCTGCCATTGAATGGTGGAACAGGATCAAGAGGTTGAATGACTTCCTCCTGCTCCTTGATACAAATATTCCACATTAATAAATCAGGGAATCCCCTGCAGTTACCAAGTCGCATTTCCACACACTGGAGCAATTAGTGATTTCATATAGAAACTGAAAGTCCAAATATTATAATTTCACACATTCCAGATCCCCACCATCCTGTGAGTGAAACAATCCTGAAATCGCTCTCGAAACCTCTTACCCTTCACTTTAAAATGATGTCCCCCCTTGTTACTGACCCTTTGACTAAGGGAAACAGTTGCTTCCTGTCCCCCTATTTATGTCCCTCATAATAGCATCATAGAGTCATAGAGCAAGTAAACAGACCCTTCAGTCCAACTAGTCCATGCCATCCATAATCCCAACCTAAACTTGTGCCACTTGTTTGCACTTGGCCCATATCTCTCCAAACCTTTCCTATTCTTGTACTTCTCTAAATATCCTTTAAACATTGTAACTGTCCTTGTATCCGTCACTTCATCTGGAAGTTAAATCTCCACTTGAACCACTAGCCATTTAAAAAAAAGTTGGCCATCATTTCGTTTTTAAAAATGTTTTTCCTCTCACCTGAAAATATGTCCACTGATCTTGAAGTCCCCCATCCTTGGGAAAAGGCACCTGCCATTCACCTCATCTATGCCCATCATGATTTCATAAACCTCCATACTCCTCAAACTTCTGTGGTCTGGTTAAAATAGTCCTAGCACATCCCTCTTCTCTTTATAACTCAGTCACTCCTTTCCTAATGACATACTGATGTACCTTTTCTGAACCCTTTCCAGGTTAATAATTTTCTTCCCATAACCGGGCAACCAGAACTGGACACAATACACCAGAACAGGCTTCACCAGTGTGCTGTACAATTATAACATGGTGTCTGAACTCCAACACTCAATGGGCTGAGCAATGAAGGCAAGTGTTCTAAACACTTTCTCAAACACCCTGTCTACTTGTGACACAAACCCCAAATAATTGTGTACCTGAGCCCATAGGTCTTTCTGCTGCACAATACTACTGATCTTACAGACCTCTATCATGTCCCCTCCACCATCAACCTTCTCTGTTGTTGAGGAAACAACCCAAACTTCCACCGTTTCCAGAGATTTGTTTTTGTTGATCTTCCTAATCAGACGAATACCTGCATGAACGCTGACCAATACGTGATGATGTAGGATCAGCAGCTCACAGATTCACATTCAATAAACTCCCGATTGCTGCATATTCGAAATTTCTTGCAGGTCTGTCCTCACTCATGCCCTCAGCTCGATTTCCCATCACCTCCCTTGGAATGAAATATTTCCAGACCATTACCCAACCAAGTTCCAATTCCTCTTGTGACAACAATTTGCTGCTGTTCACATGTAAAAATCCCTGGCAACGAGATCACTGAGCCAAGGTCTCAAGGAATGACCTCCTGGAATTGTCCAGAATCTGGTTCAGAACTTTTATGTTCATAGAATCACAAACTTTTACTGTACGGAAGGAGCCACTCGTGTCTGTACCAGCTCCTGAAAGAGCTACCCAGCTAGTCCCACTCTTCAGCCCTATCCCTGTAGCCCTCTAACATCATCCCTTTCAAATTTATATCCAGCTCTCTTTTCGAATCTCCTATGGAATTTGCCTCCCAAGCAGCACGTTCTGAAATCAACAACCCAATAAGCTTCTCCTCATCTCACACTCTCACTGACAATCTTGAAATTCTTTCTAGCCAGTTACTAATAAACAAATGAATGGGAAACAATAACTTGCTTTCCCGTTGGAATTGTTCAAATTTTCAACACTTCAATAAGGTCACCGCTTCATCTTCTCTGCTCGAAAGAGAATAAGCTCAATCTCCTGAACCTTTCCCTGTATCTAAAATCCGTCATCGGTTGGTATAATTCCCATACATCTCCTTCACACTGTCTGAAGGGTCTGAACAGACTTCCTTAAATAAGGTGTCCAGATCAGAACAGAACAAAACCAGCCTGGGTAATAGAGTGCCAACTCCCTTTGTCAAATGTATTTCTAAATTCAGCTTCTGTTGCCAGTGACAGTAAGGTGTTATACACTTACAAAGAAATACCCAACAGATCAAAAATTTATCTCCAATATGATCTACTATTCTCCATTCAATACTTGTACTGTCACCGGAATTAATTTCTTTTCTGCCCTTTGCTTTGTGTTGGGTTAGCTCATTTGGCTGGATGGCTGGTTTGAAATGTGGAGAAAGATTGACAGCATGGGTTTGAATCTCTCACTGCTGAGGTTACCATGAAGGACTCTCCTTCTCCATCTCTTCTCCTTGTGTGAGGCATGGTAACCCTCAGGTTAAACCACCACCTATCAGTCATTGCTCTCTCTGACACTACAGCTGAGATCTACCAGTATCTTCTACAACTTCAATATCACCTCCTTGCTCTTGGTCTCTATGCCCCTATTAATAAAGCCGAGGATGCTGTGTGTTTTATTAACTGCTCTCCTCCTGTTATGCCACCTTCACTGATCTGTGGACATATACTCCCAGGCTCCCACTGCTCCTGCACCTGCTTTAATTTTTTTACCCCCCAAATGTATTGTCTTTCCGTTTTTTTCAACCAATGCCATTTGCCAAATTTGTGTTGAATCAATTTTATCTTAATTTATGAACATTCAAAAATAAAAACCCATTTTGTTAAATCAAACTTCATTTTCTCCATCCTAGTTGTTTTGCTACTAACAATATAACTCCACAAGAACATACAGTCTAGGATCAGGTTGAGTCCATTTAACCCCTCAGGAACCTGCTCCACTATCCCATCTCAGCCACAACTCCACTTTCCTGCAAACACTCCCTTTGACCCATCACTGATTAACAATCTGTCTCCTCCTCCAATTTAGGCAGTGTCCTTGGTGGTGGGTGGAGTGATCCCACAGATTTACAACACCTTCCTCATTTGAGAGAATTCATTCCTCCTTATCTCTATTTTCAATCTGTCCAGCTCTTTATCCTGAACCGATAACCCCTCGTTCTAGATTCTCCCACAAGAGCAAGCATCCTCTCTTCATCTCCTTTGTCAATACCCCTTTAGCATCTTATAGCCCTCAGTTAGTTTTCCTCTCTTCCAAACTCCAGAGAAACCACTCAATCTCTCCTCTAATGCAAACCCTTCATCGCTGGAAATGATTGGGTGAATCTCTTCTGAGCTGCCTCTGTCCTTGAGTGATCAAAATTGTACCAGTCTCTTCTCATAAGAATAACCTTTTTCATCTTGGCAATCAATTCAGTGATCTCCTTTGAACTCCCTCCAACTCAACTACATCCCTCTTCAAGGAATGGGACCAAAACTGTCCGCACTACTCCGGATGTGGAAACCCCAATCCCTTGTACAGTTGCAGCAACAATTACCTACTTCCCTATTCAATTCCTTTCGCAATAAGTGTCTTCCTTGTGACCTGCTGTAGCCTTTGCATTGACGTTTTGAACTTTCTCTCCTATTCAAATGGTAACTTGCCTTTTTCAATTCTTCCAACTTCCTATTACTCCAATTTGACAGAACTGTGAACTTAAACTCCAACTTCTCTCTGTTCCACTACACTCCTTAAGGCTTTATGATTCACCATGAAATGCCTGTCTTGATTTGTCTTTCCAAAATACAAGACCTCGCACACACTCAAAGCTATGCTGACCATTCCATATCAAACCTGATCTTTCCAGATGCATATAAATCATATCTCTCAGAATCTTCAAGTAATTTACCTCAGATTAAAACTTAATGGTCTGTAGTTCCCAGGTTTTTCTTTGCAACCATTCTTGAATAATATGTTTGCCACCCTCCACTCTTCTGTGACCTCATCTGTGGTAAATATCAGTCAGGTCTCCTGCAATTTCTTCTCCAGTCTGTTGCAGTGAGGACCTAGAAATTGGACAAACTAATGGATCCTGGCCCTAACAGATTGCATCTGAGAGGACTAAAAGAGATAGCACTCTTGGTAATTTTCTAAACTTAGCTGGAGTCTGGGTCAGTTCTGCAGATTGGAAAACAGCAATTGTGATGCCACTGTTTAAGAAGGGAGGTAGAGAAAATAAATGGGGAATTATAGGTCAGTTAGCTTAACATATGTGGCAAGATGCTAAAGTCTATTATCAAGGAAGAAATAACAAGGCATCTCAATAGAAATTGTGCCAATCGCCAGGCACAGCAGGTTATGCTTAATTAATCTTCTAGAACGCTATGAAGACTTTATAAGTACACTGAACAATGTGCACCAAGTGATGTGATATATCTCGATTTCCAAAAGGCATTCGACAAGGTGCCATGTAAAAGGCTGCTGCATAAGATGAAGGTGCACGGCATTACAGATTTAGCGTGGACAGAGGTTAACTGACAGGAAGAAAAGAGTGGGGAAATTTGAATGCTTTTCCGGTTGGCAATCAATGACTAGTGGTATGAATCAGGGTAAAAAATGAGGTCTGCAGATGCTGGAGATCACAGCTGAAAATGTGTTGCTGGTCAAAGCACAGCAGGCCAGGCAGCATCTCAGGAATAGGGAATTCGACGTTTCGAGCATAAGCACTTCATCAGGAATCAGGGATCAGTGTTAGGACCACAATTGTTTACAATTTACACAGATGGTGTGGAGTTGGGGACCACATGAAGTGTGTTAAAGTTTGCTGATGACAAACGTTTAGAGGCATATGTTCAAGTGTGTGGGTGAAGGTCTGGCAGATGGAGTACAATGCTGGTAAATGTGAAGACATCCATTTTAGTAACAATAATAGTAAAAAGGTCTATTATTTAAACTGTAAAAAATTGCAGTAAGCTACTGTGCAGTGGGACTTGGGTTTCCTTGAGCATAAATCGCAAAAGGCAAGTCTGCGGATGCAACAGGTAAACACTAAGACAAATGGAATATTGTCCTTTATTGGTGGAGGGATTGAGTTTAAAAGAGGGGAGGATATGATGTGGCTGTACAGGGTGCTGGTGAGGTCACATCTAGAGTACTGCGTGCAGTTTTGGTCTCCTTACTTGAGAAAGGAGGTACTGGCACTAAAGGGGGTGCAGAGGAGCTCACTAGGTTCTTGAGTTGAGGGGGTTGCTTTAAGAGGAGAGACTGAGTAGGCTGGGATTATAATTATTGGAATTTTGAAGGTTGATGGGGAACGAATCTTACAGAAACATATAAAATTATGAAGGGAATAGATGAGATTGAAGCAGGAGAAAGTTGCCACTGACGGGTGAACCTAGAACAAGAGGGCATTGATTCAAAATTAGGGGGAGCAGATTTAGGACTGAATTGAGAAGGAACTTCTTCACCCAGTGAAGTAGTTGAGATTTCCCCATTGAATGTTTTTGAAACTAAGATAATGTTTGGAAGAGTAAAGGAATTCAGGGTTATGGTGAGAGGCTGGGAAAGTAGAGCTGAGGCTGGCGAAAGCAGAGCAGAGGCTGGGAAAAGATCTTCTTGAATGGCAGAGCAGGCTCAAAGGGCCAGATGGCCAACTCTTGTTCCAGATTCTTATGTTTGCAATTCTTAGTGGTCAATCATCCCAAACCTAGATCATCATTGCAGGAGTTTCTCAGGTTAGTATCTTTGGCCCAATCGCTCTGAGCTGCCTCAATGACATTACGTTTGAATGAAAGTCCAAGTTGGTACTCTGATTGCACAATATGTAGCACCATTTCAGACTCCTCAGACACACAAGCAATCTCTGGCCTAACACTAAAAGAAGATCACTCACATGGAACACGTTTTTTTGTAACAGAACATCTCAACATCCTTCAGGAGAGTTTGCAAAATAAACATTGGGCACCGACACAATGAATGGTATTCCCTTGAATGACACAAATTTTGATTGCAGGGCAAGTTTTGAACAAATATTATCAAGGAGAGAGGCAGACTGGTTGAGGGATGAAATATCAGAAAGTCCTGCTCAGGCAAGGCTATAATGGAGCAATGACAATCAGAGATGCTAAAGTGGACAGAATGAGTGGAATGCAGCTATCTCAGTGAGGAAGTGCAGGTAACAGAGGCAGGGAGCAACACAGCCCACTATGCAGATATCACAGAGTTACGGACGAGATATTACAGTGATCAAGAGGGATTCTTGCAATTTTTAACTGGAGTAAATTTCTGCTCATGGAAGCAGTAGCTTCGTGGATTATCGGCAGACTATTAAACTAGGGATCCAGGTAATGTTTGGGGGATCTGGTTTTAATATCCACTATGACAGATGATGGAAATTGAATTCAATGAAAATCTGCAATTAAAAGACTAATGATGACCTGGTTGATTGTTGGAAAATCCCACTTAGTACACTGAAGTCCTTTAAAAGAAGGAAACCCTGTCCATACCCAGTCTGCTCTACGTGATTCTAGATCCACAGCAATGTGGTTTGCTCTTAACTGCCCAGGATGAGCGAGTGATGCCCACATCCTGTGACTCAATAAATCAATAAAACATCCAGTGCTGTAGAATACACTATCTGATAATTTAGCAACAGTGGAATAATGGAGACATTGGGTTGTCTGATGAGGTAGAATTGGGTAATGTCAGTAGATGTGTGAAAACTAATGCCGTACCTTTGGATGAGCTCACCTCATGGTGTCGTGTGATTGAGAATAGCAGGAGCCAGGGATAGACTCCTCCCTTGGGTGTTACCAAGTTCTAGGTTTTTAGAAAGGAAAGGGAGTTTGGAAATAAGGCCATGTTGGTTTTCACTGGATGGACGATAATGGTGAAATTCAAGTGACAGGGACCTTATCAGACGAGAGCAAGAATTGTTATCAATATCAGTGAATGGGAGGAGGTTGGATGCTGAACAATTGAGTGGGAAAATTGAGAGACAAGAAGTTGGTTCTCATGGACGCGAGGAGCTCCCAAAGGTAGGAGAGGAGCTGGGGAAAGATGAGTATTCAGGACTCTGATAAAGTGGAACTTCAGAGACAGTTTCAGGGAAAGGAGGGACATGAAAGAGAAAGCTGCTCAGATTATCTCAATCTGAATGACAAAACAGTTGCATGAGCTCCTCACAAGATGGAGGAGAGAGAAAGGGAAACTTTTCAAAAGGAAATGCGAAGGATACTAGAAAGTGTTAGCAAGCTGGGTGTTCACCACAAATTTGATATAATTGACTTTTTATCATTTTATTAACACCTGTAACCAGGCTAAAATTTCCACACGGTCAATTGAGAAAGACTACAATGAATCAAATTGGGTGCTGGATGTGATCAACAGTAAATTCCAACTCCTTCAGTTATGGAAGTTACTCTGGCAATTATATAGTTATCTTAGTAATGCATGCCGGGTATCATATTACAGGGCTCCAGTAACAGATAATGGTAGTGCATTGTGATAGGTTAGCCGATTCACTGGTACATGAACTAATGCTGAAGACAATGACGTTGTAATGTGACAGGTTAAGTGTGATGGAGGGAACCAGTGTGACAGTCGGTGATTAGTTTAGAAAGATTAAGCAAGCCAGCATGATTGGTTATGCTAATGTTATCCGATAAGTACAGGAAGAACAACTGTATAAGTTGCAGGAGAACAAAGCCTGTGGAGAACCAGGGAAGACATTTAGCTGGCTCCCACAGCTTTGATTTTGCAAGATTAAAGTTTAATTTCGTGAAGGATTTTCGGTCTGTCCAGGTATTTTTTTGATCAAACATTGAGTGATTCTTCCATAACATAGTCAGAGGGAGATCACTTCAATGAGCACTTAGAAATTGGAAATAGGTTTTATACAGTGTGTTTAACACAGTGCATCTATTTCACTGTCATCCAGAACAGTCATCCCTTTAACTGAGATGGAGTTCATTAACTTCAGTAGAAACCTGCCCCAGTGGACATCATTCAGTTAACAATTACAAAAATAATTAAGTTCTTTGACGTAGCTCCATATCAGGTGAGAATTGAAACAAAACCTTCTGGTTGAGACCATGAAGCAGGGAGATGTTCACAGTAAAAACCAGGCACTGTAATTTCTTGAATACACTGGTGTTTCAGCAGCTTGGATTTCACAATGGATTTCTTCTCACAGTCAGTACAGCAGAACAGCCTCTACCTTCCAAGAGATCGCTAGTGTCTTAATAGGTTGGATTTATGAGAAAATCCTTTACCGTTGTGTGAGCAGGTGAATGGTCTCCCCCCAGTGGGAATCCACTGGTGTTTAATGAGGTTGGATGATGGCTTGAACCCACACCCACAGTGAGAGCATATGAAGGTTCTCTCTCATCACTGAGGATGTTGTTGGAAGATCAGTGCCCCAGAGTTTTTAAAACACCTCCCACATTCTGAGCATTTCAAAGGTCCGTTCTGTGTGTGAACTTGCTCGGGTTTCAGCAAGGTGGATGATCGAGTGAATCCTTTCCCATCCTTGGAACAGATGAATGGCCTTTCCCCAGTGTAGCTGTATTTATATTGTGACGGGCAGTGATCTGCTGAAGACTTATCCACATGTACAACACACGTACGGTTCCTCCCCCAACTGTGAACAGTACTTTTTTTTAAACTTCAAAACCCAATGATGTTCAGGCGGCAATAAACTCGGCAGCTTGGTCAGATTGGGAAGTAATGCCTGGTTTTAAGTCTCCTCATTGCAAATCATCTTCTAATTCCCTGTGAAGTTCATGGAAAACAAAAAGCAAAGCAAGTGAGAACCCAAAAAAGAAAATGTTTAAAACCATCAGATGTAAGAACAGAAGTAGGTAACTCAACCCAGCAAGTCTGCTATCACCATCCAGTAAGATCAGAGCTGATCCAATAATCCTTAGTTTGATTTTCCTGCCTTAGGGCCCCACCCTAGAATCCCTTCCCAATTAAAATCTATTTATCTCAGCCTTGGATACACTGAGCAGCACAGCCTCCACAGGCAACTGCAGTATTCTGTACAGCAGGAATTCCTTCACATCCATTTTAAACAGGAGAGTCCTTACTCTGAGATTATGTCCTCAACTCTCAAACAGGTAATAACAATCTCCCTGAATCTACAATGTCAAGCCCCTCAGAATCTTTCCATAAGATCTTGTCTCATTCTTCTGAACTCCAATGAGTACAGAAGCAGTCTGCTCAAACTCATTTCCTGAGAAATTCCTCCCATATCCAGGGTCAGTCTCCTGAATACTCTATGGACTGCCTTTCGCAAAACAAGAGACAAAAGCAACTCACAGTACTGCAAGTGTGATCTGAACCGTTTTACCAAAACTTCCATTTTTTCTCCCCATTCCCTTGAAATAAAAGCCAACTGACCATTTCCTTTCCTGAATACCCACTGAACGTGGATGCTCGTTTTTCGTCTTTCAAGCAGAAGGACTCAAAATTCTCTGCACTGCAGTTTTCTGCAGAGGTTCTCCCTCGTTAAGTAATATTCACCTCTCCTAGTCTTCCTGCCAAAATGCATATTAGATTAGATTCCCTACAGTGTGCAAACAGGCCCTTCTGCCCAACCAGTCCACACTGACCCTCTGAAGAGTAACCACCCAGACCTATTTCCCTCTGACTAATGCACCTTACACGACAGGCAATTTACCATGGCCAATTCACCTGGCCTGCACATCTCTGGACTGTGGGAGGAAACCGGAGCACCCGGAGGAAATCCATGCAGTTTTGGGGACAATGTGCAACCTCCACACAGACAGTGACCTGAGGCTGGAATCGAACCTGGGACCCTGGTGCTGTGAGGCAGCAGTGCTAACCACTGAGCTACCATGCCGCCCAATATATTTTCCCACATTATATTCCACAGTGCTGTGGAATATAACTCATTGGAGTTCAGAAGAATGAGACAAGATCTTATGTAAAGATTCTGAGGGGCTTGACATTGTACATTCAGGGAGAATGAGAGGGGTTTTATCGACCAACTGCTCAACCATACCTTGAGCGTAACTTCGCAAAACAGCCACTTCCACCACCATGAAGGACTGCAGAGCAGGCATATGTGACCGACACTCCCTTGAAGCTCCTTCCAACTCGCACAACGTCCCAACATCCAGTGCTGAATGAATAGAAACTTTCTCCAATTTAATAAAGAACATGGGAGCAGAGTCTGTTTGAGATATATGTGAGGAATGACTTTGATATGAAAAGGGTGGAAGTCAACTAAGTTGTTAGTTTCAAATCTGAGACAGATAAACTTTTGTTCAACAAAGGTATTCAGGGATATGGGCCAAAGGCTGAACTTCACACAGCAGCCATGAGTTCATTCAATAGTGGAACAGCTGAAAGGCCGACTCCTGATCCTTTTTTTGCTGGCTTCAGTCCCTGTTACAAAACTTCCTAACTCCACATGTATCGCTCCCACTGGTAACTGTCTGAACCAGGTCTTCACAACATTAAGGGAATATCTCATTTGGAGATTAGCTTTGAACCACAGACCCACATCCTCACTGTGATGTTCTATTTCCATTTCAGTAACGTGGCCTGACTCCAACACAGTCTCAGCGCCAGGTGCTGCAATCTCATCCAGTCCTTTGTAACCTCGAGACTGAATGACCCTAACACACTCCTGATCCACCTCTCACTTTCAACCTCCCTGTAACCTTCAGCTCATCCAACACCCCGCTGCCCGTGCGCTCACTCACACTGAGTTTTGTTCTCCTCACCCTGAGCTCATTGACCTGAAGAGGTCACAAATTGCAGAAAAGCAACATTTTAACACATTTCTCGCCATTCTTTTCAAATCCCTTTATAATAGTGATCATACCCCACCTCTAATCTCTGCCAGCCACACAATCTTTCAAGATATCTGCACTTACTTAATTTTGGCCTCTTGAGCATGGTCAATTAATCTCCCCAACAACAGTGGATGTTCTTTCAGTGTGATGTTTAAAAAATCAAATTAAGCACCAAGTCATTAAAGTAGAGGGGCCAGACCAAGCGAGGCATGTCGTCAGAGCTGGTGAACCCCATTGTGGTTCATAGCTACTACAACCATCACAAGTGTCAGTTGAGGGATTCCAGCTCAGAGTGTTGAGCTGAAGTCTGAGCTCCGAACATTGCCACACATCAGGGAGGGGCAGGAGTTACTTGGGTGCTCTGATTCGGGAGGCAGTCACACCCCTTGGATGAACTACCTCAAATTGATCAGTGGTCAGGGATAGAAGGGTGTGACTATGAGTGAGGCAGATAGAGAAAACCAGAGGGTAGTGCTGAATGAGCCTCAGCACTTCAGCTTGTCAAACAGGTTTGAGATTCTTGCTCCCTGTGTGGATGTGTGTGGGGGCTGTAGGGAGGATGAGCAAACTGACCACAGCACTGTGGAAGGGGGAGCCAATCAAGAGGGAGGAGAAAAGAGAAATGCAAGTGTAATTAGTAACAGTGTAATCAGGGGCATAGAGACTCTTCCCTTTTGCCAGAATAGAGAGTCCTGAAGCAGATTTGCCTGCCTGGTGCCTGGCTTCACGATAGTCATCTGGGTTGCAGAGGAACAATCCAGTTGTCGATATAGGCAGATCAAGGGAAGAAGTTCTGCTGAAGGAATATGTGCAGCTCAGGGATAAATTTAAAAAAAAATCAAAAACATAATAGTCTCTGGACTACGACCTGAGCCATAAAGTCAGCAAGGTTATAACAGTAAGATGTGGGCGGCACGGTGGTTAGCACTGCTGCCCCACAGTGCCTGAGACCCGGGTTCAATTCCCGACTCAGGCGACTGACTGTGTGGAGTTTGCACATTCTCCCCGTGTCTGCGTGGGTTTCCTCCGGGTGCTCCGGTTTCCTCCCACAGTCCAAAGATGTGCGGGTCAGGTGAATTGGCCATGCTAAATTGCCCATAGTGTTAGGTAAGGGGTGTATGCAGGGGTATGGGTGGGTTGCGCTTCGGCGGGTCGGTGTGGACTTGTTGGGCCGAAGGGTCTGTTTCCACACTGTAAGTAATCTAATCTAATGTGTGTGATTGAAAGATTGATGTGGGACAAACAGGAGGTTTGAATTCACTGGACATTGGAGTCAGTACTGGGAAAGGATGGAACTGTTACGATGGGACAGGCTACACAGGAATGATACTGGGATCAGAGTCCTGGAGAATGGCATATATATTGGACTTTAAACTAAAACATGGGGGTTGTTTTTCAGCTGCGTGCAAAATTATGGAAAAGTCAAAAGTCAGGTTAAAGCTTTCACAACATGTTGCAAGACAGAAAGTATAGAAAGGATCAGGAATCTAACTTCATGCACAGCAGATAAGGGGACAAATATGAGAAGGGGGACATTTAACACAGGGCTGAGGGACTTGTAACTAAATACACGGTCGACAGAGCAAGGTAAATCAGCTGGTATGCCAGAGTAAACTTGGCATTCACAATGTTGTAGAAATCAGAGAAAAGGCCACAGGGGGTTCAGGGCTGGTAACTAATTATCCAAGCTATCGAACGGGCAATGGGCAGAGTCAGAGGGGTTGCCTTGTTTGAAAGAAATAAAATAAAATCAACAGCAAGAAGCGAAATAGAGTCAGAAGGTGTAGAATCTGTGAGGGTAGAGATCAGGAACCACAAAGGAAAAATCACCCCGAAGGAACTTGTGTACAAGCCATTAGCCACTGTCACGATGTGGGGGAGAAAATACATCAGGAGATTATAAAAGCATCTAAGGAACTGATGCAATAATCATTGGGGACTGCAATATGCAGGTGGACTAGGAAAAATAGGTTGATAGTGGTTCTCAAGAAAACATGGAATTATCTGAGATTTTTTTGTTTGAAGCAGTTTGCGGTAGAGCCCACTCCGGAACAGGCAATTCTGGATTTAGTGATGTGTAACGAGGGAGACTTGATTAGGGAGCTCAAAGTGAAGGAACTCCAAGGAGGCAGTGGCCATAACATAATAGAGTTCACCTTGCAGCTTGAGAGGGAGAAGATTGAATCAGATGTAATGTGATGACAATTGGGTGAAGGTAACTACAAAGACCTGTGGACGGAGCTGGACAGAGTTGATTGGAAGGGTGAGCCAACCAGTGAAGACAGTGGAGCAGCGACGGCAGGAGTTTCTGGGTTAATTCAGGAGACATTGCAGAAATCCATCCCAAGGAAGAAGAAAAATACTAAGGGGAGGATGAGACAACCCTGGTAGACAGGGGAAGTCAGGAAGAGCATAAAAGCAACACCAGCAGCATATAGTGTGGTAAAGATTAGTGGAAGCCAGAAGACTAAGAAGTCTTGAAAAAAAATACAAATAATTAAAAAAAAGAGGTGGGGACGGGGAAAGAAGTGAAATATGAGAGTAAGCTCGCTACTAATACAGAAGAGGGCTGCAGGCAATTTTCTTGGATATCTAAAAGGTTACAAAGAGACAAGAGTGGACATTGGACAGCTTGAAATCAATGCTGGAAAAGTAGTAATAGGGAACCAAAGCATGGCAGAGGATCTGAAGAGATACTTTCCATCAGTTTTTAGCAGTGGAAGACACCAGCAATCGACCAGAACTTCAAGGGAAACTTGGGGACAGAAGTGAGTGCATTGGCCATTGGTAAGGGGAAGGTGCTGGGAAGCTGAAGGCCGATAAATCACCAAGACCGGATGGACCATACACCAGATAACTGAAGGAGACAGCGGAGTAGATTGCAGGGGCACTGGTGATGATCTTTAAGAAAGCACTGGAGTCAGGCAGGGTCCCAAATGACTGGAAAATGGCTAATGCAGAGGCAGAGGCAGGAAACTATAGACTTTGTAGCTAGAACGTAGTCATTCCTAAGGCTTGCGAATCCCTTGTTTAGAATGAGGCTGCAGAGTTCTTTCCTGACAAATCGGTTCAAATTATTTGAGGAAGTAACAAGCAAGTTAGACAACACAGCTGGTGGATGTAATTGATTTGCATTTCCAAAGGCCTTTGATAAGGTACCACACAGCAGGCTGCTAAACAAGATAAAGGCAGAGAATTGGCTGCTTGGCAGAAGGCAGAGAGTCAGGATAAAAGGGTCTTTTACAGAATGGCAGCCGGTGACTCATGGATTTCCACAGGGGTCAGTATTGGGACCACAACTGTTCATGTTATGTCTTAAATGATCTGGAAAAAGGAACTAAGGGTATTCTTATGTTTGCACATGGGTTAGTGCTGAGGAGGTGCAGAGGGTATAGAAGGATTTGGACAGGCTGCAAGATGGGCAAAGTAGTGACAGATGGAATACAATGTGGGAAATTGTGAGGTTATGCACTCTGGTAGAAGGAATAAAGATGTTGATAATTTTCTGAATAGGGGAAGTCTTCAGAAAACTCAAAGGCAAGGGACCTTGGGAGTCTTAGTTCAGGAATCCTCTTAAGCTTAACTGGCAGGTTCGGTTGGCAGTTTGGAAGGCAAGTGCCATTTTAACATTTATTTCAAGGAGGCTACAATACAAGAGCAGAGATGTCCTACTGAGGCTCTATCAGCTCTGGTCACGCTGCATTTGGAATATTGTGAGCTGCTTTGGGCCCATTATGTCTGGAAGGATGTGCTCGTGTTGGAGGGAGCCCAGAGTACATTTACAAGAATGACCCCAGGATGAAGGACTTATCACAAAAACAGCAACGGAGGATAACTCTGGGTCTGTATTCAATGGATTATAGAAGTATGAGGGGGATATAGGAAGAATAGAAAGGCAGGTAAAAGAGAAGGCAGAGTGGTGTTTCTGATTAAGGAGAACTTTGCTGCTCTAACTAGAGAAAATATTTCTGAAAAAGATCATCCAGTGAAAATGTCTGGGTTAAAATCAGAAAGGGATAATCACCATGATGGGACTGTAAGATAGCTTCTGCACCCCCCCCCCCCCCTCTCCCAACAGTCAGAAGGAAACTGAGGAACAAAGATACACAGATGTCAGATATATGTAAGAATATAAAGGCTGTAATAGTAGTTTTTTTGCAAACATTGTCTGGAAGTACCATAGTGTTAAAGGCTTGGATGGAGAAGAGACTTTTAAAATTCAAAGAAAATTTCTTAATCAACATGTGAATGTTCTGAGAGAAAGAGCTTCAGCTTCCTGGATACAAATGCTACAGGAAGCTTAGAAAGTGGGGGCGAGAGACGAGGGGAGTGGCAGTTTTGATGAGGGATAGCATTACTACTGTACTCAGGGACGATATTCCTGGGAATATATTCAGGAAGTTATTTGGATGATACTGAGAAACAAGGAAGGGATGGTCATCTTATTGGACTCCCTAATAGTCAGCAAGAAATTCAGAAACAAATTTGTAAGGAGATTTCAGTTCTCTATAAGAATAATACGGTAGCTATGGTAGGGGATTCTAACATTCCAAATGTTGACAGGGAATGCCGTAGTGTTATGGGTTTAACAGGAGAGGAATTTGCTAAGTGTGTGCAAGGAAAGTTTCTGATTTAGTATGCGGATGTTCTTGCTAGAGAAGATGCAAAATTTGACCTAGTTCTGGGAAATAAGGTAGGGCAGGTGTCTGAAGTGTCTGTGGGGGAGCAGTTTGGAGCCAGCAACCATGAATCTGTTTGTTTTTAAATAGTAATGGAAACGGATAGACTGGATCTAAAAGCTGAACTTCGAAATTGGAGAAAGGCTAATTTTGACAGCATTAGGCAAGAACTTTCAAAAGCTGATTGGGGCAGATGTTTGGAGGTAAAGTGACGGTTGGGAAATGGGAAGCCTTCAAAACGCGATAACAAGAGTCCAGTGTTAGTATATTCCTGTTTGGGTGACAGGAAAGGCTGGTAGGTGGCGGAAATGTGGGATGATGAGAGAAATTGAGGTTTTGGTTAAGAAAAAATGAAGCATATGTCAGGTATAGACGGAAGAAATTGAGTGAACCCTTAGAGTTGAAAATGTGTTGCTGGTGAAAGCACAGCAGGTTAGGCAGCATCCAAGGAACAGGAAATTCGACGTTTCGGGCATAAGCCCTTCATCAGGAAGGGCTGATGAAGGGCTTATGCCCGAAACGTCGAATTTCCTGTTCCTTGGATGCTGCCTAACCTGCTGTGCTTTCACCAGCAACACATTTTCAGCTGCGATCTCCAGCATCTGCAGACCTCATTTTTTTACCTGAACCCTTAGAGTATAAAGATCGTAGGAGTATGCTTAAGAGAGAAATCCTGAGGGCAAAAAGGGGACATGAGATAACTTTGGCAAATAGAAGTAAGGAGAATGCAAAGAGTTTTTAGAAATAAATTAAGGACAAAACAATAACTCGGGAGAGAATAGGGCCCCTCAAAGATCAGCAAGGCACCTGATGCGTGGAGCCATGGGAGATGGGGAAGATACTAAATGAGTATTTTACATCAATGTTCACTGTGGAGGAGGACATGGAAGACAATAGAATGTGCAAAAATAGATATGGACATTTTTCAAAATGTCACTATTACAGAGGAGAAAGTGCTGGATGTCTTGAAATGCATAAAAGTGGATAAATCCCCCAAGACCTGATCAGGTGCACCCTCGAACTCTGTGGAAAGGTAGGGAAGTGATTGCTGGGCACCTTGCTGAGACATTTTTACCATTGATAGTCGCAGGTGAAGTGCTGGATGACTGGAAGATTGTTAATGTGATGCCACTATTTGAGAGAGGTGGTAAGGAAAACCCAGGGAACGATAGACCAATGAGTCTGATATCAGTGGTAGGCAAGATGTTGGAGGGAATCCTGAGAGACAGGATTGACATGCATTTGGTAAGGCAAGGACTGATTAGGGATAGTCAGCATGGCTTTGTGCGTGGGAAAACATGTCATTGAACTTGAATGGGTTGTTTTGAAGTAGTAACAGAGAGGATTGATGAGGTCAGAGTGGTGGATATGATCTATATGGCCTTCAGTAAGGCGTTCGATGAGGTTCTTCATGGGAGATTGGTTAGAAAGGTTAGATCTCATGGAATACAGAGAAGGTAGCCAACTGGATGCGGAACTTGGTCTATGGTAAAAGATGGGGGTGGTGGTTGAGGAGAGATGCTTTTCAGACTGGAGGCCTGTGACCAGTGGTGTGCCACCAGTATCAGTGTTGGACCCACTGCTTTTCATCATTTATGTGAACGATTTGGATTTGAACATAGCAGGTATAGTTAATAAGGTTGCAGATGACACCAAAATTGAACAGCAAAAAAGGCTCCTTCAAAGTACAACAGGGTCTTGATCAGATGGGCCAATGGGTTGAGGAGTGGTAGATGGAGTTTTATTCAGATAAATCTGGGGTGCTACGTTTTGGAAAGGCAAATCAGGGCAGGACTTGTATACTTAATGGTAAGATCATGGGGAATGTTGCTGAACAAAGAGACCTTAGAATGCAGGCTCATAGCTCCTTGAAAGTGGAGTCGCAAGTAGATAGGACAGTGAAGGCAGCGTTTGGTAGGTTTTCTTCATTGATCAGTGCATCAAGTATAGGACTTGGGAGGTCATGTTGTGGCTGTGCAGGTCATTGGTGAGGCCAGTTTTGGAATAGTGCATGCAATACTGGTCTCCTTCGTTTTAGAAGGATATTGTGAAATGTTGAAGGGTTCAGAAAAGATTTACAAGGAATTTGTCAGGGTTGGAGGATTTGAGCTATAGAGAGAGGCTGAACAGGCCATGGCTGACCACACAGAGGTATATAAAATCATGAGGGACAATGTCTCTTCCCTGAGGTGGGGGAGTACAAACCTAGAGGCATTGGTTTAAGGTAAACGGGGAAAAATTTTAAATGGACCTAAGTGGCAACTTTTTCACGCATAAGATGGTATGGGTAACGAATGAGCTGCCAGAGGAAGTGGAGGAGTCTGGTACAATTACAACATTTAAAAGGCATCTGGATGGGTCCATGAATAGAAAGGGTTCAAAGCGATATGTGTCAAGTGCTGGCAAATGGGACTAGATTAGTTTCTGACATCTGGTTGGCATGGATGAGTAGGACCAAAGAGTCTGCTTCAGTGCTGTACATCTCTATGGCTGTGAATGATATCATTTATTGGAAATTGTGTGATGTGGATTGAGAATGGAGAGGGATAAAAAAGTTATAATTGCTTGGTGGTATTTGTCTAATCTTGTGAAAACTTCTCTCTAGAAATTGAGCTCCATGTGTGTCTAATTCAACTGCTTTGTGACTGTGGAAAGTATGTTTTTCAGTCTGACAGCGATAACATACCTGCTGTTTGTTAGAAGGAACTGATCACACTTGGCTTTGTACCGAGAGAATGTTACATTGTCTTGCTCCTTCATGTAATTGTCTGGAGGAAGAGAGAAGAGACATCCCCTGTAAATCAACATTAAGTGAGTTTGACAGTATCAAACTTTCTATGTAATATTCATTTTATAATCATGAGGCTGTGTTTCTTTCAGGCCAGCATTTCAAACAGAACTACAGATCTGACTCCATTCTTGGCCTGAGTTGCTCTTTGTCTGGTGATTGTAACAAAAGAAATCTATACCAATTCACTGAGAACCAGATACTAACCAACACCTCTACAGCTCCACAGTGGGGCTACCCAATGCAGGTTTGTATTTTGCAAAGTTTGTAAAGATTTGTAGCTCAAGTTGAGGTTTAGGGTGTAGGTTTGCTCGCTGAGCTGTAGGTTTGATATCCAGACGTTTCATTACCTGGCCAGATAACATCATCAGTGGCGACCTCCAAGTGAAGCGAAGCTGTTGTCTCCTGCTTTCTATTTATATGTTTGTCCTGGATGGGGTTCCTGAGGTTTGTTGTGATGTTGTTTCCTGTTTGTTTTCTGAGGGGTTGATAGATGGTATCTAGATCTATGTGAAACAAGATAGAAGAGACATTTAACATCATCAACAACACCCTCACAGGCATAAAGTTCACCACGGAGGAAGAAACCGCAAAAAAACTCGCATTCCTGGACGTCACAGTTGAAAGAAAGGACAATGGAAAACTATAAACCTATATATACAGAAAACCGACAAACACTGACCAAATACTTAACTACACCAGCAACCATCCCAAAACACACAAACGAAACTGTATCAGAACACTATTCCAACGAGCCACATCACACTGCAGCACAGACAAACTTCGCAAAACAGAGGAGAACCACCTATACAACTTATTCAAGAAGAACAGATACTCAAAAAAATACAGTCTGCAGATTCCTCAAGAACAAACCACGACAAGCAGACCAAACACAATCAGAAACCCTAACCACCTTACCATACATCAAAGAAGTTTCAGAAATGACAGCCCGACTACTAAGACCCCTCAGAATCCTAGTAGCACACAAACCCACCAACACTCTCAAACAAAAACTAAAACTTAAAAGACCCAGTACAGCCCATGGACAAAAACAACATCGTCCACAAAATTCCATGCAAGGACTGCCAGAAACACTACGTAGGACAAACAGGAAGAAAGTTAGCCACCAAGATACACAAATACCAGCTAGCCACAAAAAGACACGACCCTCTCTCCCTCATAGCCCTACACACGGAGGAATAAAACCACCATTTCGACTGGGACAACACATCTATCCTGAGACAGGCTAAGCAAAGACATGCCAGAGAATTCCTACAGGTCTGGCACTCCAAACACGCCATAAACAAACGCATAGACCTAGATACCATCTATCAACCCCTCAGAAAATGAACAGGAAACGACATCACCACAAACCCCAGGAATCCCATCCAGGACAAACATATATACATAGAAAGCAGGAGACAACAGCTTCGCTTCACTTGGAGGTCGCCACTGATGATGTTACCTAGCCAGGTAATGAAACATCTGGATATCAAATCTCAGCAAGCAAATCTAAACCTTAAACAAGTTTGTATCTGGATCTGAGAGTTTCCTTATCAATCCGTACCTGTCAGTTCCTGCGAGATGCATGTGGAAGTACAGGCTGTCAACCTGTACCTGTCAGTATAGGCCGTGCAAATGTGAGAGTTAATATAGTTATCAATCTCTCCCTGTCACTCTTTGCAATGTCCAAAATGTATTTACTAGAGAGTGACAGGGAGAGATTGATAACTACATTCACATAGTATAAACTGACAGGTATAGATTGATAACTGAACTCTTATCCACATAGTAGAAACTGGCAGAGACTGATTGATAAATACATTTTCAATAAATAGGATCAGTCCCTATGTGTTTCACTGATGGGGATGTGAGAGTTCAGTTATCAATCTATACCTGTCAGTTTCTGCTGTAGTGAATGTGTGAATTTACTTAACAATCTTTCCCTAACAGTTTCTGCTGTGTATCTGACAGTGTAGTTATCAACCTGAACCTGTCAGTTTCGGCTTTGAGAACGGGTGTGTCATCCTCAGTATCTCCCGGTCAGTTTCTGCTGTATGAATGTTAAATGCAGTCATCAATTTGTCCCTGTCAGTATCTTCTGTGTGAATGTAGATATTGATGTCTACTTGTTTTAGCTATAATTAATTTCTCAGTGCAATTATCAAACAGTACCTGTCAGGTTTTGCTATTTGACACCAGAGTGTCATTGTCAATCTGTTTCTACTACGTCAATCTGAGAGTCAATACCAATCTGTCCCTGTCAGATTCTTCCCTGTCAATATGTGAACAGTATAGCCCTGCCTCAGCTGAGGGCCACACTCTCTCAGAATTGCAAAGGACCCACTCATCCTCAGGAGAATTCATACTCTCAACAAACAGTATTTCAATTCCATCTCAAACATCAAAAACTGTAAGTACAACAAACTTTTATCCACCCACCTCCATAACCAGCGCTCCTCAAACATTCCAGAAGATACCCCTGGCCTCGGAAATGACTCAGACTCCATTAGCCATGCACCTGATGCAGCTACCACTCCACACTGATTGATTGATGTCACTTCCACCCCCATCATGGCCACTCCCACAGCCACTTCCACCTCTCACAATTCCTCATGCATCACATGTGACATCACGTCCGCCCCTCACATCATCGCTAATGCCACAGGCTCAATGATTTCCGCCACCCCTACTGCTGTGGTCACCACCACTTCCGCCCCCACCAGCGCCTCTCACTTGCATTCTGCTGACACCCCCCCCCCCCTCCCCACAGACCCCACTGTGACTATTCCCACGCCCCAGAACCCCGAGGGGAACACTACCCCTGCTCATGACTCCACCCCCATTCCCCCCACCATCACACCCACTCCAGTTACTGGCTCCGACCCCACTCCCAGCTCCACACCCACACCAGATCCCAGCTCCCAGCCCTGCCGAGTTTTCACTACCCTCCAGACCTCTCCCTCACTGAGGACGAACGATCAGTCCTCAGCAAAGGACTCACCTTCATCCCCTCTCCATCCACGCATCAATGAATTTAATATACGCCGTGACGCCGAACAATTCTTCCGTCGCCTCCGAGCTTACTTTCACAATCAGGATTCCTGCCCTCCTTCCGAGCACCCCTTCACCCACCTCCAACACAGTGCATCCACCTGGACACCCCGCGCTGGCCTATTACCTGCCCTCGACCTCTTCATTTCCAACTGCCGCCGGGACATTAACCGCCTCAACCTGTCTACTCCCCTCCACCACTCCAACCTCTCACCCTCACAATGTGCAGCCCTCCAATCCCAACCTCACCATTAAGCCAGCAGATAAAGGTGGCGCAGTGGTAGTCTGGCGCACTGACCTCTACACCACTGAAGCCAAACGCCAACTCGAGGATACCTCTTCCTACTGGCCCCTCGAACATGACCCCACCCCCCATCACCAAACCATCATCTCCCAGACCATACAGAACCTCATCACCTCAGGAGACCTCCCACCCAAAGCTTCCAACCTTATAGTCCAGGAACCCCACACTGCCCGGTTCTACCTCCTTCCCAAGATCCACAAGCCTGACCACCCTGGCCGACCCATTGTCTCAGCATGCTCCCGACCCACTGAACTCATCTCTACCTACCTCAACACTGTCCTATCCCTCCTAGTCCAGGAACTCCCCACATACTTTCAAGACACCACCCACACCCTCCACCTCTCCAAGACTTCCGTTTCCCCGGTCCCCAAAGCCTCATCTTCACCATGGATATCCAATCCCCCTACACCTCGATTGCCATGACTAGGGCCTCCAAGCCCTCCATTTTTTCCTCTCCAGATGTCCCCAACAGTACCCTTCCACCGACACTCTCATTCGTTTGGCTGAACTGATCCTCACCCTTAACAATTTCTCCTTTGAATCCTCCCACTTCCTCCAGACCAAAGGGGTAGCCATGGGCACACATATGGGCCCCAGCTCTGCCTGTTTGTTGGCTACATAGAACAGTTGATCTTCCGTAATTACACCGGCACCACTCCCCACCTCTTCCTCTGCTACATTGATGACTGCATTGGCGCCACCTCATTCTCCTGCGAGGAGGTTGAGTAATTCATCAACTTCACCAACACATTCCACCCTGACCTTAAATTTACCTGGACCATCTCTGACACCTCCCTCCCCTTCCTGGACCTCTCCATCTCCATTAATGATGACCGACTTGACACTGACATTTTTTACAAACCCACCAACTTCCACAGCTACCTGGATTACACCTCTTCCCACCCTACCTCTTGCAAAAATGCCATGCCATATTCCCAATTGATCCACCTCTGCCATATCTGCTTCCAGGAGGACCAGTTCCACCACAGAACCCACCAGATAGCCTCCTTCTTTAGAAACCGCAACTTCCCTTGCCACGTGGTTTAAGATGCCCTCCAACACATCTCGTCCACATCCCGCACCTCTGCCCTCAGACCCCACCCCTCCAACCGTAACAAGGACAGAATGCCCCTGGTGCTCATCTTCCACCCTACAAACCTTCGCATAAACCAAATCATCCACCAACATTTCCGCCACCTCCAAAAAGACCCCCACCACCAGGGATATATTTCCCTCCCCACGCCTTTCCACCTTCCGCAGAGACTATTCCCTCCGTGACTACCTGGTCAGGTCCACGCCCCTCCTACAACCCACCCTGCCATCCTGGCACTTTCCCCTGTCACTGCAGGAACTGTAAAACCTGTGCCTACACCACCTCCCTCACCTCTATCCAAGGCCCTAAAGGAGCCTTCCACATCCAAAGTTTTTCCTGCACATCCACTAATATCATTTATTGTATCCGTTGCTCCCGATGCGGTCTCCTCTACATTGGGGAGACTGGGCGCCTCCTAGCAGAGTGCTTTAGGGAATATCTCCGGGACACCCGCACCAATCAACCACACCGCCCCGTGGCCCAACATTTCAACTCCCCCTCCCACTCTGCCGAGGACATGGAGGTCCTGGGCCTCCTTCACCATCGCTCCCTCACCACCAGACACCTGGAGGAAGAACGCCCATCTTCCGCCTCGGAACACTTCAACCCCAGGGCATTAATGCGGACTTCAACATTTTCCTCATTTCCCCTTCCCCCACCTCACCATACCTGCAAACTTCCAACTCAGCACTGTCCCCATGACTTGTCCGACCTGCCTAGCTCCTTTTACACCTATCCACTCCACCCTCTCCTCCCTGACCTATCACCTTCATCCTCTCCCCCATTGTACTCTATGCTACTTTCTCCCCACTCCTGCCCTCCTCTAGCTTACCTCTCCACGCTTCAGGCTTAAACGTCGATTTTGCTGCACTTTGGATGCTGCCTGAACTGCTGTGCTCTTCCAGCACCACTGATCCAGAATCTGGTTTCCAGCATCTGCAGTCATTGTTTTTACCTTTTACATCATTCTTTACCTGTCAGTCAATTTCTTCTTTGTCAAAGTGAGACTAATTGTCAATCTGTACCTTTCGGACTCTCCTGTGTGAATACATAAATACAATTATCAATCTATAGCTGTCAGTTTCTGCTTGGTGAATACGTCTGTTATTGTCAATTCCTGCCAATTTATGCTATATGAATGTGTGAGCTGAGCTTTCATCTGTCACTATCAATTTCTGCCTTGTGAATAAGAGAGTTTAGTTATCAATCCTTCCTGTCAGGTACTGTAATGTCAGGGTTTGAATGTATTTATTCATCTTTTCCTGCCAGGTTGTGTGACTGTAGCTATCAACCTGTACCTCTCAGATTCTGCGAGATGTGAGTGTAGTTATCCTCTTGATTTGATCTGATTTATTATTGTCACATGTACAGAGATACAATGAAAAGTATTGTTTTGAGTGCCTTACAGGTAGATCATATCGTACAAAGTGCATTAGAGCAATAGAACAGAATCTGGAATATAGTGTTCATGGTGCAGAGAGAGAGAATAACATTAAAATGTGAGAGGTCAATTCAAAAATCTAATAATAGCACAGAATCAGCTCTTGAATCTGTTGGATGGTGTATTCAAACTTCTGTATTTTCTACCTGACAGACCAGGTGGAGGAACGTGAAGGAACGTAGAACCAGGGTCACATGGGTCTTTGATTATGTTGGTTGCTTTCCCAACACAGGAGGAAGTATAAATGATGCTTTTGGTTGGAAGGCTGCTTTCAGTGATGGATTGGGCTTTGTTCACAACTGACTGTAATTTCTTGTGGTCTTGGGCAGAACAGTAGCGATACCACACTGTGACACATCCAGATAGGTGGTGTGCATCGATAAAAATTTGCAGGAGTTTTTATAGACACAGTGAATTTCCTTAGCCTCCTGAGGGTATCTGTTTGGTGAATATATTTGGGTAATTGTCAATCTAAGCCTGCCAGTTTCTGTTATGTGAATAGAAGTTAGTTTTTAACAGTCCCTGTCAAGTTTTGCTTTGTGAAGATTTAGTTAAGAATCCTTCCCAATCAAGGTCCGAATTGTAAATGGGAGTGTATTTATCAATGTTTGTTTGACAAATTTTCTTTTGTGAACATGTGAATGTAGTTATCAATTTTCCCTGGTAGTTTCTGCTCTGCGAATATGAAAATATAGTTATTAACCTCTAAATGAAAACCAAAAGAACTGCAGATGCTGGAAATCAGAAACAAAATCAAATTGGTGGAAAAGCTCAGCAGGTCTGACAGAGTCTGTGGACAGAAATCAGAGTTAAAAATTCCAGTCCAGTAACCCTTCCTGAGAATTGATAGTAGCCCAGAAATGATTAGTCTTTCTGCAGGAGGTAGGGTATGTTGAAGGGTCAGGAGTAAATGGTAGATGGATATAGAATCTAAAGGTCACAGTCAGACGAGGAAGGTGAATCACCATTAACAGGGACTGTTAGTGACTGCTGGTGTATAAAGCAGTCCTTATGATAACAAGGCCTGGTGTGAGAGGTTCTGGGTAATGACATGGGAGAGCTCTAGCCCTAGTTGTAGAACTCAATATTGGGTCCAGAAGGCTGTTGTATTCCCAAGCAGAAAATGAGGTACTGTTCTTCCAGTTTGCACTGAGTTTTAACTGGAGCACTGCAGCAGGCCTGAGGCAGAGATGTTCATCAGGGAACTGGGTGGTGTGTTGAAGTGGCAGGCAAATGGAAGCTCAGGGTCTTGTTTTCTGGACAGAATGTAGGTGTTTGGCAAAGTGGACACCCAATCTCCACTCAGTTTCCCTAGAATAGGGAAGACCATGTGGCAGCTAGAAAAATGTACACACTCAGTTCTGAGGAAGGGTCACTAGACCTCAAATATAACTCTGATTTCTTGTGTTATCAATCTCTACCTGTCAGTTTCTCCTGTGAATATGAGTGATATTATCAAACCATACATGTCAATTTAAGTAATTTGAAACAGTGTTATCAATCTGTTCCAATAAGTTTCTGCTTTGTGAATGAGAATGTCTTCCTCTGAAATGTCCTGCCATGTGCATTTGAGTGTAATTGACCAATCTGTCCCTGTTATATTCTGCTCTGTGTAACTCAGGATGTAGCTGTGAATCTGTATTTGTCAACATCTACTTTATAAATGTGCAAATGCATTCAACAGATTGTACCTGCCAGTGTTTTTGAAGTGTGTGTGGGGGCTTGGGGGTGTGTGTTTAAGTTTCTTGCTGGACAGAAAAATAAAATAACTACAAAATGATGAAATGGAGAATGAGGTTACAATACAGATGGAGATGACAGCTTCTCTGCTGCCATGATAGTTTTACGAAAATGGAATGCTGGTTGAAAGGAACTAGAATTGTTAGCTCAGTCAACTGTTATGTTGTTATAGACTATCTTTGATCAGTCAGACTTAATAATTTCAAGAGACTTATTCTGTGCTGTAAATTTCTTTGACTTGATATGAATAGAAATCAGTTTGATGAAATGTTTTCTGCTAGTTGCGGTGTATATGGATTTTCATTACTTTTAGATGTTGGAATGAGTATTTCAGGATGGCATACAAATTTGCAACAATTGTAAATCAATCAGTAGCTGTGAGAGAGAGAATGGTGTGTGTGCATATGTATGCAAGCACGCATAAGAGCGTGGTTTGGAGATGGCAGTTGTGTGTATGTCAAGCTTTGGCTCAGAGGTTCATTTGGAATTTACACTGTTTAGTTGTTGTGCCTTTCACATAGGACTTCTATTTATCAAAAGATTAATTTTGTCCTTCTCAGTTACTGATAATGCCAAAGTTTCCCTCTATATTTTTAGAAATCCTTGCTTTAATAATGTAACAGAATGATCTGTTTGTTCACCTTGACTGTAACTTTAAAATTGCCTGCATTCCATGTGGAGTTAGTACACTTCCTTAATGTATATTTCATAAGAGGATAAAATCTATCCCTCTTCTGATGTTGCAAATGATAATTGACTAAGCATCATGGCATTTATTGGAACTGAGCCGTTGTGCATTGAGTATAGGGAGAAATCAAGAAATATATTGCATCAGTTGTGTTTGACTCTTGGATTGAATGTGTACTTCTGGAAATTAAGCTCAATGTGTGTCTGACTCAATCCATTCTGACTGTGGAAAGGATGTTCTCCAATCTGACAACAGTAACATACCTGCTGTTTGTTAGAAGCAGCTGGTCACACTTGGCTTTGTACTGAGGAAATATTACATTGTATTGGTCCATCAATCATTTGCCTGGAGGAAGACAAGAGGGATATTTCCTGTAAATCACCATCAGCTAAGTAGAAAGACATCAACTAATCAATGCAATATTCAGGTCATGATCATGATAATTCTTTGTTTTTAAACAGGGCAAGGTGAACATAGCAAGGACTGGTTCCACTCTAGCTCTGAGCTCCTCCCAGTCTTTTTATCTGTTTGCGAAATTCTAAAACAATTTACTAATGTACAAAAACTAACCAACATCTGCAAGTTCAATATTCAGCTCCCAATACATTAACTGTTGAAGGAAGAACAACAGGCACTACTCTCACATTTAGATATACTGTCCTTTAATTACCTACTATTCAATGTCTATTCCCAACAAACAGCATGAAATAGAAGCCAAACAATGAATTCCCATCCGTGTTTAGGGGATCGCAAACCTAAGAATGTCCCACAGCAGCTTCTTCCCAGTCTGCCTCCCTCAGCAGGCCCGCACACTCCAAGTTCCGGGACGAGTTCATGCTCGGCTCGGCCTCTTACAAACAGCCCCCGGTTCTCCCTGAACTCACCCCGAATCAATCCCAGTCTCAGAGCCCCCTCTGTGTCCCAGGCTCCCATCCCGATGTGCCGCTGGAAGGAGCCTGCTGTTCCCTCGCTTCCCTGGGCGCTGATCTCTCCATTGCGGTCTGTTTCAAACAAACCTCTTGCACTCACTGAGTAAATGCTCCTCAATGACAGCGCTGGGGGAGGGTCTCACGCATGCGCTCCTCTACTCAGGGACGTTGCTTTGGAGGAAGGGCAGCATCGCCTAAGGATGCAGGAATAAATTATTGAAATTAAACTGTGACAGCAGCGGTGATAAATCCACCGCAATATTGAGGATTGGGATTAAAAGAATGAATGTTTTCTCTAGAGCAGAGAAGACTGCGGTGGAAACACGTGAATAAAGTATTAACGAATAATGAGGCGTGTGGGACAGGGTGAATGTAGAGAAGCTGTTTTCCTTGTTTGAGCGAGCAATCACAAGTGGGGTTTGGGTAATGATATGGTAAGCGTAAGGATCCTCGCTATGGGGAAGAGTTAGATGTAACGATGTTGAGGGAATTTCAGAAAAATCTTTTCACTCAGCAAGTGGTGGAAATCTGGAAGACACTGCATGCGAAGGTAGTGGAGGCCAGAAACCTTAACCTTTAAAAAGTATTTGGACGAACACTTCAAATGTCAGTTCCGGAGCCACCATTCACGCTGGGATATGAACGGCGAATATCTCCCCAGGCAAACCAAAAAGCAACGTGTCTCCGTCTTTGAGTACAAGGAGTAGATACATCTCGCCTTTAGTTCTATGCCTAGTAGACTCGAAACTGGGTTTCTGGCGCTGTTTTCTCCGATTTCAAATTACAGTAAAGGAGGCTTTCTGCTGTCGGTGAGAGATTATCAAAATGAACCGAGATCAAACCAGAGCAGTTGCAGGACTGGGACAGCAAATGTGGAGTTTTTGCTGATGTCAGAACTAGTGCAAAAAGGCTGGGCGATATTAAGATATTGTCTAAAGACGATTAATGAGCTCAGCTGGAAGAACGTTCTGTAATGTTGAATCAACATATCGGAGTGCTTTCGAAATGTGAAATGAAGAGATAAATTGCAGTTCTTGACGCTTGTTTTTTGTTTTTGCCAGTTCTTCAGGTCCAGAAAAAAAGTAGAAAGTGATAGATGCAGTTAGGCAAATGAATGAGCGAGAGAGATTGTCTGAAGTATATATTTATAACAAGTATTGACGAATTCCCCTCTGAAGAACGTTCTCCTTTTTATATATCATTTTTCTATGGAAAACATACTCCGTTATTTGTGAAATGGCTGGCTTTTCAAATTGGAAGGAAAGGGGTTGATGATTTGGCGCTGGCATCAAGAGTAGAGAATGTGCCCTCTCTTCTCCCTTCTTCTAGGGATCATATTGAAACACCAGTGAATCTTTTTTTCTTTCCGTTTGTTGCTATTTGCTCAAGTCACTCTCTTATATTTGATTATTCCGGGAGTGACAATCCGAGGTTGGGGTGTGAGCCCTGAGTGTCACCACTCGGAAACAAAAGTGCTCATTTTCTTACAAACGTTACACATTTTTAAAATTTTTCCAACACTCATGGCGGCTTCTGTTGTGTTGCAGAATAGTGTAAATAAGGCTTTCTGCTGTCGGTTAGAAGCTTTCAAAACGAACTGAGATCAAACCAGAACAGTTGCCGGACTGGAATTGTTAATGTGGAGCTTTTGCAATAAGGGGGCACGGTATTAAAATAATACCCAAAGGCGGCGTTCGTTATTAATGCGTTCACGCCGAAGAACATTCACGAAATCCTCACAGGGCTGGATGAGGGTATTCATTCCCTCCGAAGACAATCTCGAATCCTTCAAATAGCTTCTAGACGCATTAATTTACAATTTTTCTTTCGGGTAATGACTAAATACGAATACTCCCTTCTCGGATCTACAGTTCGGCGGGATTTTCAAATTTGAAAGAAAACGGTTGATGATTTGGCGCCAAGTTTTCCCGCCCGCTTACTCAGCAATGATCATATAGTTACAGCTGGCGGGAACACCAAGGGAGACAGTGAGGACAGAGGGGGTTTAATCCGGAATTAATTTGCACTACTATAATGAAGCATGTGAAAGTTACATAACATTCACAGCAGCGTACATTCTAACCACCGCAGGCTGTGCGATCTGTATCTTCAACTATCGCCCCTGTAATACGTTACTGACGTCACGCCCGTCCCCCTTTAGTATTATTCAAATACATGTTGCAAAGACTGCGATTGCTTTCTGCTCTCTCTGGATAGTTTAGTGGCTCTGAAAAGAGCCTTTGTGTTGTTCTTTATCTCGGGGGTGAATGTGCAGGGCCGGCCAGGCTCCGTTTAGGCGCGCTCCCCGCGGATCCGGCGGGCCAGCTGGATGTCTTTAGGCATGATGGTGACTCGCTTGGCGTGGATGGCGCACAGGTTGGTGTCCTCAAACAGTCCCACTAGGTAAGCCTCGCTGGCCTCCTGCAGGGCCATCACCGCCGAACTCTGGAAGCGGAGGTCGGTCTTGAAGTCTTGAGCGATCTCTCGCACCAGGCGCTGGAAGGGCAGTTTGCGGATCAGCAGCTCGGTGGATTTCTGGTAGCGGCGGATCTCCCGCAGAGCCACCGTGCCGGGCCTATAGCGATGAGGCTTCTTCACTCCGCCCGTGGCCGGAGCGCTCTTGCGGGCCGCTTTGGTCGCCAACTGCTTGCGGGGAGCTTTCCCTCCGGTGGATTTGCGCGCTGTCTGCTTGGTTCTGGCCATTCTCTTCTACTCTCTGTAACACACACAGGCGGCTGCTGCGGTGCTGCCTGTTTAAGGGAATGGAAAGCCCGCCCTAGAGCTAGGATTGGATACAGCCCTGTCCCTCAACCCACAGAGAAATAGCTGCGGAAGAGACAGAAAAAGCTGGGAAAGAATTGTTGGAGTCTGATTGGTTCACTGGAAATGACAGTTGGTCAATTTCAAAATGCCCGCCGAATTCACCCTTACAAACCTTGAGATTAAAGTATCCATTAAAACGCAAAACACCATCGGTCTGCAACTAAGATAAAATTTTATGGTAACTCTTTAAAACCTAGTTATCTGTCATCGCGTACAGGAGGCGGGATCATTGCCTGATCTGTCTGTAACAGGCAGGAGGAAAGGCGGGGTTTAAAACAGCCCAGGCAAACTGAACAACCGAACTTGTATCGGCCGTGAATCAATCAATCGCCAATTTAAATATCTTAAAAGCCAATACAGTGTACACCAATAAAAGGACAGAATCTCACTTTATGATTAGATTAACCACAGTGTGGAGATAGGCCCTTCAGCCCAATAAATCCACACCGACCTTCCGAAGAGCAACCCCACCGAGACCAATTCCCCTACATTAATCCCTGACTAATCCATCTAACATAATGTGGAGGTGCCGGGGCTGGACAAAGTTAAAAATGACACTCCACCAGGTTATAGTCAAACAGGTTTATTAGGAAGTACAAGCTTTCTAAATACAGACATCTGATGGAGGGGCAGCACTCCGAAGGTTTGTCCACTATCACCTGATGAAGGAGCGTCGCTCCGAAAGCTAGTGTGCTTCCAATTAAATCTGTTGGATTATAACCTGGTGTTGTGTGATTTTTAACTTTGTACATCCCAGTCCAACATCGGCATCTCCAAATGATGTCAGGGAACACCGCCTTGATGTCGGACAAGTTCCCCTCCAAGGCACGCACTATGCTGACTTCGAAATAAAACCGCTTTCTTTCACTGTCACTGGATCAAGACCCTGGAACTCCTTATTCATGGCATTGTTGGCAGCATGTGGACAACAGCTGTTCCAGAAGGTGGCTCAACATCGCCTTCTCAAAGGGATGGAGAATAAATGGTCGGCTCAGCCAGCGACATCCACGCTCCAGGAGTGAATAAACAAAAACATCACAAGGTTTCTGTCTGTAGCATACATGACACGAAAATCTGTCATCCACGATAAACTAAATCGAGTCCCAGAGATGTTATTGCACACCAGGTCTGGCTTTTCCACGGGCCTCCTGATTCAGAAATAAGCACTGACACTGTGATGCAAGACTTTCTACATCAGTCATTTTCTGCCTTCGTAAGACTGGTCCACTTATTCCATCTCTCTGTATGATACTTTGGGCAAGGAGTTAATATTTGTGGATGAGGGGTCAGCAGGATTACATACCACAGTTAACATTCGATCAGACGTTATGTTATTGAATGGTGGGCACAGGGGAGTGTCGGAGGGAGGAGTTATTAACATGATCCGGGAATGAGCGCCATTGGAACTTCATAAAGGGACAGTTCCCAGCTTGAAATGTTCTCTGACCTTTCCCCCACAGCCCCAGTTCCTTTGGTCAAACTGGGAGAAAAGGGAATTGGGGAAATGACCAATTGATGTTTATTTCTGGGACGTGTTGGGAAAATAACGCATGCGCAATGTAGTCCCTCCTCCAAAGCTGATTGTGCCTGTGTAGAGGAGCGCATGCATGTGGCCCTCCCCCCGCGCTGCAATTGAGGAGCATTTACTCAGTGAGTACAATAGGTTTGTTTGAAACAGACCGTAACGGAGAGATCAGTGCCCAGGGAAGCGAAGGGACAACAGACTCCTTCCAGCAGCACATCGAGATGGGAGCCTGCGACACAGAAGGGGCTCCGTGACCGGGATTGATTCGGGGTGAGTTCAGGGAGAACCGGGGGCTGTTTGTAAGAGGCCGGGCGGAGCAGGAACTGGGCCCGGGACTTGGAGTGAGCGGGCTGGGGGGAAGAGAGAGGCCTTTCTCGGGCTGTGTGTGGGCTTGCTGAGGGAGACAGAGCGGGAAGAAGCTGCTGTGGGACATTCTTGTGGTTTTTATCCCCTAAACACTGATGGGAGTTTATTGTTTGGCTTCTGTTTCACGCTGTTTGTTGCGAATAAACATTGAAATAAAGGACAGTAGAAACAAATGTGATAATCCTGTGTAGGATAAATATAGCAGGCACCGGATAAACTGCTCCAAGTACGTGAAATCGTACCTAGTATTTGTTTTTCAGCAGTTAATGTATTGGGAGCTGGACATTGAACTGTGTAATCATTCCATAGTGGGCGGCACGTTGGTAAGCACTGTTGTCTCAGCCCCAGCGACCCGGGTTCAATTCCCGCCTCAGTGGAGTTTGCACATTCTCCCCGTGTCTGCGTGGGTTTCCTCCCACAGTCCAAAAATGTGCAGGTTAGGTGAATTGGTCGTGCTAAATTGCCCGTAGTGTTAGGTGAAAGGGGAAATGTCGGGGAATGGGTCTGGGTGGTTTGCGCTTCGGCGGGTCGGTGTGGACTTGTTGGGCCGAAGGGCCTGTTTCCACACTGTAACTAACCTAATCATTTGTGGTGATTTTATTTTATCTAAGCGAAATGTTTTAGAATTTGGGAAACAGAAAAAGACTGCAAAGAGCTCGAGTGGAACTGTTCACCTTGCCCTGATCAAAAGTAAAGAATTATAATGATCATGACCTGAATATTGCATTGATCATTTGATGTCTTCCTACTCAGCTACTGGTGATGTACAGGAGCTCTCTCTTTTGTCTTTCTCCAGGCAAATATTTGATGGATCAATCCAAGTGTGACCAGCTGCTTCTCACACCCAGCAGGTATGTTACCACTGTCAGAGAGGAGAATATCCTTTCCACTGTCTGAGTGATTGAGCCAGACACACATTGAGCTCCATTTCCAGAAGTACACATTCAATCCAAGAGTTGAACACAACTGACGATATATAAATGTATATTATTTTGCCCTGTTCTCAGTGCTTACCAATTCAGTGACAGTAACTTCACTGATAAGATTGCAAGGTTTGTGAAGGTTCATAAGATTAGAAACAGGTTAGACTGTATGCTTTTAATAAATATACATTTATGACCTGCATTAAATTCACATGTAGATTTTGGCATTTTTAAAGTTACAATCAATTTGAACAAACCAATCATGGTTTTACATAGTTATAACATTTAAATATGAAGTGCATATTTGGAGTGCAGATATAGAAGCAATGTTGGACACATGAGTAATTGAGCAGGATAAAATTATTCTTTTGATAAACAGTTGTCCTCTACAAAGTTAACAATCAAACAATGTAAATTTCAAATGAACCTCTTGGTCAAGCCTTATCTACAGAGGATGCTTCTAGAGAGGATGCTTAATGCTCATTCACATATGTACATACACACCTATGTCTGTCTCTGTCTCATTCTCGCTCTCAGCCTAATGTTGATGAAAACACACTTCATGCACGCTCCCATTCTGGTTGAGGGCCTCAGTAATGCAGAAGCATTTCCATACTTTTTTAATGTACGAAACACTGAATGATAAGACCTTAAAACCACCTCATAAAGTGTATCAGAATTGGAATCTCGCAGAGACATACAGACAATGTTGGTGTGATCTCGACCAGTGCCACTCTTTAAAGTGATACAGATTGGCAACACAACCGAAAACACACTCACTCAGCTAGTTAATGGTAAAAAGGGGATAAAATTGTGATTTAGGCCCATAACTGCTTCCAGATATGGACAGTCATAAATTGACTGACCATATTATTAATCGCTTCAGAAGATGTTAGTATTAGATGTTACATTATTGCAGTGCCCAGCAGCAACTGCCAAAGACTACTGCACACACTGTTCCAGAAGAAAATGTAAAAAGAAAACTGAGATTGAATACAATAAAATTCAGATTCTTTGCAAAGATAAGTATTGAACCAACACTGATCCCTCAATCACTCAGGTTTATCGAATAGTGAACGGGTTTATCCTAACACCCTGACTGAAGGAAAGCACCACTGAGCATAGAAAGAGAATAACATCCTTTCCTTGACTTGTCACTGTTGCACACAGAGCAAAACTGGCACTATTCAAAGGCCGATAACTGTACAACTAATCTTAAATTGGCACTTACACCGAGACACTGGCTGTGAATGAGTGAATGAAGATTAGAATCCCAACAATTAGTGGAAACTAGTATGGAGAACAGATAAAGAATAGAATGTCCCAGTGCAGACACAACAGGCTGAATGGCTGTACCAATTCTGTGACTGAGTCATACGTTACAAAATGTATAGGAGATTAAGACCCAATCTCAACACCCTAAACACTATTATCAGATTGAATCTCAGTCACTGGATTTTATTTTCTCATTCATTCATGTGATGGGGGCATCACTGACTCAGCCAGCATTTATTGCCCATCCCTACCTACCCATGCAGCCACATTGATGTGGGTCTGGAGTCACATGTAGGCCAGACAAGGGAAGGATGGCAGTTTCCTTCATTCAAGGACATGACTGAACCAGATGGTTTTTTTCTGGCAATCAACACCGTGGGCGGCACGGTGGCACAGTGGTTAGCACTGCTGTCTCACAGCGCCTGAGACCCGGGTTCAATTCCCGACTCAGACGACTGACTGTGTGGAGTTTGCATGTTCTCCCCGTGTCTGCGTGGGTTTCCTCCGGGTGCTCCGGTTTCCTCCCACAGTCCAAAGATGTGCGGGTCAGGTGAATTGGCCATGCTAAATTGCCCGTAGTGTTAAGTAAGGGGTAAATGTAGGGGTATGGGTGGGTTTCGCTTCGGCGGGTCGGTGTGGACTTGTTGGGCCGAAGGGCCTGTTTCCACACTGTAAGTCTAATCTAATAGATTCATGGACATCAGTAGACTCTTAGTATATTATTGGCTGCCAGAAAATTGAGCAACTTTGAAATATTAGAGTTGAAAGTGATTGGAACTCATTGAGAACTTCGCTCCCACAGTCACACAGAAACTGGCATGTATACATCAAATCCTAAACTCTCATAGACACAGCCAAATCTTACAGGCATCAATTGATATCTACTCTCACATTGCAGCAATAGAAAGGGAGAGAACAATAATCATGCACACACAAATATGACAGGTACAGATTGCAGGATTCCTGAAGAAGGGCTCATGCCTGAAATGTCGATTCTCCTGATCCTTGGATGCTGCCTGACCTGCTACAAACTTTGAACACTTACGGGCGAGAGGCGCTGAGACAAGCCAGGAAATGGGAATCCTGCGCTAACTGCCTAAGCGCAACATATGAACAACTCCGGTTTCTACACGAATACCGAAAGAATCAAATCCTTCCACAATGTGTCAGGTACAGACCACCAGTCAATAATCCACAAGCCAGGGAAACAGCCAAGCAGAACGGACTCAGGATGATCCAGGTAATGATCACAGACGCTCACAACCGACTGCAAAAATACAAACAAGAAATTGCGCGCCAAAAGTCGTTAATTTCAAAGACCGCTAATCATGAATGGACCCGGACCATAGAACAGGCTGTCACTATAGGACAGAACAGGACAACACATCGCAAAAAAACGGCACTAAAAGAAAAACTGGCCAAACTAACACACAAAAAAGAGGACACTACAACACACACCTGGGTTAAAAACCTCTCCCACAGACACAGATAGAACTATACTGATCAAGGGACTCAACTACAACCACAGGGACGCCAAGACAGCAGACTTCCTAGCAGCACTGGAATGCACACTCAGGAACAATGGACTGACTGAAGAGACACAACAAACAGTGAGACAAACGGTCGTACCTATGATGATAAGAAAAAGACAAACACATAACCTCAACACCAAGGAGAGGGAAGCACTGAAAGCACTAAGAAATGGTAAGAACATAATCATACTACCAGCAGATAAAGGCAGAATGACTGTCATCCTAGATAAATCAGACTACATCAAAAAAGCACAACACCTACTAGCAGACACCAACACCTACCAAATGAAGGATTCGGACCCCACACCACAACTCACCAATAGAATAAATAACACTCTAAGGAATCTACAAAAAAATGGACAGATAACCAAAGCGGACCTACGAAGAATGAAACCGGAAAGCAACAACACCCCCAGATTCTATGGACTACCCAAAGTACACAAACCAGACATCCCACTCAGACCCATAGTATCACTACCAGGGACACCAGCATACAATCTGGCCAAAGAACTACAACAGAAACTGAAACACCTGGTCAGCGGATCCAAACACTCCATACAATCAACACAGGAATTCTTGGACGCCATCAGGAATACACACACAGACAAAGAAGAAACCATGATCTCATTCGATGTGACAGCACTGTCCACTTCGATTGACAAAACCCTAGCCAGAGAAACAATAGCCAACCTACTGGACATACATAACAGAAAACAGGAGGCGGAACCTATCAACAAAGACGGCATACTTAAACTACTGGACTTATGCCTCACTACACACTTTACATTCAACAATCAGATATACGAACAAATCAACGGAACACCCATGGGATCACCAATCTCGGGACTCATAGCAGAGGCAATTATGCAAAGGTTAGAACAAACAGCCATACCACAAATTCAACCCAAACTCTGGGTCAGATATGTCGATGACGGCACGGTGGCACAGTGGTTAGCACTGCTGCCTCACAGCGCCTGAAGACCCGGGTTCAATTCCCGACTCAGGCGACTGACTGTGTGGAGTTTGCACATTCTCCCCGTGTCTGTGTGGGTTTCCTCCGGGTGCTCCGGTTTCCTCCCACAGTCCAAAGATGTGCGGGTCAGGTGAATTGGCCATGCTAAATTGCCCGTAGTGTTAGGTAAGGGGTAAATATATGGGTATGGGTGGGTTGCGCTTCGGCGGGTCGGTGTGGACTTGTTGGGCCGAAGGGCCTGTTTCCACACTGTAAGTAATCTAATGACACGTTTGTAATCATCAAAAACACGGAAATAGAAAAAACACACCGGATCATCAACGCCACACTCACAGGCATCCGGTTCATGAGAGAAGTAGAAAAGGATAGCCAACTCCCATTCCTAGACGTGATAGTACAGAGAACACCGAACGGAGAATTCACCACAAGGGTACACAGGAAAACAACACACACAGACCAAGTCCTAAACTATGAAAGTAACCACCCCAACACACACAAACGAAGCTCCATCAGGACACTATTCAAAAGAGCTACAACACACTGCAGTACACCAGAACTGCGAAAAGAGGAAGAGGAACACCTATACAAGGTATTTGCCAAAAATGGATACCCGCGCAACTTTATCAACAGATGCCTAAGAGATAGACCACGGAACGAGGACATGCCACAACCAAAAGGACTAGCCACACTACCATACATCAGGAGCGTTTCAGAACTGACAGCCAGACTACTGCGACCCCTAGGACTCATAACGGCACACAAACCAACAGCCACCCTCAGACAACAACTTACTAGAACAAAGGAGCCAATACCCAACATGAGCAAAACTAATGTAGTTTATAAAATACCATGCAAGGACTGCACAAAACACTATATAGGACAAACAGGAAGACAGCTAACAATCCGCATACATGAACACCAACTAGCCACGAAACGACACGACCAGCTATCCCTAGTAGCCACACACTCAGGCAACAAGCAACATGAATTCGACTGGGAAAACACTACTATCATAGGGCAAGCCAGACAGAGAACAGCCAGGGAATTCCTAGAGGCATGGCATTCATCCACAAACTCCATCAACAGACACATCGACCTGGACCCAATATACCAATCACTACAGCGGACAGCTGAAACTGACACCCGGAAGCGGCAAGGACAGACCACTATAAATGCCGGAAGAAACATCAAAGAAGCGCTTCGCAGGAGGCTCCACAGCACTGATGATGTCTCCTAGCCAGGGGACGAAACGTTTGCAACAAAAACTTCCAGCTCGGCGAACAGAACCACGACAGATTGGTAACTACACTCTCATATTCATAAAGCAGAAACTGACAGGAATAGATTGATTATGCTCCCAGTTCAAATCACACAAATTGACATGTACACTTTGATAGCGACACTCACATATTCACTGAGAAGAAACTGACAGACAGAGATTGATAACAACACAAACATTTCAGGTCCAGTGACCAGTCTTCACAACTGATGGTGGCAAAGATATTGCACACAATGTGGTCTCCTCTAGTTGGGCCAGCCTTGTTAACATATAGTCTGCTATTATACACCTCCAATTGTTAGCCACTAACAGGCCCTATTAATAGGCTATTTACCCACTTAGTCTGACAGTTATCCACTCCTTTGTCTGTCCTACTGTTCTTCTTTTTCTTTGGACTCTATCTCCATCTGTCTTTTACGCGTCACCCTTCCAGCCACCCTATCTTCTGTATAAAAACTAATATTTTCTGAGCTACCACCAGAAAATACAGAAGTTTGAAAACACCACCCAACAAACTCAAGAACAGCTTCTCTGTTGTTATCAGACTTTTGAATGGACTGCTCAAATTTTAAGGCGAAAGTGGATACTGCAGATGCTGGAGATTAGAGTGGTGCTGGAAAAGCACAGCAGATCAGGCAGTATCCGAGGAGGAGGAAAATCGACGTTTCAGACATTCCTGATGAAAGGCTTTTGCCCAAAATGTCAATTTTCCTGCTCCTCGGATGCTGCCTGACCTGCTGTGCTTTTCCAGCACCACTGTAATCTTTCTAAATTTTTAGCATTAATCTCTGTCTCTTTGAAGTTTTAATACTGTATTGCAGATTCTGTTCTATTACCCTCATGCATTTTTTATGATATTATCTGCCTGTAAAGTACACAAAACAATACTTTCCATTGTATCTCAGTGCGTGTGACAATAATAAATCAGATCAAATCAAATTGGTAAAGACACTCTCAATCTGAGAGGTACAGGTTGAGAACGACAGTCACACAAACTGACAGGAAAAGATGAATAAATACACTTAAACACTGACATTACAGAGCCTGACAGAGAAAGATGGATAACTAAACTCTCACATTCACAAAGCAGAAACTGATAGCGACAGGTGAAAACTCAGCTCACACGTTCACATAGTAGAAACTGGAAGGATTGACAATTACACAATCATATTCACCAAGCAGAAACTGACAGCTACAGATTGACAACTATATTTATGTATTCACACAGCAGAGTCTGAAAGATACAGATTGACAGTTACACTCACTTGACAAAGAAGAAAATAACAGGTAGAGAATGGTAACTGTACTCCCAAATTCACATCACTGAAACAGACAAATACAATTTGATTAATACACCCACATTCACAGAGCAGAAGCTGATGGGTACTGATCAATAACTGTATTCACATATTGACAGGAAAGAAACTGACAGGACAGATTGGTATCTACACTGTCATATTGACATAGTAGAAACAGATTTACAATGACACTGGAGTAAATAGCAAAACCTGACAGATACTGTTTGTTAATTGCTCTCCCGTATTGATATAGCTTAAACTTGCAGGTAGAGATCAATATCTATATTCTCACAGAATAACTGATGGATACAAATTGTTGACTGCATTTAATATTCATACAGCAGAAACTGACGGGTAGAGACTAATATCGAAACACGGATTCTCATACTGAAACTGACAGATTCAGGTTGATAACTACACTCTCAGGCACACAGCAGAAACTGTTCTGGACAGATTGGTAAGCAAACACACACATTCGCAGGGCAGAAACTGACAGGTATATATAGATAACTAAACTCGCATATCCACATCAGAGAAACAAATAGGGACTGATCCTGTTTATTTAAAATGTATGAAATGTATTTATCAACCAGTCCCTGACAGTTTCCTCTATGTGGATGCACGAGTTCCGTTATCAATCTGCACCTATAGGTTTATGCTATGTGAATGTAGGAGTGTAGTTATCAGTCTGTCCCTGTTTGTCTTTGTGATGAGAAAATGTAAATATATTTACCAGAGAGTGACAGGGACAGATTGATAACCGCATTCACTCGCATATTTGTACAGATTTTGCTGATTGATAATTACACTCCGATATTCACAGAACAGCATTTAACAGGTACACCTTGATAATTGTTCTCACACATTCACTGAGCAGGAACTGACAGCTATGGATAGATAAGGAAACTTTCATGTACAGACATGCCCTTGCATTAGATTATCCCATTTGTAGAGATGTTGGTTAGTATCTGGTTCTCAGTGAATTGGTACAGTTTTTTTGATACAGTCACCAAAGAGCAGCTCAGGCCAAGAATAGAATCAGCCCTGTGGTCCTGGAATTGCTATCTTGAAGGAAACACAGCCTAATGATGATTAAATTATTTCATTGACTTAATGTTGATTTACAGACTATGTCTCTTCTGTCTTCCTCCAGACAATTACTTGAAGGACCCAGACAGTGTAATATGTCCTCGGTACAAAGCCAAATGTGATCAGTTCCTTCTAACAAACAGCAGGTATGTTACTGCAGTCAGACTGAAGAACATCCTTTCCATAGTTATAGAGCAGGTTGAATAAGACACACATTGACTCAATTTCCAGAGAGAAATTTTCAAATCAAGAGTCAAATATTATGGAGGCATTACAATTTTTTCTCTCTCACCATTCTTTATGTACATCACCCCATTTGCCAATAATTGTTATAGTTCACAGCCATAGAGTTATAGAGATGTACAGCACAGAAACAGACCATTCAGTCTGACTCATCCATGCCAATTAGATATCCGAAACTAATCACGCCCCATTTGCCAACACTTGTGCTGTTTGCCAGCACTCGGCCCATATCCCTCTAAACTGTTCTTATTCATGTTTGCATCTAGATGCCTTTTAAATGTTGGAATTGTTCAAGCCTCCATCACTTCCTCTGGCAGCTCATTCCATACACACACGACCACCTGCATAAAAAAATTTCCCCTTAAGTCCTTTTTAAATCTTGCTCCTCTCACCTGAAACCTATGCCCTCTAGTTCTGGACTCCCCCACCCCAGGACAAATACCTTGTCTATTTAGCCTATCCATGATCCTCCTGATTTTATAAACCTTTATAAGGTCACCCCCTCAGCCTCCAACACTCCAGGGAAAACAGGTCCAGCGTCTTCAGCCTGTCCCTTTCACTCCAAAACTCCAACCCTGGTAACAATCTTATAAATCTTTTCTGAATGTTTCAAGTTTCACAACATCCTTCCAATAGGAAGGGGATCAGAATTGCACACAATATTACAATTACTTGTACAGTCTCAATATGACATCCAAACCCCTATATTCTATGCTCGGACCAATAAAGAACAGCATACTAAATGCTTTCTTCATTATCCTATCGACCAGCGACTCCACTTTCAAGGAACAGTGAACCTGCACTCCGAGGTCTCTTTGTTCAGCAATACTCCCCAGGACCTTACCATTAAGTGTATAACTCCTGCGTTGATTTGCCTTTCCGAAATGCTGCACCTCAAATTTATCTGAATTAAATTCCATCTGTCACTGCTCAGCTCAGTGGCTCATCTGTTCAAGATCCTGTTGTACTCTGAGGGAACCTTCTTTGCTGTCCACTACACCGCCAATTTGGTGTCATCTGCAAACTTTTTATGTTCACATTCAAATCATTCTTACAAATGATGAAAAGCAGTGTACCCTGCACGGATCCTTGTGGCACACCATTGATCGCAGGTCTTCAGTCCAAAATATAATCCTCCACAACCACTCTCTGTCTTCCACATTCAAATCAACTGTGTCCAAATTGCTAGTTCTCCCCGATTTTCATGTGATCTAACTTTGCTAACCAGTCTGCAATGAGGAAAGTTGTTAAACATTTTACTGAAGTCCATATAGATCCCATCCACTGCTCTACTCTCATCAATCATCAAGTCAAAGAGATGTACAGCATGGAAACAGACCCTTTGGTACAACTTTCCATGTCGACCAGCTACCCCAACCCAATCTAGTCCCACGTGCCAACACCCAGCCCATATCCCTCCAAACTCTTCCTATTCATATATCCCTTCAGAGCTGAAAAATGTGTTGCTGGAAAAGCGCAGCAGGTCAGGCAGCATCCAAGTAGCAGGAAAATCGACGTTTTGGGCATAAGACTTCTTCAGGAATGAGGAAAGTGTGCCAAGCAGGCTAAGATAAAAGGTAGGGAGGAGGGACTTGGGGGAGGGCCGTTAGGAATGCGATAGGTGGAAGGAGGTTAAGGTGAGGGGGTAGGGTCGGAGAGGTCGGGAAGAAGATTGCAGGTCAAGAAGGCGGTGCTGAGTCTGAGGGTTAGGACTGAGTTAAGTTGGGGGAGGGGAAATGAGGAAGCTGGAGAAATCTGCATTCATCTCTTATGGTTGGAGGGTTCCTAGGCGGAAGATGAGGCAGTCTTCCTCCAGGCGTCGTGTTGCCATTCAGATGCTTTTTAAAAGTTGCGATTGTACTAGCCTCCACCACTTCCTCTGGCACTTCATTCAAAGCATGTACCACCCTCTGCATGAAAACCTTTCCACTTAGGTGTCTTTTATATCTTTTCTATCTTTCCCTAAACCTATTCCCTCTAGTTCTGGACTTCCCCATCCCAGGGAACGTACCTTTTCCATGTCACTCTTGATTTTATAAACCTCTGTGAGGTCACTCATCAGCCTCTGACACTCCAGGGAAAACAGCCCCAGCCTATTCAACCTCTCCTAGCCTAACTCCTTCAACTCTGACAACATCCTTGTTAATCCTTTTTGAACCCTTTCAAGTTTCACAGCATTCTTCTAATAGGAAGGAGACCAGAACTGTATGCAATATTCCAACAGTGGTCTAACCAATGTCGTGTACAGCTGCAAACATGTACTCAAAACTGACCAATAAAGAAGAGCATACCAAATGCCTTCTTCACTATCTTATCTACCTGCGACTCCACTTTCAGGGAACTATGCACCTGCACTCCAAAGTCTCTTTGTTCAGCAACACTCCCTAGGAGCTTAACATTAAGTACATAAGTCCTGCTAAGATTTGCTTTCCCAAAATGCAGCACCTTGCATTTATCTGAATTAAACTCCATCTGCCACTTCTCAGCCATTGGTCCATCTGATCAAGATGGACCTTCTTCACTGCCCACAACACTCTAATTTTGGTGTCATCTGCAAATTTACTTACTATACCTCCTCTGCTCACATCCAAATTATTTATATAAATGACAAAAAGTAGTAGATCCAGCACTCCACTGGTCACTGGCCTCCAGTCTTAAAAACAACCCTCCATTACCACCTTTGAGCCAGTTCTGTATCCAAATGGCAAGTTCTCCATGTATTCCATGAGATCTAACTTTGCTAACCAGTCTCCCATGGGGAAATCTCTTTGTTACTTATTCAAAAATCTCAATTTAGTTTGTGTGTCATGGTTTCCCATGCACAAAACCATGTTCGCTGTCCCGAATCAGTCCTTGACTGTCAAAATACGTGCAAGTTCTGTCCCTCGGGATTCCCTCCAACATCTTGCCCAACACCGATGGCAGGCTCACCAGCCTAAAGTTCACTGAGTTTTCCTTATCACCTTTCTTAAATAGTAGCACCACGTTAGCCAACCTCTTGTCCTCTGGCACCTCATCTATGACTCTCTATGTTAAAAATATCTCAGCAATGGACATACCAAACCACATCCATAATGTCCCTAAGAGTTCTATGGTATGCCTGATCAGGTCTTTGGGATTTATCCACCTTTATGCGTTTCAAGACATCCAGTACTATTTCCTCTATAATATTGTCATCTTTCAAGATATCACCATCTATTTTCCCACATTCTATATCTTCCATGTCCTTCTCCACAGTAAACAGTGATGCAAAATACTCTTTTAGTATCTCTCCTTCTGCCTTTTCCTCTTCTCAGGATTCACTCGATCTCTGCTGTCTATACCTGACATAGGTTTTGGTCCAGAGAAAGAAGGAAACATCAATTTCTCCGTTATCCAGCATTCCCTACACTTTCCAGACTTGCTGTTCCCTCTAACAGGAGCAGACTGTCTCTGGATTCTCGTTATCTCATTTTTGAAGGATTCCCATTTTCCAGCTGTCCCTTTACCTGCGAACATCTGCTGCCATTCAGCTTTTGAAAGTTCTTGCCTAATATTGTCAAGCCCATTGATATTTTACACCATTTTTCAAGGTGTTTAGACTGAATTGTTATCTGAAAATAGATACACTGAAAAGGCATTAAATCTACATTTAATATGACATTTATAAAGTTAAAATCAAGATGGAAAAGCAAATCAGACTGTAACATCATTTCAAAAACCATATGTAACATAGATGTTAAGTACAGAGGGAAAAAAACAGACAAAAGTCACCAATTTACAGGATAAAACAGTGTTATTAAGTTTATTAGTGATTGGGCAGGACAGAGTTAACCCTTTAATGAATGGTTGTCACATGTAGTCACATGACAATTAAACAATGTGAATTCCAAACACTCATTCTCTGCCAAAGCCTGTCAAATAAAACTGCAGATGCTTGAGGCTAGAAACAAATGTAGAAATTTCTGGAAAAACTCAGCACGTCTGGCAGCATCCATTGATAGAAAGCAGAGTTAATATATTGGGGCCAGTGACTATTATTCGAACTGAGTTTCTCCAGGAATTTCTAATGTTATTTCTGACAGTGGAAAATAATTACTGCAGTCACACACAGCAACTGACTAATTGAGAATTAGTTCAAAATACAAACACTGTAACTGCAGAGCAGGACTAATAGTTATGGAGTTCCATATATCCTGCAGGCAACAGGAAATGATCCAGTCGAGGTGAATATCACTCTCACATGGAGTCATTGTGGTCTGCAGCAGTCAGAGACATCCAGCTAACAATTCTACTCCCATTCAGACAGCATTCCATTTCCATAAATGTACCATGGTGGCAGAAGACCATTAGCACAGGTATTTTAGATTAGATTAGATTACGTACAGTGTGGAAACAGGCCCTTCGGCCCAACAAGTCCACACCAACCCGCCGAAGCACAACCCACCCATACCCCTACATTTACCCCTTACCTAACACTACGGGCAATTTAGCATGGCCAATTAACCTGACCCGCACATCTTTGGACAGTGGGAGGAAACCGGAGCACCCGGAGGAAACCCACGCAGACACTGGGAGAATGTGCAAACTCCACACAGTCAGTCGCCTGAGGTGGGAATTGAACCCGGGTCTCAGGCGCTGTGAGGCAGCAGTGCTAACCACTATGCCACCGGGATTTTATGACTCCATCTTCACCAAAAATGCTTCATGTGCCACTGTTACAAATTAGCTTTCATTTTCTACAAATAACCCTGCGTTCCTATGAAGTCTGATATTAAATACAAGAAAACTCTATCTTTTTCTCAAATACTCAATGCGATCACATAATCATAATTTGAAACAGTGGAGCATGAAAGATTTAGTGAGATAATAGAACACAGAACATGACAGCACAGTATACTATTCCATTTTCATCCATATGTTTATCCAATGACCATTTAAATGCCCGTAAAGCTGGCGAGTCTACTACATTTGCAGGCAGGACATTCCACACCTCTACTACTCTGAAATGAAGAAACTACTCTGACATTTGTTTTATATTTATCACCCGTCAATTTAAGGTGCTGTCCCCTCATGCGAGTCATCACCATCGGAGGAATAAGGCTCTCACTGTCCACACTATCTAACCCTCTGATTATTTTGTATCTCTATGAAGTCACCTCTCCACCTTCTTCCCACCACCTTCCTGTGATGCGGTGACTAGAAGTGGATGCAATTTCCAAGTGTGGCCACACCAGAGTTTTGTCGAGCTGCAGCATGACCTCATGGGTCCAAAACTCAATCCCTCTCTCAATAAAAGCTAACACATCGTATGCCTTCCTAACAACCCTATCAACGTGGGTGGCAACTTTCAGGGATCTATGAACATGTACACAGATCTTTCTGCTCATCTACACTGCCAAGAACCTTACCATTAGCCCCGTACTCTTTACTCATATTGCTCCTTCCAAAGTGAATAATCTCACACTTTTCCACATTAAACTCCATTTGCCACCTCTCAGCCCAGCTCTGTAGCTTATCAATGTCCCCCTGTAACCTGCAACATCCTTCAGCACTGTCCACTGACCTTAGTGTCAGCTGCAAATTTACAAACTGATCCTTCTACACCCTCGCCCTAAACAGATCTTGTGATACACCACTAGTAACTGACTCCAGGATGAACATTTCCCATCATCCACCATCCTCTGTCTTCTTTCAGCTAGCCAATCTTTGAGCGAAACTGCTAAATCACCCTCAATCCCATGCCTCCATGTTTTGTGCAGTATCCTACCTTTGGGAATTTTAATGAAAACATCTACTCAAACACCTGACTGAAATCCACATACATCACATCAACTGCTTTACCCTCATCCACCTGTTTGGTCTCCTTCTTAAAGAACTCAATAAGTTTTTTGAGGCATGACCTACCCTTCACAAGATTATATTGACTATTCCCAAACACTTTGTTTTGATCGAGAGGATTATAAACCCTATCTCTTCTAGCCTTTTCCAACACTTTACCCACAATCAAAGAAAGACTCACTGATCTACAATCAGTTATCTCTACTCCCCTTCTTGAACAAGGGGACAACATTTACTATCTTCCAGTTTTCTGGCACTATTCCTGTACACAATGACGACATAAAGATCAAATTAAAGGCTCTACAATCTCCTCCCTGGCTTCCCAGAGAATCCTAGGATAAATCCCATCTGGCGCAGAGGTTTATCTATTTTCACAATTTGCAGAATTACCAACACATCCTCCTTGTGAACCTATATCCCATCTAGTCTAGTAGCCTGTCATTCAGTATTGTCCTCGACAACATTGTCTTTTGCCAGTGTGAATACTGATCGAAAATATTCATTTAGCGCTTCGCCTACCTCCTCAGACACCACACACAACTTCCCACGCCTGTCCTTAATTGGCCCGAATCTTATTCTAGTCATTCCTTTGTTCCTGATATTGCTATAGAAAGCTTTAGGATTTTCCTTAATTCTATCTGCCGAAGACTTCTCTTGTCCGCTCCTGGCTCGTCTTAGTTTTCTCTTTAGGTCTTTTCTGGCTAGCTTGTAACTCTCAAGCACCTTAGCTGTGCCTTCACGTCTCATCATAACATAAGCCACTGCCTTCCTCTTGACAAGAGATCAACTTCTTTAGTAAACAAGTCGTCTATTTCCTCCCTGCCTGACAGGTACACGCTAATCAAGGACACGCAGTAGCTGTTCCTTGAATAAGCTCCACGTTTCAATTGTGCCCATCCCCTGCAGTTTCCTTCCCCATTCTATGCATCATAAATCTTGCCCACCCGCACCATAATTGCCTTTTCCCCCAGTTATAAATCTTGCCCTGCAGTATATCTGTCCCTTTCCTTCGCTAAAGTAAACATAAGCAAATTGTGGTCACGCTCACCAAAATGCTCACCTACCTCCAAATCTAACACCTGGCAGGGTTCATTACCCAGTACCAAATCCATTGTTACCTTACACCTGGTTGGCCTGTCTACATACTGTGTCAGGAAATCCTTCTGCACACATTGGACAAAAACTGACCCATTTTCAGTCAATATTTTGAAAAGTTAAAGTCTCCCATAATGACTACGCAGTTACACTCACTCGAACATCTTCACAATCCTTTCCTCTACATCTCTGGAATTATTCTGAAGCCAATAGAAACCTCTCATTTCCTGTTTCTAACCTCCGCCTATACTACCTCATTAGACCTCATGCATCCTTTCTGCCACTGTAATACTGTCCTTGACTAACAATGCCCCACCACCCCTTCTTTTGTCATCTTCTCTGTCGTACTGAAACATCTAAATCCCGGAACCTATGACAACCATTCCTGTCCCTGCTCGATCCATATGTCCAAAATGGCACATCAAAGTCCAGGTACAAACCCATGCTGCAAGTTCACCTTATTCTGGATGCTCCTGATGTTGAAGTAGACACACTTCAAACCACCTTCCTGTTTGCCGGTGCACTCCTGTGACATTGAAACCATATTTCTGTAGACTATCATGTTTGTAGAAGTCCCACCTACCACAAGGTCCCTTTGTTCTTCAGGTATCCAAAACTCTCCCTCCCACCCCATCCCTTTAGTTACGTGTTGAAATCCTCTCTCTCCCTATTATTATTTGCCTCACTAGCATGTGGCATTGGCAACAAACCAGAGATAACAATTCTGCTTGTTCTAGCTCCAAGCTTCACCCGAGTTCCCTGACTTTCTGCCTTAAATCCGCATCCCTTGTCCTACTTATGTTGTTAGTGCTTATGTAGACTATGACTTGGGCAGTTCCTGCTCCTCCTCAAGGATCCCAAAAACACAGTCTGAGACATCATGAACCCTGGCACCTGGGAGGCAACACACCAACCACTCTCTTTCCCACAGAACATCCTATCTGTCCCTTTAACTATGGAAAACTCAATGACTAATACGTTGTTCCTCTCCCTATTTTACACCTGAGCAACAGGGACAGACTCTGTGCCAGAGACCTGTATACTGTGGCTTACCACTGGTAAGTATGCCCCACACCAACACTATCTGAAACGGTATCTTGTTATTAAGGAGAATGGCAACAGGGAACCCTGCACTGTCTGCTGGTTCCCTTTCAGTCCCCTGTCTGTAACACATTGGCCATTTTCTTGTCCCCAAGGTGTGACTATCTCCCTGTAACTCCTCACAGGATAAGGGAGATGACTAGAGCTGCTCATTCTATATTTTTGCAAGAAGAATTCAACAGTTTCATTCTTCAAAAATCTTAGTTTGACTGTTGCACTTTCCTCCACTGCTTGAGAGAAAATCAAAGTCCTTCTCTCTTCCTCCTCCTCTCCATAGAGCCACAACTGTGTCCCAATGATGGTGAGCACCATCACAATACAGAGCAGGGTAGTTAATACCTACCTTTACTTCAACAGTCTTTAAATAATTATATCATTGTGCACTGAAAAAGAAATACTAATTCTGACCCTGATCAGGTGGTTCATTGGGCCAAGAAGTGGAAATGCAGTTTAGTGCGGATACATGTGAGATGTTAGATTTTGATAAGACAAACCAGGGCAGGATTTACACTTGATGTGAGATCTTGTGTATTGTTGCTGACCAAAGAGACCGAGGGGTTCAGGTGCATATTTCTTTGAAAGTAGAGTCACAGGTGGACAGGACAGTGAAGAAGGCATTGGGCACGTTGTCTTCATTGGTCAGAACATTGAGTGTAGGAGTTGGGATGTCACGTGGTGTCTGTACAGGACGTCCGTGATGCCACTTCTGCGAGATTGTGTGCAATGCTCATCACCCTTCCCCAGGAAGGATGTTGTTAAACTTTAGATGCTGCAGAAAACATTTAAAAGGATTTTATAGTTAAAGTCATACAGCATAGAAACAAACCCTTCAGTCCACCATGTCCATGATGTCCAACAAACACCAAACTGCATTCATCCCATTTACCTGCACTTGGCCAATAGCCAACTATGCTCCGGTTTCTTAAGGGCACATCCAGATGCTGCTTCAATGCTGTGAGAGTATTCCATCACACTCTCAGGCAGCATATTACAAACTTTACCCACCATTTACGTCAAAATATTTTTCTTAGATATCTGCTAAACTGCTTTCCCCACAACTTCAACTTGTGCCCTCTGGTCACAGACACATCTGCCAAGGGGAGAAAGATTCTCACAATCTACACTGTCTGCATCTTTCACAGTTTAGTATATTTCAGTCAGCTCCTCCCTCAACCTCCTCTGCTCCAAGGAAATCAAACCCAGCTCATATGGTCTCCCCTTTTAACGGAGACATTCCAACCCATTGCATCCTCTTCAGCCAATCCCATCCTTCTAATTGGCAATCAGAACTGCACACAGTATTTGATCTGTTGTATAAAGTTGTAATAAGACTTCCTTGTTCTTATAGTCAACAGATATTGAAGGAAAGCATTCTGTATGTCGCCTTCAGTAGCCTGTCTGCCTGTGCTGACATCTTCTGGGATCTATAGACTTGTGCACCAAGGTCCCTTTGTTCCTCATTACTCCCTAGGGACCAATCCTTCATTGTATAATTTTTTTCCCTTATTAGACCACCCAAAATTCATTACCTCACATCTATCAGGATTAAATTCCATCTGTCACTGCAGTGCCCAGTGTTCTCATACTGTAGCCTAAGACCATCTCCCTCACTGTCAACAACACCACCAACTTTCATGTCATAGAGCAAAGGACAATACAGCTTAGGAACATGCCCTTTGCACTCCAAGGCTACACTGAAACATTTAATACTTCTACTTGAAAAATTCATCTGCAGGCTTGTATGGTCTACATTCACATCCAATTGTTAATATGTACATAACAAGCAGCAAGGGTCCCAGCACTGATCCCTGTGATACACTACTGGTCTCAGGCTTCCAATCACAAACACAACCCTCCACTATCGTAGTTTGCATCCTGTCTGCAAACTAATGTCAGATCCAGTTTGCTTAAGACTCCAAGAGCCAACCTTGGACCAGTCTTTTACATGGGACTTTGTCAAAGGCTTGTAGGGTTGGCCTGTTCCAGGCCAGAATAGAGTGGCCCATGTCTGTTAACACAAACTGGTGTGTAAGTGTAAAGTAGAATTAAACAGCAGGATGTGAAACAGAATGGCAGACAGTATCTAAGCCATACTGCCCTCTCACACACAGTAACGTAAAATGATATCATTGAACAAGCCACTCCAAGGACCCAGCCTGTTCCCATTCAAAACATCTCTGACAAGCAGACCGAAGGTCCAGTAAATTAGTAACTCCAGCCACATTAAATGAAAGAGTAATTGTCCCAGTTAATGAACAGACACCAGATGCTAGTTACAGCCCATTAATGCCCTAAAACTGCTGAGGGTGCAACAACTAAAGTTATCTTATAGCCTGTAGTTTCTTGAAATAAGTCAGAATATGAAGAAAAATGTGCTCATAAAGAGTCTGAGCATCATCATAGTAGTTTTCAGCATAAAAAATTAGGTGCAGAATACTAAAGCGAAAAGATGCATTTAAACCTGGAAGTAAAGGCTAGTTAGCTTTAGGTAATGACTTCTCTTATGCCCAAAACAAAATAGATTGCTCACAATGCATTAATCACAAAGTGCTAATAGTTGGGGTAACTAAATTACTTTACACTTTGTAACTAACTTTTTATAACAGAAATTAAAATTACAAGTCTATGGCAAGTAAGTCAAAGCAGACTGTCCTTTGGGGAATATATGAAGAAAAAAACAATGTTCTAATTATATCAGAGGAGCAATTGAATTTGATAAAATGGAAAAGAATGAATAGCAACATACAAGCTGCCCTGAGAGACAAGCTAGCCTGAGAGAAACCTGAGGGTGTATAGTAAATAACTTCGGAATGTGAATTCATAGGATACATAGAAAGACTGCAAGGCCTAGAAATTAATGTCCTGTAAACTGAGAGGTCAGGGGATCCTGGCTGTCCGTAGAAATGCCCAGCACTGATTAGGTGTCTCATTGAATAGTATATGCAAAGTAAGAGGGAGGAACATCATAATCAAGTTGTATTTTATTGTTATCAGAAAGTTTATTAAAAATATTGCTTTTTTTTGTAAAATCAGAGTGTGTCATGGACCTCTCTTCTGAGGCCAGTCCCTGAGGACAATCCTTTGGCCCTCTGCCAGCACCAACCAGTTTCTGCTTGAATAAACACCTACCATTTGCCTAAAACCTGTCTGCCTGCTGAGTCTTCCATCCCCAGTTGGGGTTATGCTCTGACAAAGGTCTTACTGAAGTCCATGTAAACCACATCAACTACGCTACTCTCATCAGTATGTTTCGTTGCCAGAACTGGACAATTTGAGTTAGAGGGAAGGGCTGAACAGGCTGTTACTTTGTTCCCTGGACTGTCAGAGAATGAGGTGTGACCTTGAAACAGGTTGAGAAAATCATGAGGGGCATGATTGGGTGATAGCCAAGGTCTTTTTACCATGGCTACACATATTTGGACCTTGGAAGGGAACTAGAGCACACAGAAGGAACTGTTGTGAAGATGTGGGTGTACTGTGCCTTTTAAGAAAGTTATCAGCCAGTAGAACTACCAGACAGCACCAAGTGTTCTGAAAAATAAAGTAACATTTGGTCAAACAACTCAAGTAGCTGTTTGCCTGGAGACAAAAGCAAATTCAAATTCAACCAACCAGTTTGAATTCTATCCCGAAAACACAAAATTCCAATCCAATTCCAATTGAGTATATTGACAATCTTAAAAGCCAATGATGCAATCATGGAGGTATAAACTTGGGGAAAATTGAACAGTTGGGAGGAAAATTGCCATGCCCGCAGTATGTAAAAAGACTGCCTGACGAATAGCTCTCTTAAAGGTACCTTTACTGATCAGTAAACTGTGAAGCAGAATCCCCAAGAAAAACAAAAGAGAAGAATACAGAAAAGAACCAAAGGGTGCCTAGTTTTGAGATAAAAAGTTTTGTTTTGTAAATTTTAATCAGGAGTTCTGTTGGACTCATATTAAAGAAGATAGGTTAGAGGAAGGAGTTGTAAATATTTGCTAGTTAATCATTCTCTGTTATACTTTAAGAAATAAAGCTGTTAATCTTTGCTTTAATTAGTTATTGGCCAATCAAATTTTCCCAGATGACTGCAGAGAATAATTTTATAAGTACACTCTTATTCACAGAGCACACACTTGGAAGGTACAGATACTGTCAAATGCACTCATTCATTTATGTAGTTGAAACTGTCAGGTACACATTGAAAACTGCACTCAAACATTCACATTGCAGAAACTGACAGGTATAAATTGAAAACAATGTTCTCATATTCATTTTTAAAAAAAACGACCAGGTACATTTTGATAACACTCACATTCTCAGAGCTGAGTACATATAGGCAGATAAAAATATCCCAGACTTCTTATTTTTCTTATTGTCTTCTGCTTTGAGACATTTAAACTGACACAAGCCTGAAAGAAATTATATAGTATAATATATTAATACTATATAATAATAGTTAAAGTATACCCTGCAATTGCATGACCGAAATGGGAGGTACCTTCATCTTTCACTTTACCTCTGACTTACATTGTGTGCTCACAGATCACATGCTGACAGAATCAATCACCGTGACATAACAGGGATGGAGTAAAAAAAAACATTCATTTGATCTGAAAGTTAGAAATGTTGAGATATTTGCTCTCTCACATGCCAGTGATTGTCAGAAATTGAGTAAAAACAAGATTAGAAACAGCAAACTGACAGTTACAGATTGGAATACGGAGTCAGTTGCAAAGCATTAAATTGGAAGAGGAAGCGGTCCAGGAAAATAAAGTTACTTCATTTACATCTACAAAGTGATGAAGCAGGTTCACCCTGACACCGGCATCTCCTCCAAGGCCATGAGCATCATGAACTCGTTCGTCAACGATATTTTCGAGCGCATCGCGGGGGAGGCTTCCCGTCTGGCCCATTACAACAAGCGCAGCACCATCAGCTCCCGGGAGATCCAGACCGCCGTGCGGCTGCTGCTGCCCGGGGAGCTGGCCAAGCACGCCGTGTCGGAGGGTACAAAGGCGGTGACCAAGTACACCAGCTCCAAGTGAAGGACCGCACTGCACTGAAACACACACATCCACAACCCAAAGGTTCTTCTAAGAGCTACCCACAACTTCCCTGAGACAGCTGAACTTTTTTACAATTTGTTTTGTTTGCATATAATTCGAGGTATTTTTTAATTTTAGTGCGATATGCATTTGTTTTAGTTTACATATGGTCCTTTACAAGATAGTTTTACTTCTAGTGCTATATTTGTTTGCATGAGAGCTTTAATGAGGTAAGGCGGAGGGGAAATTACATAAATAGCCTCATTCCTGACGTCAGTGAGTCATTCTTTTCATCTTTTTTGTTTAAAATTACTAAAAGCCCTGGAAGAATCTTAGTACTTAATTTCACCCCTTACAAACCACCACCTAATAAACGAGCAGTGCTTCCAAATCAGCCTGTTGGACGATAACCTGCTGTTATGTGATTTTTAACTTGGCAAACAATACATACTTGTCTACATCTTTCAGTCCCACGGATTGGTGCATTTACCATCTGATTTTTTTTCTTAATATTAGCAATGCCATCGTTTAATCCGATTTTTCAGAATGCAAAAAGCAAAGCATTTTCTGCTGTGGGTGAGAGGCTTTCAAAGGGAACAAAGAGAACGCCAAAACAGCGACCGGATTGAAATGTGATGATTTTGCTGAATCTGAGAGCGATAAGGGAAGACAGCTTTAAAATATCGTATAAACACCGTTAAAAATCACACATCAGGTTATAGCACACCAGCTTTCGGATCGACGCTCCTTCATCAGATGGTATAAACACCGTGTTCGTCATCGATACTGAGCCGGAAGAATATTGTGTTCTGCTTTATCAGCATGTCGGGTGCTATTGAAATGTGAAGCGAAGTAGTCAAGTGCAGACTGCAGTGTTTGGCCTGGTTCGTTTCAGCTTCTTAAGGTTTAGAAAATTACCCACTCAAGATCGGAAATGGACAGATACAGGTCGGCAAATGAGGGAGAGACAGATCGAGTGAAGTATACATTTGTAATCTAAAAATAAATTAAAATACGAGTATTTTATAAAAGCTTCCTCCTTTTTGTATTTCATTTTGCAATATAAAACGTATCCCTTTTTTTGTAAATTGGCGGACTTTTGAAATTGTAAAAAAGCGGTTGATGATTTGGCGCCGGTACTTTCCGCCCTCCCCGTGCCCTCTCCGGATTGGGGAATGAGGCAGATATCTGATTGGGAATTGAAACAACATGAGGAGGGGCTGAACAATGGGACCAATCAGAAATGGCCGCCCCACCATTCCTCCCGAAGGTATAAGAGGCCCCAATGTGGGCGGAGTGCAGCATTCTCTTTGGAAGTGCTTACGACAACGTGCGGAAAGTCACTGGAAAAGCTTGCTCCAAGGTGAAGTCTCGGTCTTCCCGGGCTGGCCTGCAGTTCCCGGTGGGCCGTGTTCACAGGCTCCTGAGAAAGGGTAACTATGCTGAGCGGGTGGGTGCCGGAGCACCGGTCTATCTGGCTGCGGTGCTGGAGTATCTGACGGCTGAAATCCTGGAGCTGGCCGGCAATGACATTCCTGATGAAGGGCTTATGCCCATCATATCAACTCTCCTACTCCTCAAATGGTCTGACTTGCTGTGCTTTTCCAGCGCCCCAGTTTTAGAATGTGATCTCCAGCATCTGCAGTCCTCACTTTCTCCTACAGTCAATGCTTTGACCAAAAATTAAAGCATACCAAATTCCGTCTTCACTATTCTATCTACCTGCAGCAAGACTTGCAAGGAAATACGAGCCTGCGCTCCACGGTCTCATTGTTCAGAAATACTCCCCAGGACCTTACCACTAAGGGTATAAGACCTACCCTGATTTATCTTTCCAAAATGCAGCACCTTTATTTATCTAAATTAAACTCCATCTGCCACTCCTCGGCCCATTCACCCATCTGGTCAAGGTCCCCTTGTACTCTAAGATAACCTTCGCTGTCCACTACACCTCCAATTTTGGTATCATCTGCAAAGTTACTAACCATATATCTTATGCTCATATCCAAATTATTTATGTAAACACCCAGCACACCACTGGTCACAGGCCTCCAGTCTGAAAAGCAACCCTCCACCATGACTCTCCATCATCTACCTTCAAGCCAATTCTGTGTTCAAATGGCTACTTCTCCCTCTATTCCGTGTGATCTATCCTTGCCAACTAGTCCACCGCGAAGAAACTTGTCAGACACCTTACTGAGGTCCACAGAGATCAAGTCCATCACTCTTCTCTCATAAATCCTCTTTGTTACTTCTTCCAAAAAAGCTCAAGTTATGAATTGGAGAAGCCAGTGTTGGACTGGTGTGCAAATCACACAAAACCAGGAGAATGTTTTTTGAAGGATTATATTTTATTTTGCTCAAAAACTGTATGAAGCTATGTAAAACGCTGCAAAACTATAGACAATTTGTCAGTCTGACATAGCATTCGGATACAAACAGACTTCACAACTGTTGTTTAAAAAGCTGAGCTATCTTGAGAATGTAATTTAAAAGAATTTCTGGAATTTAATTATCAAAAACAGAAACCAGCATATTCCATTATGAAAGATGGAAGTTTTATTCTAAAATTGTTTATTGTACCACATCTCTCTGACACCGGATTCCTTTGGCTATAAACTCTGTGAGCATGGTCCAAATAAACCTGTTGGACTATAACCTGGTGTTGTGTGATTTTTAACTCAATCAATTTAGTAAGACATGACTTCCCACGCACAAAGACATGTTGACTACCCTTTCCAAATAAATATAAATCCTGTCCCTCACGATTCCCTCCAACTACTCGAAAACCATTGATGTCAGGCTCTTTACTCCCTTGGCTTTTCCTTACAACCGTTCTCAAATAGTGGCACCACGGTAGCCAACCTCCAATCTTCCAGAACCTCACTGGCGACTATCAATGATGCAAACAGAGTTCTAGATCTACACCAACCCTCCAAAGACTATCCAAATAGACCCATTTCCCTGACTAATGCACTGAACGTACACATCCCTGAACACTACAGGCAATTTAGCATGGCCACTTCACCTAATTTGCACATCTTTGAATGTGGGAGGAAAGCGGAACACCTGGAGGAAACCAGTGCAGAAATAGGGAGACCATGCAAACTCCACACAGTCACCCGAGGCTGGATTCAGAACCGGGTACTTGGTACTGTGAGGCAGCAGTGCTAACTACTGAGCCATCCCTGGTCACTTGCCCCTAAGTTCTCCTGCACTGACATTTCAGTCACTTGCCCTGCCTTATTTCCCAAGAGTAGGTCAAATCTTGCACCTTCTCTAGTAGGTACATCCACCGACTAGAATCAGAAAATGTTCTTGCACTCAATTAGCAAATTCGTCTCCATCTAAACCCTTAGCATGATGGGAGCCCTAGTCTATGTTTGGAAAGTTAAAATCACCAACCGATACCACTTTATTATTTTTGTAGAAAAGCTTGATTAGATTAGATTACCTACAGTGTGGAAACAGGCCCTTCGGCTCAAAAAGTCCACACCAACCCGCCGAAGTGCAACCCACCCATACCCCTACACTTACCCATTCATCTAACACTACTTGCAAATTTAGCATAGCCAATTCACCTAACCTGTACATCTTTGGACTGTGGTCTCTGGCGCTGTGAGGCAGCAGTGTTAACCACTATGCCACCGTACCGTCCCAAAGGAGTTGATCTCCTTCCAACTTTGTTTTTCTATTTCTCACTGACGACTGGGGGGTGATAGTACAATCCCAATTAGGTGATCATCTCTTTCTTATTTCTCATTTCCACCCAACTAATTTATTTTGATGTCACTTTCCTGAATGTCTTCCCAGGAATGTCCTCACTCAGTACTGCTGTAGTGTTATTCCTTGTCAAAAACGCCAAACCCCCTTTCTCTCTTGCCCCATTTTCTATCCCTCCTATACCATTTGTATCCTGGAATATTAAGCTGCTAGTCCTGTGCATCTCTGAACCACATCTTTGTAATTGCTATGATATGCAAATCCCATGTTTCTAAAATGCCTGGAGTTCACCTGCCTTACCTGTTAGGCCTCTTGCATTGAAACAAATGCAGTTTAATTTATCAGTCTTACCTCAATCATTGCTTTGTTCATGCCTGCCCTAACTGTTTGAATGGCTCCTTTTCCCAGATTGATCTCTTCCCTCACTGTCTTCTTGGTCCCACCCCACCTTACTCCTTTTCATCCCCACCAGCAGCTCTTGCAAATATCCCTACCATTGTATTAGTCATGTTCCAATTCAGGTGCAATCTGTCCTTCTTACGCAGGTACTTCTACACCAAAAGAGATTCCAAAGACCCAACAATGTGAACCCTTCTCCCCTGCACTAGCTCCTCAGCCACACATTAATCTGATCTATTCTCCTATTCCTACCTTCACTAGCTCGTACTAACCTCGAGGACCTCCTTTTTAAATTCCTCCCTAATTTCTGTTATTCTCCCTCCAGTCTCATCTTTTCCCTTTCTATGTCATTAGTTCCAATGTGCACAATGACCTCCTTCTAGTTCCTCTCCCGTCTGAGAATATTCTGCATTCTCACCGAGATACCCTTAATCCTGGCTCAGGAAGGCAACACTCCATTCTGATTTCTCGCTGTGTTCAAATCAACAAAGTTATTGGATGGAACTTCGTATGTTTGTTGGTTTCATTGTATTTACACTGGACTCAACATAAATGAGGAAGTACCAGATAGGCAGCATTGTAACCATTATGGTACCGAAATTATAAAACGATATTCATTTTCCGAACGCTTTCAAGTTTCACAACATCTTTCTGACAGGAAGGAGACCAGAATTGCATGCAATATGTCAACATGGCCTAACCAATGTCCTGCCGCAACATGACCTCCCAACTCCTGTACTCAATACTCTGACCAATAAAGGAAAGCATACCAAACGCCTTCTTCACTATCCTATCTACCTGTGACTCCACTTTCAAGGAGCTATGAACCTGCACTCCAAGATCTCTTTGTTCTGCAACATGCCCTAGGACCTTACCATTAACTGTATAAGTCCTGCTAAGATTTGCTTTCCCAAAATGCAGTACCTTCTTCGCTGTCCACTACACCTCCAATTTTAGTGTCATCTGCAAACTTATTAATTGTACCTCTTTATGCTCACATCCAAATCATTTATGTAAATGACAAAAAGTAGAGGACCCAGCACCGATCCTTGTGACACTCCATTGGTCACAGGCCTCCAGTCTGAAAAACAACCCTCCACCACCCTCTATCTTCTAACTTTCAGCCAGTTCTGTATCCAAATGGCTAGTCCTCCCTATTTTCCGAGATCTAACCTTGCTTACCAGTCTGCCATGGGGAACCTTGTCGAACGTCTCACGGAAGTCCATATAGATCACATCTACTGCTCTGCCCTCATCAACCCTCATCAATCAAAACTCAATCAAGTTTGTGAGACATGATTTCCCACGCATAAAGACATGTTGCATCAATTTTAAAAATGATGACAGTCTTGATCTGATGCCATTTGGAAATCTAAATATTCTTCCATCTATTCCTGACTGTGTGAGTGTCTGCCCGTTTCTCTCCCATCTTGGAAACCTGTGCTGGAAAAGCACTTGGAAACCTCCTCATTCATCATTTTTGGATTGGTTCATGGTGGCTACATTGTCCCCTGTCTTTGCCCCTCTCCTATCTGGTGTTTCTGTATATAAAATCACCTGTGACTGCCACCACCCCCCACCCCCAACCCCCACTCCCCCAACCCTGCCAATGAGATTCCAATCTGTAAGTCACTCCCAGTTAGCTGTTATTCTACATCCAAACATCCTTGATTTGACTCACTCCTGAATAACTTTTATTCTTTATATAGACCACACTATCGAATTGGTAAGATCCCAGATGATAACTCACTCCTAAGTATATGTTATTTCATGTATAAACCATCCTGAAGCCTCAATTGGATTTGAATCTGAAATTCAATCATATGTTAACCACATCAAATTTCTCCAAACGATTTTATATGTAACTCACTCCTCAGTATCAATTTTTCAAAACATAAACTATCTTAATCCCCTCAATTAGATTCCAATTTGTTATTCAATTCCATGCTTCTGTTATTCAAAACATAAATCACTCCGAATGCCTCAATTAGACTCTAGTCTGTAATTCACCCTCAGGGACCTGTTATTCCATAGTAAAACTTCCAGAACCCCAATTAAGATTCCAATCTGTATCTCAATCCCAGATGTCTGCTATTCCATGTAAAAACGACAACGAATTCGTGATTAGAGTCCAGTTTGTATCTTATTCCTGGATATTGCAACAGAAACTACGCTGAACCTTTAAATTAGATTGCAGTCTGTAACTCTCTCCACAGTGTCTACATGTAAACCACCCCAAGCCCCTCAACCATTCTCCCAGCTGCATTGCACTCTCTGGTACGGTTACTCTATATATAAACAACCCCAAACAGCTCCATTAGATTCCAGACTATAACCCAGCAGAGTATAAGCCTATGGTATGGGACCAATTTTAGGCCGTTCAGCCAGTAAAACTTGTTCTGCCATTTGATCGTGACTGACTTGTTTCTCAGCCCAATTCTCCTGCAATCTCCTGTAACCCTTGATCCATTCACAAAATAAGAAATTATCCACCTCTGTCTTAAACACACTCAATGACTTGGACTCCACAGCCTCTTGCAGCAATGAGATCCACAGATTCCCTTGGGTCTAGCTGAAAGAATTCCTTCTCATCTCAGTTCTAAAGGGACATCCCTTCACGTTGAGGCTGTGCCTTCGGGTCCTAGTCTCTCCTATTCGTGGAAACATCTCCATGTCCACTCCAACCGGGCCAATCAATATCTGTAAGTTTCAATCAGATTCTCCCACATTCTTCTAAACTCCATCGAGTCCAGACTCAGAGTCCTCAATCTCTCCTCATAAGGCAAGTTCTTCATCCCTGGGATCTTTCTTGTAAACCCCTCTGGACTCGATCCTTAGATAGGGGCTCAAAACTGCTCACAATGATCCAAATGTGGTCTGACCAGAGCCTTATACAGCCTCAGCAGTACATCCCTGCTCTTGTATTCTAACCCTCCCGAAATGAATGCTAACATTACATTTGCCTTCCTAACTACCAACTGAACCTGCCTGTTAACCTGAAGAGAATCCTGAACTCGGACTCCCAAGTCCCTTCGTGCTTCAGATTTCCGAAACCTTTCCCCATTTAGGAAACAGTCTCCGCCTCTATTCTTCTAATCCCATTGCATACCCTCCCACTGTCATCCATCTGCCAACCGAACCTTAATAGGATCCTGAACTCGGACTCACCCCCGAGGACCTTGTTTGTGCTTCAGGCCTGGCAGCATCTGTCCAGAGACAGACAGAGAGAAAGCGGAGTCAACGTTTCGAGTCCGGGACAGCCGTCCTTCGGGAGAGTGGCCTTTGGTCTTGATGTGCCGCCGCACAATTTCTTGTTCACTCCCACCTCTCTGTCTGTGTGTGTATTTGTGATTATGATTGAGTTTGGCGAGTCCCGGAGCCGGCCCTGTTGTTTCTCTCTCCTGAAAGGGTTGTCCCTTTAAAGAGTCTTTCCCCTGAAGCAGCTGCTAACGGTCACTTGGGGCACGAGGCGGCCGTTAACCGCCATCTCGCGCGGGGCCTGAGGGGGCGGGGCCTGAAGTTAAAATGGCGCCGGGGCCACGCGGGAAGGAAAAGCGCCGAGGGAGAGCGGACTGTGTCAACATGTCCCGTCCCCGAGGGTCAGGATGGTGGTTATTGGGGGGTGGAGGGGGACAGGAGAGATTCCCCCCTCCCAGTGAGGCAGCTTGTACAAACCGCGAGGTCTCTCTCCCCCCCCCCCGTCTCCCTCCATCCCTCCCACCCCCCCTCTCTCTCTCTATAAATGACTGTCCATGATTTGCTTTAACTTTCTATGTTGATTAATCTCGATGGCGCTGTGATTTTGTGCCTCTTTCTGACTCGGTCCCTGTGTGTGTCTATGTCTCTTTCTGTTTCTCCCTGCCTCTCTATGACTCTCTCTCTCTGTGTCTATCTCTCTCTGAGTGTAGGGTGGGAGTACCGTTTGTTGCTGAGCACAACAACAATTCCTGCCTTAGAAAGGTGCTTAACAGATTGGTTTAATCACAGGCATCCCTGTGTCAGGCCTAGAGCGGAGTGCTCACCTGGAAATGAAGTAGTGGAGGGAGACAACACCTTGTTAAACTGCTTGGTTAGACCTCGATTCAATATATTTTCTACAAGGATGGTGAATTTTACTGGGAATACTCCAACCACTGCAGAACCATACACGCAATCATCAACATCAGCAAAAGCTAAGAGGGCAATTGTTACTCTGCTGTTTCTAACCAGGAGGGAGAATCTTCCTAAACAGCCAATTCCTCGCCGTTTCAGTGATCGGTGAGTTTCTAAGCAACTCTATCCAAATCCACATTGTCAGAGCAATATGGTTGCACTGGGGGAGCGTGCGGAGGGAGATTGACCAGGATATTGCCTTGCGGGCTGGAGAGTTTCAATGATGGAAAGAGATTGGAAAGACTGGTTGTTTTCCTGAGAGCAGAGATTGAGTGTGGTGACATGATTGAGATGTATAAGATAATGGGTGTAGATAGGGTAGACAGGAAGAAACGTTTCCCCCCTTGATGGAGGGATAAATGATTGGGGGAGGGCATAGATTAAAAGTGAGGACCAGGAGGTTTCGAGGGGGACGTGAGGGAAAACATTTTCACCCAGAGGGTTGTGGGGAATCTGGAACTCACTGCTAGTAAGAGAGACAGAAATCCTCACTACATTGAATCCAGATTTAGATGTGCACTTGTGATGCCAGGATAGAGTCTATAGTGGTTGGTCTATGACGTTTAACTTGTATTTTTCTGCAGAAATACAAGCTTGGGTAAGGTGAATGGGCAAGGTCTTTTCTGCAGGGTAGGGGTGCCCAAAGCTAGGGAGGGGCATTGGTTTAAGGTGAGAGGGGAAAGATTTAAAAGCGATCTGAGGGGTAACTTTTTCCACTCAGATGGTGGTGCATATTTGGAATGAGCTGCCAGAGGAAGTGGTGGAAGTAGGCACAGAGACAACTTCTAAAGAGATTTGGAAAGGTATATGGATAGGAAAGATTTAGATGGATATGAGCCAAAAGCAAGCAACTGGGACTAGTTTCATTTCATTTGTGAGATCCAGTCGGCATGGACAGATTGGACCGATGGGCATATTTCTGTGCTATATGCCCCTGTGACTGGGAAAATGGTATTAGAGAATAGAGAGTTGGTTGCTTTTGAATTGCATGGATTTAGTTGGCTGAAGGTCCATTTTCTGTGCTGTCGACCTCTGCTTCTACGATTCCTTGTTAAGAAGTCCATCAGAGAAATGTAGAAGCTGAGACATTACAAGCAGATGTTAACACCAAAGATGTTCACAGTAGGATGAGGTTGGGGACAGTGATGGTAACCCTCAGGATGCTGATAGTGAGGTGGGGTGGGGTCAGTGATGGTAACCTCCAGGATGTTGATAGTGATGAGCTGGTTGGCAGTGACAGTAACCCTCAGGATGTTGATAGTGGGGATGGGCAGTGACAGTAATCCTCAGGATGTTGATAGTGGGGTTGGGGACAGTGACTTTAACCCCCCAAGATGTTGATAGTGGGAAGAGGGTGGGGATAGTGATGGTAACTCCCAGGATGTTGAGAGCTGTATGCGGATGGGGACAGTGACGGTCACCCTCAGGATGTTGATAGTGGGGTGGGAATGGGAACAGTGACAGTAACCCCCAGGATGTTGATAGTGCAGGGGGTGGGGACAGTGATCATAACCCCCTGGATGTTGATAGTGATGTGGGAATGGGAACAGTGACCGTTAGCCCCGGATGTTGATAGTGGTGACATTGATGGTAACCCCCGGATGGTGGTAGTGGGGTGGGGGAGGGGAGCATGACGTTAACCTCCAGAATGTTGATACTGCAGGGGGTGGGGACAGTGATGGTCACATCATTGAACATCAAGAGGCAATGGTTGGCCATCCATAGTTAACACAATCTTTGAAAAAGTAGATTTGACAATACAGGAAGACTTTGTAATGATGTGAAATCTCACTTGTTTTATTTCTCCTTTCCATCAATTATTATCCTGTCATCGAAAATAACATCAATGAAAAAAAGAGACAATTTCAGCATCCAATCTTTTATTTCTTCTTTGTCTTGTTTTGTTGCAGTTCCTGTTGCTGGGGTTTCCTCACCCCGGAGCCAATAAACAGTCGTCTCGTTCTAGAATGTGTATTGAGTGTGTAGTGAGGTACTGCACCCTACTTTGAATACTACTTTCAACAGAAAGCCTTAAAGAATGCCATCAGGAATTCCAATTCTAGCTCTGAAGTACAGAGCTGGTTATTGAATCCTTCCAGTCCCAGCACCAAGGCAGATACCAGTGTGTCGCAATCAACAGGGGTCAGAACGATATTTAATATGACCAGTAATTCCATCAACCTCACAGAGCCAGGTAATTCATTCTTCATCCGTTCTTCCATTCTTCACTGGGTGTGACTGAACACTTGACATGAACACTTGGAAAAAAATTGCTTCAGAAACTCAGCAGGTCTGCGGAGAGGGGGAGAGTAACATCCTTTTTCAGATTAGGGAGACCTTCATCGTGTGAGGATTCAAGTCCAGGAGCAGGAGTGACTTGCTACAATTGGACAGGGTGACACCACACTCTGGAGAACTGTATGTGCAGTTTGGGGTCTCCTTACCTGAGGAAGGATATTGTGTCTATGGAGGGAGTGCAGCAAAGGTTTCCCAGACTGATTCCTGGGATGGCAGGACTGACAGATGGAGAGAGATCAGATCAGCTAGGATGATATTCATTGGAGTTTAGAAGAATTAAGGGGGAGTCTCATAGATGCCTATGAATTTGAACAAAGATGAGACAGAGTAGACACAGGGAGGGTGTTTCTGGTGACCGGATGGAGAGTCCAGAACCAGCGGGTCACAGCCCAAAGGAGACGGTGCAAGATTGAGATGGGGAGAGATGTCTTTATCCAGAGAGTGGGGAGAATGTGGAATTCTCTGCCACAGAAAGCAGTCATGACCAGAACACTGAATGTTGTTCAGGAAGGAGTTGGATAGAGTTCTTAAGAGCGAAAGGGAGAGCGCGGGGAGACACGGGACCAAGTTAGGTGATCAGCCATAACTCCATTGAATGGGCCGAGCAGGCTGTGGAGGGGCCAAATTGTTTCTCTACGAATGGCACAGTTGCCGCTGGCAGGTAGAGGACAAAGGGAGGTTTTGCCTCGATTATATATAGGCCGTGAGAATGAGGGACATTAATTTCTAGCTGACAATTTAGAGAGAGTGGGTGCAGAGTGATCTTTTGGGTTTAGCATTGAAGAGTCTGGGTTGGATTGATGGGTTGTTATTAATGAGACAGGCTGCACAGAAACAGTGAAGCCACTGCGATGGTGGGGGTTTGGAGCGAATTTCACAGACACAAGGTTATCCTTCCGAATGGACGGGTGTTAGCAGAGGGTCAGGGCAACAGGGAATAGGAAACACTAAGATTGGTGTTTGCTGAAGGAATGATGTTATTGATAGGAAATCGCTCTCTGAATCCAGCACAGGAACACAGCGCTGAGATGGCAGCACTCATTGTCCCAATGTTTCTGATCCTTTCTCTTGTCACATGGCTTCACATTAAACTCTGGACCAGGAAACAAGGTGGGTGAGACACTCTGGCAGGTAATGTTGGTGTTCGTTCTCCAGTCGGGATTCGACATGGGTTTCAAACTATAGTTGCTCACATAGAGTGTATGAGGGTGTGTGTATGAGAGAGTATGAGTGAGAGTGTGTTTGACTGAGAGTATGAAGGTGTGCAAGTATATGAGAGAGAGAGACACGCACACATTTCACACACGCAAATGCACTCACTTCTGCAGTGCATCTTGTAGACAACAATTGAGAAGACAAACACCATCCAGAGATAACACAACACATGTTTGATTGGCACTGTATCCACAAATATCCACATGCTCCACTACCCGTGCTCAGTAGCAGCAGTGTGTATCATCTATGAGATTCACTGCAGAAATTAACCAAAGGTCCTCAGGCAGCACCTTCCAAATCCACAACCAGTTCCATCTAGAAGGGCAAGGACAGCAGATACATGAGAATACCACCTCCTGCAAGTTTCTCCCTGAGCCACTCATTATCCCAACATGGAAATATCTTAGCTGTTCATTTAGTGTTGCTGGGTCAACATCCTGCAGTTCCCTTTCTAATGGTATTGTGGGTCTACCTACAGCACAGGGGCTGCAGTGGTTAAATAAGGCAGCTCACTACTTCCTTCTCAAGGGGCTAACGAGGGATGGATAATAAATTCTTGGCCCAGCCAGTGATTTCCACAACCCACAAGTGAATTTAAAAACAAATAATAAAACACTATGTGGGAATATGGGCAGGCTGAACAAGTGGCAGATGAAATTCCTTGGGGAGACATACAAAGTAATGGACAGCACAGATATAAAGTAAAGGTTAACATTGGAATGCTTGTTGCTTGCACATCAGTCAAAGAATCCAGATTCATTTGCTAGCAGGAGAAGCTGAATATTTACAGTAAAACTTTCCCATGTTCTTTCTCTCTCATTTTCTCCAGCTGATTCTTCCAACAGTTCTCGATGGCACAGGTAAATTAGTGAGGTGTTTAGCAACTTCGAACAGCATTCAAACACTGTCCAAATAACCTGAAAATCACTCTGGGGTGCAAACCCAGCAATTTTACATTTGTTAGACAATTTGGAGCAAATGGACCCATTGTGTCTGACTCGTTTGCAAATCTAAAGTACAATAGTTCAAATCGAGGACACACTATCAATTTCCGTTAGGCACTGAACTGAGCGTTGGTCAGTCTCGTCAGTGGTGAGGCTATCCATTGTAGTTGGAAGAATTGAAAAAGGCAAGTTGTCATCTGAATGGGAGAGAAAGTTCAAATTGTGTTGGTGCAAAGGGAGCAGGGTGTCTTTGTGCATGAATCTCAAAGTAGTATACAGCTACAGTGGGTCATAAGGAAGGCAGTTATTGCGAAAGGAATGGAGTATGAAAGTAGGGAAATGTTACTGCAACTGGACAAGGTATTGGGGTTTCCATATCCAGACTATTGCAGACAGGTTTGGTCCCCTTACTTGAGGAGGGATGTAGTTGAATTAGGAGGAGTTCAGAGGAGGTTCGCTGAATTGATTGCCAAGATGAAAGGTTAGTCTTGTACAATTTTGATCTCTAGAGGACAGATGCAGTTATACTGGAAGTAGTTCTGAAGAGATTCACTCAATCATTTTCAGAGATGAAGGGTGTTACTCTGGATTTTGGAAGATATAACCCTCAATTAGTTCTAAGATGCTAAAGTGGGGATTGACAAAGGAGATGGAGAAAGGATGTTTGCTCATGTGGGACAATCTAGAATGAGAGGTTATTGTTTTAGGATAAGGGACTGGGCAGACTGAAAATGGAGATAAGGAGGAATGAAATCTCTCAAATGAGGAGGGGGTTGTACATCTGTGGGAACCCGCCACCACCACCCAGGACACTGACTAACGTTCTGTCTGTCTCCTCTTTCAATTTATGCAGTGATGGGTCAAAGAGAGTGTGAGCAGCTAGGTGGATTTGAGGCTGAGATGGGATCAACTACAATTGTATCAAATAGGCGAGCAGTTTTCTGAGGGGCCAGATGGGCTCAACCTGATCCTAGCCTGAATGTTTTTGTGGAGTTATAGAGTCATAGAGATATACAGCATGGAAACAGACCCTTCAGTCCAACACGTCCATGCCGACCAGATATCCCAACCCAATCTAGTCCTACCTGCCAGCACCCAGCCCATATCCCTCCAAATCCTTCCTATTCATACGCCCATCCAAATGCCTCTTAAATGTTACAATTGTACCAGCCTCCACCACATCCTTTGGCAGCTCATTCCATACACGTACTACCCTCTGCATGAAAAAGTTGCCGTTTAGGTCTCTTTTATATCTTTCCCCTCTCACCCTAAACCTATGCCCTCTAGTTCTGGACTCCCCGACCCCAGAGAAAAGATTTTGCCTATTTATTCTATCCATGCCCCTCATAATTTTGTAAACCTCTATAATGTCACCCCTCAGCCTCCGACGCTCCAGGGAAAACAGCCCCAGCCTGTTCAGCCTCTCCCTGTAGCTCAGATCCTCCAAACCTGGCAACATTCTTGTAAATCTTTTCTGAACCCTTTCAACTTTCACAACATCTTTCCAATAAGAAGGAGACCAGAATTATTTTGTTGGTTAGTAGCAAGGAAATGAAACAAAATGACACGGAGGGAGAAAATGAAGTTTGACTTACAAAATAGGTTTTAATTCGTCAACACTGGAAAATAAAGACAAAAATTGATCTAATACAAATTTGGTGAAGGACACTGTGTGAAAGAAATGGAAAGACAATACAAAATAGGGGGGTAAAGTTCTAAAAGGTGATGCAGGAACAGATGGAGCTGGGGGTATATGTGCACAGATCAGTGAAGGTGGCATAACGGGGAGAGGGGTTAATAAAACACACAGCATCCTTGGCTTCATTAATCAGGGCCGAGAGTCCGAGAACAGGGAGGTGATGTTGAACTTGTACAAGACCCTTGTTAGACCTCACCTGGAGTGTCAGAGCGAGAGAGTAACAACTGATAGGTGATGGTTTAACCTGAGCGTTACCATGCCTCAGACAAGGGTAGAGGTGGGGAAGGACAGTCCTTCATGGTAACCTCAGCCAGTGAGAGATTCAAACCCATGCTGTCGATGTTACTCCACATTCCAAACGAGCCATCCAGCCAAGTGAGCTAACCCAACACCCAATACATAACAGAGAGCAGAAAATAAATTAATTCTGGAGACAGCACAAGTATTGAATGGAGAATATTAGATCATTTTGGAGATGCATCTTTGTTCTGTTGGGTATTTCTTTATATGTGTGTTACACCTTACAGGCAACAGTAGCTGAATTTAGAAATACATTTGACAAAAGGAGTTGGCCTTCTGTTACCCAGGCTGGTTTTGTTCTGTTCTGGACACCTTACTGAAGGAAAGATGTTCAAATCCTGGAACAATTTTGTCCTGCTCAATTACTCAAATGTCCAACATTGCTTCTATGTCTGTACTCAAATATACACTTCATATTTATATTTGTTATAACAATGTAACACCATGATCGGTTTGTTCAAATTGATTGTAACTTTAAAAATGCCAAATCTACATATGAATTTGATGCAGCTCATAAATGTGTATTTATTATAAGCATACAGGCTAACCTGCTTCTAATCTTTTATGAATGATAATTGGCTTTGAATAACAGAATTTACTGTCACTGAGGTGGTAAACACTGAGAACAGGGTAAAATAATGTACATTTATATATCGGCAGTTGTGTTTAACTCTTGGGTTGAATGTGTACTTCTGGAAATGGAGCTCAATGTGTGTCTGACTCAATCCGCTTAGTGGAAAGGATATTCTCCTCTCTGACAGTAGTAACATACCTGCTGGATGTGAGAAGCAGCTGGTCATTCTTGGATTGATCCATCAAATATTTGCCTGGAGAAAGACAAAAGAGAGAGCTCCTATAAATCACTGGCAGCTGAGTAGGAAGACATCAAATGATCAATGCAATATTCAGGTCATGATCATTATAATTCTTTGTTTTTGAACAGGGCAAGGAGAACAGTGCAGATCCTGGTTCCACTCGAGCCCTGACTCCTTCCAGTTTTTTCTGTTTCCCAAATTCTAAAATATTTCAGTGAGATAAAATAAACTCACCAACATATGGACATCTCCACAAATGGAATGATTACACAGTTCAATTTCCAGCTCCCAACACATTAACTGTTGAAAAACAAATACTAGGCACGATTTCACATACTTGGATACGTTTACCCGGTGCCTTCTATATTTATTCTACACAGGATTATCACATTTGTTTCTATTGTCCTTTATTTCAATGTCTATTCGCAATGAACATCGTGAAACAGAAAGGCTCATGCCCGAAATGTCGATTCTCCTGGTCCTTGGATACTGCCTGACTTGCTGCGCTTTTCCAGCAACACATTTTCAGCGTGAAACAGAAGCCAAACAATGAATTTCCATCCGTGTTTATGGGATTGCAAACCACAAGAATGTCCCACAGCAGCTTTTTCCCGCTCTGCCTCCCTCAGCAGGCCCACACACAGCCCGAGAAAGGCCTCTCTCTTGCCCCCCAACCCCCGCCCCCGTCCGGTTACTCCACGTGCTGGGACCAGTTCCTGCTCCGCTCGGCCTCTGACAAACAGCCCCCGAACCGGGAGAATGGAACAGAACAGAGAACTTCCCTGAACTCACCCCGAAACAGTCCCGGTCTCGGAGCCCCCTCTGTGTCCCAGGCTCCCATCCCGATGTGCCGCTGGAAGGAGCCTGCTGTTCCCTCGCTTCCCTGGGCGCTGATCTCTCCATTGCGGTCTGTTTCAAACAAACCTCTTACACTCACTGAGTAAATGCTCCTCAATGGCAGCGCTGGCAGAGGCTCTCACGCATGCGCTCCTCTGGTCAGGAACAATCAGCATTGGGGAGGGCGAGCGTACGATGTTTTCCCCAAAATTCCCAGAAACAAACATCAATTGGTCATTTCCCTAATTCTCCCAGTTTGACCAAAGGAACTGGGGCTGTGGGGGAAAGAGCAGATAACGTTTCGAGCTGGGACATTGTCCCTTTGTGAAGCTCCAATGGCACTCATTCCCGGGTCATGTTAATAACTCCTCCCTCCGGCTCACTGGTCAATCTGATCAGGGAGCGGGGAAGCTGGCGGCCAATCGGCCCATCATGTTTGCTCCCCCATTCGATAACATCACGTCTGATCGAATGTTAACTGTGGTATTTAATCCTGCTGACCCCATATCCACAAATATTAACTCAAAGTATCATACAGAGAGATGGAATAAGTGGACCAGTCTTACGAAGGCAGAAAATAACTGATGGAGAGAGCCTTGCGTCACAGTGTCAGTGCTTATTTCTGGGTCAGGAGGCCCGTGGAAAAGTCAGACTTGGTGTGCAATAACATCTCTGGGACTCGGTTTAGTTTATCGTGGATGACAGATTTTAGTGTCAGGTATGCTGTAGACAGAAACTTTGTGATGCATTGTATGCCACAACGAGACACCCCCAGCTGTTTTTGTTTATTCACTCCGAACGTGGATGTCGCTGACTGAGCCTACCATTTATTCTCCATCCCTTTGAGAAGGCGGTGTTGAGCCACCTTCTGGAACAGCTGTTGTCCATGTGCTGCCCACAATGCCATGAATAGGGAGTTCCAGGGTCTTGATCCAATGACAGTGAAAGAAAGAGGTTTTATTTCCAAGTCAGCATGGTGAGTGCCTTAGTGGGGAACTTATCCGACATCAAGGCGGTGTTCCCTGACATCAGCTGCCTTTATCGTTTTAGATGGAAGTCGTTGCGATTTCGAAGGTCCTCCTTTTACAAATAACAAAACTCGAATCTCTTTGTCAACGGCATAGACGTCTCTCTGGTCGATAGCGTGAAATCAGGATAGTGTGTTGCCTCCCTGGTGTAAGGATCAAGGATATTTCGGAGAGAGTGCAGGATATTATCAAAGGGACGTACATATTGGAACTACCTACATAGGAAGGGAAAGGGATGAGATTCTGAAGGAAGAATAAGGAAGAGGGGCAAAAATTTAGAAAGGAGTTCATGTTTGGTAGTAATATCTAGGTTACTCCCACTGCTACGAGCGACTGAGGGTAGGAATACGATGATAGAGCAGCGGAATGCCCGACTCAGGAGCTGGTGCAGGGGAGAGGTGTTCAAATTTTTGGATAATTGGAATCTCTTCTGGGAAAGACGTGACTTGTAGAAAAAAAGGATGGAATACACCTGAATTGGAGGGGATCTACCATATTGGCAGGGACATTTCCTTGAGCTGCTGGGGACGGGTTAAATTAGCAAGGTGTGGGCATGGGGTGAGGTCAGTGGGAACCGGGGAGATAGTGAACAAAGATATCAATCTGAGGCTGGTGAGTCGGTAAGTCAAACACCCAGGGCAGACAGGAACGTAGCAGAGAATGTGGTTGGATTGATAACTTAAACTGCATTTATTTCAATGCAAGAGGCCTAACAGGGAAGGAGGATGAACTCAGGACATGGTTAGGAAAATGGGATTGGAATTGGGATATCATAGCAATTAGAAAGACATGGTTTGGGGATGACACAACTGGCAGCTTAATGTTCCAGGAATCAAATGTTATAGAAAGGATGGGGGGAGGGGTCAGCAAGAGAAAATGGGGAGTGACATGTTTGGTAAGAGATAAGATCACATCTTTACTGAGGGAAGATATTCCTGGACTTATATCCATGGAAATTATTTGGATGGAAATGAGAAATAAGAAAGGGTTTAATCATCTTATTGGGATTGGACTGTAGACACCTTAACAGTCAACAGGATATTGAGAAACAAATTTGTCAGGAGATCGTAGATCTGCAGGAATAATGGTGTGGTTATGGTGAGGGAGTTGAACATTCAAACATAGATTATGGCTGCCATATTGTTAATGGTTTAGACAGAAAGACATTTCTTAAGTGTGTACAAGAAAAGTTTCTGATTCAGTATGTGAATGTATTTTCTAGACAAGGTGTAAATCTTGACCTACTCTTGTGATATAATGATGTGTCAGTGGGGGAGCACTTTGGGGCCAATGACCATAATTTTATTAGTTTTAAAACTCTGATGGAAAAGGATAGACCAGATCTAAACATTGTTTTTCTAATTTGGAGGAAGGCCAATTTTGAGAGTATTGTGCAAAAACTTTCAAAAGTTGACTGACGGGAAAACCTTAGAAAATGAGGGTACAGAGACAGTATGTTCCTGTTTGGGTGAAAGGCATGCCTGGTAGGTGTAGGAAGTGCTGCATGAGAAAAGAAGTTGAGGTTTTGGTCCAAATAAAATGGAAGCATATGTTAGTTAAATTCAGGAGAGGTTGAGTGAATCCTTCGAAGAGTATAAAGGCGGTAGGGATATACTTGAGAAGGAAATGAGGAGGGCAAAAAAGGGACATAACATACCTTTGGCAAATATGTTAAGGAGAATTCAAATAGATTTTAATAATACATGAAGGTCAAAAGGGTAACCAGGGAAAGAAGATGGCCCCAAGGCAGCCTACGTGTAGAAGAAAAGGAAAAGTGGGAGATAATAAGCGAGTGCTTACAGAGGAGAAGGAAGTGGAAGATATAGAATATGGGGAAACAGGTAGTGACATCTTTAAAAATGTCCATAATACAGAGGATTATTACTGCTGGATGATTTTAAACGGAAAAGGTGGATAAAGCACGAGCACCTGATCTGGCGAACCTGGAAAATTATGATAGGCTAGGGATGTGATTGTTGGGCCCCTTGAGTGGGCGGCACGGTGGCACAATGGTTAGCACTGCTGCCTCACAGCGCCAGAGACCCGGATTCAATTCCCGACTCAGGTGACTGACTGTATGGAATTTGTACATTCTCCCTGTATCTGCGTGGGTTTCCTCCGGGTGCTCTGATTTCCTCCCACAGTCCAAAGATGTGCAGGTCAGGGGAATTGGTCATGCTAAATTGCCCGTAGTGTTAGGTAAAGGGGTAAATGTAGGCGAATGGGTGGGTTGCGCTTCAGTGGGTCGATCTGGACTTGTTGGGCCGAAGGGCCTGTTTCCACACTGTTAGTAATTGAATCTAATCTTGCTGAGATATTTGTATCATCCATAATCATAGTTGAAGTGCAAATAGGCTGGAGGCCGGCTAACGTGGTGCCACTATTTAAGAAAGGTGGTAAGGAAAAGCCAGGGAACTATTGATCAGTGAGTGTAACATCAACAGTAGGCAAACAGTTGAGGGACAGTGAGAGATAGGATTACATCTTTTTGAAAGGCCAGGATTGATTAGGGGTAGTCAACATGACTTTCTATGTGGGAAGTCATATATCGTGAACTCGACTGAGATTTTTTTGAATTGGTAACTGATGAGGGCAAAGTGGTGGATGTGATCTATATGGCCTTCAGTAAGGCGTTTGACAAGGTTCCCCATGGGAAATTGGTTACCAAGATTGGATCACACGGAATACAGGGAGAACTAGCCATTTGGATACAGAACTTGTTCAAAGACAAAGGGTGGTGGTGGAGGGATGCTTTTCAGACTGGAGGCCTGTGACAATTGTTGTGCTACAAGGATCACTGCTGAGTCCACTGCTTTTCATCATTTACATAAATGATTTTAGTTAAAAAATGACAACACCAGGTTATATTCCAACAGGTTTATTTAGAAGTACAAACTTTCAGAGTGCTGCTCCTCCATCAGGTGTCTGGATTTAGAAAGCTTGTACTTCCAAATAAACCTGTTGGACTATAACCTGGTGCAGTGTCATTTTTAACTTAGCACACTCTTGTCCAGCACCTACACCTCCACATTCTTACGAATGATTTGGATGTGAGGTTGCAGGTATTGTTAGTAAGTTTGCAGATTACACAAAAATTGTAGGTGTAGTAAACAGCAAAGAAGGCTACCTCAGAATACAGCAGGATCTCAATCTGATGGGCCACTGGACCCAGGAGTGACATATTGAGTTCAATTTAAATCAATATGAGGTGCTGCAATTGGAAAGGCAAATCAGGGCAGGACTTACACACTTAACATAAAGGTCCTGTGGAGTGTTGCTGAACAAATGGAATGCAGGTTCGTTGTTACTTGAATGTGGGGTTATAGTTAGATAGAATAGCAAAGAAGGCATTTGATTTGTTTTCCTTTACTGGTCAGAGCTCTGCATATGTGACTTAGGAGAACATGTTATGGGTTTACAGAACATTGGTAATGCCACTTTTGGAATATTATATGCAATTCTGGTCTCTCTCCTATAAAAAAGAATGTTGTGAAACTTGAAACGACTACTTAAGATAATTTTTGGTCCAAAGAAAAGGCCTACAATTTGGGAAGAAATATAGGGAGACGGGAAGGCTGCAAACAGATCCAAATTCAGCAAATGATTGCAAAAAGGGATTTAACTAACAAAGAACAAATGAAGAAGAGAGTAATGTTGTGGAAACCATTTTATAAAAAAAACCTGCTAAAACACTAATAAGTGTGTAAAGAGAGAAATGAACATAAATAGGTTGACAAAGAGGACCACATGCCACTTACAACATTAAAGAGGGAAGTTCAAAATGGGGAACAAAAATGTCTCAAAAACGTTAACATACTATTGTTCTCTGTTCACAAATGTTCACACAACTAACACAGTAGTGATATTGGTGAGTTTAGTGAAAGGCAAGAACTGAACCAAATCAGTATATTTGGGAAATGATGTTGGGACATTGGATAGGATTGAAGGTTGGGAAACACCAGTCCTTGATCATCTACGTCCCAGAGTATTTAATGTAGTGGACTGAGTAATACTGGATGCAGTGATGGTCATGTTCCAAGATTCCATAAGCTCTGCAATAATGTACACAGATTGGGGGCTAGGTAGTATAAGCAATCCAATCGAAAAGGGAGGCAGGTATAAAATTGTGAACGATAGACCAGTCAGCCTGCAGGGAAAAAATCAAATTGAAAGCTTCAATTGCGAAGCATTTGACAAAACAGTATTCAGGATCAGTGCACACTGTTCTGTCTTCTAAGCTTGATAAACCGACTGGCCATCTTTGAGGATGCAAACAGTGGAGCTGATGAGAGTGTAACAGTTTCTGAGGAGAAAAACTACAACTAACTCCCTGGACACGGCAGCAAAAGTTGAAAGGAGGAGAAATTCTATCCTTTCACACTTACATTTGGTGATATTTTTGGCGTGTGACTGTGTGAATGTGAATATTGTGTCAGAGAGACCGTCGGAAAAGGGCGGACGGTTAGTCGAACGTAACTGTGTTTGTGTGTCCATGAATATTATGATATTTCTGGGTCTCTCTTGTGAAAATCAAAAACATTTTCAATTCAACTTATTCCCCGGCTCCCCCACTAGACCCCAAAGGTAGAATTTAAGACAATATATTCGTTGATTTCAAGATTTTAGTCAAAATGTACCGACAATGTCAGCGTTCAGCTCAAACAGCTCGATCTGTACGGCAGCACAATGCGTTTAACTCGACAGCGGAGCCATCTTTTCGAGTGAAAACTTTTCAGTCGCAAACCTTCCCGCGTCTGGGTCAGGAGCGATCCAGCCTGGCTCTCTGGAAATGCGGAATTTCAGAGGAATCGGAGAGTTTAGGCCGTTAGAGAAACACAGAGAGGCAGCACGAGCAGGAAGCTGACGGCAGGTTGTCCCTGCGCCGTCCGCTCGCTGCCTTGAAGTTGCTCAGCGCCGCCGCCAGCAGCTTCATTGCTGACCCAGTTCAGACTGACCCAGAGAGAGATTCAGCGCAGAGTTCTCAACATGAGCGACAGTGCAGCCACCGAAACGGCGCCTCCAGCCTCCGCTCCCACTAAAGCCAAGGCACCCAAGAAGAAGGCGGCGGTTCCCAGGAAAAAAACACCCGGTCCCCAGTTGGGCGAGCTGATTCTGAATGTTGTCGGAGATATCAAGGATCGCAAAGGGGCGTCTCTGTCCGCAGTAAAGAAGGCGCTAGAGCGAAGTGGGATCGATGTGGGAAAGCGAAAGACACAGATCAAGATGAGTATCAGGAGGTGCCTGGCGAACGGCTCCCTTGTTCTGGTCAAGGGCCAGGGCGTCTCCGGCTCCTTCAAACTCCCAAAGAATCCAGTCAAGGCAAAAGCGGGAAAGAAGGCGGGAACATCAGCGGCCGCCAAGAAACCGGCGGTGAAGAAATCACCGGCCAAGAAAGCGACAGCGAAGAAATCCCAGGCCAAGAAAGCGACAGCCAAGAAATCCCCAGCCAAGAAAGCGATAACCAAGAAATCCCCAGCCAAGAAAGCGAGCGGCAAGAAGACGGCACCGCCAAAGAAAGTGGTGAGCAAAGCAGCGCCAAAGAAACGGACTCCCGTGAAGAAGGTGAAAAAGGCCAAGGGTCCGAAAGCCCCCAAACCCCTCAGCAAACCGGCTAAAGGCAAGGCCAAGCCCAAAGGGAAAGTAACCAAGACAGCAGCAAAGAAATGAACCAGTCAGTGTAACATGTAACCATCTGAACCCAAAGGCTCTTATCAGAGCCACCCACAAATCTCAGGAAAGAGCTGAGGCCGGATCCAATGTTCCCTGTCCCGACGCCAAACAAATCTACCTGAGATGTTAATTGATCTGAATAACTGAAATACACACTCATGCCATGGTTTACGAGAGCGGCGACCTGTGAATGGGAAAGGTATCATATAGAGAGAGTTTATTGATCTCCGTCTAGTTATTTCACTTCGCGACTTATAGCTACCGAGTCACGAATGTGACATAGTGTAGTATTTGTATTTCATTGACCCGTTCAGGAGTGTTACTTTGTTCAGTTTTGATAGACCCTGCGGATGTTTTCATGGCGTGTTCCTTCCATCTGCCTCTTACAGACAGTTCACGCAGCAATCCCACATTGTCGTCGGGCTCGTTACAATCTGGGGGTAATACACAAAAAAAACCCAGGGGCGACACGGTGGTTCAGAGGTTAGCACTGATGCCTCAGCGCCATGGACTTCTGAGTGGAGTTTGCACATTCTCCCCGTTCAGTTTGCCTGGGCTGTTTTAAACCCCGCCTTTCCTCCTGCTTGTGACAGGCAGATCAGGCAATGATACCGCCTCCTGCCCGCGCTGATTGCTAATTAGGTTTTAACGAGTTACTATAAAATATTAAATTCTATCTGAGTTGCAGACCGATTGTGTTTTGCGTTTTAATGGTTACTTTAATCTCAAAGTTTGTGAGGGTGAATTCGGCGGGTATTTTGAAATTGACCAACTGTCATTTCCAGTGAACCAATCAGATTCCAACAATTCTTTTCCTGCCCTTTCTGTCCCTTCCAGAGCTGCTTTTCTGTGGGCTGAGAGACAGGGTTGTATCCAATCCCAGCTCTGGGGGGGGCGGGCTCTCCATTCCCTTCAACACGCAGCACGGCAGGAGCCTCAGCTTTGACAGCAGCAGCCTGTGTGTGTTACAGAGAGTGGAAGAGAATGGCCAGAACCAAGCAGACAGCGCGCAAATCCACCGGAGGGAATGTTCCCCGCAAGCAGCTGGCGACCAAAGCGGCCCGCAAGAGCGCTCCGGCCACGGGCGGAGTGAAGAAACCCCATCGCTACAGGCCCGGCACGGTGGCTCTGCGGGAGATCCGCCGCTACCAGAAATCCACCGAGCTGCTGATCCGCAAACGTGCTTTCCAGCGCCTGGTGCGAGAGATCGCTCAGGACTTCAAGAACGACCTGCGCAGGGCCCGAGTAAAACATTAATAGGGAGTCAGTTGAACAATAAAGTTAGTAAACAATAAAGCACCAGTCAAGCGATTGCAGACGTTGGAACATGGCTTTGAATGATATTAAAAGGGACAGGCGTCACGTCAGTAATACATTTCAGGGGATCTCGTTGAAGACACAGATCGCACAAGCGGCAGTGATTAGAATATACGCCGCTGTGAATGTTATATAACTTTCACATGCTTCATTATAGTAGCGCAGTATTAATTCCGGGATTAAATTCCCTCTGTGCCCCTTGGTGTTCCCACCAGCTGTAACTATATGATCATTGCTGAGAAAGCAGGCGGGAAAACATGGCGCCAAATCATCAACCGTTTTCTTTCAAATTTGAAAATCCTGCCAAAATGTAGATTCGAGAAGGAAGCATTCGTATTTAGTCATTAATTTGCAATTTTTTTTCCAGTAATGAGTCTAGAAGCTATTTGAAAGATTCGAGATTGTCTTCGGAGGGAATGAATAACATCATTCAGCCCTGTGAGGATTTCACGAAAGTTCTTCGGCGCAATGCGCATTAATAACGAACACCGCCTTTAGATATTATTTTAATACCGTGCCCCCTTTATTGCAAAAGCTCATTAAAAATCACAGTCCGGCAACTGTTCTGGTTCGATCTCGGTTCATTTTGAAAGCTTCTAACAGACAGCAGAAAGCCTCATTTACACTATTCTGCAACACAACGGAACCCGCGCGGAGTTTTGGAAATTAAAATAAAAATGTGTAATGTATCTATCCATGGGTCTGTAAGAAAAGGAGCACTTCTTTTGTTTCCGAGTGGTGACACTCAGGGCTCACACCCCAACCACGGCTTGTCCCTCCTGGAATAATCAAATATTAGAGAGTGACTTGACAAATAGCAGCAAACAGAAAGAAATCAAAGATTCAATGGTATTTAATATGCTTCCGAGAGGCAGAGAAGAGAGGGCACATTCTCCACTCTGATGTCAGCGCCAAATCATCAACACTTTTCCTTCCAATTTGAAAAGCCCGCCATTTCACAAATAACGGAGTATGTTTACGTAGAAAAATGATGTATATAAAAAGGAGAACGTTGCTTAGAGGGGAATTCATCAACACTTGTTAATTAGGTTATAAATATATACTTCAGACAATCTCTCTCGCTCATTCATTTGCATCTCTCCCTATTTTTTTTCTCTCTGGACCTGAAGAACTGGCAGAAACAAATACACGCGCCAAGAACTGCAATCTGCAATTAATCTCTTCATTTCACATTTCGGAAGCACTTCAATATGTTGATTCAACATTACAGAACGTTCTTCCGACTGAGCTCGTTAATCGTCTTTAGACATTATTTTAATTTGCACTAGTTCTGACATCAGCAAAAATTCCACATTCACTGTCCCAGTCCTGCAACTGCTCTGGCTTGATCTCGGTTCATTTTGATAATCTCTCACCGACAGCAGAAAGCCTCATTTACTGTAATCTGAAATCGGAGAAAACAACGCCAGAGACCCAGTTTCGAGTCTACTAGACATAGAACTAAAGGCATGGACCGTATCTGCTCCTAGTACTCAAAGACGGAGACACGTTTCTTTTTGGTTTGCCTGGGGAAATATTCACCGTTCCTATCCCACCGTGAATAGTGGCTCTGGAACTGACATTTTAAGTACTCATCCAAATACTTTTTAAAGGCTAAGGTTTCTGGTCTCCACTACCTTCGCATGCAGTGTCTTCCAAACTTCCACCACTTTCTGAGTGAAAAGATTTTTCTGAAATTCCCTCAATATCTTCACATCTAACCCTTCACCATAGCGAGAATCCTTACCATATCATCACCCAAGCACCACTTGTGATTGCTCGCTCAAACAAGGAAAACAGCTTCTCTCTATTCATCCTGGCCCACAAGCCTCATAAATCGTTTATACTTTATTCACGTGTTCCCACCGCAGTCATCTCTGCTCGAGAGGAAACATTCCCTTTTTTGGAAATAATATTTGTGCTTTAATCCCAATCCCCGCTATTGCGCTGGATTTATCGCCGCTGCTGTCACAGTCAGTTTAATGTGTATAATTTATTCCTGCATCCTTAGGCGCATGCACGATGCTGGCCTTCCTCCAAAGCTGACTGTTCTCTGACGAAAGGAGCGCATGCGTGAGGCCTTCCTCCGCCGCTGTCATTGAAGAGCATTTACTCAGTGAGTGCAAGAGGTTTGTTTGAAACAGACCGCAATGGAGAGATCAGCGCCCAGGGAAGCGAGGGAACAGCAGGCTCCTTCCAGCAGCACATCGGGATGGGAGCCTGTGATACAGAAGGGGCTCCGAGACCGGGATTGATTCGGGGTGAGTTCAGGGAGAACCGGGGGCTGTTTGTAAGAGGCCGAGCGGAGCAGGAACTAGTCCCGGAACTTGGACTGAGCGGGCTGGGGGGAAGAGAGAGGCCTTTCTCGGGCTGGGTGTGGGCCTGCTGAGGGAGGCAGAGCGGGAAGAAGCTGCTGTGGGACATTCTTGTGGTGTTTTATTACCTAAACTCTGATGGAACTTCATTATTTGGCTTTTATTTCATGCTGTTTGTTGCGAATAGACATTGAGTAGTAGGTAATTAAAGGACACTATCTAAATGTGAGAGTAGTGCCTGTTGTTCTTCCTTCAACAGTTAATGTATTGGGAACTGAATATTGAACTTGCAGATGGTGGTTAGTTTTTGTACATTCGTAAATTGTTTTAGAATTTCGCTAACAGAAAAAAAGACTGGGAGGAGCTCAGAGCTAGACTGTAACTATTCCTTGCTCTGTTCATCTTGTCCGGTTTAAAAATAAAGAATTATCATGGTCATGACCTGAATATTGCATTGATCAGTTGATTGCTGCTTAAAAATGTGTTGCTGGAAAAGCGCAGCAGGTCAGGCAGCATCCAAGGAACAGGAGATTCAACGTTTCGGGCATAAGCACTTCTTCAGGAATGGAGAAGCTGATCAGTTGATGTCTTTCTACTTAGCTGATGGTGATTTACAGGAAATATCCCTCTTGTCTTCCTCCAGGCAAATGATTGATGGACCAAGACAATGTAATATTTCCTCAGAACAAAGCCAAGTGTGACCAGTGCTTTTAACAACCAGCAGGTATGTTACTCTTGTCAGATTGGAGAACATCCTTTCCACAGTCAGAGTGGATTGAGTCAAATACACTGAGCTTAATTTCCAGAAGTATACATTCAATCCAAGAGTCAAACACAACTGATGCAATATATTTCTTGATTTCTCCCTATACTCAATGCACAACAACTCAGTTCCAATAAATGCCATGATGCTTAGTCAATTATCATTTGCAATATCAGAAGAGGGAGAGATTGTATCCTCTTATGAAATATACATTCAGGAACTGTATTAACTCCAGATGTAATGCAGGCAATTTTAAAGTTACAGTCAAGGTGAACAAACAGATCATTCTGTTACATTGTTAAAGCAAGGATTTCTGGAAATATAGAAGGAAACTTTGGCATTATCAGTAACTGAGAAGGATAAAATTATTTTTTTGATAAATAGAAATCCTATATGAAAGGCACAACTAAACAGTGTAAATTCCAAATGAACTCTGAGCCAAAGCCTGAAGTACACACAACCACCATCTCCAACCCACACTCTTATGTGTGCTTGCATACATATGCACACACAACATTCTCTCTCACACAGCTAATGACTGATTTACAATTGTTGCAAATTTGTACGGCATCCTGAAATACTCATTACAACATCTAAAAGTAATGAAAATCCATATACACCGCAACTAGCAGAAAGCATTTCATCAAACTGATTTCTACTCTCCGATCTCAAGTCAAAGAAATTTACAGCACAGAATAAGTCTCTTGAAATTATTAAGTCTGACTGATCAAAGACAGTCTATAACAACATAACAGTTGACTGAGCTAACAATTCTAATTCCTTTCAACCAGCATTCCATTTTCGTAAAACTATCATGGCAGCAGAGAAGCTGTCATCTCCATCTGTATCGTAACCTCATTCTCCATTTCATCATTTTGTAGTTATTTTATTTTTCTGTCCAGCAAGGAAGTTTTTTTTTAATTATTCTATATGTATTTCAAAATTCGTTTTGATTTTCTATGAAGAGCCCTGCATTCCTCTTGACCCTCCCTTCATTATAGTACAAAAAAAAGCGAGGAATCAGGATATAGTTTTCTGAAGGAGTCATTGGAATCGGATCATTACTATTTAAATCATTGTAGAATGAAAGAGAAAGCCAAAATTTGCAGGTTTGTCAAGCTGCCCTTTTTTTTTCCAACAGGAGTTGATACTTAAAATTGTTAAATTCAATTTATTGAACTATTCTTCACAGAATGGTGGAAAATAAAAGACCTTTTGATTTTCCCCTCCCTACCATAGAGCGACACAAGAGTCTGCTAGTGGCTTGCACCAGATCCTGTCCACATTGGTAAATAAAATAGAATTGGCCAATTCTCTTTCCTGTACAAGGAACACTGTGGTCAGTCAGCTGGAATGCAGTTGAAGTGTTCACTTCGTTGCAAATGGGTTCGGTGAATACTGATCATTAATTCATTGGTTAAAACGTATCACAATGCAAAAATTGAAAGCATTCTGAAAACCAGACCTGGATATCCACATTGTTCCTTGTTAGACTCTGCACTATAGGAGTTACAAAAGTCCATTGCTTTTCTCCCCTTGATTCTAAAATAAAGCACAGATGCTTTTCTGCTGCAATGTGTTGCATGTTCAGTTGTCCCTGGATCCTACAGGCTAAAGCTTAAGAACATTGGCTGTGGACATTATCGAACTACATATGCAGTGCCAGAGATTAACGGATATACAAACACATCCACTTTCACAACAGGAGCTGACTACAGTGGAAATGGATAGTACCTCATACATGTCAAGTAGCAGAAGTTTGAACACTGAAGTACAGTAGCAGTTACTAAAAATGACATATTTCAATTTGGATGACACTGAAGCACTGTGAAACACAATAACCAAGAATAAGGAGCGCATTGATATCTAGTATCAGAGAGTAAATGAATCTTATTGTCTCACTGAGCCTGGTGCTGATGAACGCACATTTTCTCCACATTCACATTGTGGTTGAGGACCTGAGTAATGCAGAAGCATTTCCATACTTTTTAAATATATGAAACACTGATTTAAAAGGCATTAAACCCACCTCATAAAATGTATCAGATCATGACATGCAGAAAGGGAAACACAAGGCGACATTAAAAAAAAGTGTCAGTGTGATATAGACCAGTGCCACTCCTTTAAAGTGATACAGATTGGCAGCACAACAGAAAACTCACTCACACACAGCCAGTTAATACTGAAAGGGGAAAAAAAAAGAAATTTAGACCCAGGTATTTCCAAATATGGACAGTTATAAATTGATTCACCAAACCATTAATCGTTTCAGTTAGTGTCAGATGTTAAACATTAGTGTCCAGCAGCAAAAAATAAAGATTACTGCATACACAAAATATATTTAAAAAGTCTGAATGCAATAAAATTCAGATTCATGGCAAAGATAACATTAACCCCTCAATCACAAAAGGTTAGTGAATATTGATCAAGATTATCCTACACTCAGACCAAAAAAACACAACTGAACATGGAAAGAGAATGAGATCCACATACTCTACCTGATGCTATTGCCCACAGAACTAAACTGGCACTATAGTTATCAAAGACAGGTAACTGCAGAAATAATCTCAAATTAGCATTTACATAGAGATACTGGCAGTTAGAGCATAAAGTTCAAAATCCCAACAGTTACTGGAAACTAGTATGGAGAATAGGTGAAGAACAGAATGTCCCAGTCTGGACACAAATTGGTTGGACCAATTCTGTGACTCTACCATAAATGACATAATGCATTAGAGATTAATGCCCAATCACAACACCCTAAAATCTACTATCACAGAATCTATCATAGAATCAATCACAGTCACAGAGAATTCTTTTTCCTAAATTCATTCATGGGATGAGATAATCACTGGCGAGGCCAGCATTTATTGCCCATCCCTAACTGCCCAGGGAGTAGTTATGTGTCAGCCACATTGCTGTGGGTCTGGAGACACATGTAGGCCAGAACAGGTAAGGATGGCAGCTTCCTTCCTTTAAGGACATTAGTGAACCAGATGGCAAACAAAAATAGATTCCTTGTCACCATTGGACTCATTGAATATTATTGGCTGTCAGTGAATTAAGCAATTTTTGACGCGTAAGAGTTGAAAGTGACTGGTACTGATTAAGGACTTGACGTTCAGTCACACAGCACAAACTGACAAGGTTAGCTCAATTCCTGAACTCTCTCGTGGACATAACAAAAACTGACAGGCGGAGATTGATGGCTGCTCTCTCACATTCTGCATAAACTGAAATGGAGAGCATGATACTTAAACACACAAACCCCCACACACACTTCAAAACACTGGCAGGTACAATCTGATGAATGCATTTGCACATTTATAAACTAGATGTTGACAAATACAGATTCACAGCTACATCCTGAGTTACACAGAGCAGAGTATAACGGGGACAAATTGGTCAATCACACTCAAATACACATGGCAGGACATTTCAGAGGAAGACATTCTCATTCACAAAACAGAAACTTACTGGAACTGATTGATAACACTCAGTTTCAAATTACTTAAATTGACATGTATGGTTTGATAATGACACTCTCATATTCACAGAAGAAACTGACAGGTAGAGATTGATAACACAAAAAATCAGAGTTACATGTGAGGTCTAGTGACCCTTCCTCAGAACTGAGTGTGTACATTTTTCTAGCTGCCACATGGTCTTCCCTATTCTAGGGAAACTGAGTGGAGATTGGGTGTCCACTTTGCCAAACATTCTGTCCAGAAAACAAGACCCTGAGCTTCCACTTGCCTGCCACTTCAACACACCACCCAGTTCCCTGATGAACATCTCTGCCTCAGGCCTGCTGCAGTGCTCCAGTTAAAACTCAGTGCAAACTGGAAGAACAGTACCTCATTTTCTGCTTGGGAATACAACAGCCTTCTGGACCCAATATTGAGTTCTACAACTAGGGCTAGAGCTCTCCCATGTCATTACCCAGAACCTCTCACACCAGGCCTTGTTATCATAAGGTCTGCTATTCTACACCAACAGTCACTAACAGTCCCTGTTAATGGTGATTCACCTTCCTCGTCTGACTGTATTCTTTGGATTCTGTATCCGTCTACCATTTACTCCTGACCCTTCAACATACCCTACTTTCTCCAGAAAAACTAATCATTTCTGGGCTCCCATCAATTCTCAGGAAGGGTTACTGGACTGGATGTTTTAACTATGATTTCTGTCCACAGACTCTGTCAGACCTGCTGAGCTTTTCCAACAATTTGATTTTGTTTCTGATTTCCAGCATCTGCAGTTCTTTTGGTTTTCATTTAGAGATTAATAACTACATTTTCATATTCGCAGAGCAGAAACTACCAGGGAAAATTAATAACTACATTCACATGTTCTCAAAAGAAAATTTGTCAGGCAAATGTTGATAAATACACTCACATTTACAATTCGGACCCTGATTGGGAAGGATTCTTAACTAAACCTTCACAAAGCAAAACCTGACAGGGACTGTTAGTTTTTAACTTCTCCTATTCACATAGCAGAAGCTGACAGGCCTAGGTTGACAATTACTCAAACATATTCACCAAACAAATTTCCTCAGGAGGCTAAGGAAATTCACCGTGTCTATAAAGACTCCTGCAAATTTTTATCGATGCACACCACCTATCTGGATGTGTCACAGTGTGGTATGGCTACTGTTCTGCCCAAGACCACAAGAAATTACAGTCAGTTGTGAACACAGCCCAATCCATCGGTGAAAGCAGCCTTCCATCCAAAGGCTCCATTTATACTTCCTCCTGTGTTGGGAAAGCAACCAACATGATCAAAGACCCATGTGACCCTGGTTCTATGCTCCTCCACACTAGTCTGTCAGGTAGAAAATACAGAAGTTTGAATATACCATCCAACAGATTCATGAGCTGATTCTGTGCTGTTATTAGACTTTTGAATGCACCTCTCAAAGGTTAATGTTAATCTCTCTCTCTGCACCTTCTCTGCAGCATTAATACTTCACTCCAGGTGCTATTCTATTACCCTAATGCACTTTGTATGATATGATCTACCTGTAAGGTACGCAAAACAATACTTTTCATTGAATCTCTGTACATGTGACAATAATAAATTAGATCAAATCAAGTGGATAACTACACTCACATGTCGCAGAATCTGAGAGGTACAGGTTGATAGCTACAGTCACACAACCTGACAGGAAAAGATGAATAAATACATTCAAACCCTGACATTACAGTACCTGACAGGAAGGATTGATAACTAAACTCTCTTATTCACAAAGCAGAAATTGATAGTGACAGATGAAAGATCAGCTCATACATTCACATAGCATCAACTGGTCGGAATTGACAATTACACAGACATAGTCACCAAGTAGAAACTGACAGCTATAGATTGATAACTATATTTATGTATTCACACAGCAGAGTCTGAAAGGTACAGATTGACAATTACACAGGTAGAAATGATAACTATTCACATATTGACAGGGATGAATCTGACAGGGACAGATTGGTATTGACTCTCTCAGATTGATGAAATAGAAGCAGATTGACAATGACACTCTGGTGTCAAATAGCAAAACCTGACAGGTACTGTTTGATAATTGCACTGAGAAATTGATTATAGCTAAAACTGACAGGTGGAGATCAATATCTACATTCACACAGAAAATACCGACAGGTACAAGTTGACGACTGCATTTAATATTCATACAGCAGAAACTGACAGGGAGATACTGAGAATGACACCATTCTCAAAGCTGAAACTGACTGTCAGATACACAGCAGAAACTGTTAGGGAAAGATTGTTAAGTAAATTCACACATTCACAATGGCAGAAACTAACAGGTATACATTGATAACTAAACTCCCACATCCCCATCAGTGAAGCACATAGGGATTGATCCTATTTATTTAAGATGTATTTATCAATCAGCCTCTGTCAGTTTCTACTATGTGGATATGGGTTCAGTTATCAATCTACACCTGTCAGTTTGTACTACGTGAATGTGTGAATGTGGTTATCAATCTGTCCCTGTCACTCTCTAGTAAATACATTTTGGACATTTCAGAGAGTGACAGGGAGAGATTGATAACTATATTAACTCTCACATTTGCATGGCCTATACTGACCGGTACAGGTCGACAGCCGTACTCCCACATTCACCTCGCAGGAACTGACAGGTATGGATTGATAAGGAAACTCTCAGATCCAGATACAAACTTGTATTGGGTAGCCCCATTGTGGAGCTGTAGAGGTGTTAGTTAGTATCTGGTTCTCAGTGAATTGGTGTAGATTTCTTTTGTTACAATCACCAGTCAAAGAGCAACTCAGGCCAAGAATGGAGTCAGACCTATGTTCTGTTTGAAATGCTGGCTTGAAAGAAACACAGCCTCATGATTATAAAATGAATATTACATTGAAAGGTTTGATACTGTCAAACTCACTTGATGTTGAGGATATCTCTTCTCTCTTCCTCCAGACAATTACATGAAGGAGCAAGACAATCTAACATTATCTTGGTATGAAGCCAAGTGTGATCAGTTCCTTCTAACAAACAGCAGGTATGTTATCGCTGTCAGACTGAAAAACATACTTTCCACAGTCACAGAGCAGTTGAATTAGACACACATGGAGCTCAATTTCTAAAGAGAAGTTTTCACAAGATTAGACAAATACCACCAAGCAATTATAACTTTTTTTATCCTCTCCATTCTCAATTCACACCACCCGATTTCAAATAAATGTTATCATTCACAGCCATTGAGTCATCGAGATGAACAGCACTGAAGCAGACTCTTTGGTCCTCCTCATCCATGCCAACTAATGGTGTCAGAAACTAATCTAGTCCCATTTTCCAGCACTTGACCCATATCCCTTTAAACCCTCCCTATTCATGGACCCATCCAGATGCCTTTTAAGTGTTGTAATCGTACCACCCTTCTCCACTTTCTCTGGCAGCTCATTCCTTACTCATACCATCTTATGCATGAAAAGGTTGCAATTAGGTCCATTTAATTTTTTTTCCCCATTTACCTTAAACCAATGCCTCTAGGTTTGTACTTCCCCCACCTCAGGGAAGAGACATTGACCCTCATGACTTTATAAACCTCTATGTGGTCAGCCCTAGCTTGTTCATCCTTTCTCTATAGCTCAAATCCTCCAACCCTGACAAATTCCTTGTAAATCTTTTCTGAACCCTTCAACATTTCACAACATCCTTCCAATACGAAGGAAACCAGTATCGCATGCAGTATTTCAAAACTGGCCTCACCAATGACCTGCACAGCCACAACATGACCTCCCAATGCCTACACTCGATGCACTGACCAATGAAGACAACATCCTATCTACATGCGACTCCACTTTCAAGGAGCTATGAACCTGCATTCCAAGGTCTCTTTGTTCAGCAACACTACCTACAATCTTACCATTAAGTATACAAGTCCTGCCCTGATTTGCTTTTCCAAAATGTAGGACCCCAGATTTATCTGAATAAACCTCCATCTGTCACTCCTAAGCCCATTGGCCCATCTGATCAAGACCCTGTTGTACTTTGAAGGAACCTTTTTTGCTGTTCAATTTTGGTGTCATCTGCAAATTTATTAACTATACTAACAATGTTCAAATCCAAATCATTCACATAAATGATGAAAAGCAGTGGATCCAACACTGATACTGGTGGCACACCACTGGTCACAGGCCTCCAGTCTGGAAAAGCATCTCTCCATCACCACCACCCCCTGTCTTCTACCATTAAGCAAGTTCTGCATCCAATTGGCTACCTTCTCTGTATTCCATGAGATCTAACCTTGCTAACCAATCTCCCATGAAGAACCTCGTCAAACGCCTTACTGAAGGCCATGTAGATCATATCCACCACTCTGACCTCATCAATCCTCTCTGTTACTTCTTCAAAGCAACTCATTCAAGTTCATGACATACGTTTTCCCACACACAAAGCCATGCTGACTATCCCTAATCAGTCCTTGCCTTACCAAATGCATGTCAATCCTGTCTGTCAGGATTCCCTCCAACATCTTGCCCACCACCGACATCAGACTCACTGATCTGTAGTTCCCTGGATTTTCCTTACCACCTTTCTTAAATAGTGGCACCACGTTAACAATCTTCCAGTCATCCAGCACCTCACCTGCGACTATCAATGATAACAATATCTCAGCAAGGTGCCCAGCAATCACTTCCCTACCTTCCCACAGAGTTCGAGGATACACCTGATCAGGTCTTGGGGATATATCACTTTTATGCATTTCAAGACATCCAGCACTTTCTCCTCTGTAATATGGACATTTTTCAATATGTCGCTATCTATTTTCGCATATTCTATTATCTTCCATGTCCTCCTTCCCAGTGAACACTGATGCTAAATAGTCATTTAGTATCTTCCCCATCTCCCATGGCTCCACGCATTAGGTGCCTTGCTGATCTTTGCGAGGCCCAATTCTCTCCCTAGTTACTGTTTTGTCCTTAATCGATTTCAAAAAACTCTTTGCATTCTCCTTACTTCTATTTGCCAAAGCTATCTCATGTCCCCTTTTAGCCCTCAGGATTTCTCTCTTAAGGATACTCCGACGACCTTTATACTCTCAGGATTTACTCAATTTCTTCTGTCTATACCTGACATATGCTTCATTTTTTCTTAACCAAAACCTCAACTTCTCTCGTCATCCCGTATACCCGCCACCTACCAGCCTTTCCTGTCACCCAAACAGGAATATACTAACTCTGGACTCTTGTTATCGCATTTTGAAGGCTTCCCATTTCCCAACCGTCACTTTACCTCCAAACATCTACCTCCAAACATCTGCCCCCAATCAGCTTTTGAAAGTTCTTGCCTAATGCTGTCAAAATTAGCCTTCCTTCAATTTCGAAGTTCAGCTTTTAAATCTGGTCTATCCTTTTCCATCACTATTTAAAAACAAACAGATTTATGGTTGCTGGTTCCAAACTGCTCCTCCACTGACACCTCAGTCACCTGCCCTGCCTTATTTCCCAGGACCAGGTCAAATTTTGCATCTTCTCTAGCAGGAACATCCACATACTAAATCAGAAACTTTCCTTGCACACACTTAGCAAATTCCTCTCCTTTTAAACCCTTAACACTACACCAGTCCCTGTCTACATTTGTAATGTTAAAATCCCCTACCATATCCACCGTATTGTTCTTCAGGAGAACTGAAGTCTCCTTACAAATTTGTTTATGAATTTCTTGCTGACTATTAGGGAGTCTATAATACCATCCCAATAAGATGATCATCCCGTTCTTATCTCTCAGTACCATCCAAATAACTTTCTGGATATATTCCCAGGAATATTGTTTCTAAGTACAGTAGTAATGGTATCCCTTATCAAAACTGTCACTCCCCTCCTCTCTTGCCCCCACTTCCTAAGCTTCCTGTAGCATTTAGATCCTGGAACATGAAGCTTCTTCTGTCAGAACATTTACATGTTGATTAAGAAATTTTCTTCGAATTTTAAAAGTCTCTTCTCCATCCAAGCCTTTAACATAATGGTACTTCCAGACAATGTTTGTAAAAACCTACTATTACAGCCTTTATATTCTTACATATATCTGACATCTGTGTATATTTGTTCCTCAGTTTCCTTCTGACTGTTGGGGGTGGGGTGTGTGTGTGTGTGTGTGTGTGTTTGTGTGTGTGTGGGGGGGTGGGGGTGGTGGGAAGCTATCTTACAGTCCCATCATGGTGATTATTCTTTTCTTATTTTAACCCAGATATTTTCACTGGATGATCTTTTTCAGAAATATTTTCTCTAGTTAGAGCAGCAAGGTTTTCCTGAATCAGAAACACCACTTTTACTCTTTTACCTGCCTTTCTATTCTTCCTAAATCCCCCTCATACTTCTATAATCTACTGAATACAGACCCAGATTTATCCTCCGTTGCTGTTTTTCTGACAAGTCCTTCATCCTGGGGTCATTCTTGTAAATGTACTCTGGACTCCCTCCAACACGAGCAAATCCATCCCGAGATAATGGGCCCAAAGCTGCTCACAATATTACAAATGCAGCGTGACCAGAGCTGATAGAGCCTCAGCAGGACATCTCTGCTCTTGTATTGTAGCCTCCTTGAAATAAATGTTAAAATGGCACTTGCCTTCCAAACTGCCAACTGAACCTGCCAGTTAACCTTAAGAGGATTCCTGAACTAAGACTCCCAAGGTCCCTTGCCTTTGAGATTTCTGAAGACTTTCCCTATTCAGAAAATTATCAACGTCTTTATTCCTTCTACCAGAGTGCATAACCTCACAATTTCCCACACTGTATTCCATCTGTCACTTCTTTGTCCACTCTTGCAGCCTGTCCAAATCCTTCTACACCCTCTGCATCTCCTCAGCACTACCTGCCCCTCCATTGACGTCTATCCCATGTGCAAACGTGGTAAGAATACCCTTAGTTCCTTTTTCCAGATCATTTAAGGCATAACATGAATAGTTGTGGTCCCAACACTGACCCCTGTGGAAGTCCATGAGTCACTGGCTGCCATTCTGTAAAAGACCCTTTTATCCTGACTCTCTGCCTTCTGCCAGGTAGCCAATTCTCTGCCTTTACCTTGTTTAGCAGCCTGCTGTGTGGTACCTTATTAAAGGCCTTCTGGAAATGCAAATCGATTACATCCACCGGCTCTGTGTGGTCTAACTTGCTTGTTACTTCCTCAAATAATTTGAACAGATTTGTCAGGGAAGACCTCTCTTAACAAAGCTGTGCTGACTCTGCCCTATTTTACCATGCACTTTCAAGTACTCTGCAGCCTCATTCTAAACAAGGGATTCTCAAGCCTTAGGAATGACTACGTTCTAGCTACGTAGCCTGTAGTTTCCTGCCTCTGCCTCTGCATTAGCCATTTTCCAGTCATTTGGGACCCTGCCTGACTCCAGTGCTTTCTTAAAGATCATCACTAGTGCCTCTCCAATCTACTCCACTGTCTCCTTCAGTTATCTGGTGTATGGTCCATCCGGTCTTGGTGATTTATCCGCCTTCAGCTTCCCAGCACCCTCCCCTTACCAATGGCCAATGCACTCACTTCTGTCCCCAAGTTTCCCTTGAAGTTCTAGTCGGTTGCTGGTGTCTTCCACTGCTAAAAACTGATGGAAAGTATCTCTTCAGATCCTCTGCCATGCTTTGGTTCCCCATTACTACTTTTCCAGCATTGTTTTCAAGCTGTCCAATGTCCACTTGTCTCTTTGTAACCTTTTAGATATCCAAGAAAATTGCCTGCAGCCCTCTTCTGTATTAGTAGCGAGCTTACTCTCATATTTCACTTCTTTCCCCATCCCCACCTCTTTTTTTTTAGTTATTTCTATTTTTTTCAAGACTTCCCAATCTTCTGGCTTCCACTAATCTTTACCACACTATATGCTGCTGGTGTTGCTTTTATGCTCTTCCTGACTTCCCCTGTCTACCAGGGTTGTCTCATCCTCCCCTTAGTATTTTTCTTCTTCCTAGAGATGAATTTCTGCAATGTCTCCTGAATTAACCCAGAAACTCCTGCCGTTGCTGCTCCACTATCTTCACTGGTTGGCTCACCCTTCCAATCAACTCTGTCCAACTCTATCCACATGTCTTTGTAGTTACCTTCACCCAATTGTCATCCCGTTACATCTGATTCAATCTTCTCCCTCTCAAACTGCAAAGCGAACTCTATTATGTTATGGCCACTGCCTCCTCGGAGTTCCTTCACTTTGAGCTTCCTTGTTACACATCACTAAATCCAGAATTGCCTGTTCCTGAGTGGGCTCTACCACAAACTGCTTCAAACAAAAAATCTCTCAGATAATTCCACGTTTCTTGAGAACCACTACCAACCTGTTTTTCCTAGTCCACCTGCATATTGCAGTCCCCAATGATTATTGCATCAGTTCCTTAGATGCTTTTATAATCTAGATTACTTACTGTGTGGAAACAGGCCCTTCGGCCCAACAAGTCCACACCGACCCGTCGAAGCGCAACCCACCCATACCCCTACATTTACCCCTTACCTAACACTACGGGCAATTTAGCATGGCCAATTCACCTGACCTGCACATCTTTGGACTGTGGGAGGAAACCGGAGCACCTGGAGGACACGGGGAGAACGTGCAAACTCCACACAGTCAGTCGCCTGAGTCGGGAATTGAACCCAGGTCTCTGGCGCTGTGAGGCAGCAGTGCTAACCACTGTGCCACCCAGATGTATTTTCTCCTGATGTATTTTCTCCCCCACATTGTGACAATGGCTAATGGCTTGTACACAAATTCCTTCGGGGTCATTTCTCCTTTGTGGTTCCTGATCTCTACCCTCACGGATGTGAGGAGTGAGGAGACCAAAACTCAGTGTGAGTGAGCACACAGGCAGCGGATTGTTGGATGAGCTGAAGATTACATGGAGGTTGAAAGTGAAAGGTGGATCAGGAGTGTGTTAGGGTCATTCAGTCTCAAGGTTACAAAGGACTGGAAGAGATTTCAGCACCTGGAGCTGAGACTGTGTTGGAGTCTGGCCACATTACTGAAATGGAAATAGAACATCACAGTGAGGATGTGGGTCTGTGGTTCAAAGCTAGTCTCCAAATGCGATATTCCCTTAATGTTGTGAAGAGCCTGGTTCAGACAGTTACCAGTGGGAGCGATACAGGTGGAGTTAGGAAGTTTCGTAACAGGGACTGAAGCCAGCAAACAAAGGATCAGGAGTAGGCTTTTCAGATGTTCCACTATTGAATGAACTCATGGCTGCTGTGTGGAGTTCAGCCTTTGGCCCATATCCCTGAATACATTTGTAGAAGAAAAGTATATCGGTCTCAAATTGGAAACTAACAACTTAGTGATTGATTTCCAAACCTCTTCCACCCTTTTCATATCGAAGTCATTCCTCACATCTTTCTCGAACAGACTCTGCTCCCACAATCTTGATTAAATTGGAGAAAGTTTCTATTCATTCAGCACTGGATATTGGGACGTTGTGTGAGTTGGAGGGAGCTTCAAGGGAGTGTTAGTCACATACGCCTGCTCTGCAGTCCTTCATGGTGGTGGAAGTGGCTGTTTTGTGAGGTTATGCTCAAGGTATGGTTGAGCAGTTGGTCAATAAAACTCCTCTCATTCTTCTTCCAGCACTCTGGAATATAACATGGGAAAGTATGTCGGGTGGCACAGTAGCTCAGTGGTTAGCACTGCTGCCTCACAGCACCAGGGTCCCAGGTTCGATTCCAGCCTCAGATTACCGTCTGTGTGGAGGTCGCACATTGTCCCCAAAACTGCATAGATTTCCTCCGGGTGCTCCGGTTTCCTCCCACAGTCCAGAGATGTGCAGGCCAGGTGAATTGGCCATGGTAAATTGCCTGTAGTGTAAGGTGAATTAGTCAGAGGGAAATGGGTCTGGGTGGTTACTCTTCAGAGGGTCAATGTGGACTGGTTGGGCAGAAGGGCCTGTTTGCACACTGTAAGGAATCTAATCTAATATGCATTTTGGCAGGAAGACTAGGAGAGGTGAATATTATTTAACGAGGGAGAACCTCTGCAGAAAACTGCAGCGCAGAGAATTTTGAGTCCTTCTGCTTGAAAGACGAAAAATGAGCATCCATGTTCAGTGGGTATTCAGGAAAGGAAATGGTCAGTTGACTTTTATTTAAAGGGAATAGGGAGAAAAAAAAAAATGGAAGTTTCGGTAAAACCGTTTAAGAGATGAGTCAGATCACACTTGGAATACTGAGAGTTGCTTTTGTCCCTTGTTTTGCAAAAGGCAGTCCATAGAGTATTCAGGAGATTGACCCTGGATATGGGAGGAATTTTTCAGGAAATGAGTTTGAGCAGACTGCTTCTGTACTCATTGGAGTTCAGAAGAATGAGACAAGATCTTATGGAAAGATTCTGAGGGGCTTGACATTGTAGATTCAGGGAGATTGTTATTACTTGTTTGAGAGTTGAGGACATAATCTCAGAGTAAGGAATCACCTGTTTAAAATGGATGTGGAGGAATTCCTGCTGTTAGAGTACAGAATACTGCAGTGGCCTGTGGAGGCTGTGCTGCTCTGTGTGTCCAAGGCTGAGATAAATAGATTTTTAATTAGGAAGGGATTCAATGGTGGGGGCATAAGGCAGGAAAATCAAGCTGAGAATTATTGGATTAGCTCTGATCTCACTGGATAGTGATAGCAGACTTGCTGGGTTGAGTTACCTATTTCTGCTCTTACATCTGATGGTTTTAAACATTTTCTTTTTGGGGTTCTCACTTGTTTTGCTTTTTGTTTTCCATGAACTTCACAGGGAATTGGAAGATGATTTGCAATGAGGAGACTTAAAACCAGGCATCACTGACCAAGCTGCCGAGTTTATTGCCACTTGAATATCATTGGGTAAAAAGCACCGTTCACAGTGGGGGAGAAACCGTACGTGTGTTGTACATGTGGACAAGTCTGCAGTAGATCACTGCCTGTTACGAGATAAATACAGCCACACTGGGGAAAGGCCATTCATCTGTTCCAAGGGTAGGAAAGGATTCACTCGATCATCCACCTTGCTGAAACTTGAGCAAGTTCACACAGAGAACAGACCTTTGAAATGCTCAGAATGTGGGAGATGTTTTAAAAACTCTGGGGCACTGATATCCCAACAACATCCTCACAGTGACGAGAGACCCTTCATGTGCTCTCACTGTGGGTGTGGGTTCAAGACATCATCCAACCTCATTAAAAACCAGCGAATCCACAGTGGGGAGAGACCATTCACCAGCTCTCACGACAGTAAAGGATTTTCTCATAAATCCAACCTGTTAAAACACCAGCGATCTCTCGGAAGGTAGAGTCTGTTCTGCTGTACTGACTGTGGGAAGAGAATCATTGTGAAATCCAAGCTGCTGAAACACCAGTGTATTTCATAAGAAATTACAGTGCCTGGTGTGAACATCTCCCTGCTTCATAGTCTCAGCCAGAAGATTTTGTTTCAATTCCCACCTGATATGGAGCTACGTTGAAGAACTTAATAATGTTTGTAATTGATAACTGAATGATATCCACTGGGGCAGGTTTCTACTGAAGTTAATGAACTCCAGCTCAGTGAAAGGGATGACTGTTCTGGATGACAGTGAAATAAATGCACTGTGTGTTAAACACACTGTATAAAACCTGTTTCTAATTTCTAAGTGCTTTGTTCTCCTGCATAATCAATCATGCTGGCTTGATATCCACTATGACAGATGATGGAATTTGAATTCAATGACAATCTGGAATCAAAAGACTAATGATGACCTGGTTGAGTGTTGGAATATCCCACTTGGTACACTGAAGTCCTTTAAAGAAAGGAAATCCTGTCCATACCCAGTCTGCTGTACGTGATTCTAGATCCACAGCAATGTGATTGTTTCTTAACTGCCCAGGATGAGCGAGTGATGCCCACATCCTGTGACTCAATAAATCAATAAAACATCCAGTGCTGTACAACACATTGTATGACAATTTAGCAACAGTGGAATAATGGAGACATTGGGTTGTCTGATGGGGTAGAATTGGGTAATGTCAGCAGATGTATGAAAACTAATGCCGTGCCTTTGGATGAGCTCACCTCATGGTGTTGTGTGGTTGGGACGAGCAGGAGCCAGGGATAGGGGGTTACCAAGTTCTAGGTTTTTGGAAAGGAAAGGGAGTTTGGAAATGAGGTCACATTGGTTTTCACTGGATGGACGATAATGGTGGAATTAAAGTGACAGGAACTTTACCAGACGAGAGCAAGAACTGTTACCAATATCAGTTTGAAAAGAGAGCTGGATATAAATTTGAAAGAGATGATGTTAGAGGGCTACAGAGATAGGGCTAGAGAGTGAGACTAGCTGGGTAGCTCTTTCAGGAGCTGGTACAGACAGGAGTGGCCTCCTTCCGTAAAAGTAAAAGTTTATGATTCTATGAACATAGAAGTTCTGAATCAGCTTCCTGACATTTCCAGGAGGTCATTCCTTGCGACCTTGGCTCAGTGACCTTGTTGCCAAGGATTTTTATATGTGAACAGCAACAAATTGTTATCACAAGCGGGTTTGGAATTTGGTTGGGTAATGGACTGGAAATATTTCATTCCAAGGGAGGAGATGAGAAATCGAGCTGAGGGCATGAGTGAGGACAGACCTGCAAGAAATTTTGAATATGCAGAGATCGGGTCAAGTCTATTGAATGGTGAATGTGAGTCTGTGAGCTGCTGATCCTACATCATCACGTATTGGTCAGCGTTCATGCTGGTATTCGTCTGATTGGAAAGATCAACAAAAACAAATCTCTGGAAGTGTTGTTTCCTGAACAACTGAAAAGGTTGATGGTGGAGGGGTCATGATAGAGGTCTGTAAGATTGGTAGTGTTGTAGAGCAGAGAGACCTAAGGGTTCAGGTATATAATTCTTTGGGGTTTGTGTCACAGATAGACAGGGTGTTTGAGAAAGTGTTTAGAACACTTGCCTTCATTGGTCAGACCATTGAGTGTTGGGGTTCAAACACCATGTTGTGGTTGTACAGGACACTGGTGAAGCCTGTTCTGGTGTATTGTGTCCACTTCTGGTTGCCCTGTTATGGGAAGAAAATTATTAACCTGGAAAGGGTTCAGAAAAGATATATCAGTATGTCATTAGAAATGGAGCGATTGAGGTATAAAGAAAGGCTGGATGGGCTGGAAATATTTTAACCGGACCAAAGAAGTTTGAGGGGTATGGAGGTTTATGAAATCATGGTGGGCATCGATCAGGTGAATGGCAGGTATCTTTTCCCTAGGGGACCAGGAAAAAAACCAGGGGACATATCTTTCAGTTGAGAGGAGAAACATTTTTAAAATCAAAATGATGGGCAACTTTTTTTTTAAATGGCTAGTGGTTCAAGTGGAGATTTAACTTCCAGATGAAGTGGCGGATACAAGGACAGTTACAATGTTTAAAAGACATTTAGAGAAGTACAAGAATAGGAAAGGTTTGGAGAGATATGGGCCAAGTGCAAATAAGTGGCACTAGTTTAGGTTGAGATTATGGACGGCATGGACTAGTTGGATTGAAGGATCTGTTTTCTTGTTGTATGACTCTACGATGCTATTATGAGGGACATGGCCAGGGGGACAGGAAGCAGCTGTTTCCCTTAGTCAAAGGGTCAGTAACAAGGGGGGACATCATTTTAAAGTGAAGGGTAAGAGGTTTAGAGAGGGATTGGAAGACTGTTTCACCCTGAGAATGGTGGGAATCTGGAACATGTGAAAATAAAATATTTGGACTTTCAGTTTCTATTTAAAATCATTAATTGCTCCGGTGTGTGGAAATACCACTTGGTAACTGCTGGGGATTCCATGATTTATTAATGTGGAAAATTTGTATAAAGGAGCAGGAGGAAGCCATTCACCCCTTGATCCTGTTCCACCATTCAATGGCAGATCTGTGACCTGACTCCATAGACCTGTCTGTGGCCCCATACCCTTTAATAACTTTGTTGAACAACAACAACAAAAAAATTCTCTCTCACATTTAGAACTAACTGATCCAGCAATGCCTGCTGTTTGTGGAAGAGAGTTCCAAACCTCTCCCAGCCTCTGTGTATAGTAGTACTTCCTAACATCTCTCCTGAATAGTCTGGCCCTAATTCTCCAGCTATGCCCTCCCTCATTAAAGGATCCCCAGCCAGTAGAAACGCTTTCAATTTCTATACCCTAACTTCTCCTGTTAATATCTTTGATCAGATCATCCCTAAACCCTGTAAATTCTGGACAGAACAGGCTTAATTTGTGTAATCTCTCCTCATAACTTAATCCGTGAAGCCCAGGTATCAATCTTGTAAACTCACACTGTACTCCCAGGCAAATCTATCCTTCCTCAGGTGTGGTGCTCCAAGTGGTGTCTAACCAGGGTTTTGTACAACTGCAGCATCCCTTCTGCATCCCTGTACTCCAGTCCTCTCGATATAAAGGCTAGCATTCCATTAGCTTTCTTCAGGCAAGTAATGTCAGAAATGAAAAGAAATACAGGAATTGTTGGAGAAACTCAGCAGGGACAGATATTATTTGTCACCTGGGGACTGTCTGACTGCAGTTGAAGACAACTTTCCATCTTTTCTTTTGACCCTTTAGTTTTGAGCTGTGCTGAAACCATGTACTCTTCAGTGAAGACCACGGGGATACAGGATGGCAACGAATCATTTTGTTTAAAAACCTCGAGATTCTCGAACAAGGGGGGGGGTACATTGAGAATTATTACAAAATGGCAGAAAATCAAACGCTTTCCGTATATCTGAGGGAGGCTGTGCGCAATGGGTGTGATTGAACTTGAAATTCTTGGGTACACCCTGGGATCCATCTGAAGAAGATGGAACAATATTGATTCTTCATGATTTTATTCCTTTATTCCTTACAGGGATATATATGGTCAGAGTCTTCCCTGATTGAGCCATTTCAAGTATCTCAGTCTCAAGACAGGAGTGTGATGGAATGCTCCCTACTTGCCTGGATGGTTGCAGCTCCAACAATATTTGAAAAGCTCAACATCATCGAGGGAAAAAACAGTGCCCACTTAATCGGAACCACATTCACAAGCATCTACTCCCCCTACAACCTGAGCTCAGTAGCAGCAATACCAAGATGTACTGCGAAAATACACCAAACATCCTCAGGCAACACCTTCAAAACCCATGACCACTTCCATCTAGAAGGACAAGTGCAGCAGATACGTGGGAACACCCACCCTCTACAAGTTCCCCTTTGGGCCACTCAGTGTCCTGACTTGGAAATATAACACTGTTCCTCTGGTGTCACTGGGTCAAAATCCTGGAATTTCCTCCCTCAGGGAAATGCATGTCTATCTACAGCACATGGACTACAGCAGATCAAGAAAACAGCTTATCCCTACCTTCTCAAGTAGGCAACTAGGGATGAGTTGGGCAATAAATACAGGGTCCAGTGGGTGATGCCCACATGTCATGAGTGATTAATAATAAAAATGGTTGTAAATTAGTCGAGGACCTCCACCTTCCCTATGTGAGCTTGTTCAGGGAGGGTAGGTGCAAACTTTGTAGTGAATGTTGATGCAAAATACACATTTGATGTTATTGAGTCACCTGGTTTGTGAACTGCTTTGAAAATGTTACTATATGGCCAAGAGCTTAGGTTTATATTACTGTTGGGTTGGGGCTGTGACATTAATTATCAATATTTAATTTTGAGGCATAGTTTGCTGTTATTTTAACATTCTGATCTTTAATCTTTTGGTTCATTTTGCTTATTGATTTTTGATTATAGATGACTCCGAAACAGATAGCAGTTTGGTGTACTCAGTTTTCACCATCTCAAAACCAAGAAAGGCTGGTAAAGAATATAATATATATACACTTTATAACATTTCTGGTTCAGTGAAAGTGGAGATTTTGTCTGGTTTATCTTAACCCTCAAAAACCCAGCTACTGTGAAACATTGCTAGTGTTCCTCTTGCTTATAGCATAGAGCAAAGGTCTGCCCAAGCTTTTTGAATCTTTTTACATTTGAATTTATTAATCATCGATAGTGTTTGCAATCATCTAAATCATACAGATGTTCCATCTATTTCAACTAAATTAACAACAGGAAAATATGGATTGTAAGAGAAAACGTTACACTGATGGCTAATTGCTTTACCTTGCATCTTGTTTTCAGGGAATTCCTACAGTTTAGGCTCTGGGACATCAATCTGTTGATTGCCCCAGTACAACAACTTATTATTTGAGAATGGTCCCTTCTGGCCTTGGTCTTTGGGGGCAAGGAGCCATTTTCTCTGGGTCTAGCATCATTCACATGAGGAGTGTTTCATTTCATTGCCCTGAGTGTTTCTTTGATGACACAACGATAGGTGGAAGCACAGGTAGTATTGAGGAAGGGGTAAGGCTGCAGAAGGATTTACAAGAAATATCCCAGGAATGAAGAGGTTGACATATGAGAAGAGGTTGAGGAATATGAGTCTGGACTCATTTAGAAGGGTGAGGGTGAATCTGGTTGAAACTTGAAGAATACTGAGAGGCCTGGATAGAGTGGACATAGAGAAGATGTTTCCACGAGAAGGAGAGACTAAGACGCGAAGGCACAGCCTCAGAGTGAAGGGAGCTCTCTTTAGAACTGAGATGAGGAGGAATTTCTTCAGCCAGACAGTGGGGAATCTGTGGAACTCATTACTGCAGACGGCTGTTATTATGTCTTTAAGACAGAGATAGGTTCTTGATCAGTAGGAGGATCAACTGTTACAGAGAGAAGGCAGGAAAATGGGGTTAACAAACATATCAGCCATGACGGAATGGCAGAGCAGACTTGATGGGCTGAATGCCTGCTATATCTTATGGTCTTGGTTACCAAGAGATTAGATTACTTACAGTGTGGAAACAGGCACTTCGACCCAACAAGTCCACACTGACCCTCCAAAGAGCAACCCACCCAGACCCATTTCCTTACATTTACCCTTCACCTAACACTATGGGCAATTTACCATGGCCGATTCACCTAACCTGCACATTTTTGGACTGCGGGAGGAAACTGGAGCACCCGGAGGAAACCCACGCAGACATGGGGAGAATGTGCAAACTCCACACAGATAGTTGCCTGAGGCGGGAAGTGAACCCAGGTCTTCTGGCGCTGTGAGGCAGCAGTGCTAACCACCGTGCTGCCCACTCATAGACTGTGATGTATCACACAGTTTAGGCCCTCAGATTCAGAGCTTTCTGAGCATGTGCTATGAGCTAGCCACACTAAAATGTGTTCAGGCAGCTGGACGATCAACACAACATACAGGCTAGGAACCGACGGGACAGTGCTTCCCCCATTCTATACAGCTGCGGCTGATCTCATTCCAGCCTAACTGCAGTTTCCTGCCCCCCTCCCTTTAACCCCTCACTGATTAACAATCTGTCTGCCCCCTCCTTCAATTTATTCAGTGTCCCGACATGCACCCACATACTGAGAGATGAATTCCCAGAGATTCTCACCCCCTCTGCCTTGGAGAGAAGCCATTTCTCAACATCTCTCTTTTCAATCTGTTCCACCCCCTTCTTCTGAAACAATGACCCTCTCGTTCGAAATTGTCACACCTGAGGAAAGATCCTCTCTGTCTCCTTTGTCAATCTCACCTCCTTTACCACCCTATATCCCTTAGTTGGATCTCCCTTATTCCTCTAAACTCCAGAGCATATAGTGGCCTTAACTGCTGAATCTCTCTTTCAACGACAAACACCCCATCTCTGAACATGAAATATACAAAATCATGCTAGATGATATCTTGGATGTAGTTTACACATCTCAAAGTGAGTTTGTCATAATTTCTGAGAAGTCTGCAGCCGAGAAAAAGGCCCGAGTCTGTGCTGGTCAGATCCAACCACCTCTCATACCATTTCCACAGCAGTTGGCTCCATAGCCTTGGCGTCACATGTTCATATTGAAATCCTCCTTCAATGTGATGAGAGGATCTGCATCTCCCATTCTTACAGGCAGTGACTTCCAGATTGCACACCACCCTCTGGGTGAACAAGATTTTCCTCACATCCCTTCAAAACCTCCTGGCCCTTACCTTCAGTCTATACCCCTGCCCCACCTCCATCAAGCGGGGAAAGTTTCTTCCTGCCTCCCCTATCTTCATCCCTCATTATTTTATACATCCATCTCTTTCAATCTACTCTGCTGTAGGGACAACAACCCCAGTCTGTCCAACCTCTCTCAATCACAAACTCTCCAGCCCCCAAGGCAATTCACCCTGTGCACCCTCTCCCTTCATATAGATATGTACCGTTAGTAAAGTGTCTTCTTTTTCTTACAGCTGACTCCAGTAGTGCATCAGGGAGGAAACATACAAGTTATTTTGCAGTGAAAGAGGGTTGTTAATTTTTAATCAGCAAAGTTATGTTTTTAGCAAACGGTTAATGTGAAGTCACTATTGTCTCATTAGAGAAAGGGAGAGAGGTGTGGGGGAGAAAAAGCAAACAGCTGTTTTATGGTTTAACCTGAGGAACACATCTAAAGCACAGGGAATGATCACTCACAGCAATCTCAACCAGAGCAGCAATTGAACACAAGCTGTCACTGAGACTATACATTGTAAGCCTACTATAGAATCAACTGAGCTAACCAACCCCGGCATGGCCAGTGGCAAAAACATTGGATGGCACACTGGCTGGCATTGCTGCCTCACAGCACCAGGGACCCAGGAACAATTCCAGCCACAGGTGACTGTTTATTGGGAGTTTGCACATTCTCCCCTTCTCTGCATGGATTTTCTCCGGGTGCTCCGACTTCCTCCCACAGTCCAAAAATGTGCAGTTCAGATGGATTAGTGTGAGAGTTATGCACGCTAGGAGGATTAGTCATGGGAAATGCAGTGTTACAGGGATTGGAGAGATGGTGGCTCTGGGTTGGTTGCTATTCAGAGGGTCAATATATGGAGTCGATGGGCCAAAAGGCCTGCTTCCACACTGTAGGACACTATGATATGCAGGTTAGAGGGATTAGCCGTGGTTAATGCAGGGTTACGGGGGAGGGGGGGCGGATAAGGTCAGGAATCCTCTTCACTGGCTTGGGACAGACTGGGTGGGCTGAATGGTCACTTTCCACACTGTATGGATTCTGTCGACATCAATGTTTAGCTTGATGGTGTGGGGCAATTTATTCCGGTCTCAATCTTGATGAGATTCACTTTCAGTTTCTGAAATAATGGGGAAGCAAAATCCTATGTTTTCAGCTCCCCAGGGTATGCCCTGCAGATGTGAATTTGTTGCTGTGGCAGGTGATGGATTTGGAATGGGATTTTAAACAAAAACAGATCTGGAGTTGATGGCTGTTGTCAGGAACATACAACCATCTGGTTCAATACTGAAGATTGAGGTGAGGAGGAGTTTCTTCTCTCAGGGGGTTGCGTGTCATTGGAATTCCTTGCCACAGAGAGCTGTGTGGGGGGACAGGAGCAGGTTTAAGGCTGGAATAGATACATAGATTCTTGATCAGTCAGGGAATTGAGGGTTACATACTAAGTGCAGGAAAGTGAGTGTGAGGAATGGGGCATCAGACATGAATGGATGAGCACGCTCGAGCGGCCGAATGACCTTCTCCTGTTCCTGTCTGTGATGGTCCTTAAGGGAATGAAATCTGACCTCCTTGCCCGCTCTGCTGTGCACGTGATTCCTAACCCTTTGCAAACTCTTCACTGCCTTCTGGCTGAGCAAGTCGATTGGTTCAAGGACATTTCGGAATTGCATCCACTTCCCACCTTGGCAGAGATGACCACATCCTGTTCAGACTACAGAGAAATAACATTTATCAGAGTCAGTTTTTGACTTGTTCCAATCATTTACTTTGCCAAGAGACATTGATCTGTATAATGACCCCACATATTCACAGCTTCTCCTGTACACCCTGATTGTCATTCAGGTAAAGTTTGTTATTCTCATCCATTTTCATAGAGTCATGCAGCATGGAAACAGGCCCTTCAGCCCAACTCGTCCATGCTGACAAGGTTGCCCAAACTCAACTAGTCCCATTTATCTGCATTTGGCACATATTTCTCTGCACCTTTCTTATCCACGTACCTTTACAAATGTCTCTTACATGTAATTGTACCTGCCTCTACCACTTCCTCTGGCAGCTCATTCCATATACTCACTGCCTTCAGTGTGATAAATGTGCCTCTCAGGTCCCTTTTTAATCTTTCCCCTCTCACTTCAAACCTATGCCCACTAGTTTTGGACACCCCTACATTGGGGAAAAGCCAAACCTATTTACCTTTTCTGTGCCCCTCATAATTTTATAACCTCTGTAAGGTCACCCCTCAGCCTCCAACACTCCAGGGGAGAAAATCTCCCAGCTTATGAAGCTTCTGCTTATAACTCTAACCCTGCAACCTTGGTAACATCTTTGTAAATCTTTTCTCTGACCTTTCGAGCTTAACAACATCCTTTCTACAGCACGTTGACCAAGACTACACAGTATTCTAAAAATGGTCTCACCAACATCCTGTACAGCTGTAACATGCTGCCCCAACCCCTGTCGTCAGTGCTCTGACCAGTGAAGGCAAGCAAGCCGAATGTTTACTTCACCACAATTAAGGAACTGTCTCATAGGCCTGTTTGTTCGGAAACACTACCCAGCCGATAGCATCAATAAAGATGTATCTAAACAGATGCATGAATGGGCCTCTCAGTATTCTGTAAGTTTCAATCGGGTTCTCTCTCATCTTTCTAAACTCCATTGAGTTAAGAACCAGAGTCCTCAACCTCTCCTCATATGAGAGGTGCTTCATTCCTGGGATTTTTCTTGTAAACCCCTCTGGACCCCCTCCAAGTTCAGCACATCCTTCCTCAGATAGGGGGCCCAAAACTGCGCACAATGTTCCAAATGTGGTCTGACCAGAGCCTTATACAGCCTCAGCAGTACATCCCTGCTCTTGTATTCTAACCCTCCCGAAATGAATGCTGACATTACATTTGCCTTCCTAACTACCATATGAATCTGCCTGTTAACCTGAAGAGAATCCTGAACTCGGACTCCCAAGACCCTTTGTGCTTCAGATTTCTGAAACCTTTCCCCATTTAGGAAACAGTCTCCGCCTCTATTCTTCTAATCCCATTGCATACCCTCTGTTAGAAATGGGGAAAGGTGTTGTTTTTGCAGATATAGAAAAAGCATACAGAAAAGGGGTGCATCAAGAGAACTATTAACTCTGCAGGTATTTAGGGAAGAGTATCTCTACTTTTCAGTGTATAATTGTGGTTAATTAAATACTAACTTTGGTGTGTAATTATTATAGCAGATAAGTTCTTTTTTGAAAATTATGTTTTCAGCAAAAAGCTGAGATAACCAAAATGCTTGGGCTATACAAAATGATACAAGTTAATGAAATGTCCGAGGATGGAATATTCCAGCAGAATTGATACAAAATGTTAAACCAGATCTTGATGTACTGTCAAGAAAATAATGTGTGTGTCAGCACTTAGAGAGGAAGGTTGCCAACCTGGGGAAAGGGGAAGTAATAAGGGTTCAAAGTTTGTGCGAAGATTTGTAGCTCGGGTGCTTGTTGTAGCGGTTCTGTTCGCCGAGCTGGAAGTTTTTGTTGCAAACGTTTCATCCCCTGGCTAGGAGACATCCTCAGTGCTCTGGAGCCTCCTGCGAAGCGCTTCTTTGATGTTTCTTCCGGCATTTATAGTGGTCTGTCCTTGCCGCTTCCGGGTGTCAGTTTCAGCTGTCCGCTGTAGTGGCTGGTATATTGGGTCCAGGTCGATGTGTCTGTTGATGGAGTTTGTGGATGAATGCCATGCCTCTAGGAATTCCCTGGCTGTTCTCTGTCTGGCTTGCCCTATGATAGTAGTGTTTTCCCAGTCGAATTCATGTTGCTTGTTGTCTGAGTGTGTGGCTACTAGGGATAGCTGGTCGTGTCGTTTCGTGGCTAGTTGGTGTTCATGTATGCGGATTGTTAGCTATCTTCCTGTTTGTCCTATATAGTGTTTTGTGCAGTCCTTGCATGGTATTTTATAAACTACATTAGTTTTGCTCATGTTGGGTATTGGCTCCTTTGTTCTAGTGAGTTGTTGTCTGAGCGTGGCTGTTGGTTTGTGTGCCGTTATGAATCCTAGGGGTCGCAGTAGTCTGGCTGTCAGTTCTGAAACGCTCCTGATGAACAGGAGACGAAACGTTTGCAACAAAAACTTCCAGCTCGGCGAACAGAACCACTACAAGTAATAAGGGTGGAGCGAAGCTGGGCAGTGGTATGGCACAGTAAGAGAGATTGGGTAATTAGGAGTCTGGAGAGATGACCTCACTCAGCTCAAAGGGTATAACTGTACACTAACCTGAATTCAAATTTGCTCAGTTGCTTATGCATTTGAAGCCCTTACTTGCAAGTTCGTAAAAAATTGTCTTGTTTCCAGTTTTGGTAGCCTCGTCTAAATGTTATTAAGTTTGTTTCTAACACCTCCCACACTGTCATCCATCTGCCAACCGAACCTTAATAGGTTCCTTTACTCGGACTCACCCCCGAGGACCTTGTTTGTGCTTCAGGCCTGGCAGCATCTGTCCTGAGACAGACAGAGAGAAAGCGGAGTCAACGTTTCGAGTCCGGGACAGCCGTCCTTCGGGAGAGTGGCCTTTGGTCTTGATGTGCCGCCGCACAATTTCTTGTTCACTCCCACCTCTCTGTCTGTGTGTGTATTTGTGATTATGATTGAGTTTGGCGAGTCCCGGAGCCGGCCCTGTTGTTTCTCTCTCCTGAAAGGGTTGTCCCTTTAAAGAGTCTTTCCCCTGAAGCAGCTGCTAACGGTCACTTGGGGCACGAGGCGGCCGTTAACCGCCATCTCGCGCGGGGCCTGAGGGGGCGGGGCCTGAAGCTCAAATGGCGCCGGAGCCACGCGGGAAGGAAAAGCGCCGAGGGAGAGCGGACTGTGTCAACATGTCCCGTCCCCGAGGGTCAGGATGGTGGTTATTGGGGAATGGAGGGGGACAGGAGAGATTCCCCCTCCCCCCAAGTGAGGCATCTTGTACAAACCGCGAGGCCTGTCTCTGTGCATCTATCTCTCTCTGTAACTGTTTAACTGTCCATGACTTGGTTTAACTCTTTGACTATGTCGATTAATCTCGATGACTCTGATCTTGTATTTCTCTATGTCTCTGTATGACCATGTTTCTTTATGACTCTGCCCCTCTGTAAATCTATGTCTCCCTGTTTCTTCCTGAGTCTCTATGATTTTGCGGAGAGGTGCGAGGGAGGAGTGAAGGACTTTTGGGAAGGTTTGAAGTGGGAAATGCACCCAACTCCAGCTCCTCCAAAACCGAGATAGGGAACTGGAGCTGGATGGACTTTGGATCATCTGGGAGGCTGAGGGGGAAACTGAGAAGATATACAGGGAGGTGGTCATTCCCCAGACACAGTATAAGGACAGCTGGGTTACTGTCAGGGAGAGGAAAGGGAACCAAGGGTCAGAGCAGGGATCCCCTGTGGCTGTTCCCCTCAGCAATAAGTACAGTATACTGATTTGGATACTGCTGGTGGGGATAGCCTACCAGGGGAGAGCCATAGTTGTCAGGTCTCTGGCACTGTGGCTCAGAAGGGAAGGGGGGGAAATAGAAAAATGCTAGTGGTAGGAGATTCAATAGTTAGATGGATTGACAGGAGATTTTGTGGTCAGGAATGGGACTCCCGGAAGGGATATTGCCTCCCCGGTGCCAGGGTCCGGGATGTCTCCGATCGGGTTTCCAAGATTCTGAAGGGGGACTTTGAGCAGCCAGAAAGCGTGGTACATATTGGCGCCAATGATATAACCAGGAAAGGGATTGAAGATCTGAAAAGTGACTACAGAGAGTTAGGTTGAAAGCTGAAGAGCAGGACAAGTAGAGTAGTGATCGCAGGTTTGCTACCATGCTACAAGATTAATGGGCAGCACGGTGGCACAGTGATTAGTGCTGCTGCCTCACCGCCAGCGACCCGGGTTTAATTCCTGCCTCGGGCAATTGTCTGTGCGGATTTTGCACGTTCTCCCCGTGTCTGCGTGGGTTTCCTCCGGATGCTCCGGTTTCCTCCCACAGTTCAAAGATGTGCAAATTACGTGAATTGGTCATTCTAAATTGCCCGTAGTGTTAGGTGCAGGGGTAAATGCAGGGGAATGGGTCTGGGTGGGTTGCACTTCGGAGGGTCAATGTGGCCTTATTGGGCCGAAGGGCCTGTTTCCCCACTATAAGTAATCTAATTTAATCCATAGTGAGATGAGGAACAGTCAGCAAATGCAACTTAACACATGTCTGCGAGGCTGGTGCAGAAGAGAGGGCTACAGATACCTGGACCATTGGGCCACCTTCTAGGGAAGGTGGGACCTGTACACGAAGGACGGGTTGCAACTGAACTGGAGGGACACAAATGTCCTGGGTGGGAAATTTGCTCGTGTGATTCGGGAGGGTTTAAACTAGTTTGGCATGGTGGTGGGAATCAGAGCCACATGTCTGAGAGGGGGCAGTGACAGAATGTATTGAATCTATCAGGAAGGTTTCTCACGCGATAACACAAAGGGATTGGTTAAAGTGTGTCTGCTTTAATGCAAGGAGTGTCCGAAATAAGTGTGACCCACTTAGAGCATGGATCAGTACTTGGGGCTATGATGTTGTGGTCATAACAGAGACGTGGGTTCCACAGCGGCAGGAATGGTTGCTTGATGTTCCAGGGTTGAGAACGTTTAAAAAGATTAGGGAGGGTGGAAAAAGAGGAGGGGGTGTAGCATTGCTAATTGGAGAGTGCATCACAACTACAGAAACGAAGGTTGTTGAGGAAGATCTGTCTACTGAGTCAGTATGGGTGGAAGTTAAGAACAACAAGCAAACAACCACCATATTGGGGATTTTCTACAGACCACTTAATTGCAGTAGAGAGATTGAAGATCTCATAGGTGGGCAGATCCTGGAAAAATGCAAAAGTAGCAGGGCTGTTGTTATGGGTGATTTAAATTTTCCCAATATCGACTGGAACCTCCTAAGTGCAGATGGTTTGGATGGAGACGTTTTTGTCAGGTATGTTCAGGAGGGTTTCCTTACTCAGTATGTGGACAGGACGACGAGGGGAGAGGCCATTTTAGATTTGGTTCTCAGCAACGAGCCAGGACAGGTGTCAGATCTCGTGGTGGGAGAGTACTTTGGTGAAAGTGATCACAACTGCCTCACAGTATAGCCTTGGAGTGGAAAAGGAGCATTTACTGAGGGAAGATATTTAATTTGGAAACAGGAAATTATGACACTATCAGACAGGATTTGGGAAGTACAGACTGGGAGCAATTGTTCCACAGAAAGGGCATAGCAGACATGTGGAGACTAGTTAAGAATCAGTTGTTGTGAGTGATGCATGAATTTGTTCCTTTGAGACAGGTAAGAAGGGGTAAGATTAAGGAGCCTTGGACGATGAGAACAGAGGAACTTCTTGTTAAAAGGAAGAGGGCAGCTTATGTAAGGTGGAGGAAGCAAACATCGAGCACAGCTTGAGATGATTCCAGGCTTGTTAGAAAGGAGCTGAGAAATGGACTGAGGAGAGCCAGGTGGGGCACAAAAAGGCTTGGCAAGAAGGACTAGGGAGAACCCTAAGGCATTTTATTCATATGTGAGGAATAAGAGAATGATCAGGGAGAAGGTAGGGCCAATCAGGGATAGCGGAGGGAACTTGTGCATGGAGTCTGAGCAGATAGGGGAAGCCCGAAATGAGTTTTTAGCTTCGGTTTTCACCAAGGAAAGGGACCTTGTTGTAAGAAAACTTAGGAGCGGGGATACAGTCTTGACCAGATCAAGATTGATGAAGTTGATATGCTAGAAACTTTGGAAAACGTTAAGATTGATAAGTCCCCAGGGCCAGACCAGATTTACCTTAGGCTGCTCTGGGAAGCGAGAAAGGAGGTTGCTAAGCTGTGGCGAGGATATGTGCCTCCTCCCTCTCCACAGGAGTTGTACCAGAGGACTGGAAGGAGGCAAACGTTGTTCCTCTTTTCAAGAAGCGTAGTAGGGAAATCCCTGGCAATTACAGACCAGTCAGTCTTATGTTTGTGGTCAGCAAAGTTTTGGAAAGAATTCTAAGGGATAAGTTTTATGACTATTTGACAAAGTATAGTGTGATTAAAGGCAGTCAGCATGGCTTTGTGAGGGTCAGGTCATGCCTCGCAAATTTTATTGAGTTCTTTGAGGAGGTGTCAAGACAGATCAATGACGGTCGAGCAGTGGATACGGTGTATATGGACTTCAGCAAGGTATTTGATAAGGTTCCCTATGGTAGGCTCGTTCATAAAGTCAGGAAGTATGGGATACAGGGAGATTTGCCAATCTGGATTCAGAATTGACTAGGTGACAGAAGGCAGAAAGTGATTGTAGATGGAAAGTATTCTGCCTGGAGGTTAGTGTTGAGTGGGGTCCCGCAGGGCTCTGTTCTTGGACCTCTGCTCTTTGTATTTTTTATATATGACTTGGATGAGGAGGTTGAGGGGTGGGTTAGTAAATTTGCAGATGACACAAAGGTTGTAGGTATCATTGATAGCATAGAGAGCTACTGCAGGCTGCAGCACGACATAGACAGGATGCAGAGCTGTGCTGAGAAGTGGCAGATGGAGTTCAACCTGGATAAATGCAAAGTGATGCATTTTGGAAGGTTGAACTCGAATGCTGAATGTAGGATTAATGACAGGATTCTTGGCAGTGTGGAGGAAGAGAGGGATCTGGGCATGCAAGTACATAGATCTCTCAAAGTTTCCACCCAAGTGGGTAGGGTTGTTAAGAAAACATATGGTGTTTTGGCTTTCATTAACAAGGGGATCGGGTTTAACAGCCGTAAGGTTTTGCTGCAGCTCTCCAATTCCTTGGTGAGACCAGACTTGGAATATTGGTCGCCCTACTATAGGAAAGATATAGAGGCTTTGGAGAGGATGCAAAGAAGGTTTACCAGTATACTGCCTAGACTGGAGGACTTGCCTTATGAAGAAAGGTTGAATAAGCTCGGACTTTTCTCTCTGGGGAGAAGGAGGAAGAGAGGAGACCTGATCGAGCTGTGCAAAATAATGAGAGGGATAGATAGAGTCAATAGCCAGAGACCTTTTCCCAGGGCACGATTGACTGGTATGAGGAGTCGTTGTTTGAAGATATTAGGAGGAAGGTATAAAGGAGATATCAAAGGTAGGTTCTTTGTGCAGAGAGTTGTGAATGCATGGAATGCATTGCCAGCTGTGGTAGTGGGAACAGAGTAATTAGGGACATTTAAGCGACTGCTTGTCATGCACATGGATAGCAGTGAGTTGAGGGGTGCGTAGGTTAAGTTACTATATTTTACATTAGGATTAAATCTTGACGCAACATTGTGGGCCAGCGGGCCAGTTCTGTGCTGTACTTTTCTATGCTCTATGACCCTCTGACTCTCTGTGACCCTGTAACTCTCTCTGAATGTATGGTGGGAGTACTGTTTGTTGCTGAGCACAACACTTCCTGCCTCAGAAAAGTGCCTAACAGTTTGGTTTAATCACAGGTATTCCTGTGTCAGTCCTAGAGCTGAGTGCCCACCTGGAAACGCGGTAGTGGAAGGAGACAGCACCCCTTTAAACCGCTTGTTTTGACCCCAATTCAATATATTTTCCAGAAGGATGGTGAGGAGATTTACTGGGAATACTCCAACCACAACAAAACCGTATGCACAATCATCATCATCAACATCAGCAAACAGCAAGAGGACAATTATCACTGTGCTGTTTCTAACCAGCAAGCAGAGTCTCTCCTGAACAGCAAATTCCTCGCCGTTTCAGTGATCAGTAAGTTTGTAAACGACTATACAAATCCACATTATCTGAGCACGGTGATAGCACTGGGGGAGCGTGCAGATGAAGATTTACCAAGATTTTACTTTGGGGGCTGGAAAGTTTCAGTGATGAAGAGAGATTGGATAGACTGTGGTTGTTTTCCTCAGAGTAGAGGAGATTGAGTGTGGTGACATGATTGAGATGTATAAAATAATGGGTGTAGATAGTGTAGACAGGAAGAAATGTTTCCCTCCTTGATGGAATGATCAATGACAGGGGGAGGGGCATAGATTGAAAGTAAGGGGTAGGAGGTCTAGGGAGGGATGTGGGGCAAAACATTTTTCACCCAGAGGGTAGTGGGAAATCTGGAACTCGCTGCCTGTAAGGGTGAGAGAGGCAGAAATCCTCATCACGTTGAAGAAGGATTTAGATATTCACTTGTGATGCCAAGGCTAGAGTCAGATTAAGTGTTCCTTGATGTTTCACTTGTATTTTCTTGCAGAAATATGAGCTTGGGTAAGGTGAATAGCCAAGGTCTTTTCCCCAGGGCAGGGGAGTCCAAAACTAAAGGGCCTTGGTTTAAAGTGAGAGGGGAAAGATTTAAAAGCGACCAGAGGGTAACTTCTTCACACAGATGGTGGTGCATATTTGGAATGAGCTGCCAGAGGAAGTGGTAGAAGTGGGTACTATAACAACCTCTAAAAGAGATTGTTATTGGATAGGAAAGGTTTAGATGGATATGGGCCAAACACAAACAAATGGGACTAGTTCCGTTTGTGAGACCTGGTCAGCATGGACGCATTGGGCTGATGGGTCTACTTCCGTACTGTATGACCCTATAACTGGGAAAATTATATTAGAGAATAAAGTTGGTTGCTTTTGACTGGCTGAAAATCCTGTTTCTGTGCTATCTCTGACTCTACAATTCCTTGTTAAACAATCCATCAGAGAAAGGTAGAAGCTTAGACAAGCTGGAGGAGGCCGATGTTAACACCAAAGATGTTCGTCGTAGGATGGGATTGGGGACAGTGACAGTAACCCCCAGGATGTTAATAGTGGGGATGGGCACAGTGATGGTAACTGTTGAAGAAAACTCTCGAGACTCAGACCTTGAGAACTGATTATTCTGCGATATATCATGGGGAATTCACCATCCTAGCCATGGCTCAGTGCTATTCTGAAGTACATCAGGATACTACAGGATTATATAGAGAAAGCAGATAGGGGCTGATTACACAGTTTGGTATGCCTCCAAGTTGGTACTAAATTAGAGGTTAGTCATTAGGGTCGAACCTAAGCACCATTATGCATTCCACAAGTATTTACACAGATTGCTAACACTAAGCAGAGATGTCCCTGATTAGCTGAATGACGGTGAAGTGGCAATAACTCGTAAAGGAAGTGGGACTGATTGACAAGTCTATGTCCACTTGACTCATTCTGCAGCCTGCCCTGATCATTCATCAAAGTGGGAAAAACACTAACTTGACACCTTAGGAAGATCAGGCCTACCTTTAACGTTACCTAATAGTAAGGAATGCACAGCCAACAAAATTCTGGGGACAGAAAATGGTTTCTCAGCCGGATTAAGAAAATGGCTTCCAAGCAAATCACATCAACTTTCCCAACAGTAACCCTCAGGATGTTGATAGTGGGAAGAGTGTGGGGGCAGTGACGGTAACCTTCAAGATGTTAATAGTGGAGTGGAGGTGGGGACAGTGATGGTAACCTCTTGGATGTTGATTGTGGCAAGAGGGTGAGGACAGTGACAGTAACATCCAGGATGTTGATAGTACAGTGGGATAGGGACAGTGATGGTAACACCATTGAACATCGAGAGGCCATGGTTGGATGATGTACCATTTAGCCATCCATAGTTAACATACATCTTTCAAAGTGTAAATTTTACAACATAGGGAGACTTTGCGATGATGTGAAATCTCATTTGTTTTATTTCTCCTTTCCATCAATTATTATCCTGTCATCGAAGATAACATCTGTGACAAAAGAGACAATTTCAAACGTCCGATCTGTTGTTTCCTTTTTGTCTTGTTTTGTTCTAGTTCATGTTGCTGGGGTTCTCCTCCTCCCCCCACCCCCTCCATAGCCACTAAAATGGAGGTTCTGATTGGGAGCCGAGGTACTGGACCCCCTACTTTCAATGGTACTTTCATCTGAAAGCCTTAAACAATGCCAGTGGGAATTACAACTCGAGCTCAGACAGGACAGAGCTGGTCATTGAATCCTTCCAGTCCCAATACCAAGGCCAGTACCAGTGTCTCATGATCAACAGGAGTCCCAGTGGAATGATATCCAATGTGACCAGTAAGTCCATCTGTCTCACAGTGCCAGGTAATCCATTCTTCATTCATGATCCGTGCTTGTTCTTCACTGGGGTGCAGCTGAAGACTTCACATGACCACTAAAAATTTCCTCAGTCACTCAGCAGGTCTGGCAGCATCTGTGGAGAGAGAGAGAGAGAGAAAAACACAGAGTTAATGTTGCAGGTTATAAACACAAAGTGCTGGAAAAACTCAGCAGGTCGGGCAGCAGCTGTGTGGGGGGAGAGAGAGTGTGTAATATCCTTGCTCAGATAAGGGAGACCTTCACAGAGAGATGTTTCAAGTCCTGGAGCAGGGATAGCTTGCCACAACTGGACAGGGTGAGATCACACCCTGGAGATGTGTGTGCAGTTTGGCGTTTCCTTATCTGAGACTGGACATTGTGCCTATAGAGTTTAATGCAGCAAAGAGCGATTCCTGGGATAGCAGGACTGACTAGTGGAGAGAGACTGTATTGGTTAGGACGATATTCACTGGAATTGAGAAGAATTAAGGGGGAATCCCATAGAAATCTATTAAATTTGAACAAGGACAAGACAGAAAAAACACAGAGAGGGTATTCCTGGTGCCAGGCGGAGAGTCAAGAACCAGGGCTGTCACCGTCTAAAGGAGACGTGACAAGATTGAGATGAGGAGAAATGTCTTTACTCAGAGAGTGGGGAGCCTGTGGAATTCTCTGCCACAGAAAGCAGTCAGGGCTAGAACACTGAATGTTGTTCAGGAAGGAGTTAGATAGAGTTCTTAGGGGTGAAAGGGAGAGCGCGAGAAGGCACATGACGAAGTTGGGTGATCAGCCATGATCCCGTTGAATTGGCGGAGCAGGCTGGAGGGGCTGAATGGCCTCCTCCCGATCATATTTTTGATGTTTCTCTGTGAATGGCCCAGTTGCCGTTGAATTCTGTTCAGAAGCTTGTTGTTTGCTGTGGAAGGAATGGGTTCCAGTTCATAGGACACTTGACATCAGTCCTGGTGAAAATGGGATTCGTTTTATCTCTCCCTCTACCCTCTGCCACCTGTCCATTCTCTCCACTCCCTCTCTGCCCACACTCTGCATCCCTCCCCCCATTCTGTCTCACTCCAAGCCTCTGCTCCCCTTCTCTCTCTCTCTCTCTCTCTCTCTCTCTGCCCCATTCTCTTATGCACCCCCCATCCTCCCAAGCATGTGAAATAGTAATTGCTGCTCCTGCAATTCGAGGAAATCACCTCCAGCACCTAAAATACCTCAAAAAAGGAGCAGCTGTTACAGCCAGAAATTTTTCCCATCCTCCATCTTGGATAATGCAGAATCCTCCTCTCACTACTCTAAACTCCAGGGAGTATTGGCCTAAAGTGTCCAACCTCTCGTTTGAAGACAACCCCCCACCCCCCGAACATAAATGCACAAAATCACGTTGCAGTTGTTTGGTATCTTGGATGTAGAATACACATCTCAAAGTGAGTTAGTCATAACTTCTGAGAGATCTGCAGCCCAGGAAAAGGCCCATTGAGCCTGTGCTGGTCAGAAACAACCACCTCACTATTTTCTAATCCCATTTCCCCAGCACCTTGCTCCATAGCTTTGGCGTCACGAGTTCACATCTAAATTCTCCTTCAATGTGTTGAGGGTTTCATCTTCTCCCACCCTTACAGGCAGTGAGTTCCAGATTCCCGCCACCCTCTGGGTGGACAAGATTTTCTTCACACCCCTGCGCAACCTCCTCGCCCTTAACTTCAATCTATGTCCCTCCTCCACCTTTGTCAAGGGGTGAAAGTTCCTTCCTATTTTCATCCCTCATTGACTTATACATCCCTCTCTTTCAACCTACTCTGCTGTAAGGCCAACAACCCCAGTCTGTCCAATCTCTCTCAATCACTGAATCTCTCCAGCCCCCAAGGCAACCTGCTGGTAAATCTCCCTACGCATTGTCTCAAAGTTCATTTAGATATGTCCCGTTGGTAAAATGTGTTTTATTCATAGCTCACTCCACTGGTGCATCACAAAGGAAACACTTAAGTTATTTTGCAGTGAAAAAGAGAGCAGTTAATTTTTAATCAGCAAAGTTATGTTTTTAGCAGGCGGTTAATGTAAGTTCACTATTGTCTCATTAGAGAGAGGGAGAAAGAGGTGTGGGGGAGAAAGAGAGAGAAAAAGCAACAACTGTTTTATGGTTTAACCTGAGGGTCATCATCTCTAAGACACAGGGAATGATCATTCACAGCAATCTCAACCAGAGCAGCAATTGAACTACAAGCTGTCAACATGACTATACATTGTAAGCCAACTATAGAATCAGCTGAGGAAACCAACCGCTACATGACAATGGCAAAAACATTGGGTGGCTCAGTGGCTGGGTGGTTAGCATTGCTGTCTCACAGCACCAGGGACCCAGGAACAATTCCAGCCTTGGGTGACTGTGTGGAGTTTGCACACTGTCCCTTTCTCTGCACGGGTTTTCTCCGGGTGCTCCGGTTTCCTCCCAAAGTCCAAAGATGTGCAGTTTAGATGAATTGGCCATGCTAAGTTGCCCATAGTGTGAGGGATATGCAGGCAAGGAGGGTTAACAGGGTTAGTGCAGGGTTACGGGGATAGGGTCAGGGTTTGTTTGGGATGCTCTTCACTGGCTTGGGGCAGACAGGATGGGCTGTATGGTCTCTTTCCACACTATATGGATTCTGGCGACATCAATGTTTAGCACAAAGATGTGGTGAAATTTATTCTGAAATTAATTTTGACGAGATTCATTTTCAGTTTCTGAAATAATAGGGAAGCAAAATCCTATGTTTTCAGCTCCCCAGGGTGTGCCCTGGAGATGTGAATTTGAATCTTGCTATGGCAGGTGATGGATTTGGAATTTGATTTGGGACAAAAACAGGTTGACCGTAATGATGACTGTTGTCAGGAACAAACAACCATCTCGTTCAAAATTGAAGACTGAGGTGAGGAGGAATTTCTTCTCTCAGAGTTGAGAGTCTTTGGAACTCCTTGCCACAGAGAGCTGTGTGTGGGGACAGGGAGCAGGTTTATAGCTGGGGTAGTTAGATTCTTGATCAGTCGGGGAATTAAGTGTTACATGTGAAGTGCAGGAAAGTGAGTGTGAAGAATGGTGCATCAGCCATGTTGCTATTGAATGGCTGAGAAGGCTCGAGGGGCTGAATGGCCTTCTCCTGTTCCTGTCTGTGATGGTCCTTCAGGGAATGAAATCTGTCCTCCCCACCCAGTCTGTTCTGCACATGACTCCTAATCCTTTCCAAATTCCTCACCACCTTCTGGCTGAGCAAGTTGATTAGTTCAAGGACATTTTGGAATTGCATCCACTTCCCATCTTTGCGAAAGCTAGTGTGCTTCCAATTAAACCTGTTGGACTGTAACCTGGTGTTGTGTGATTTTTAACTTTGTACTTCCCACTTTGGCAGAGATGGCCACATCCTGTTCAGAGTACAGAGAAATAACATTTGTCAGGGTCAGTTTTCGGCTTGTTGAAATCACATGCTTTGTGAAGAGAAATTGGTCTGGATAATGACCCCAGATAGTCACAGCTCCTCCTGTACACTCTGTCTTTCAGGCAAAGTTTATTATTCTCATCTAAATTTAGAGTTATACAGCATGGATACAGGCCCTTTGGCCCAACTCGCCCAAGCTTAACAGGTTTCCCAAACTCAACTAGTCCCATTTGTCTGCATTTGGCCCATATCACTCTAAACCTTTCTTATCCATGTACCTTTCCAAATATCTTTGAAATGTTGTAATTGTATCTGCCTCTACCATTTCCTCTGGCAGCTCATTCCATATACTCTGTAATAAAATTGCCTCTCAGATCCCTTTTTAATCTTTCCCCTCTTACCTTAAACCTATGCCCACTAGTTTTGGACACCCCTACCCTGGGGAAAAGGACAGAGCTGTTTACCTTATCTATGCCCTTTGTGATTTTATAATCTCTCAGGTCACCCCTCAGCCTCTGAAAAACTGGGAGAAAAGCTCGCAGATTATGCAGCTCCTTGTAACTCAAATCTACAGTTGTGGTAACATCTTTGTAAATCTTCTCTGTACCCTTTCCAACTTGAACATCCTTTCCACAGCAGGTTGACCAGCACTGTAGACAGTATTCTAAAAGTGGCCTCACCAATGTCCTGTACAGCTGTAACATGACGCCCCCAACTCCTGCTGTCAGTGCTGTGACCAGTGAAGGGAAGCATGGCAAATGCTGCCTTCACCACAGTGTCTAACTGTGACACTACATTCAAGGAACTGTCTTCCTGCACCCCCAGGTCAGTTTGTTCAGAAACACTGTCCAGATTGTACAGGTTTGCCTTACCAAAATGTAACACCTCACATTTATCTAAATTAAACTTCATCTGTCATTCCTTGACCCACTGGCCCAGAGGGTCAAATTTCCATTGTACTCTTAGAAAACCTTCCTGTGTCCAAAATGCCACCAATTTTGGCCCTACTCCTATCTACCATATTTCTGTGTTGTCCTGTTTTCAGGCTGACCAAGCAGAGCAGCAAGCACCCTGCGTCACATACGCCACTCTGAGGGGATGAGGAACAAGGTCAAGATGAAGAGGGAAACATTTATGTTCCCCTCTTAATCTTCTCTACTCCAAGGAGAAGGAGCCTGATATCACTAATCCTTCCTTGTATGTAAAATCCTTCATTCCTGCTGTCATTCTAGTAAAACTTCAATGAATCCTCTCCAGAGCTTAAAGTTTCTTAAATAAACTGCCCAGAACCGAACACAAATGTAGTCTGACCAATGGTTTGTGGAGGTGGAGCATCGTCTCCTCAGCTTTATACACTATTTATAACGGCAAGGATCCTATCAGTCGTCTTCACAAAGGTTTCAGCTTGCCTGGCCACCTTCAGAGAATGATATACGTGAACCCCAAGGTCCCTCTGCTCCAGTGCTCCCTTCAAAGACGTACCATTGATCTTGCATTGTTGCCATGTGTTTCTGTTAGCAAAATGCATTGCCTCACATTTCTCTGCATTGGAATTCTTCTGCCAGATTTCTGCCTATTTGGTAAACTTGTCAATCTCCCTGTGAAGTCACTCAGCATCATCTTCACAATTCACTCTTCTCCCTGGGTTTGTATCAACTGCAATTTAGAGATTATATTCTCAACACCCAACTCCTAATCATTTATATAACCAATGTATTTATCAATGTTTACTTGGCAGTTTCTTCCATGTGTGCATAACTATCAATTCTACCTGTCTGTTTCCCCTATGTGAATGTGTGAGTGTATTTACCAGTCTGTTCCTGGTCTGTGAATTGGAACTGTCAATGTTAATCTGTACTTGTCGGTTTCTGCTATATCAGGATGTAAATGCAGTTACAATCTATGCTCCTCAATCTCTGCATTGTCAATACCTGAATTTACTTATTGACTTCTACCTCTCAGATCTTGTTTGGTGAATGTGACCAGTGCAAGTACCAATATGTACCTGTGAGAATCTGCTCTGTGAATATGAAACTATCATTATCAGACTGTAGATTAGACTTACAACAAGCCTTCGGCCCAACAAGTCCACACCGACCCGCCGAAGCGCGGCCCACCCATACCCCTACATTTACCCCTTACCTAACACTACGGGCAATTTAGCTTGGCCAATTCACCTGACCCGCACATCTTTGGACTGTGGGAGGAAACCGGAGCACCCGGAGGAAACCCACGCAGACACGGGGAGAACGTGCAAACTCCACACAGTCAGTCGCCTGAGTCGGGAATTGAACCCGGGTCTACAGGCGCTGTGAGGCAGCAGTGCTAACCACTGTGCCACCGTGCCGCCCAGACACTGCCGTGTACTTGTCAGTTTATGCTGTGTGAAACTGGGAGTGTAGTTATCATTCTGTTCCTGTCAGTTTTAGCTTTGTGAATGAGAGTGTGGTTATTAATCGGTCCCTGACAGTTACTGCAATGTGAATGTGTGACAAAGTTAACTGAAACTAAATGATGGAGACTGTTAGTCACACATTTGCATCGCAGTAAGAGTGTCGTCATCGTTTGTTTGTTTGTTTCTGCAACATGAATGAGTGTGTAATTATCAACCTGTACTTGTCAGTGTCTACTCTTGTGTATTAAAGTGGACGCTAGCAATATTCTGTGTCTGTGATAGTTGTTATTAGGGTGTTGAGACTGGATCTTAATCTTTTCTGCATTTTGTGATTTGAGTTGACTGCCAGTCTGTAGCGGTGGGTGGGGGAGAGAGGGGATAGGGCGATGGCAGAAGGGAAACTGCTTTATTCTGAGAACCATTCTGAATTATGGTCACACATTTCTTGTTTGGGGAGAAAGTCTGGGATCTGTGGTATCACTGAGACATTTAGTTTTAATTTTTGTACCCAGACATTGTTGGTGTTTTTGTTTGTGAAAATAAGTTTTATTCTGCATGCCAGTCCAGTTTTGTATGATACTTTTATACCAAAATGCAACACAACAGCATGTCATCTCCTTTCTCACCAAAATTAGTATCACTGATATGGCAAAGCTCAGAAGCAGACCATTCAGCTCATTGTATCTGTACTGGGACATTCTGTTATGCATCAGTTCTGCAGTAATTGTTGGGAATGAGAACTTCATCCACTCATTGTTGGTGTCTATATGGCAAGGACAATTTGACATCAGTTCTGCAGACATCTAACTTTTAATAACTATAGTGCTAGTTTTGATATGTTTTCCACAATCTCAATCACATAACATTGGTCAGATCACATTTGTGTTCAGTTCTGGGCACTTTATTTCAGGAAGGATCCTCAAGCTGTGGAGAAGGGTCATTGGAGATTTACTGGATCGCATTCACCTATGTTCAGTTGTGGTTGTTTTTGTCTGAGTGTAGTATAACCTCTGTAAATAAACTCTTTTCAATAATGCTTAATTTTATTGCATTTCAGTCTCAATTTATTTTTACATTGCGTGTATGTGCATGTGTGGTAGACTTTATCAGGCGCTGCATATCCTCAGCTGTGATAAGTGATGTTGAGAGTCAATTCATATCTGGAAATAATTGAGGCCAAATTTTATTATTTTCCTTTCAGCATCCAATGGCTGAGTGAGAGTGAGTTTACTCTTGAACTGAGATATAGACTGACAGCACATCTCCTGTCGTGAATGGGAAACAGCTGAAGTTCTTTAATTGTTAGTGCCTGTAGGAATCATGTGCAAGCAAAAACATAACACATTGCAACAGATAGGATTCGGTGCTGCTCTTCACAATCAAGGTAGGAAACACAATGGACCTTTTGTATCTTGGATAGTGCGGAATCTAACAGAGTAATGATATAAAATGTTGGTCTTTCAGAATGCCATCAATTTTTGTTTCAGTGCATAGTGATGTACTTTTCTGAACACTGCTGAAGTAACAATCCCTTTGCAATTAAGAGAAACGGTGGTGAACAATTCAGCTGCATTGGAGCTGACTGACCACAATGTTCCTTGTACAGAAAGACAATCGGCTAATTCACTTCTATTTTCTGATGTAGACAGAACATTCCCCTGCTCTGTAGTATGATGATGCACCATTAGCAGTACTTTTGCGTTGCTCTAGAGGTTGGGAGGAGGAAGGAAAAGGACTTTTATTTTTTGTCATGCAGTGCGAAATATATAAACTGCCAAATTCAATTTATTGAACAAAAGCAGTGTTCAACTCTGCTTGAAGATAAAATGTGCAATTCTACAAACCTACCAATTTTTTTGTCCCTTTTCTCCACTGCTTTGAAGGGTGGTTATTAGATTCCACTGATACATTATGAAAATTGCAGCCAGATTTCACACTTTTTTTGCGATGCATCCAAGGGAGGGGGATGTAGAAAATTGCAACAATTTTGAAAGAAGTACATAATTAACTGAAAAGAGAGTTTCTGGTTGGATTGGAACAGACAAAACAATTTTCTACTGCAATATGAAGAAATGCAGAATTATGTTTTGATTAACATGGGGATGATAAGCTCCTCTGCTACCATGATCCATTTATGCAATTGGATGCTGGCTGATCACAATGAAAATTGTTAGCTGATTGTTTCTGATCAATGCAGACTCAAAAGTTTCAAACGGTCTGACTGTGCTATAGGAGTCTCTGACAAAGGGTCTGTGGATAGAAAGCATTTTGAACCTAACATTTTGTGTTACTTGTAATGTCAATGTAACTACATGGTTGTTAGACATTGTAATGTGTGTCAACGTGGTGTATGTTTTTTAAACTCATCGTAAGTCAGAGAGCGAACGAGAGAGAGTGTGTGTGTGTGTGTGTGTGTGTGTGTGTGTGTGTGTGTGTGAGAGAGAGTGAGAGAGTGAGTGATGGGGTTTGGGGGCAATGTTTAGTTACATAGCTACACATAAATCATTCTGCGTAAGGCTTTGACACAGATTGTGTATTTGCAATTCATATTATTTGATTGCTGTGTCTATGTAAGTGACAAAAGATTAATTGTCATTCTCAGTTACTGATAGCTGAAATGTATCATTCAATGCGCTCACTATCTACCTCACGTTTGGTGGTTCAAACTAACAGCATCGTCTATTTGTTCACCTCACTTGTAACATTAAAATTATCCTGACTAAAGTTCAGAACCTGTGAGGACCACCTCAATCGGGACCTTGGGTTCCTGTCACACTACACACACACACACTCACTCACACACACTCATGCAGACCTTCTCTCATCCACACACTTTCCCTCATACACACATACAAACAAACCCCCCACACTCACATCCATGCACACACACATTCTCACAGAGTTATACTCTATCGCACGCATACACACACACATTTACATGTGTACTCACACTCAAATGCTTTTTCTCTCTCACACACACATGCAAGTCTCTGGGGTGAATGTGCATTTGCAGATACATTCTATTTTGCTCAAAAAGAGCACAACCTGCAGGCAGTCAATTCATATAATACTTTATATGTTCCTACTTTGGCAATAGAACCAGTCTGACTCAAGATTGGGATTCAGACAGGCTCTAACCTTACACCTTTATGACACTGTCCGAGTTGAGATGCCACCTTTTTTTTAAATAAAGTCTGAAGTCATCTTTGGAATGTGACTTAAAAGAAGTTCTGGGATGTATATATTAATGAACTGAAACCTGCAACCCATTCTAAAAGATGAAACACTGAACAGCAATCTTGGTTTCTTTAAAATATCATTTCAGTTGCATGACACTATAATCTTTTGCGATAGATTCTGTGTCTCATGATCCTGTTTCATGGCTACCTGATGAAGGAGTAGCGCTCTGTAAAATAATACTTCCTGATGCAAGTGGGTATGTCAGTTCAGTATGTCAGATCTATACCTGTCACTTCCTGCTTGGTGAATGTGTGGGTGTAATTATCAAACTAACTTTTGCTATATGGTAAATATATTTACATATTCACACAGCATTGACTTGTCTGGTCTCATTGATAGCTAGAGAATCATAAAAATAATACAGCATCGGGGAGGGGGGGCATTCAGCCCATCTTGTCCATGCCAATACCACCACACCCAGGTGCCCTTTCTCATGCCACCATACTGCCACAGGCAGTAACCTTGCAGTTTACAACACTTGAGGTGCAGTTCCATAGAATTTTTGTTTTTAAAAAAAAATGTAAGGTCTCTGCCTGCACCTCAATCAGTGAATTTCAGATACCCACCACACTCTGCATAAAAAAATTGCTCATATCATCGAATCCTACAACCACTGAGCTTAAAACAGTGATCCCTGGACTTTGAACTCTCTGCCAAAGGAAATGGGTTCCTCCTGTCTAATGGCTTCCTCTCACTAGTTAGTTAAAAATCACACAACATCAGGTTATAGTTCAACAGGTTTATTTGGAAGTGCAGACTTTCAGAGTGTTGCTCCTTCATAGGGTAGCTCATTATTTAGTACTGTAGACCCACCGTAGCCATGGTGGATATGTTCCAGGACCTACAGTGGAAACGCAAAACTGCTGATAGGTGCAAAACTATTAATTTAAATGGGAAATATGCCTTCCCGGCAGCTTCCTGGTCACTGGTTCTGGAACATTCCCTTTTATATACTCGGACCACGGTAAAACGCAATAACCGGACCCACAAATGTGGCGTTGCCTTGTATTATGGCACCTCTGCTCCAAGGAATACAACCCCAACCTCTCCAAGTAGCTACAATTCACCAGCCCTGGCAACATTCAAGTAAATCTCCTCTGCACAGCAATGACGTCCTTCCTATAACATGGTGACCCGACTGCATACACATCTTGTTATTTCCCTATTTTTGTATGCACCCATCTGCCAATGAGGGAGAGCATTCCATCTATCTTTCGGGACCTGTGCATTTGCACACTAAGATCTCTCACTTCACCTGCCCCTCTCAATATATTCCCAATTACTGTCTATTTCCATTCATTGTCTGACTTCCCAAAATGCATTCCCTGACACTTATCACAGCTGAACTCGGCCACTTTCCTGCCCATTCCACCAAACCATCTATATAGTTTTGGAGCTTACAGCTATCCTCCACACTATCCTCTACATGGCCAATTTTTGTGTTGTCTGCAAATTTCACAAATTTGCCCACCATATTCAACTCCAAATCAATAATGGATAAAACAAACAGCTCAGATTTGAGCCATGCAGAGGACCACTTAAACCAGCTTTCCATTCACGATGGCCACCATTGACCATTATCCTTTCTTTCCTGTGACTGAACCAACTTTGGATCCAATTCAACACGTTACCCTGTATCCCATGGGCTTTTACTTCTTCGCCCAGTCTGCTGTGATGCTGCTGCTCCTTTAACAACCTTGCAAAGAACACAGGCTCTGAAAAGTCAGAGTTGATGGGTTTTAGGGCCATTTTGATTATAGCTAATAGGTAATGCCCCAGGCAAAAGGATTCCCCATTTTTAAATAGAACACTTGTACAATGAAAGGGGAGCGGCCCAGTTTTCCCAGCTCAGCTTTCCTGTGGTTTGATTTGGTTTTTGGCCCTCTGGCTATTGACTGAAAGCAGTCAGACAGTTGAAAAAGCTGCTGAACCTAAAGAGGCAGGTCCATAATGGTACTCTCTCTCTTACATCTCTCCTGTAAGACCCTGTTGTTTGATTTTACCTTTTGTGTTAAGGGGTGTTTATGGGGATTGTTGTAAATGTTGGGCCCACCATCATTAAATTGATATAATCTGTTGGGTTTTCCCATTTTTAAGTTATTTAGTATTCTGTTCTCTTTTGTTTATGTATCATTCAGTGAATTCGTAAATCAAACTGTTTTGTTTAAAACTACTAGTTTGACCAGCTGCATCCCCCCGGAATATCTTTGTTATACCCGCTTAAAACAACTAGCAAAGTTAGGGTCTGGGTTACTTGTTGAAATGTTTGGAAGGCATCTGGCCTTTTCCAGAACAGATTGGGAGTTGTTTGCAGAATTTATTCTGTGGTTCTGATTTGGGATTCAGATTGTTGGACTCAAAGACAGCAAGTGGTAAGTCTGAGCGTCTTTTGTTCTGAGTGTTGAATTCAATTGGTTTAGACAGTGCTTGAATAAAGCGAGGACGGCAGATGCTGGAGATCAGAGACGAGAGTGTGGTACTGGAAAAGCAAGCAGGTCAGGCAGCAGCTGAGGAGGAGAATGTTTCGGGCATCAGCCTTTCATTAGGAAACAGTGCTTGGGATACCAATTGCTCTGAGTCAAGAGTTTGAGGGGGTGGAAGAAGTGGCTTCAGATTTTTGCAAAAAGTGATTAATGCCAAGCTGCTGGAATTAGCAGACCAGCTGGAACTTGACCTGCCTCCACCCATGAGGAAAAGGGCGATAATTACAGTAATAGCTCAACATTTAAATTTGCTGGATATGCCATCATAATCTTTAGAGATGGCTAACATTCAATTGAAAATGAAAGAATTCAAGTTAGAAGCAAAAGTCAAGGGCAACAGATTAGAAACTGTTTGAATTACAATTAAAAGCAGAAGAGAGGGAGAAAAGAGAGAAAAGAAGAGCGGGGAAAGGAAGAAAGGGACTTTGAACTTTGGAAATTGGCACTTACACAGGAGTTCAAAAATTCACTTCCTGAAGTAATGAGAACTCGTGTGAGAGCAGAGAGTTAAAACAGCAAGACTGGCATCAGAAATGGCTGATGATTGAGTTGATCAATAAATCAAAATTGGGCTGCCAAAATCAATTTGAATCCATGAGTGATTATAATTGTGGGTAAGAGAAATTCTCACATGGAAAGTAAAAAGTAGATCTCGGTGAAGATCATAAGGATGATTTACCACAGGGTAAATAGGAAACCCTTGAAGGGGAAAGAGAAGAGAAAAAGCTCTGGTGTTTTCAATAAAGTAGGGCACATGGAATCAGTATTAGTGGGTTAGGAAAAGCTCTTAGAAGCCAGATGTAGGAAAACAGGATAAGCCAGTGAATTTTTTTGGAGTGGTAACAGAGAGCACTGTGGAGACTAGAAAGCTGCACCAAAATGTACAAGCTGGTCGGAGGTTGTTTATGGAGGAAGTGCCAGATCTTCTTAAACCATACAACATGAAGGTAAAATTTACTCGCATATGCCAGGAGCAGCAGGTAAAGAGATAACAATAGTCAGAGATACAAGGATCCTCTCAACCTGTGATGCTAAAAGATGAGGATATATGTACCTCCGAAGGACTATTGCCAGAAAAGGTACGACTAACGGGAATTCACACTGAAATAAGAAATGCTCAATTGTAAGAAGTGAGGTGAGAGTGTCTAGTGAAGAGGGCAGAAGTCATAGTAGGAGTACTGGACAAACTTTCAGCTCTGGGAATACAATTTGTCCTTGCTAACGATGTTGCTGATTCACTGGTGGGAGTGCAGAGTGTGGTTGAAAAGCCAATGCAAATTCAGGCAACTGAACTATTGCAGGACATATATCCTGGGATGTTTCCTGAATGTGTGGTAACGAGTTCACAAAGTCACCAGTTGAAACAGGAAAGATCAAAGAGTACAGATAAGGAAGTTGAAGGGAAATTAGCAGAAACCCTGTTTGATCAGATAGTTGAAACAAACCAGGAACAGAAATGACAAAGTAGACATCTTTAGCACAGGTAAATTAACTGAGTTACAGCAAAAAGATAAATTTAAAGCAATTCTATAAAAAGGCATACACAAAATGAATCCAAATGAGTCCCTAATTGTTATTATCTTAAAAATGATGTCTTAATGAGGAAATGGAGAACATCATATTCAGGCAGATGAGAATGGACAGAAGTTTATCAAGTTGTATTGCCAGTGGGTTATAGAAAGGATGTGTTGCGAGTAGCACATGAGCTACCTGCATAGATTGTCTGTTTGAAATTCACGTTATTTAGTTGTCATCTCTGGATGTGAAAACTATTCAGTAAAGGATTAATTCTGCCCTTCAGTCACACAAGCTTCATGTAAATATGCTTCATCCCGGTTGGAGGATTTGAGCTATAGGCAGAGGCTGAATAGACTGGAGCTGTTTTCCCTGGAGAGTGACTTTATAGAAGTTTATAAAATCATAAGGCGCATGGAGAAGTGGTGGAGCCTGGTACAATTATAATACTTAAAAGGCATCTGAATGAGCATAATGAGAAAGCCTTAAAACTTGTCCTTAAATACTTAGAGAAAGTGAGGACTGCAGATGCTGGAGATCAGAGCTTATGTAGAGGGAGGAAAATGTTGAATGATAGAACACAAGAAAATAAACAGGACAGGCAGGGAGGCATCAGGCCACAAAAGGGGGAACCTAGGATGTGCAGAAGATAAAATAAAAATCTGTTCTCACCAAGTGATAACAGGATGCTCTAAAGCAATTAAGAACATTTACCTTACCAATGAATCTGTGTAAGCAGGACATAGAATGATAACATGCACAGTTGTTAACTTGTGGAATTAATGACACCATGTCAAAAGCCTTGTAATAAACGGTCAGGTCCTATCAATTATAATGGATTCATAGAGTGTGTGTGAGAGAGAGATATGAATGCTTTAAATTTATTTGTATTTTACGACTTTATGATGATTTTGAGTAGCCATCGCTGATTATGAAATGCAAACTCTAAAATATAATATTGATGAAGCTTTAACTTACTTGGTGTTCCTACACACCACGACTGCCCCACTGTCAATTCTAATTTGTCAGATCTTCTTTGAATTTGAATCACAACCCTGAAAAGAAATCATGTTTAATTTGAGACTAATGAATCATTTCGAATGTAACCTTTCAGCCTCAGATACAGAATGATTTTGTGTTTAAGATAAAAAGCAGAAGTCTGCTCCTAGCTTAAAATCATTCTAAACCTAACATTGAAGAGATTCTGACACAATCTGTCAGGTAGCCATTTTATGATCAAAGCTTGCCCTCCTCGCTGAGAAGCCATTTTGTCAAACAGTGATATCTTACATGCAAGCTGTGCAAGGTTACCTTATGATCTCTCCCACTTAGTTTAGACTGATATCTCTTTATGACAGGGACCTACCTTGCCAACAGGCACTGACTGGGCTGGATGTTTTTCCCACCTGATGGATGGCTGAGGGCCTACAGGAGCGATCAGTTAAGCGCATACGGACCTGTTAATTAACTGCTATTCCTTACAAATTATTGCCTTTCCACTGTCTGTCTAATTAAGAACATGCAGTGTTTTTAATAAAGTTTTGTAAAAAGGAAGCCTGTTTGTGACAGAAGAGCCTGCGAAGGCTCTTAAAGGAAGATCTGGTATCCTACTTTTCTAAGATTTTAGAATCTCAGCTAGCCTGGATTTTAGGTGTTAATATTACACTGCAACAGTAATGCTATTGGTAAATAAAGGGCAAGGCTAAAATTAAACTAAACTGTAAGAGGTTTTTACACCAGACTACCAAAGAGTACAATCTCCAGGATGAACCAAGAGAGGCTTATAGGTCGGAGTCCCTGGGCTGTCTCAAATCTGTACTTTAACAATATCAACAGGAAGGGTTTAAAGAGAGACGGGTGAAGTGCTGGCAAATGGAACTAGACTAGGTTAGAATATCTGGTCAGCATGGACAAGTTGGACCGAAGGGCCTGTTTCCATGCTATACGTCTCTACGACTGGACGACTCTTCAGTAACTCTTGCCCTGTTGATGAGCACAGTTTCCGTCCATCTCTGTACTTAACCCCTCCTTCATGGATGGTTGTTGAAACTATGCAATAATGTGGCCTATTTGTCTATCTTCACTGTAACTTTGAAAATTCTGTTAATAACTGCAGCTTTTAATGCAGTTCCTAAATGTCTATTTTGGATGAGGATTCAGTTTATCGATCACTGGTGTTAAACGTCAACAGGCTACATACCTTCCGTTTGTTAGAGGCAGCTGGTCACTCTTTGCTTTGAACTGAGGAAGTATTATAGCGTCTTAGTCCCTCAGGTGTTTTTCCTGAAGGAAGACACAGGGACACCTGTAAATCAACATGAGGCTAGTCTGGCAATATTGAACTGATCATTGTCACATTCATTGCATATTAATTAGGATGTGAGTACATGAATGGGAGTACTCAACCACCAGGATGCTTACACAGTTCAATATCCAACTCCCCAACTACTTGTTGGAAATAGGAAAAACAGCACTATTTGTAATGTTGTTACCAAGATCCCAGTGTATGTCCTTTTACAAGAGTATCCCATTCCTACAGTTGGTCCACACAACCTCAAGAAAGAGCGGGAAACAGAATGAAATTAAAACTGGGTTCAGAGGATTGCAAACCACACGAATGTCCCACAGCAGCTTCTTCCCGCTCTGTCTCCCTCAGCAGGCCCACACACAGCCCGAGAAAGGCCTCTCTCTTCCCCCCAGCCCGCTCACTCCAAGTTCCGAGACCAGTTCCTGCTCCGCTCGGCATCTTACAAACAACCTATCACATCTCCATCGCCCCTCCCCCAAGTCCCTCCTCCCTACCTTTTATCTTAGCCTGCCTGGCACATTCTCCTCATTCCTGATGAAGGGCTCTGGCCCGAAACATCGAATTTCCTGTTCCTTGGATGCTGCTTAATCTGTTGTACTTTAACCAGCAACACATTTTCAGCTCTTACAAACAGCCCCCGGTTCTCCCTGAACTCACCCCGAATCAGTCCCGGTCTCGGAGCCCCCTCTGTGTCCCAGGCTCCCATCCCGATGTGCTGCTGGAAGGAGCCTGCTGTTCCCTCGCTTCCCTGGGCGCTGATCTCTCCATTGCGGTCTGTTTCAAACAAACCTCTTGCACTCACTGAGTAAATGCTCCTCAATAGTAGCGCTGGGGGAGGGTCTCACTCATGCGCTCCTCTACTCAGGATCAGTCAGCTTTGGGGAGAAAAGGTTCAGTCCCAGATACAGTTGGGGCTGGAGTGAGCTGGAGGCGGAGCTGGATGAACAAAGCCTGCTCTGTCTGTCACTCAGTTTCCTCTCCGGATCCGCCCCTCACTCTCTGTCAGCTCTTTCTCAGTCAGGTCGGGCCGGGCTGTATAAAAACGGAAGGGGAGGCAGCTCGGGTCTCATTCAGCAGCGATTGGAGTGAAGAAGCGTGATGTCTGGACGAGGCAAAGGCCTGGGAAAAGGCGGAGCGAAACGGCACCGCAAAGTGCTCCGTGATAACATCCAGGGCATCACGAAACCAGCCATCCGGCGCCTGGCTCGCCGTGGCGGGGTCAAGCGCATCTCGGGCTTGATCTACGAGGAGACCCGCGGAGTGCTGAAGGTTTTCCTGGAGAATGTGATCAGAGATGCGGTCACCTACACTGAGCACGCCAAGCGCAAGACGGTCACTGCCATGGATGTGGTGTACGCTCTGAAACGCCAGGGCCGCACTCTATGGATTCGGCGGCTGAGGATAAAGCGACCCTTTTCCAGTGAACCCAAAGGCTCTTTTCAGAGCCACCCAAAGCCTCTGATAGAGAGCGGAGACCTGAGGACGGGGTAGGTAGTGTATGCTGAGGGGAATGTCACTGTAGCTGGTTATTTCACGTTTATCGCCACCGTTAAAATTATTTCAGTTCCGAAATACTAATACTGTGTTTTGCAGTACGGCAGAGAGCATTCGGTTTACACTTTGTTGCTGTGTACCATGCCCAGTGAATTTATAAGTGCAAGTATTCCTACCATGTAGATAAGAGGCTATTCGGCCAATCGATACTCTACTGTTGTGCAATCTGGTTAGTCCATTGTAAAGAATCGCATCGTAACCTGCAAGATATAGCAGCAGCATAAGCCCATTCTGCCCATCCAGCTTGTTCTGCCATTCGATCATGGCTGACATTTCTTAAACCTATTCTTGTGCCTGCTCCACGTGACCGTCGATCGTCTTTTTTCATGAATACCTGTCTATCTCAGTAATAATATCAATGTGTACCTGGCTGTCCATGCCATGAATAATAACTTTTTTTAAATTGTAGAACCCAGTCATTAATGTTACATATTACAGTATTTATATTTCCCAGGCATAACACTCTGGGAGCCTGCGGACATTAGTACTGTATTTTTCTTGGATTTTAGTTAAAAACAAAACGGAAGGCAACGGCAGTGAATTTGCAACTAATGACATCTTCATTCAGGGATTGCGGAAATATGAGTGATTTTTCACATCAGATTTTGGTATGGGGTTAGATATTTCTGGAAAACCCCATCTCCTCATTGACTCCCTTTACGATAACATGGCTTGTGGTGGAGGCAGGAGGGAAAGGGGAAAAATGGCGCCAAGACGCATTTTCAAATTTGAAAATGCCCGCCATCACGTTTTCGTTGGTTTTTCGATTACGAAACTAAACTTGACACAGCTCGGATGCAGTTAAAGGAAATGTGAAGCCAAACCGATCGGGAACATCCGTGACACTATTGTAAACTCATAGAACATTGATCAAATATAAGGATCACTCAGGCAGTGACCATGCAATGAGAAATAATGTCGTTCCAGACACTCTTACAACCGTATTCTATGATATAATCTTCCTCTGCTCCCAGACAGTAACAGTATCCAACAAAAATGAAATAAAAATTTAGCGATGTCGGGTATAACGGCCGGGGCTCTACACATTAAAAGGAAAGTAATTCAATCCGACAGAGCTTAGCTCCTTTCACAGATGCTGTGAGTGGCTCTCAAAAGAGCCTTTGGGTTGTCAGATTCAAGAATGATCTCTTCACTTTTTAGCAGATCCAGCAGCGGAAGTTTTCTTGGGCAGCAGCACGGCCTGGATATTAGGCAGCACCCCGCCCTGAGCGATGGTCACCCCTCCCAGCAGCTTGTTGAGCTCCTCGTCGTTGCGCACGGCCAGCTGCAGGTGCCTGGGGATGATGCGGGTCTTCTTGTTGTCCCGGGCCGCGTTGCCGGCCAGCTCCAGGATTTCAGCCGTCAGATACTCCAGCACCGCAGCCAGATAGACCGGCGCTCCGGCACCCACACGCTCAGCATAGTTACCCTTTCTCAGGAGCCTGTGAACACGGCCCACCGGGAACTGCAGGCCAGCCCGGGACGACCGAGACTTCGCCTTGGCGCGAGCTTTCCCACCGCCCTTTCCTCTTCCAGACATGGTCACAAACTCACTAGCACTTTCAGCGAGAATGCTACACTCCGCCCACATTGCGGTCTCTTATACCTTCGGGAGGAATGATGCGTTGGCCATTTCTGATTGGTCCCATTGTTCAGCCCCGCCTAATGTTGTTGCAATTCCCAATCAGATATCTGCCTCATTCCCCAATCCGGAGAGGGCACAGGGAGGAGGGCGGAAAATACCGGCGCCAAATCATCAACCGCTTTTTTACAATGTGAAAAGCCCGCCAATTTCCAAACAAAGGAGTATGTCTTACAGTAAGAAATGAAGTACAACAACTGAGGAAGTTCAAAAAACATCAATACTCATGTTAATTTACTTTTGGCTTACAAATGTACTTCACACGGTCTTACTCTCCCTCATTTGCCGATCTGTATCTGTCCATTTCTGATTTTGTGAGTGGGTTATTTTCTAAACCTTGAGAAGAAGCTGAAACTAAACCACGTTGCTGCACTTTTCATTTAGGCGTCTTGCAGTACATATATATGTGTGTGTGTGTGTCACTTTAACTTTTCTCTGTCGTGTCCTAATTTATACGTTTTGCATGAACTCAACATCTGCCCAATGAGGCTGTGGTCCTCCGTCTAATAGTCAGTGTTGTTTCGAAACAGGTTTTATTCTACTACTTTATTCTGTTACCATCAAACACTGATGTAAGCGGTAAAACGTTACACTATTTGCCAGCCACAGAAATATTCTGTGCCCTCAGGAGAAAATTAGAACTGTAAATGCTGGGGATCAGAGGCTTATGCCTAAAAGGTAGAGATGAAGGGCTTACGCTTGAAACATTGATTCTCCTGCTACTCGGACGCTGCCTGACCTGCTGTGCGTTTCCAGCATCACACTCTCGACTCCAATTTGTGCCCGTCTGTTTCTGGGATGTATATTTGTAAACTCTATTTCACAGTCTTAACGTGTCAGTATGTTACTAGTCTGTAACTCAAACCTCTGAAGTGTACCTTGTTGCTTTACTCTGTCGGTGTCAATTTTGAAAGTACCGGATACCACTTTGGACAGACTCAGGTAGGACTCACTACCCTCCACATCCATACCCTATAAATATCAGCTTCTGCAAATTGAAGTTGGGTTTGTATTTATAACTGCAGCATTTTAATAAAGGATAATACTCTGTACATTGTTATTGACAATATCTGCAATGTCACTGCTGATGTTACATTGTTTATGCCAGTTTCTAGATAATCAAGAGTTGCATTATACCCAAACAATGTATTGCTTTGCAGTGACTCGGTAATTAATTCTGTAGCTGCCAGTTTATTGTTTCCAATCTTGTATTTACTCAGTTTCATTCAATCACTGGTATGACAGAGAGCAAATATCTCAACATCTCAAAGTTTCTGATGAAATGGATGGTTATTTTTTTTCACTCCATCCCTGATACGTCATGGTAACTTATCACTGAATCAATCAGTATATGATCTGTGAGCACATACAGATCAGTAAGTTACAGATAAAGTGCATGGTGAATGATGCCTCCCAATCCTGTCATGCAGATACAGTGGATATGCTGTAGTTATTAATTTCTTTCAATCTTGTGTCACTTTAAATATCTCAAAGCAGAAAACCATAAGAAGTATGAGAATTCTGTGACATTTCTATCTGTCAGTGTGTACTCTGTCATGAGAACAGATCAGAAAGGCTTTAGCTATGGTCTTCATCTCATTTTGATGTTTAGTGCCCATAACCTTGTGTATCAAAAAAAGATATATGGGTACATTAGCATAAATTAAGCTGATAACCCAACCCTAACTGCTCTGTGTGGAACAGAACAAGGGGAGAATGTTCTGCATTGCTTTCTTAAACGGAAAGCTTCCTGTTCAAAACTGTGTCCCTTACTCGGGATTCTCTCATAAGCAGTGACATACTCCCAGCATCAACTCTGTCAACTCCATTCAGATCATTTTATTTTTGCTCTAAAGGTCATACATTGTTCTTCAAAACTCCAATGAGAATATATCAAACTATTTCATACTTACAATGTGAGCCGGTGTATCAATCTGCAGCTTGCTATCATAAGCTTCTGCTATGTGAATATGTGAGTACAGGTATCACCCTATACCTGTTGGTTTCTACTGTGTGAATATGACAGTTTCTAGTCTGTAAATGTGAGAGTTTAATCAATTGTCCATGTCAGTTTCTGCATTGTTAAAATGTGAACGCAGTTATCAATGTCTACCTGCCATCTTCTGCTAAATGAAATGTGGGGGTCCATATTGGAATGTACCTGTTGTTCTCAGTGATAGGAACGCATGAGTGTAGTTATCAATCTCTCCCTGTCAGTTTCTTCAATGTAAATGTATTGGTGTAGTTATCCATTTGTACTGATGAAGGGCTTTTAAACAAAGCATCGATTCTACTGCTCGTCAGATGCTGCCCGATCTGCTATGCTTTTCCAGCACCACACTCCCGACTCTAATCTCCAGCATCTGCAGTCCTCACTTTTGCCCATCCGCCTGTACCTGTCAGTTTCTGCTATGTAAATATGGAAGTGTAGTTATTGATCTGTCCATCCGTTTCTCCAATTTGAATACGACTGTCTTGTTATCTATCTCTCCCTGTCGGTTTCTGTGATGTGAAGATGACAGTCTAATTATCTATCTGCCCCAGTCAGATTCTGCTGTGTGAATATGAGAGTGGCATTATCAGTCTCTACCTATCAGCATTTGCTATGTCAATGCAATTTTAGTTATCAATCTGCCCCATTAGATTCTAGTTGAATGTAAAAATACAGTAATCAATATATACCTGTGAGATTTTGCTCTGGGAATATGGGTGTGTTATCAAAATGTACATGTCAGTTTCTGCAATGTGAATGTGTTTGTGCAATCATCAGTCTATATCTGACAGCTTCAACTATATGAATGGATGAGTGCATCTGTACCTGAAAGTATCGGTACCTGTCAGTTTGTGTTCTGTGAATAAGTGAGTGTACTTATATATTTGTCTCTGTTTAACATGACACTTGCAGAAACTGCAGGAGCTCTATTTACTTCAAATCTCTGTTGCTCAACATGAATAAGATTTTATCAATTGCCATCCATGTCAGGGTGGCATAGTGGTGCCAGAGACACAGATTCAATTCCAGCCTTGGTTCATTATCTGTGTGCAGTTTGCACGTTCTGCCCGTGTCTCCATGGGTTTCCTCTGGGTGCTCTAGTTTCTTTGCATGGTCCAAAGATGTGTAGGTTTGCTGGATTAGCCATGGTAAATTGTCCTGTATTATTCAAGGATATGCAGTATCAGTGGGTTAACTGTGGTAAACGTGGAGTTATGGGGATAGGGTGGGGTCTACATCTGCATGGGATCCGCTTTGGAGAGTTGTTGCAGGGGGATGGACCAAATGACCTCTGTCTGCACTGGAGAAAGTCTATGTATTGCAAATGAAAGTGAGACTTTTTCTATCATTGGGAGTCTCAACAGTATAGAGCAGTTTTGATAATTTCCACAACTTTTATTCAATGGCACAGTTTATGATTGTAAGTTATATTCTGCATCTGTATTTTGAATTTGTTGTTCACAGGTTTGTAATCAGACCACTTTATGAGAGCTTTCTCATTCTTTGCCCGTTAACCTCTGGGTATCTGTCTGAATGTGTACCTTTTCATGTCAATATTTGATTTCCCTTTGGACAGGTACGCTGTTTTGGAAAGTGTAGGGGGTGATGCTATTCATGCTACGTTCCCCTGAGAATCCAAGTTTCTGGTATTGAGACTGGCTCTAATGCAACGAGGGGTATGTCGGCTTCCAAGAGATCAATTGTGTTAGGGGATTCTGTAATCCAAGTTACTGACAGACATTTTAGGTGGTCAGAAACGATAAAGCATAATGGCGTGTTGGTTCCCTGGTGCCAGGATCAAGGATGTCTCAGTGAGGGTACAGAATGTTCTCATAGGGAAGAGGGGCCAGCAAGAGGTCATTGTCCACAACAACATAGGAAGGGAAAAGGTTAAGATTCTGAAGGGAGATTACAGAGAGTTAGGCAGAAATTTAAAAGAAGGTTACTGTTGTGGTTGTGTTCACCGAGCTGGGAATTTGTGTTGCAGGCGTTTCGTCCCCTGTCTAGGTGACATCCTCAGTGCTTGGGAGCCTCCTGTGAAGCAATTCTGTGATGTTTCCTCCGACATTTATAGTGATTTGTACCTGCCGCTTCCGGTTGTCAGTTCCAGCTGTCCATGGACACTGCGGCTGACAGCTGGAACTGACAACCGGAAGCAGCAGGTACAAATCACTATAAATGCCAGAGAAAACATCACAGAAGTGCTTCACAGGAGGATCCCAAGCACTGAGGATGTCACCTAGACAGGGGACGAAACGTCTGCAACACAAATTCCCAGCTCGGCGAACACAACCACAACAAGGAGGTTACTCCCAGTGCTACAAGCTAGTGAGGGCAGGAATAGGAGGACAGAGCAGATTAACGCATGGCTGAGGAGCTAGTGTATGGGGGAAGGATTCACATTTTTGGATCATTGGAATCTCTTTGGGAGGTAGAAGTGACCTGGTCAAGAAGGACGAATTGCACTAAACCAGAAGGGGACTAATATACTGGCAGGGAAATTTGCTCAAGCTGCTCGGGAGGATTTAAACTAGTAAGGTGGGGGGTGTGGGCATGGGGTGGGACCCAGGGAAATAGTGAGGAAAGAGATCAGTCTGAGACTAGTACAGTTGAGAACAGAAGCGAGTCAAACAGTCAGGGAAAGCAGGGACAAGGTAGGACTAATAAATTGAAATGCATTTATTTCAATGCAAGGGGCCTAACAGGGAAGGCAGATGAACTCAGGGCATGGTTAGGAATATGGGACTGGGATATCACAGCAATTACAGGAACATGGCTCAGGGATGGGCAGGACTGGCAGCTTAATGTTCCAGGATATAAATAGAAAGGGAGGCAAGACAGGAGGGGGAGTGGCATCTTTGGTAAGCTATAGCATTACAGCTGTGCTGAGGCAGGATATTCCTGGAAATACATCCAGGGAAGTTAATAGTCAGAGGGAAATTGAGAAACAAACTTGTAAGGAGATCTCAGCTATCTGTTAGAATAGTAGGGTGGTTATGGTCAGGGATTTTAACTTTCCAAGCATAGACTGGGACTGCCATAGTATTAAGGGTTTAGATGGAGAGGAATTTGTTAAGTGTGTACAAGACAATTTTCTGATTCAGTATGTGGATGTACCTACTAGAGAAGGTGCAAAAGTTGACCTATGCTTGGGAAATAAGGCAGGGCAGGTGACTGAGGTGTCAGTGGTGGACACTTTGGGGCCAGCGACCATAATTCTATTAGATTTAAATTCGTGATGGAAAAGGATAGACCAGATATAAAAGTTGAAGTTCTAAATTGGAGAAAGGCCAACTTTGACGGTATTAGTCAAGAACCTAAGCTGATTGGGGGCAGATGTTCGCAGGTAAAGGGATGGCTGGAAATTGGGAAGCCTTCAGATATGAGATAACGAGAATCCAGAAAAAGTATATTCCTGGCATGGTGAAAGGAAAGGCTGATAGATGCTGGATGACGAAAGAAATTGTGGGTTTGGTTAAGAAAAAGAAGGAAGAATATGTAAAGTATAGACAGGATAGATCAAGTGAATCCTTAGAAGGGTATAAAGGAAGTAGAAGTATAATTAAGAGGGAAATCAGGAGGGCAAAAAGGGGACCTGAGATAGCTTTGGCAAATAGAATTAAGGAGAATACAAAAGGTTTTTACAAATACATTAAGGACAAAAGGGTAACTAGGAAGAGAATACGACCCCTCAAAGATCAGCAAGGTGGCCTTTGTGTGGAGCCACAGAAAATGGCAGAAGATACTAAATGAGTATTTTGCATCAGTATTTATTGTGGAAAAGGATATGGAAGATATAGACTGTAGGGAAATAGATGGTGACATTTTGCAAAATGTCCCGATTACATAGGAGGAAGTGCTGGATGTCTTGAAATGGGTAAAGGTGGATAAATCCCCAGGACCTGATCAGGTGTGCCCGAGAACTCTGTGGGAAGCTAAAGAAGTGATTGCTGGGCCTCTTGCTGAAATATTTGTATCATCGATAGTCACAGGTGAGGTGCCAGAAGTCTGGAGGTTGGTAAACGTGGTGTCACTGTTTAAGAAGGGCAGTAAAGACAAGCCAGGGCACTGTGGACCAGTGAGCCTGACCACGGTGGTGGGCAAGTTGTTGGAGGGAATCCTAAGGGACAGGATGTACATGTATTTGGAAAGGCAAGGACTAATTAGGGATAGTTATCTTGGGAAATCATGTTTTTTGAAGTAGTAACAAAGAGGATTGATGAGAGCAGGGCTGTAGATGTGATCCACATGGACTTCAGTCAGGCGTTCGACAAGGTTCCCCATGGGAGGGTGATGAGCAAGGTTAGCTCTCATGGAATACAGGGAGAACTAGCCATTTGGATACAAACTGGCTCAGACATAAAAGATAGAGGGTGGTGGTGGAGGGTTGTTTTTCAGACTGGAGGCCTATGACCAGTGGAATGCCACAAGGCTCGGTGCTGGGCCCTCTACTTTTTGTCATTTACATAAACGATTTGGATGCGAACATAAGAGGTACACCAAAATTGGATGTGTAGTGGACAGCGAAGAAGGTTACCTCAAATTACAATAGGATCTTGACCAGATGGACCAATGGACTGAGAAGTGGCAGATGGAGTTTAATTCAGATAAATGCGAGGTACTGCATTTTGGGAAAGCAAATCTTAGCAGGATTTATACACCTAATGGTAAGGTCCTAGGGAGTGTTGTGAAACAAAGAGACCTTGGATTGCAGGTTTATAGCTCCTTGAAAGTGGACTCACAGTAGATAGGATAGTGAAGGCGGCGTTTGGTATGCTTTCCTTTGTTGATCAGAGTATTGAGTACAGGAGTTGGGAGGTCATGTTGCGCCTGTACAGGACATTGGTTAGGCCACTTTTGGAATATTGCATGCAAATCTGGTCTCCTTTCTATCGAAAAGATGTTGTGAAACTTGAAAGGGGTCAGAAAAGATTTACAAGGATGTTGCCAGGGTTGGAGGATTTGAGCTATAGGGAGACGCTGAACAGGCTGGGGCTGTTTTCCCTGGAGAATCGGAGGTTGAAGGGTGACCTTACAGAGGTTTACAAAATTATGAGGGGCATGGATAGGGTAAATAGGCAAAGTCTTTTCCCTGGGGTTGGGGAGTCCAGAACTAGAGGGCATAGGTTTAGGGTGAGAAGGGAAAGATTTAAAAGAGATCTAAGGGACAACGTTTTCACAGAGGGTGGTACGAGTATGGAATGAGCTGCCAGAGGAAGTGGTGGAGGCTGGTACAATTACAACATTTAAGAGGCATTTGGATGGGTACATGAATAGGAAGGGTTTGGAGGGATATGGGCCGGGTGCTGGCAGGTGGGACTAGATTGGGTTGAGATATCTGGTCGGCATGTCCATGCTGTACATCTCTATGACTCCATGAGTTTTATTTTTCAACAAAGAAACTGGTAGCAGTGGAACACAGGGCCAGGGGTGGAGATGGAGGCAGATAAGGGTATTGAAAGGACTTCTGGGTAAGTAAATGAATATGCAAGAAACGGAGGGTTATGGACCGAGGGAAGGCAGAAGAGATTAATCGCATTTTGGTGGCATGTTCTGCACAACATCGTGGTTTGAAGGACCTGTTCCTGTCCTGTACCGTTCGATGTTCAGATTTTAATAGTGTATACTTTGGATGAGGATTCATTCAAGTTGATTGGAACTGGGTAGGACGCATTGAGAATATAGATTAAAAAAATATAAACTTCCATTTCATCGGTGGTGTTTGACTCTTGGTTTGAACATATCTCTCTGGAAATGGAGGTCAATGTGAGTCTGGCTCAATTCACTCTGACTGTGAAAAGGATGTTCTTCACTCTGACAGCAGTAACATACCTGCTGTTTATTTGAAGCAGCTGGTCACACTTGGCTCTGTACCGAAGGAATATTACATTGTCTTGGTCCCTTGAGTACCTGCCTGGAAGAAGACAGAAGAGATACCTCCTGTAAACCAACATCAGCTGTGATTGGCAACATCAATGTAACATTCAGTTCCTCATCATTAAGGATTTTTTTTATTTAAAGCCAGCAATTTAAAACGGAACCACGGGTCTGATTCCACTCCTGCCCTGAGCTGTTCCTTGTCCAATTTTTCTTAAAATTCTAAGCCCAAAGGAATGAGATCCAGAAACGAAACAACACCCATAGAGCTCCATAAATGATGCAAGTGGGTATGTGAGTTTAATATTGATCTATACCTGTCAGTTCCTGCTTGGTGAATGTGTGAGTGTAGTTATTAAACTGTAACATTCATTATATGGTCAATATATTTACATATTCACACTGCAAAGACTGGCAGGGTCCAATTGTTATCTATTGAATCGTAAAAATAATACAGCACAGAGGGGCTATTCAGCCCATTTGTCCATGCCACCCCAAAGACCCCAGATGCCCTTTCTCAACCCATCTTCTTGCCACAGACCGTAGCCTTGCAGTTAACAGAACTTGAGGTGCAGTTCCAGGGATTTTTGTTTAAAAGAGTTTAGGGTCTTTGCCTGCGCCACCAAATCAGGCAGCAAATTCCAGATACCCACACTCTATACATAAAAAACATAATCCTCACATATCATGTAATCCTACACCACTTCTTTTGAATCAATGATCCCTGGTGTTTGAACCCTCTGCAAAGGAAACAGGTTCCTCCTGTGTACTCTAACCTCTCCCCCTCACTATTTCATGAAAAAAAATCACACAACACTAGGTTATGGTTCAACAGGTTTATTTGGAAGCACAAGCTTTCAGAGTTCTGCTCCTTCATTAGTGGCTCACTATTTAGTATTCACTAAATAATATTCCTTAATCATGGCACCTCTGTTCCAAAGAATATAACATGCAAGTAGACTGGGAGAATCAGGATGGTATTGCACCTCAAGAAAGAGACTTTGTGCAGTGCCTCAGAGATGGATTCTGAGAACAGCTGGTGCTGGAGCCTACCAGGGAGAAGGCAATTCTGGATCTGGTATTGTGCAACAAACCAGAATTGATCAGGGATCTCGAAGTGAAGGAACCATTGGGAAGTAGTGATCATAATATGCAATCTGCAATTTGAAAGGGAAAGGGTACAATCGGAAGCGACAATATTTCAGCTGAATAAAGGGAACTATGGAGCTATGAGGGAGGAGCTGGCCAAAGTTCAATGGTACAATACTTTAGCAGGGATGACAGTGGAGGAATAATGGCAGATATTTCTGTGTATAATGCAGAAGATGCAGGATCATTTCATTCCAAAAAGGAAGAAAGATCCTAGGAGGAGGGATGGGTGGCCGTGGCTGACGAGGGAAGTTAGGAAACATATAAAGGTAAAAGAGAAAAAGTATAACATAGCAAAGATAAGTGGGAAAACGGAGGACTGGGAAGGTTTTAAAGAACAGAGGATTACTATGAAGGAAATACGCAGAGAAAAAATGAGGTACGAAAGTAAACTGGCAAAAATATAAAGGAGGATAGTAAAAGCTTTTTTTAGGTATGTGAAAGGCAAAAAAATGGTTAAGACTAAAATTGGGCCCTTGAAGAGAGAAACAGAGGAATATATTACGGGGAACAAAGAAATGGCAGAAGAATTGAATTGGTACTTCCGACCTGTCTTGACTGGGGAAGACACAAGCAATCTCCCTGAAGTAACAGTGGCTGAAGGACCTGAACTGAAGGGAATTTATATTTGCCAGGAATTGGTGTTGGAGAGACTGTTAGGTCTGAAGGTTTATAAGCCCCCAGGGCCTAATGGTCTACATTCCCAGGGTACTGAAGGAGATGGCTCGAGAAATCGTGGATGCGTTGGTGATTATTTTCCAGAATGCGATAGATTTGGGATCAGTTCCTGCGGATTGTAGGGTGGCTAATGTTGTACCACTTTTTAAGAAAGGTGGGAGAGAGACAGCAGGAAATTATAGACCGGTTAGTCTGACCTCAGTGGTGGGAAAGATGCTGGAGTCTATTATAAAGGATGAAATTACGACACATCTGGATAGTAGTAACAGGATGGGTCAGAGTCAGCATGGATTTATGAAGGGGAAATCATGCCTGACTAACCTTCTGGAATTTTTTGAGGATGTAACTCTGAAGATGGACGAGGGAGATCCAGTAGATGAAATGTACCTGGGCTTTCAGAAAGCTTTTGATAAAGTCCCACATAGGAGGTTAGTGAGCAAAGTTCGGACGCATGGTACTGGGGGCAAAGTACTAACTTGGATTGAAAGTTGGTTGGCTGACAGGAAACAAAGAGTAGTGATAAACAGCTCCATTTCGGAATGGCAGGCAGTGACCAGCGGGGTACCGCAGGGATCAATGCTGGGACCGCAGCTTTTTACAATATACATTAATGATATAGAAGATGGTATTAGTAATAACATTAGCAAATTTGCTGATGATACTAAGCTGGGTGGCAGGGTGAAATGTGAGGAGGATGTTAGGAGATTACAGGGTGACCTGGACAGGTTAGGTGAGTGGTCAGATGCACAGCAGATGCAGTTTAATGTGGATAAATGTATGGTTATCCACTTTGATGGCAAGAACAGGAAGGCAGATTACTACCTAAATGGAATCAATTTAGGTAAAGGGGGCAGTACAAAAAGATCTGGGTGTTCTTGTACACCAGTCAATGAAGGTAAGCATGTAGGTCCAGCAGGTAGTGAAGGCGGCTAATAGCATGCTGGCCTTCATAACAAGAGGGATTGAGTATAGAAGCAAAGAGGTGCTTCTGCAGCTGTACAGGGCCTGGCGAGACCACACCTGGAATATTGTGTGCAGTTCTGGTCTCCAGATTTGAGGAAAGACATTCTGGCTATTGATGGAGTGCAGCATAGGTTCACGAGGTCAATTCCTGGAGTGGCGGGACTACCTTATGCTGATAGACTGAAGCGACTGGGCTTGTATACCCTTGAGTTTAGAAGACCGAGAGGGAGATATAAGATTATTAAAGGATTGGACACTCTGGAGGCAGGAAACATGTTTCCGCTGACGAGTGAGTGCCGAACCAGAGGACACAGCTTAAAAATACGAGGTAGACCATTTAGGACAGAGATGAGGAGAAATTTCTTCACCCAGAGAGTGGTGGCTGTGTGGAATGCTCTGCCCCAGAGGGCAGTGGAGGCCCAGTCTCTGGATTCATTTAAGAAAGAGTTGGATAGAGCTCTCAAGGATAGTAGAATCAAGGGTTATGGAGATAAGACAGGAACAGAATACTGATTAAGGATGATCAGCCATGATCATATTGAATGGTGGTGCAGGCTCGAAGGGCAGAATGGCCTACTCCTGCACCTATTGTCTATTGTTTCCTGTTACTAAGCCAACTTTGCATCCAATTCACCACACTACCCTGGATCCCAGAGCTTTAACTTTTTGAACCAGTCTGCTGTGATGATGCTGCTCCTTTAACAAGCCTGTAAAAGTCAACAGGCTCCGAAAAGTCTAACTTGATGGGTATTTTAATTATAGCTAACAGGTAATGCCCCAGGCAAAAGGCTTCCACATTTTTAAAAAGAACACTTGTACAATGAAAGGGGAGTGGCCCAGTTTTCCCAGCTCAGCTTTTCTCTGGTTTGGTTTGGTCTTTAGCTGTCTGGCTATTGACTGAATGTAGTCAGTCAGTTGAAAAACCTGCTGAACCCAAAGAAGCCAGTCCATGCTGATACTGTCTCTCTCTGACAGCTCTCCTGTAAGACCCTGTGTTTGATTTAATCTTTTTGTGCCAAGGAATGTTTGTGGGGATTATTGCAAATATTGGGAACAGCATCATTAAGTTAGTATAATCTGTAGGGTTTTTGGATAGATTAAGTTAATTAGTATTCTGTTCTCTTTTAAGGCATAGGAGCATTTGTTTGTGCTTCATTTGATAATCTTGTAAATCAATTGTGTTTTGTTTAAAACTATGTGGTTTGACCAGCTACATCACTCCTGGAATAACACCTGCTTAAAACAACTAGCAAAGTTAGGGTCCGAGCTACTTGAAATGTTTTGAGGGAGTCTGGCCTGGTCTGTATTGGTTTGGGGGCTCTTTGCAGGATTTGTTCTGTAGTTCTGATTTGGGATTAGGGTTGTTGGGCTTGAAGGCAGCAAGTGGCAGGTGTTAGTGTCTTTTGTTCCCGGTTTTGAATTCAGTTGGTTTAAACAGTGTTTGGGAGAGCAATGACTCTTTCAGTCATCAAGAGTTTTCTGCAGGTGGAAGAAGTGATTTTGGGGCTTTTACAAAAGGTGATTAAGGGTAAGCTGCTGGAAATAGCAGACAATCTGGGATCGAGTCATTGTCCTTCCATGAGGAAAGGAGAGAAAATTACAGCGGTAGCTCAGCATTTACATTTGTTGGAAACACCATCAGAATCTTTAGAGATGGCTAACATTCAATGAAAAAATGCAGGAACTTGAGTTAGAGGCAAAACAGAAGGAAAGGGCAACAGAATTAAAATCGTTTGAATTATGATTAAATGCAGAAGAGAGCGAGGAGAGAGAGAAAATGGGAGAAAGGAAAGGAAGAAAGAGAGGGAGTTTGAACTTTGGAAATTGGCATTTAGACAGGAGTTCAAAAATTCACTTCCTGAAGTAGTGAAAACCCATGTGGAAGAGCAGAGAGTTAAAATGGCAAGATTGGCAGCTGCAACGGCTGATGGTTATGAGTTGATCAAAGTTTGGCTTCTCAAACCAATTTCAATCCATGAGAGATTGAAGTTGAGGATAAGAGAAATCGTCACATGGAAAGGAAATGACAGATCTCAGTGAAGGTCGTAAGGATGACTTATCACAAGTTAAAAAAGGAAACCCTTGAAGGGGAAAGAGAAGTTAAAAAGCTAACGTGTTTTCCCTGCAATAAAGTAGGCTATGCAAAATCTCAGTGTTGGTGGGTTAGGAAAAACACTGGGAAACCTGATGTCGGATACAGGATAAGCCAGTGAATTTTGTTGGGGTGGTAACAGAAAGTACAATGGAGGCTTGAAAGCTGCACCAGAATGCACAAGCTGGTCGGAGGTGCCAGATCTTCTTAAACCATCCACCTCTGAAGGTAAAGTTTACTCGTATAGGCCAGGAGGATCAAGGTACAGTGGTTACAATATTAAGAGATACAAAGATCCTCTCAATCCGTGATGCTGAAAGATGAGGAGATATGTACATCTGAAGGACTATTGTCAGAAAAGGTACTAGTAACGGGAATTCATGTTGACACAAGAAACACTGAATTGTGAGAAGTGAGGTTAGAGTGTCCAGTGAAGAGTGGAGAAGTTGTGGTAGGAGTATTGGACAAACACTCAGCTCTGGGAATACAATCTGTCCTTGCTAATGATATTGTTGATTCACGGGTAGGAGTGCTGCCTACTGTTGTTGAAAAGCCAGTGAAAACTCAGGCAACTGAATTATTGCTGGACATATATCCTGGGATTTTTCCTGACTGTGTGGTGACAAAGTCACCAGTTGAAACAGGAGAGATGAAAGAGTACAGATAAGAAAGTTGAAGTGAAATTAGCAGAGACCCTGTTTGATTAGATGGTTGAAACAAACTGGGAAGACATAGCTGAGATAAATTAAGCAAGTTACAGCAGAAAGATGAAAATTGAAAGCAATTGTACAAAAAGGCCAACATAGAAAACGAATCTGAATATATCCCTGCATATTATTATCTTAATAATGATGTCTTAATGAGGAAATGGAGACCATCACATATTCAGACTGATGAGAAATGAGAAGTTATATTGCCAGTGGGTTATAGAGGGAGGTGTTGGGAGTAGCACATGAGCTACCACTAGGTGGTCTTTTAGGAGTGAGACTTTGTTTGGAAATCATTATTTAATTGTCATCTCTGTCAGTGATGATTATTCAGTAAAAGATTAATGCTGTCCCTCTCAGTCATAGATAAACTCCATGTAAATGTGATTCATCAGGGTTGGAGGATTTGAGTTAGCGGTAGAAGCTGAATAGGCTGGAGCTCTTTTCCCTGGAGAGGGACCTTTATAGAGGTTCATAAAATCATGAGCAGCGTGGATAAGTGGTGGAGGCTGGTACAACTACAATATTTAAAAGGCACCTGAATGGGTATGTGAATAGGAAGGGATTAGAGGGATATGGGCCATGTGCTGGGATTGGGTTAGGATATCTGATCGTCATGGACGAATTGGACCAAAGAGTCTGTTTCTGTGCTGACGCGATGGCTGTGAATAATAACACCTTTTGGAAATGGGGTGATGTGCACTGAGAATGGAGAGTGAGAAACTGTTGATGAGCACAGTTTCCCTCCATCTCTGTACTGAGCAGCTACCTCACGGATGGTTGTTGAAATTATATAAAAGTATGATCTATTTGTTTATCTTTATTGCAACTTTGAAAATGTTCTTATTAAATGCAGATTTTAATATTGTTCCTGAGTGTCTATTTTGGATGAGGATTCAGTTTGTCTATCTTCAAAACTGGTGTAAATGTCAATGGGTTACATACCTGCTGTTTGCTCCAGGCAGCTGGTCACACTTCGCTTTGAGCTGAGAAAGTATTACAGTGTCTTAGTCCCTCAGGTATTTGTCTGGAGGAAGCCAGAAACACCACCTATTAATCAACATGAGGCGAGTCTGGCAATATTGATCAATGTGACATTCATTGCATATTCATTAGGATAAGCCAGCAACTTAAATAGAACCACGGACCTGATTCTATTGCTGCACTGAGCTACTCTTTGTCTGGAGATTGTGTTTGTTTTTTATATGATTCGGTACCAATTGAGTGAGATGGAGAAACTAAGCAAAAACTGCACAGCTCCATGAATGGGACTACTCATCACTGGAATGCTGACACAGTTCAATATCCAACTCCCAACACACTACCTGTTGGAGAGAGAAACAAAGGTGCTATGTCTTTTTTTCCCCAAGAGTATCCCATCTGCGATTCCGCTATTGACTGCACAACAGAGTTCAGAGGATTGTAACCCACAAGAATGTCCCACAGCAGCTTCTTCCCGCTCTGCCTCCCTCAGCAGGCCCACACACAGCCCGAGAAAGGCCTCTCTCTTCCCCCCAGCCCGCTCACTCCAAGTTCCTGGACCAGTTCCTGCTCCGCTCGGCCTCTTACAAACAGCCCCCGGTTCTCCCTGAACTCACCCCGAATCAATCCCGGCCTCGGAGCCCCCTCTGTGTCCCAGGCTCCCATCCCGATGTGCTGCTGGAAGGAGCCTGCTGTTCCCTCACTTCCCTGGGCGCTGATCTCTCCATTGCGGTCTGTTTCAAACAAACCTCTTACACTCACTGAGTAAATGCTCCTCAATGGCAGCGCTGGGGGAGGGCCTCACGCATGCGCTCCTCTGGTCAGGAACAATTAGCTTCGGGGAGAAAAGGTTCAGTCCCAGATACAGGTGGGGCTGGAGTGAGCTGGATGAACAAAGTCATTGCCCTGCTCTGTCTGTCACTCAGTTTCCTCTGAATTAACACAGAACTTATCACTGTGGAAAAAAAAACTCATCCATTTGAAATTGTGATTACATTTGTTGTCAAGTTACACAATCCGCTGTAAGCTGACCGTTGGTGTTGATGCAATTCATTCTCAATTGTACAGTTAAAGAGAAATGAAAAGAAAAAGTTTCTATGTCATACTTTTCCTGAGTCGAGAGTTGTGTCACGTCGAGTGTGGGATTAATATATTTCTGAGAACTTGATTGATAACTGTCGGCCCAGAGACCTATTGATAACTGCTTAGGTGTCATGCAGCTTCAAATAGGGATTTACAGCATTTCTCAGTGTTATGCAAATACTTGTTAACCAGCAACTGTTAGCATGCTATATATGCATCACTTCAACTCTGTATCTGTCGTGTCTTTATTTACACATTTTGCATTAACTCAACATCTGTCCATTCAGACTCTGCTCCTCTGTGTAATAGTCAATTAGTGTTACTTCAAGAGAGGTTTTATTCTGTATCCATCAAGCACTGATGTAAGCAGTAAAACGTTACGCTATTTGCCAGCCACTTAGAAATATTCCTGCAATCTGTGCCCCGAGGAGAGGTGAGGACTACAGACGGAGGATGAGAGGGCTTATGCCTGAAACGTCGAGATGAAAGGCTTATGCCCGATACATTGACTCTCCTGCTCCTCCGATGCTGCCTGACCTGCTGTGCTTTTCCAGCACCACACTCTCGACACCAATCTGTGTCCGTCTGTTTCTGGGATGTAAAGCCTATTTCACAGTCTTTACATGTCAGTTTGTAACTGGACTGGAACTCAAACCTTCTGAAGTGTAACTTGTTTTACTCTGTAGGTGCAATCCATTGACATAAGAATATGTTTCATGTAGTATCTACAATTTTGAATGTACCAGATACCACTTTGGACAGACTCAGGTAGGACTCACTACCCTCCACTCCCATACCCTATGAATATCAGCTTCTGCACACAGTCACCCAAGGCTGGAATTAAACCTGGGACCCTAGTGCTGTGAGGCAGCAGTGCTAACCACTGAGGCACCATGTCGCAGGGGTGGGATCTCCAGTGAGAATATGCCCAACCATTTTATACTTACAATAAGAGCCTATATATCAATCTGCAACTCGCAGATTCTGCCACGAGAATATGTGAGTACAGCTGTCACTCTCTCCCTGTCAGTTTCTGCGATGTGCATACTTGAGTGAAGTTATCTGCCTGTACCTGTCGGTTTCTAGTCACTGAATATGCGAGTAGAGGTATTACTCTCTCCCAATAAGATTTTCGTATATGCATACTTGAGTGAAGTTATCACCCATATCTGGGTTTCTGCTATGTGAATATGACCGTTTTTGCTCTGTGAATGTGATTCTTCAATTATCAATCTGTTCATGTCAGTTTCAGCATTGTTAAAATTTGAACATTGTCATCAATATCTACCTGCCATCTTCTGCCAACTGAACATGTGGGGGTCTGTATTGAAATGTACCTTTTGCTTTCTGCGGCATGAATGCACGAGTGTGGTTGTCAATCTTTCCCTGTCAGTTTCTACTATGTCAATGTATGGTTTAGTTATCCATCTGTACTGATGAAAGGCTTTTAGCCAAAACCTCAATTCTTTGGCTTCTTGGATGCTTCCTGACCTGCTGTGCTCTTTCAGCACCACACTCCTCACTCTAATCTCCAGCATCTGCAGTCCTCACTTTCACCTATCCATCTGTACCTGTCAGTTTCTGATCTGTGAATATGGAAGTGTAGTTATTGATCTGTCCATCAATCTCTCCAATTTGAATATGACTGTCTGGTTATCTATCTCTCCCTGTCAGTTTCTGTGATGTGAAGATGACAGTCCAATTATCTATCTGCCCCTGTCAGATGCTGCTGTGTGAATATGAGTATCATTATCAATCTCTACCTGTCAGCTTTTGCTATATCAATGCGATGTTAGTTATCAATCTGCTTCATTAGGTTCTAGGTGAATGTAAGAATGTAGTTATCAATATATACCTGTCAGATTTTTCTCTGGGAATATGAGAGTGTATTATCAAAATGTACCTGTCAGTTTCTGCAATGTGAATGTGTTTGTGCAATCATCAGTTTATCCCTGACAGCTTCAACTATATGAATGGATGACTGTATCTGTACCTGAAAATATCTAAAACTGTCAGTTTGTGTTCTGTGAATAAGTGAGTGTACTTATATATTTGTCTCTGTTTAACATGACACTTGCTCTTTTTACTTCAAATCTCTGTTGCTCAACATGAATAAGATTTCATTAATTTCCATCCATAGCAGGATGGCATGGTGGCACAGTGGTGCCACGGACACAGATTCATGCTTCATTATGTGTGTGCAGTTTGCATGTTCTGTCAGTGTCTGCATGAGTTTCCTCTGGGTGCTCTTGTTTTTTCTGCATGGTCCAAACATGTGCAGGGTTGCTGGATTAGCCATGGCAAATTGTCCTGTATTATTTAAGGATGTGCAGTATCAGTGGGTTAACTCCATGTTTACCACAGTTATGGGGATAGGGTGGGGTCTACATCTGGGTGGGATCCGCTTTAGAGAGTTGTTGCAGGGGGATGGGCCAAATGACCTCTGTCTGCACTGGAGAAATTTTATGTACTGTAAATGAAAGTGAGACTTTTACCCTGTTTAATACCATTGTCAGTCTCTGGCGGGAAAGAGCAGTTTGGACAATTTCCACAACTTTTATTCTATGGTACGGTTTATGATTGTAAGTTATATTCTGAATGTGCATTTTGAATTTATTGTTCACATGTTTATAACAAGACCACTTTATGAGAACTTTTTCATTCTGTGTCCAATAATCTCTGGGGATCTGTCTGAATGTGTACCTTTTCATGTCAATATTTCATTTCCCTTTGAACCACTTGAAAACAAAGTATTTATTCAGTCATTTTTGTAAGAGATGTGTTCTGTTTTCACTTTGTGGAAACAAATTAAATTGGAATATTTGTTTTAATCTGGCACTTGGCATGCTATCTAATTCCTCCAGTCTGGACAAACAGAATTGATACATGAATTACATACAGTCAGAGAGTCAGACAGCAAGTTTAAACCATGGTGCGATAATTGGATGAATACTTAATCTGAATGTTTATTTACTTCTTTCCCTACTTAACTGGAATATATTGTGACCATGCAATAGGGGGTTCAGTATTTCTGACTGAACAAGTGGAGTTTACTTTTTGACCAATGTGATGCCATGTATTTAAATTTGATTGGAGGTTCACTTGTACACTGGCACTGACATATTTCACTCTTATGCTGTCCTGTTTAACTTCATTAATGAAATGCTAGCTCTCCCAACCATGTGATCCTTGTGAGCATGATTTTCTATTTTTCCCTGTGGACCTACTAACCTGACAGTATTTACGTGCTTTGCAAGTTATTCTTTACCCACTGTGTATTGGCACTTCCTCATTCTTTGTTGTGTCCAGAAATCAGTTTCCTTCACACCCTTCATTACATGAATAAAGACAATAACTGGCGCAGTCAGAAACTATTTGCTCTGCTCTTCCATTCACTTATACAGCTTGCACACTTGGGAATTACTATCTACCTGTCAGTCTGTGCTATTCAATGGGACTGGTCCTTCAAAACTCTGCTCAGATGTGATAGGCTGCCACAGAGTAGAGCCACGTTATCTAGTGAAGAACTTAGAAACTACTCAGGCTGTTCTCCATTGTGTAGACACACAGATTTTATATATAAAAAAGATTTTTGAAAGGAACAGTTGTGACACAGGGAGGATGCCCATACTCACTTGACCCCGCTTCAGTCTTCCTGTATTGTGTTACTGAGCAGTTTAAATGTTTGCTGTAAAGTGGACAGCCAGTTAGCAGAGTGGGACAGGAGAGTTCTCAGTTCATGTTTCCTGAAGTGAATGGGAAAGATTAGATTACTTACAGTGTGGAAACAGGCCCTTCGGCCCAACAAGTCCACACCGACCCGCCGAAGCGCAACCCACCCACACCCCTACATTTACCCCTTACCTAACACTACGGGCAATTTAGCATGGCCAATTCACCTGACCCGCACATCTTTGGACTGTGGGAGGAAACCGGAGCACCCGGAGGAAACCCACGCAGACACAGGAAGAATGTGCAAACTCCACACAGTCAGTCGCCTGAGTCGGGAATTGAACCCGGGTCTCAGGCGCTGTGAGGCAGCAGTGCTAACCACTGTGCCACCGTGCCGCCCACAAATTCTTATTTTCTGTAATTGTCTGTATCTGTAGGATTCACAGACAAGTAAAACTGTAACACATTGCCACAGAAACGAGTCTGTGCTGTTCTGAAAAGTGATAGTGCGGAATCTAACTGGGGGTAGTGGTATCAAAGTCTGGCCTTCAGAGTGTCATACAGTTGTACAGCACAGAAACAGGTCCTTTGGTCCAAGTTGTTAGTGCTGACCAGAGATCCTAATCTGACCAAGTCCCATTTGCCAGCATTTGGTCTGTCTCCCTCTAAACTCTTCCTATTCATGTACCGATCAAGGTGCCTACATAAGATTGTAATTGTACCCACCACCTCCACTTCCTTTGGTAGCTCATTCCATACAAGCACCACCCTCTGCAATTATAAAGTAACTCCACCAATGCTTTTTAAATCTTTTCCCTCTCACCTTAAACCTATGCCCTCTATTTTTGGACTCCACAACATTAGAAAAAAAGACCTTGCGTATTTACCCTCTCAATGTCACCCATGATTTTATTAACCTCAATAAGGTCATACCTCAGCCTCAAACAGTCCAGGGGGAAAAAAATAACAGCCTATTTGGCCTCTCTCCATAACTCAAACCCTCCAGTCCTGGCAACGAAATATACTGATGGGAATAGTGTAGTTGATGTAGTTTACATGGACTACAGTAAGGCCTCTGTAGGAACATAATCCCCGACCAGAGATGAAAGACTCAGGAGGCAGGCAAGTGGTAGGTGTTTATTCAAGAAGAAACCGGTTAATGCAGGGAGAGGGCCAAAGGTTCTTCCCCCGAGATTTGCCTCAGAGGAGAGATCCATGGCACACACTGATTTTACAATAAAAAAAAGCAGCAGTATCTTTTGTACACTTTCTGTAAACAATCACATACAACGTGATTAATATGGTGCTCCCTCTTACTTTGCAAACCCTATCCTATGAGACACCTAATCAATGATGGGCATCCATTGGACAGCTCCAGGTTCACATGATCTCAAGGTGATTAGCAGATACTGTAATCACTCGGCCTTGGGATCTTTCTATGTCTCCTATTTGTTCATATTCCAGATTTACTTGCTATACTCCTTCAGGTTTCTGTCAATCTAGCTTATCTTGAAGGACATCCTGAATGCTGTTATTCATTGTATTTAATTTTAATCAAATTCTATTGCTGCTCTTACATGCCCCAAAGTCCTGATTATATATGGAGGAAAAAAAATAAACAGTTAATTTTGCATTACTTGCTATAAATTTGTGTTTTTAATTTCTCTGATAAGGTTAGTTAAAATGTGTAAAGTCACACAGTTAAGAAACTTAGTATAAGATAACTTTAGCTGTTGCCCCTCAGTTGTTTTAGGGGATTAATGGGCTATATCTAACATCTGGTGCCTGTTCATTTACTGGCACAATTCCCTTTCATTTACTGTGGCTGGAGTTACTCATTTATCAGACCTTAGGTCTGCTGATCAGAACTGTTTCGAATGGGAACAGGTTGGATCCTTTTTACTGTCCCCTTGAGTGGGTTGTTCAATGGTATCATTATGCCTCAGTGTGTGTGAACAGGCTGATGTGCTTAGTTTCTGCCATTATGTTTCATGTCCTACTGTTTAATTCTACTTTCCACTTATCGGTCAGTTTGTGTTAACAGATATGGGCCCTGTATTCTGGCAGGTACAGGCCACCCCGACAGCCTTTGACAAAGTCGCATATAAAAGACTGGTCTATGATTGGCTCTTGGAGTCTTAAGCAAACTGGATCTGAAATGAGCTTGCAGACAGGATGCAAAGTGTGATGGTGATAGGTTGTGTTTGTGATTGGAAGCCTGTGACCAGCGGTGTCCCACAGGGATCAGTGCTGGGACACTTGCTGCTCATTATGTACATTAATGACTTGGATGTGAATGTAGAATGTATAATTACTATATTTATAGATGAGATTTTAGTGTGGAAGTGCAAAATGTGTTGGTGCAGGCTTGGAGGGCAAAGGGCATGTGACTGGGCTGTACTGTTCGTTCTTGTTCAACATGAAAATTTGGCAGCACTGTTGACAGTGAGGGGGATGGTCTCAGGCTACAGTTTGAGTACAGCCGGCAGAACAATGGCTCTGATATTCCTGGAAGTGGAAGATAATATATTTTAGGAGGTCTAATAAGGGAAAGAATTACACAATGAAGGGTAAGTCCCCAGGGAGAACTGAGGAACAAAGGGACTTTGGTATACAAGTCTATAGATCCCAGAAGGAAACAGCAAGGCACTCTTACGACAACTTTATAAAACATTGATTAGGCCACAGATAAAATACTGTGTGCAGGTCTGACTGCCACCTTATCAGAAGGATGTGATTGTACTGGAGAGGGTGCAGTTGGTGGAAAGTCACCGTTTGAGGGAAGACTGGATACGCTGAGTTTTGTTTCCTTGGAGCAGAGGAGGCTGAGGGAGGATCTGACTGAAGAATACCAGATTATCAGAAATGTAGGCAGAGTAGATTGAGAGAATCTTTCTCCCCGTGACCGATTGTCTAAGTCCAGAGGGCACAAGTTGAAGTTGAGGAGAAAACAGCTTAGAGGAAATGTGAGAAAAATATTTTGACCTAGAGAGTGGGTAAAGTTTAGAACATTCTGCCTGAGAGGGTTCTTGGGTACTCGCACAGCATTTAAGCAGCATCTGGACGTGCCTTCAATAAGCCAGGGTATAGTCAGCTATGGGCCAAATGCAGGTAAATGGGATGAATGCAGTTTGGTGTTTGTTGAACATCATGGACATGGTGGGCTAAAGGGTCTGTTTCTATGCTGTACAATTCTATATCTCAATAATGTCCTTGTAAATCTTTACTGTACCACCTCAAGTTTAACAACATCCTTCCTGGGGCAGATTGATGAGAATTATACACAATCTCCTAAAAGTGGATTCATCAATATCCTGCACAGCCACCAGATGACCTCCCAACTCCGAATGTCAGTGTTCTGAACAATGAAGGCACGCACGCCAACTGCCTTCTTCACCACCCTGTCTATCTACAACTACTATCATGGACTTGGAGGTGCCAGTGTTGGACTCGGGTAGATTTCTCCAGCTTCCTCATTTCCCCTCCCCCCACCTTGTCTCAGTCGGTTCCCTCAACTCAGCACCGCCCTCCTAACCTGCAATCCTCTTCCTGACCTCTCCGCCCCCACCCCACTCCAGCCTATCACCCTCACCTTGACCTCCTTCCACCTATCCCACCTCCATCGCCCCTCCCCCTAGTCCCTCCTCCCTACCTTTTATCTCAGCCTGCTTGGCTCTCTCTCTTATTCCTGATGAAGGGCTTATGCTCGAAACGTCGAATTCTCTATTCCTGAGATGCTGCCTAACCTGCTGTGCTTTGACCAGCAACACATTTGCAGCTGTGATCTCCAGCATCTGCAGACCTCATTTTTTACAAGTGAAAAATGACACAACACCAGGTTTTCATCCAACAGGTTTACCTGGAAACACTAGCTTTTGAAGCACTGCACCTTCATCGGGTGGTTGAAGGAAGAACAGTGCTGTGAAAGCTAGTGCTTCCAAATAAACCTGTTGGAGTACATTCAAGGAAATCTTCACCGGCACACTGAGGTTTCTTATTTCAGCAACACTCCCCAATGCCATACCCTTAAGTGTGGAATTCGTGTCTTGGTTTGCCTTACCAAAATGTATGTAAACTAAACTACAACTGCGACTCCTCAGCCCACTGACCCACCTGACAAGAGGTATAGTTAGTAAGTATGCAGATGACACCAAACTTGGAGGTGAAATCGACAGCGAAGATGATCACCTCAGATTACAGCAGGATCTTGATCAGATGGGCCAAGGGCTGAGAAGTGGCAGATGGAATTTAATTTAGATAAATGTGAGGTGCTGCATTTTGGGAAAGCAAATCTTAGCAGGACTTATACACCTAGGTCCTAGGGAGTGTTGCTGAACCAAAAGACCTTGGAGTTGCAGGTTGATAGGATAGTGAAGGTGGCGTTTGGTATGCTTTCCTTTATTGGTCAGTGAATTGATTATGAGTTGGGAGATCATGTTTTGGCTGTACATGACATTGGTTAGGCCACTGTTGGAATATTGCATGCAATTCTAGTCTCCTACCTATCGGAAAGATATTGTGAAACTTGAAGGGGTTCAGAAAAGATTTACAAGGATGTTGCCAGGGTTGGAGTATTTGAGGTATCAGGAGAGGTTGAATAGGCTTAAGGTTGTTTTTAGAGGGGCAACCTAATAGAGGTTTATAAAATCATGAGAGCTATGGATAGGATAAATAGACAACATTTATTCCCTGGGGTAGGGGAGTCCAGAGCGAGAGGGCATAGGCTTAGAGTTAGAGGGGAAGATTTAAAAGGGATCTGGAGGGCAATTTTTTCAATGTGACGTAGTGTGTGTATAGAATGAGCTGCCAGAGAAATTGGTGGAAACTGGTACAATTACACCATTTAAAAGGCACCTGGATGGATACAAGAGCAGGAAGGGTTTAGAGGGATTTGGGCCATGTGCTGGCAAATGAGACTGGATTAGTTCAGGATATCTGGCTGGCATGGATGAGTCCAGCTGAAGTATCTGTTTCTGTGCTGTATAAACCTATGACTGTGTGGCTGTGAATAATAACATTTATTGGAAATGGGGTGATGTGTATGGACGATGGAGAGAGATTTAAAAAATTGTAATTCCTTGGTGGTATTTGACTCTGTTTGAAATTGAGCTGAATGTGTGTCTAATTCAAACTGCTCTGTGACTGTGGAAAGGAAGTTCTTTAGTCTGACAACAGTAACATACCTGCTGTTTGTCAGTAGGAACTGATTACACTTAGCTTTGCCCCGAGGGAATATGTCTTGGTCCTTTAAGTATTTGTCTGGAGGAAGACAGAAGAGATATCTCCTGTAAATCAACATTACGTTTGACAGTATCAAACCTTTGAATGTAACATTCATTTAATAATCATTAGGCTGTTTTTCTTTCAAACCGGCAAGTCCTACAGGCGTGAATCTATTCTTGGCCTGAGCTGCTCTTTGTCTGGTGATTGTAATAAAAATATCTATTCCAATTTACTGAGAACCAGATACTAACCAACACCTCCACAGCTCCACAATAGGGCTACCCAATACAAGTGTGTATCTGGATCTGAGAGTTTCCTTATCAATCCATACCTGTCAGTTCCAGCGAGGTGAATGTGGAAGTACTGCTGTTAACCTGTACCTGTCAATATAAACTGTGCAAATGTCTGAGTGAATGTAGTTATCAATCTGTCCCTGTCACACTCTGGTAAATATATTTACATTTTGACATTGCAGAGACTGACAGGGACAGATTAATAATTACACTCACATATTCACAGAGCATAAGCTGACAGGTATAGATTGATAACTAAACTCATGTATCCACACTGAATAAACTTGCAGGGACTGGTTGTTAAATACATTTTATATAAATAAACTCAGTCCCTATGTTTTTCATTGATGGGGACGTGAGAGTTTAGTCATCAATATGTACCTGTCAGTTTCTGCCCAGTGAATGTGTGAGTTTACATACCAATCTGTCCTGAACAGTTTCTACTGTGTATCTGAGAGTGTAATTATCAACCTGAACCTGTCAGTTTCAGCTATGAGAACACGTGTGTTATTATCAGTATCGACCTGTCAGTTTCTGCTGTATGAATATTAAATGCAGTCATCAAATTGTACCCATCAGTTTCTCCTGTGTGAATGTAGATATTGATCTCTATTTGTCTGCTTTAGCTATACCAATGTGTGAATGCAATTATCAAACAGTACCTGTCAGGTTTTGCTATTTGACACCAGAGTCTTTGTCAATCTGTTTTTACCACGTCAATTTGAGAGTTGATACTAACCTGTCCCTGTCGGTTTATTTCCTGTCAATATGAGAACACAGTTATTGATCAGTACCCATCAGGTTCTGCTGTGAATATTGGTGTATTCATCAAACTGTAGTGGTCAGTTTCAGTGATGTGAATGTGGGAGTACAGTTATCATTCTCTGTCAATTTCTTCTTTGTCAAAGTGAGTGTAACTCAATCTGTACCTTTCAGACTCTGCTGCGTGAATAGATAAATATAGTTATCAATCTGTAGCTGTCAGTTTCTGCTTGGCGTATATGTTTGTAATTGTCAATCTATCCCTACTATGTGATTGTGTGAGCTGAGTTTTCATCTGTTGCTATCAGCTTCTGCATTGTGAATGTGAGTTTAGTTATCAATATTACCCTGTCAGGCTCTGTAATTCCAGTGTTTTGAGTGTATTTATTCATCTTTTCCTGTCAGTTTGTGTGACTGTCGTTTTCAGCCTATACCCTTCAGATTCTGCTATATGAACATAAGACTGCAGTTATTCATTTAATTTGATCATTGTTATCACATGTCCTGAGATAAATTGAAAAGTATTGTTTTGTGCACCTTACAGGTAGATTATCTCATCCAAAGTCCATCCAGAATAGTGTAAAAACTGCAGAAAAGGTGCAGACCAGGGTGGAGGAGCATATAACTGAGGTCAGATGGGTCTTTCATGGTGTTGGTTGCTTTCCTGAGACAGGAGGAAGTGGAAGTGCAGCCTCTGGATGGAAGGCTGCTTTCAGTGATGGACTGGGTTGAGTCACAACTCTTTGTACTTTCTTGTGGTCTTGAGCAGAACAGAAGCCATACTACGCTGTGATACATCCAAACAGTATGCTTTCTGTGGTGCATCTGTAAAAATTTGCAAGTGTCTTTATGGACATGCTGAATTCCCTTAGCCATCTGAGGATATTAGCTTGGTGAACGTCATCAAGTCATCGTCATTGAGATGTACAGCACAGAAACAGACCCTTCAGTCCAACTTTTACATGCCAATTAGATATCCCAACCCAGTCTAGTCCCACCTGGCAGCACCCGGCCCATATCCCTCCAAATATTTCCTATTCATATACCCATCTCGATGCCTTTTAAATGCTGCAATTGTACTAGCCTCCACCACTTCCTCCTGACAGGTCATTCCATACAAGTACCACCCTCTGCATAAAAACATGCCCCTTAGGTCTCTTTTATATCTTTCCCCGCTCACTCTAGTTCTAGACTACCCCACCCCAGGGGAAAGACTTTGTCTGTTTATCCTATCCATGCCCCTCATGATTTTATAAAGCGCTATAATGTCACCCCTCAGCCTCTGATGCTCCAGGGAAAATAGCCCTAGCCTATTCAACCTCTCCCAATAACTCAAATCCTCCAAAGCTGGCAACGTCCTTGTAAATCTTTTCTGAATCCTTTCAAGATTCACAATATCATTCCTATCGGAAGGAGACCAGAATTGCATGCAATATTCCACAGTGGCCTAACCAATGTCATGTACAGCTGCAAGGTGACCTCCTAACAATTGTACTCAATACTGAATGTGTTTGGGTAATTGTCAATCTAAGTCTGCCAGGTTCTGCTATGTGAATATGAGAATTTACTTTTCAATAGTCCCTTTCAGTTTTTGCTTCATGAATGTTTTGTTTAGTTAAGAACCCTTCCCGGTCAGGCTCTGTAATGTAAATGTGAGTGCATTTATCAATGTTTGCATGACAGATTTTCTTTTGTGAACATATGAATGTGGTTATCAATTTTCTCTGGTAGTTTCTGCTCTGTGAATATGAAAATGTAGTTATTAATCTCTAAATGAAAACTAAAAGAACTGCAGATGCTGGAAAAGCTGAGCAGGTCTGACAGTCGGTGGACAGAAATCAGAGTTAAAATTTCCAGTCTAGTAACCCTTCCTGTGAAGAGATGGTAGCCAGGAAAATATTAGGTTTTCTGCAGAAGATAGGGTGTGTTGAAGGGTAAGGGAGTAAATGGTAGATGGATATAGAATCCAAAGAGAAGGAAGAACAGTTGAACAGATAAACTAGTGGATCACAGTCAGACAAGGATGGTAATAGCTATTAATAGAGACTGTTAGTGAGTTTTGGTGTACAATAGAAGACCATATGATAACACTGCGTGGTAAGAGGGGTTTTCGATAATGATACGGGAGAGTCCTAGCACTAAACATGTAGAATTCAATATTGAGTCCAGAAGGCTGTCGAGTTCCCAAGCAGAAAATAAGGTGCTGTTCTTCCAGCTTGCACTGAACTTTGCTGGAACACTGCAGCAAGCCTGAGACAGAGATGTTGGCCAGGGTACAGGGTGGTGTGTTGAAGTGGCATGCAACTAGAAGCTCAGGGACATTTTTTCTGGACAGAATGTAAGTTGCTGCACAGTGCACACCCAATCTACACTCATTTTTCCCAGCTTAGAGAAGACCTACTGATAGCTAGGAAAATGCACACAATCAGTTCTGAGGAGGGGTCACTAGACCTCAAATGTTTAGTCTGATTTCCCTCCACCAATGCTGCCAAACCTGTGGATTTTCCAGCAATTTTTTGTTATTAATTTCTACCTGTCAGTTTCTGTGCTGTAAACATGTGTGTCATTATCAAACCGTACATGTCAATTAATGTGATTTGAAACAGGGAGTGTTATTAATCTGTTCCAGTAAGTTTTGATGATGAGAATGTAGTTATCAGTCTTCCTCTGAAATGTCCTGTTATGTGCACATTTGTATGATTGACCAATCTGTCCCTGTTATATTCTCCTCTGGGTATCTCAGGATGGAGTTATGAAGATGTATCTGTCGGCATCTTATTTATAAACATCCAAATGCATTAAGCAGATTGTAGGGGTGTGTGTGTGTGTGTGTGTGTATTTATGTATCATTCTCTCCCTTTCAGTTTCAGCAGAGTGAATATGTGACAGCACCTATCAATCTACACCTGTCAGATTCTGTTGTGTCTACATAAGAGTTTTGGAACTGATCTATACTTGCCAGTTTATGTTGTGTGACTGAGAGAGTCAAGTACTCAATCAGAAACAACTACTTTCAACTCTTTTATATACGAAAGTTGCTTAATTCTCTGGCAGCCAATAATATTCTAAGATTCGATTCCAGCCCCGGGCAACTGTCTGCGTGGAGTTTGCACATTCTTCCCATGTCTGTGTGGGTTCCCTCTGGGTGCCCCGGTTTCCTCCCACAGTCCAAAAAACAGGTTAGGTGAATTGGCCATGCTAGATTGCCCATAGTGTTCAGGGATTTATGGGTTAGGTGCATTAGTCAGGAGTAAACATAGAGTGATAAGGGAATGGCTCTGGTTGAGATAATCTTCAGAGCGTCGGTGTAGACTTGCCAGGCTGAAGGTCCTGTTTCAAAACTGTATGGATTCTAATTCTAACTAAAAGACTATACCTGAAAGTTTCTGCTAGATGAACTATTAAATATAAATTGATTAGTTATTAACCTCTCCCCATCAGTTTCTGATTTGATAATGTATGAATGCATTTATCAATCTGAATCTGCTATTTTTTTAATATGAATATGGGAGTACAGTTACTGTTCTATGCCTGGAGACATAGGAGTGGAGGCTAGGTAACTTCAGGAAATATATATTGATATCTTGAAAAATATTTGATATTAGTCCACATGCCAAAACAGGAGGTGTTAGAAATATAAAAAAAACATAAAGGTGTATTAAACTCTCAGACCTGATCAAGTATATCCCATGATGTTGTAGGAAGATGTATTGATAATTTGAATAAATAATATTGTTTTCTTACTTTTTTTAGAATATCTCATAGGGAGGGTCAATCTATCCCTATCAATTGTTGCAATATGAATGTGTGACTGTGGCTATAAATCTGTACCTGTCAGTTTCTATGTGAATATGTGGGTGCAGTTATCCATCTCAGTTTCTGCAATGTGAATGAGAGTATAATTATCAGTCTCTAGCTGTCAGCTTCTCCAACATCTATATGTGATGTTAGTTATGGAGCTGAACCTCTGTTAGTTTCTGTCATATGAATGAGTGAGTGTCATCATCAATCTGTCCCAGTCAGTTTCTGCAATGTGAATGGGTGAGAGCAAATATCAAGCTGTAACTGTTTCTGCCATGTGAATATGAGTTGAATATGAGAGTGTAGTTGTCAGGCTTTGTTTGTCAAACTGAATATGTTATTGATCTATACTTGTCAGATTCTGCTGTGCTTTATGCAATATGAAACTGAGTGTTATTGCTAATCTCTTCCTGTCAGTTTCTGCTTTGTGGATATGACACATTTGTTATCAAACTTTCTCTGTCAGTAACTACCTCAGTTAGTCACTACAATGTGAATGTCAGGGTGCATTTACTAATTTGTTCCTATCAGTTTCAGCTCTGTGTATTTAAGTGTGCTGTTACTCTCATCTGTAACTCTCAGTGTCTGCCATGTAAATATGAGTGCATTTATCCCATCAGCGTCTGTGTTGTGAATACATGAATGTGCTTACCAATTTGTACCTGCCAGTTCTGATATGTAAATATCATCCTCAATTTCTCCTTGTCGATTTCTCCTATATGTGTTACAGTGTGCAGGTAGCAATCTGTACATGAACATTTCTGCAATGTGAACATCAGAATATAGTTACCAATCTGACTGCTCTGTAAATATATAAGTACAGTCATCAAACTGTACATGCCAGCTTCTGCTTTGTGACTCTGAACATAGATATTAATAGATATAGATATCTGAACATAGATATTGCCTGTCAATTTCTGCTATGTGAATGTGTGAGTGCACTTATCAATATGTAAATGTTAGTTTCTGCTCAGTGCATTTGATTTGAGTTATGGATTGTGTAATGGAAATTAAAAGGTTTTCCAACTCCTATAGCGCAGACTTTGAAACTGGCAGGAATAATACCATGGGCTGCTCTTCAAGATGTCATCAGTTTTTCCTCAATGCATAGCTACATACTTTTGTGAATAATGTTGAGAAATGTTACATTCCTTTGATAGTGTCAAGAGGAAAGGGGAACAAACAAATAAATTGTATTGTAGCCGACTGACCACAATGTTCCTGCTACAGGAAAGTGAATTGGCTAGTTCATTTCATTATTCTATTGTGAGTGTTACATAATCCTGCTCTGTGGTGTGATGGTGCAAGCCATTAGCAGTACTCTCCTGATGCTCTATGGATCAATGAGGAAAGAAAAAAGACTTGTATTTTTGTCATACAGGGAGAAGATTTAAATCATTCAGGCAAATTTATTGAACATGGTTAAACTCTTTTTGCAAAAAAAAAGAGAATTTACAAAGTCCAAGATTGGCTAAATTTCTTTGTTTAATTAAAGGGTGATTACTTGATTATATTGTTAAATTGACGACATGACATTCGATTTTCTTGCTTTTTTGTGATATTTCATAGGGTGGGGAATTTGGGATTCTTTGTAGAAGATTAAAGTGAATTTGGAGACCAAGTTACACATTTTTTAAGAAAAAATTAATACAGGGCAGTGTGAAAATGTAATTTCTATCCCTGCAAGGTGAATATGCTGAGAATGATGTTGAGATCAAGGTGGGGGTTGGCAGCTCCTCTGCTGCCATTACACACTTATTGAAATGGAATGCTGCCTGAATGGGATTTAGTTGCTTATTTTTGTGTAAACATTTTGTATATGTTCTTTTCAGTTTCCTACAGTGTAAATGTGTGTATATCGCTGTTAGTCTCTGTATCTTGTGTGTTGATATGGTGGTTCAATCTGAGTCAATCAGTACCTTTGTGTAGGTGTGCATGTTCACAGTAATGATTCACTACTCATCACATATGGCTGCTAGAACTATGTAAAAGCATGATGTCATTGTTTATCCGGTTTGTGACATTTAAAATGCCTTTTTAAAATGTAAACTTGATTTAGTACACCAATTGTCTACTTTAAACAACCACTCCACTACAAACATGCTGTGAATGTTCATGGCCTGTGAATCATATTGATTGAAACCAGGAAGATGTCGATGGAGAATGCAGAAAAAAAAAGGAACTTGTCTTTCCACAGTTGAGTCTGACTATTTGCTTGTTTGGATAGATCTCTAGAAATTGAGGTCAAACTAAGTCTGATCCAATCTGCTTTGTGACTCTGGGAAGGATGTTCTCTGCTTTGACATACCTGCTGTTTGTTAGAAGCAGCTGGTCTCACTTGGCTTTGTCCTGAGGAAATATGACATTGTCCTCATCATTCAAATATTTGCTTGGAGGAAGACAGAAGATTTTTCAGCTGTAAATCAACATAAGCCAAATTAGGCAAGATTAAACTGATCAGTGTGGCAGTCAGTTAATGATCATTAGGGTATTTTCAAACCTAGCAATTCAAACAGAACCGGATTTCGATTCCACTCTTTCCCTCAGTTGCTCCTGGTCTCTGTTTCTTTTATTTGCAACTTTGTGACAATTGGGTGAGATCCAGAACTAATATCTGTTCACCTCCATGAACGGGAATTCCTGAAGCAGCTGCAATGCATTAATAGCAAGCTGCCAATACACGGAATGTTGAAGGAACATTATGTCTAATGCTTTACTCGAAACTTCAAATCTGTTCACTCTACTACGTGTCCTTTATAGGATTGTCACAAAATTGTGGTCTGTGGTTCCATTATTCTCCGCCCAATATCAAGAAACAGCGTGAAACAGAAGCCAAACAGAACTCCCATCAGTTTTTAGGGGATTAAAAAGCACAAGACTGTGCCACAGCGGCTTCTTCCCGCTCTCCCTCCCTCAGCAGGCCCACACACAGCCCGAGAAAGGCCTCTCTCTTCCCCCCAGCCCGCTCACTCCAAGTTCCGGGACCAGTTCCTGCTCCGCTCGGCCTCTTACAAACAGCCCCCAGTTCTCCCTGAACTCACCCCGAATCAATCCCGGCCTCGGAGCCCCCTCTGTGTCCCAGGCTCCCATCCCGATGTGCTGCTGGAAGGAGCCTGCTGTTCCCTCGCTTCCCTGGGCGCTGATCTCTCCATTGCGGTCTGTTTCAAACAAACCTCTTGCACTCACTGAGTAAATGCCCCTCAATGGCAGCGCTGGCGGGAGGGTCTCACGCATGCGCTCCTCTCGTCGGGAACAATCAGCTTTGGGGAAGGGGCAGCATCGCGCATGCGCTGCTTCGGGTTGCAAGAATAAATTATTCACAACAAACCCGACAGTGACAACAGCAGTGCTAACCCCAGACCCAGTATGGGGGATTAGGATCAAAGCACAAATATTACTTCCAAAAAAAGGAGAGACTAAATGCGGATGGATTTTTTTTAGAGCAGAGATGACTGAGATGGGGGCACATTACTGTGGTGTGAAAGATTACGAGGCGTATGGAGAGGGTGAATGTAGAGAAGCTGTTTCCCTTGTTTGAGCGATCACTCAAGTTGTGCTTGAGTTAGGATATGGTAAAGGATAAGGATTCGCACTATGGTGTAGCTTAGGGGGTACATATATTGAGGGAAGTTCAGAAAAATCTTTTCACTCAGCAACTGGTGGAAATCTGGAAGATACTATTTGGATGAGCACTTGAAATGTCATACCATTTAAGGATATGGGACAAGTGCGGGAAATTAGCAAACCTTTAGTGGTAGTTATTGTGGATGCGGACACGATGCCTGAAGGGCTTTTCTGTGTTTTATGAGTATATGCATGTCAGCTTTTGCTCTGTCTATCTCAAGAGTGCAGTCATTAATCTGTACCTGTCACTCTCTGATTTATGACTATGTAATGGCATTTATCATATGACATCTATCAGGTTTTTGCTGTGGTATATATGAGAGTCTAGTTATCAACCTGTAACTTTCAGATTGTAGAGTCATACAGCCTTTGATCCAACTAGTCCATACCGACCAGATACCCTAAACTAAACAAATTTCATTTACAAGCAAAGAATAATAGAGTCATATAGCATGAAAACAGAGCCTTCGGTCCAACCCAACCATGCCGACTAGATAGCCCAACCCAATCCAGTCTCACCTGCCAGCACCCAACTCATATCCCTCCAAACCCTTCCTATTCATATACCCATCCAAATGCCTTTTAAATGTTGCAATTGTACCAGCCTCCACCACTTCCTCTGGCAGCTCATTCCATACACGTACCACCCTCTGTGTGTAAAAGTTGCCCTAAGGTCTCTTTTATATCTTTCCCCTCTCACCCTAAACCTATGCCCTCCAGTTCTGGACTTCCCGACCCCAGGGAAAAGACTTTGCCTATTTACCCTATCCATGCCCCTCATAATTTTGTAAACCTCTATAAGGTCACCCCTCAGCCTCCGATGCTCCAGGGAAAACAGCCCCACCTTGTTCAGCTACTCCCTGTAGCTCAAATCCTCCAACTCTGGCAACATCCTTGTCAATCTTTTCTGAACCCTTTCAAGTTTCAGAACATCTTTCTGACAGGAAGGAGACCAGAATTGCAAACAATATTCCAACAGTGGCCTAACCAATGTACTGTACAACCGCAACATGATCTCCTAACTCCTGCATTCAGTACTCTGGCCAATAAAAGAAAGCGTACCAAACACCATCTTCAGTATCCTATCTACCTGTGACTCCCCTTTTAAGGAGCTATGAACCTGCATTCCAAGGTCTCTTTGTTCAGAAACATGCCCTAGGACCATACCATTAAGTGTATAAATCCTGCTAAGATTTGCTTTCCCAAAATGCAACACCTCGCATTTATCTGAATTCAACTTCATCTGCCAGCCCATTGGCCCATCTGGTCCAGATTCTGTTGTAATCTGAGGTAACCCTCTTCGCTGTCCACTACACCTCGAATTTTGGTGTCATCTGCAAACTTACTAACTGCACCTCTTATGCTCACATCCAAATCATTTATGTAAATGACAAAAAGTAGAGGGCCCAGCAGCGATCCTTGTGGCGCTCCACTGGTCACAGGCCTCCAGTCTGAAAAACAACCCTCCACCACCACCCCCTGTCTTCTAACTTTGAGCCAGTTCTGTATTCAAATGGCTAGTTCTCCCTGTATTCTGTGAGATGTAACCTGAGTAACCAGTTTTCCATGGGGAATCTTGTTGAACACCTTACTGGTCCATATAGGTCACATCTACACTCTGCCCATATCATATCCTCTTTATTACTTCTTCAAAAAACTCAATCAAGTTTGTGAGACATGATTTCCCACGCACAAAACCATGTTGACTATCCCGAATCAGTCCTTGCCTTTCCAAATACATGTAAATTCTGTCCCTCAGAATTCCCTCCAGCAACTTGCCCACCACCAACATCAGGCTCACTGGTCGATAGTTCCCTGGATTGTCCTTACCACCATTCTTAAACAGTGGCACCATGTTAGCTAACCTCCAGTGTTCCAGCACCTCACCTGTGACTATCGATGAAACAAATATCTCAGCAAGAGATCAGGCAATCACTTCCCTAGCTTCCCACAGAGTTCTAGGATACACCTGATCAGGTACTGGGGATTTATCCACCTTTATGCATTTCAAGACATCCATCACTACCTCCACTGTAATATGGACATTTTTCAAGATGCAGCCATCTATTTCCCTACATTCTATATCTTTCATGTCTTTTTCCACAGTAAATATTGATGCAAAATGCTCGTTTAGTATCTCCCATATTTTCTGTGGCTCCACACAAAGACCACCTTGCTGATCTTTGAGGGGCCCTATTTTCTCCCTAGTTACCCTTTTGTCCTTAATATATTTGTAAAAACTCTTTGGATTCTCCTTAATTCTATTTGCCAAAGCTATCTCGTGTCCCTTTTTTGCCCTCCTGATGTCTCTCTTAAGTATACTCCTACTGCCTTTATACTCTTCTAAGGATTCACCCAATCTAGCCTGTCTATACCTTAACCAAACCTTCAATTTCTTTCGTCATCCAGCATTCCCTATGCCTACCAGCCTTTTCTTTCACCCTAACAGGAATATACCTTCTCTGGATTATAAATTTTGTATATATCCCTTCAAATCCTTCCAGTTCATTTACCCATCTGGGCTCCTTTTAAATGTTGTAATTGTTCCCACCTTCATCACTTACTCTGGAAGCTCATTCCATATGCACATCACCCTCTGCCTGAAAAGGTTGTTCCTCAGGTTTTTTTTTAAATCTTTGCCCTCTCAACTTAAACCTATGCCCTCTATGCTCCCCCACCCAAGGAAAAAGACCTTGGCTTTTCATCCTCTCGACGCCCTCATGATTTTTTAAGCATCTGTAAAAATCACCCCTCAGCTTCTGAGGCTCCAGGGAAAATAGCCCCAGCTTATTCAGCCTCTCCCGATAATTCAAACCCTCCAATCCTGGTAACAACTCTGTCAATTATTTGCACCCTCTTAAGATTAACAACTTCCTTCCTATAGCAGTGTGACCAGAATTGTACGCAGTCCTCCAAAAGTGTCCTAACCAATGTCCTGTGCAGTCCTAACATGATGTCCCAGCTCCTAAACTCAGTGCACTTACCAAAGGAGACAAGCATGCCAAACACCTTTTTTTACAACCTTATATAACCGCCACTCGGAAAAGACTTCCACTGTCTACCCTATCTAATCCTCATATCATCTTGAATGTCTCTATCAAATTCCCTCTTAGCCTTCTTCTCGCCAACGAGAATAGGATCAAGTCTGTCAGCCTTTCCTCAGAAGACCTTCCCTCCAGACTAGGCAACATCATGGTAAATCTCCTCTACACCTTTTCCAATGCTTCCACATCCTTCCCAAAATATGGGAACTAGAACCGTACACAACATTCCAAATATGGCCGCATCTGCATTTTGTATAGTTGCAGCATGATATTGCAGTTTCCGAACTCAATCCCTCTACGAATGAAACCTGACACATCATATGCCTTCTCAACAGCATTATCCACCTGGGTGGCAACTTTCAGGGACCTATGTACATGAACTCCAAGATCCCTCTGCACATCCACCCTACCAAGAATCTTTCCATCGACCCACTACTCTGCTTTCCCTGTTATTCTTCCCAAAGTGCATCACCTCACATTTAGCTGCATTGAACTCCATTTGCCACCTCTCAGCCCAATTCTGCAGTTTATCCAAGTCCCCTGCAACCTGTAACATTCTTCCACACTATCCACTACTCCACCGACTTTAGTGTCATCTACAAAATAACTAATCCGTCCACCTATGCCTGCATCCAAGTCATTTATAAAAATGACAATCAGCAGTGGTCCCAAAACAGATCTTTGTGGCACACCACTAGTAAACGGACTCCAGGCTGAATATTTTCCATTAACCACCATTCGCTGCCTTCTTCCAAACTGCTAAATCGCTCAATTCCATGCCTCTGCATTTTCACCAACAGTCTACCATGTGGAACCTTATCAAAGGCTTTACTGAAGTCAATGTATACCACGTCAACTGCCCTATCCTCATCTTGGTCACCTTTTCAAAAAACTCAACGAGGTTTGTGAGACATGACCTGCCCTTGACGAAACCATGTTGATGATCTGAAATCAAATTGTTGCTTGCTAGATTATTATAAATCTTGTCTCTTATAAGCCTGTACAAATTTTTTCCTACAACAAATGTAAGGCTTACTGGTCTACAATTACCTGAGTCATCTCTACTGCCCTTCTTGAACAAGGGCACAACATTTGCAATCCTCCAGTCCTCTGGAACTAAATCTGTATACAATGATGACTCAAATATCAAAGCCAAAGGCTCTGCTATCTCCTCCCTAGTTTCCCAAGGAATCCTCTGATAAATCCTATCCGGCTCAAGAAACTTGTATACTTTCACTCCTTCTAGAATTGGTAACACCTGTTTGTAATTAACCTCGATCCTTTCTCGTCTAATATCTCGTACCTCATTCTTCTCCTCTACAATATTCTCCTTTTCCTGAGTGAAAACCGATGAGAAATGTTCGTTTAGCACCTCTCCAATCTTCACAGGGTCCACACTCAACTTTCCACTTCTGTCGTTCATTGGCCCTATTCCTTCCCTAATCATCCTTTTATTCCTCACATACCTATAGAAAGCTTTAGGGTTCTCCTTTATTCTATTTACTAAAGACTGCTCGTGTACTCTCTTTGCTCTTCTTAACTCTCTCTTTAAATCCTTCCAAGCTGCCCTGTAACCCTCCATCGCCTCATCTGAACCATCTTGCCTCATCAACACATAAGCTTCCTTCTTCTTCGTAACAAGAGATGCAATTTCTGTTGTAAACCACAGTTCCCTTACCTTATCACTTCCTTCATGCCTGACTGGGACATATCTTTCAAGGACACGCAATATCTGTTGCTTAAACTAGCTCCACATTTCCATTGTCTCCATCCCCTGCATTTTGCTACCCCATTCTATGCATCCTAATTGCCCTACATTATAATTGCCCTTGCCCCATCAATAACTCTTGACCTGTGGCATGTACCTATCACTTTCCATCGCTAAAGTAAACGTAACTGAATTATAGTCACTCTCTCCAAAGTGCTCACTTACAACTAAATCAAACACCTGGTCTGGTTCACTACCAAGCACCAGATCCAGTGTGGCCTCCCCTCTTGCCGGCCCTTTGACATACTGTGTCAGGAAACCCTCCTGTTCATATTGAACGAAGACTGATCCATCCGATGTACAGGAGTTATAGCATTTCCAGTCAATGTTGAGGAAGTTAAAGTCCCCCATAATAACCATCCTGTTCCTTTCATTCCTACCTAGAATAATTTTGCTAATCCTCTCTTCCACCTCCCTGGAACTCTGCGGAGGCCTATAAAAAACTCCAAGCAGTGTGACGTCTCCTGTTTCTAACCTCAGTCCACACTACCTCAGTAGACAAGACCTCATCAAAAATTCTTTCAGCCACCGTTATACTATCTTTGACTAACAAGGCCATACCTCCTTCTCTTTTAAAACCTTGCTTGTTCTTAATGAAAGATCTAAACCCTAGAACCTGCAACATCCATTCCTCACCCTGCTCTATCCATGTCTCTGAAATGGCCACAACATCAAAGTCCCAGATACCTATCCATCCTGCAAGCTCACCTACCTTATTTCGGATACTTCTGACGTTGAAGTAAACACACTTCAAATCACTTTGCCGTCTACCAGCACGTTCCTGTGATCCTGAAATCCTGTCCCTCCTACTCTCATCCTCCTGTGCAATGCAACTATACCTCCAGTTCCCATTCCCCCGCTGAGCTAGTTTAAACCCCCTCCGAATAGCACCAGCAAATTTCCCGCCCAGGATATTAACCCTCTGGTTCAAGTGAAGACCATCCTGTTTGGACAAGTCCCACCTTCCCCAGAATGAACCCTAATTATCTAAGAATCTGAAACCCTCCCTCCTGCACCATCCTTACAGCCACGTGTTCAGCTGATATCTCCCTATTCTTTGTCTTGCTGTCAGGTGTAACAAACCAGAGATAACAACTCTGTTTGTTCTAGCTCTCAGCTTCCACCCTAGCTCCCTGAAATCCTGCCTTACATCCCTATCCCTCTTTCCACCTACGTCGTTGTTACCTACATGGACAACGACTTGAGGCTGGTGACCCTCTCCCTTCAGGACCCCGAAGATATGATCCGAGACATTACGGACTCTGGCACCTGGGAGGCAACACACCAACCGCGAGTCTCTCTCGCTCCCAACAAACCTTCTATCTGAGCCTCTAACTATTGAGTCCCCAATGACGAACATGCTCCTCCGTCCCTTCTGTGCAACAGGGACAGGCTCTGTGCCAGAGACCTGGGCCCCCTGAACACCCCTGGTAAGTCGCCCCCCCCTTAACAGTATCCAATACGGTATACATTTTTTCAGGGGACAATCACAGGGAATCCTTCACTGACTGCTTTTCCGCCCTTCCAACTTTCTTCGTGCCTAATGAGTCATTTTTCAGCTGTTTCTATTTCTTGAAGTTACACTTTAACACTTGATCAGTCCTGAGCCACCATTGAGGTTGGGATATGAACGGTAAATATCACCCCAGGCAAACAAAATAGAAACGTGCCCCTGTCTTTGAGTACGGGGAGCAGATGCATCTTACGATTGGCGGTTTGCGTCTTTAGTTTTATGGATCAGTGGTGCTGGAAGAGCATAGCAGTTCAGGCAGCATCCAACGAGCAGCGAAATCAACGTTTTGGGCAAAAGCCCTTCATCAGGAATAAAGGCAGTGAGCTGGAAGCATGGAGAGGTAAGCTAGAGGGGGATGGGGTGGGGAGAGAGTAGCATAGAGTACAATGGATGAGTGGGGGAGGAGAGGACGATGATAGGTCAGGGAGGAGAGGGTGGAGTGGATAGGTGGAAAAGAAGATAGGCAGGTTGGACCAGTCCGGACAAGTCATGGTGACAGTGCTGAGCTGGAAGTTTGAAACTAGGATGAGGTGGGGGAAGGGGAAATGAGGAAGCTGTTGAAGTCCACATTGATGCCCTGGGGTTGAAGTGTTCCGAGGCAGAAGATGAGGCGTTCTACCCCCCTCCCCCACTCTAACCTCTCACCCTCACAACACGCAGCCCTCCAATCCCTCTGCTCCAATCCCAACCTCACCATTAAGCCAGAGGATAAAGGGGGTGCAGTGGTAGTCTGGCGCACTGACCTCTACACCGCTGAAACTAAACGCCAACTCGAGGGCACCTCTTCCTACTGCCTCCTAGACCATGACTCCACCCCCTATCACCAAACCATCATCTCCCAGACTATACAGAACCTCATCACCTCAGGAGATCTCCCACCCACAGCTTCCAACCTCATAGTCCGGGAACCCCACACTGCCCGGTTCTACCTCCTTCCCAAGATCCACAAGCCTGACCACCCTGGCTAACCCATTGTCGCAGCATGCTCCTGCCCCACTGAACTCATCTCTACCTACCTCGACACTGTCCTATCTCCCCTAGTCCAGGAACTCCCAACATACGTTTGAGTCACCACCCACGCCCTCCACCTCCTCCAAGACTTCCGTTTCCCTGGCCCACAATGCCTCATCTTCACCATGGATATCCAATCCCTCTACACCTCCAACTGCCATGACTAGGGCCTCCAAGCCCTCCGTTTTTTCCTCTCCAGACGTCACCAACAGGACCCTTCCACCGACACTCTCATTCGTTTGGCCGAAGTGGTCCTCACCCTTAACAATTTCTCCTTTGAATCCTCCCACTGCCTCCAGACCAAAAGGGTAGCCATGGGCACATGTATGGGCCCCAGCTATGCCTGTCTCTTTGTTGGCTACGTAGAACAGTTGATCTTCCGCACTTACACCGGCACCACTCCCCACCTCTTCCTCCGCTACCTTGATGACTGTATTGGCGCCACCTCGTGCTCCCGCGAGGAGGTTGAGCAATTCATCAATTTCACCAACACATTCCACCCTGACCTTAAATTTACCTGGACCATCTCTGACACCTCCCTCGCCTTCCTGGACCTCTCCATCTCCATTAATGATGACCGACTTGACACTGACATTTTTTACAAACCCACCGACTCCCACAGCTACCTGGATTACACCTCTTCCCACCCTATCTCTTGCAAAAATGCCATCCCGTATTCCCAATTCCTCCGCCTCCGCCATATCTGCTCCCAGGAGACCAGTTCCACCATAGAACACACCAGATGGCCTCCTTCTTTAAAGACCGCAACTTCCCTTCCCACGTGGTTAAAGATGCCCTCCAACGCATCTCGTCCACATCCCGCACCTCTGCCCTCAGACCACACCCCTCCAACCGTAACAAGGACAGAACGCCCCTGGTGCTCACCTTCCACCCTATCAACCTTCGCATAAACCAAATCATCCGCCGACATTTCCGCCACCTCCAAAAAGACCCCACCACCAGGGATATATTTCCCTCCCCACCCCTTTCCGCCTTCCGCAAAGACCGTTCCCTCCGTGACTACCTGGTCAGGTCCATGCCCCCCTACAACCCATCCTGGCACTTTCCCCTGCCACCACAGGAACTGTAAAACCTGTGCCCATACCTCCTCCCTCACCTCTATCCAAGGCCCTAAAGGTGCCTTCCACATACATCAAAGTTTTACCTGCACATCCACTAATATCATTTATTGTATCCGTTGCTCCCGATGCGGTGTCCTCTACATTGGGGAGACTGGGCTCCTCCTAGCAGAGCGCTTTAGGGAACATCTCCGAGATACCCGCACCAATCAACCACACCGCCCCGTGGCCCAACATTTGAACTCCCCCTCCCACTCTGCCAAGGACATGGAGGTCCTGGGCCTCCTTCACCGTCGCTCCCTCACCACCAGACGCCTGGAGGAAGAACGCCTCATCTTCCGCCTCAGAACACTTCAACCCCAGGGCATCAATGTGGACTTCAACAGCTTCCTCATTTCCCCTTCCCCCACCTCATCCTAGTTTCAAACTTCCAGCTCAGCACTGTCGCCATGACTTGTCCGGACTGGTCCAACCTGCCTATCTTCTTTTCCACCTATCCACTCCACCCTCTCCTCCCTGACCTATCACCTTCCTCTCCTCCCCCACTCACACATTGTACTCTATGCTACTCTCTCCCCACCCCACCCCCCTCTAGCTTATCTCTCCATGCTTCCAGCTCACTGCCTTTATTCCTGATGAAGGGCTTTTGCCCGAAACGTCGATTTCGCTGCCCGTTGGATGCTGCCTGAACTGCTGTGCTCTTCCAGCACCACTGATCCAGAATCTGGTTTCCAGCATCTGCAGTCATTGTTTTTACCTAGTTGTCTTTAGTTTTATGCCTGGGTAGACTCGAAACTGGGTCCTTGACGCTGTTTTGTCCGATTGCAGATTACTATAAATAAGGCTTTCTGTTGCCGGCGAGAGATTTTTAAAATGAAGCGAGATCAAACCAGAGCAGCTGCAGGACTGGGGTAGCAAATGTGGAGCTTTTTGCTGATGTCAGAACTAGTGCACAAAGGCTGGGCGACATTAAAAGATTGTCTAAAGCCGATTACTGTGCTCACCCGGAAGAACGTTCAGTGATGTTTTTGAAATGCGAAATGAAGAGATTAATTGCATATTGCAGTTCTTGGCACTTTCTTTGTGTTTCTGTCAGTTCTTCAGGTCCAGAAAAGAGAAAAAAAATAGAACGAGACACATGCAGTTGGGCAAATGGATGAGCGAGAGAGATTGCATGAAGTATGATTTGGAGATGCCGGTCTTGGACTGGGGTGTGCAAAGTTAAAAATCACACAACACCAGGTTATAGTCCAGCAGGTTTAATTGGAAGCACTAGCTTTCAGAGCCAAGCGCCTGATGAAGGAGCGGCGCTCCGAAAGCTAGTGTGCTTCCAGTTAAACCTGTTGGGCTATAACCTGGTGTTGTGTGATTTTTAACTTTGTCCAAAGTATATATTTGTAACCGAATTAACAAGTAATGATGGATTCTCCTCTGAACAACGTCCTCTTTTTCAATGTAAAACATACGCTGTTGCTTGCAAATCGGCGGGCTTTTCGAATGGGAGAAAAAGTTGATGACTTGGCGCTGGCTGCAAAAGAGAACGGGTCCTCTCTACTCCCTGCCTCTTCGGAGCATATTAAACACCGGTGATTTTTTTTCTCTCTCTCTCTGTTTGCTGCTATTTGCTCAAGTTACTCTTTAATATTTAATTATTCCAGGAACTGCAAGCTCCGGTTGGGATGTGAGCTTTGAGTATCACCTAGAGAAAGAAAAGAAATGCCCCTTTTTTTTTAAACAGACCCACGGGTAGATACATTACACACTGATTTTTCTTTCCAATTTCCAAAACTCTGCGCGGGTTCTGTTGAGTGTGAATGACGATTGAATAATGTAAATGAGGCTTTCTGCTGTCGGCTAGAAGCCTGGAATTGTTCATGTGGAGTTTCTGCAATAAGGGAGCACGATATTAAAATAATATCCAAGGGCGGTGTTCGTGATCAACGCGCTCACGGCAAAGAACGTTCATGAAATCCTGACGGGACTGATTGAGGGCATTCGGCCCATCGAGTCCCTCCGAAGAGAATCTCGAATCGTTTAAATAGCTCCTGGACTCAATACCCTAAAGAAAGATTGTGTGAATTGTACTTTTATCATCGAAAAGCACATTAACGACGAAGTACGAATGCATTGCTTCTTGTAAAACGACCTTCTCTGATCTACAGCGTGGCGGGATTTTCAAATTTGAAAGAAAACAGTTGATTTGGCGCCATTTTTTCCCGCCTGCTTTCTCAGCAATGATCATCTTGTTGTTTCCCACCAGCTGCAACAAGGGAGACAATGAGGAGAGATTTCATCTCGAACTAACACTTCCCTACCTAATATATATTGTGTAAAAGTTACGTAACGTTCATCGCAATGTCCTAATCACTGCCGCTAAAAGCCATCTTTTCCAACTAACTCCCACGGCTACGCTAGGTTCAAAAGTATATTTAATAACAGAATTGACTTAGTGCGGCAAAAGTAAATTATTCAGGTCCCCTACAGCTTCCCGCTCTCTCTGGACGGTTTAGTGGCTCTGAAAAGAGCCGTTGTGTTTCTCTCTCTCTCACGGGGTGAATGTGCAGGGCCGGCCAGGCTCCGTTTAGGCGCGCTCCCCGCGGATCCGGCGGGCCAGCTGGATGTCTTTGGGCATGATGGTGACCCGCTTGGCGTGGATGGCGCACAGGTTGGTGTCCTCAAACAGCCCCACCAGGTAAGCCTCGCTGGCCTCCTGCAGGGCCATCACCGCCGAGCTCTGGAAGCGCAGGTCGGTCTTGAAATCCTGAGCGATCTCTCGCACCAGGCGCTGGAAGGGCAGTTTGCGGATCAGCAGCTCGGTGGATTTCTGGTAGCGGCGGATCTCCCGCAGAGCCACCGTGCCGGGCCTGTAGCGATGAGGCTTCTTCACTCCGCCCGTGGCCGGAGCGCTCTTGCGGGCCGCTTTGGTCGCCAGCTGCTTGCGGGGAGCTTTCCCTCCGGTGGATTTGCGCGCTGTCTGCTTGGTTCTGGCCATTCTCTACAACTCTCTGTAACACACACAGGCTGCTGCTGTCAATGCTGAGGCTGCTGCGGTGCTGCCTATTTAAGGGAATGGAGAGCCCGCCCTAGAGCTGGGATTGGATACAGCCCTGTCTCTCAGCCCACAGAGAAACACCTCCGGAAGGGACAGAAAAGGCAGGAAAAGAATTGTTGGAGGCTGATTGGGTAACGTGAAATGACAGTTGGTCAGTTTGAAAATGCCCGCCGAACTCACCCTCACAAACACTGAAATTAAATTAAACATTCAAACGCAAAACACCATCCGTCTGCAACTGAGATAAAATTTAATATTTTATAGTAATTATTTAAAACCTAGTTATCTGTCATCGCGTACAGGAGGCGGGATCATTGCCTGACCTGACTGTAACAGGCAGGAGGAAAGGCGGGGTTTAAAACAGCCTAAGTAAACTGAACACCCGAACTTGTATCAATCTAAATAGCCCGCCATCTTAAAAACTAATAGTGTACACCGATAAAAGGACAGAATCTCACTTTATCTGTTATTTTTTTATTACCCCCAGATTGTAATTAGCCCGAAGACAATGTGGAATTGCTGCCTGAACTGTCTGTAACAGGCAGATGGAAGGAACACGCCATGAAAACATGCGCAGCGTCCCAGAATCAAAACTGAACAAAGTAACATTCCTGAACGGGTCAATGAAATACAAATACTACAACATATCACATTCATGACTCGGTAGGGTTATAAATAGCGAAGTGAAATAACCAGATAGAGACCAATAAACCTTCCCTATGTGAAACCTTCCCATTCACAGGTCCCCACTTTCGTAAACCATGGCATGTGTATATTTGAGTGATTCAGATCAATTAATATTTAGGGTAGGTCTGCGCTCGGCGCCGGAATAGGGAATATTGGATCCGGGCTCAGCTCTTCCTTGAGACATGTGGGTGGCTCTGATAAGAGCCTTTGGGTTCAGATGGTTATATGTTATACCGACTGGTTCATTTCTTTGCTGCTGTCTTGGTCACTTTCGCTTTGGGCTTGGCCTTGCCTTTAGCCGGTTTGCTGATGGGTTTGGGGGATTTAGGACCCTTGGCCTTTTTCACATTCTTCACGAGAGTCCGTTTCTTTGGCGCTGCTTTGCTCACCGCTTTCTTTGGCGGTGCCGTCTTCTTGCCGCTCGCTTTCTTGGCCGGGGATTTCTTGGCTACTGCTTTCTTGGCCGGGGATTTCTTGGCTGTCGCTTTCTTAGCCGGTGATTTCTTGGCTATCGCTTTCTTGGCCTGGGATTTCTTCGCTGTCGCTTTCTTCACGGCCGGTTTCTTGGCGGCCGCTGATGTTCCCGCCTTCTTTCCCGCTTTTGCCTTGACTGGATTCTTTGGGAGTTTGAAGGAGCCGGAGACGCCCTGGCCCTTGACCAGAACAAGGGAGCCGTTCGCCAGGCACCTCCTGATACTCATCTTGATCTGTGTCTTTCGCTTTCCCACATCGATCCCTCTTCTCTCCAGCGCCTTCTTTACTGCGGACAGAGACGCCCCTTTGCGATCCTTGATATCCCCGACAACCTTCAGAATCAGCTCGCCCAATCCGGGGCCGGGTGGTGTTTTCCTGGGAGACGCCGCCTTCTTCTTGGGAGCCTTGGCTTTGATGGGAGCAGAAGCTGGAGGAGCCGTTTCGGTGGCTGCACTGTCGCTCATGTTGAGAACTCTGCGCTGAATCTCTCTCTGGGTCAGTCTGAACTGGGTCAGCAATGAAGCTGCTGGCGGCGGTACTGAGCAACTTCAAGGCAGCGAGCGGACGGCGCAGGAACAACCTGCCGTCAGCTCCCTGATCCTGCTTCCTTTCTGTGTTTCTCTAAAGGCCTAAACTCTCCGATTCCTCTGAAATTCAGCATCTCCAGAGAGCCAGGCTCGATCGCTCCTCACCCTGACACTGCAAGCTTTAAGGCCTAAAATTTTTCACTCAAATAGTCGGCTCCGTTGTCGAGTTAAACGCATTTTGCTGCTGCACTGATCGCGCTTTCTGAGCTGAACGGTGATATTGTCGCTACTTTTGGACCGAAATCTTGAAACTAACAAATATATTGCCTTCAAATCTACCTTTGGGGGTTAGAAGGAGAGCAGGGCGATAACTTGAATTGTAAATATTTTTGAGTTAAATAAGAGAAACTTGGAAATATCATAATATTAGCGGACACACAAACACAGTTACGTTAGACGAATCGTCCGCCCTTTTCCTACAGCCTCTCTGACACAATATTCACAGTCACACAGTCACATTTGGTGATATGTCTAGCGTGTAAGTGTGGAAGGATAGAATGTCTCCTCCTTTCAGCCTTTGCTGCGTTGTCCAGGGAGTTACTTACAGTTATTTTCTCCACAGTAACTGTTACATTCTCATCAGCTCTACTGTTTACATCCTCAAAGACGGCCAGTCGGTTTGTCAAGCTTAGAAAACAGAAGTCTGCACTGGAACAGGCCCTTCATGTCCATGCTGAGTCTAGCAGATCCTGAATAATGTTTTGTCAAATGCTTCGCAATTGAAGCTTTTATTTTGATTTTTTTCCCTGCAGGCTGACTGGTCTATAGTTCCCAATTTTATAACTACCTCCCTTTTCCATTGGATTGCTTACACTAGCTAGCCCCTAATCTGTGTAAATTATTGCAGAGTCTATAGAATCTTGGAACATGACCCCCACTGCATCCACTATTACTCAGCCCACTACATTAAACAGTCTGGGACGCAGATGATCAATGTCTGGTGTTTCACAACCTTCGACCCAATCCATTGTCCCAACATCATTTCCCAAATAATAGTGATTTGGTTCAGTTTTTCCCTCTCACTGAATTCCCCAACATTACTACTGTGTTAGTTGTGTTAATATTTGTGAACAAAAAAACAACAGTATGTTAGTGATTTTTGAGATGTTTTCATTCCCCATTTTGAACTCCCCTCTTTAATGTTGTAAGTGATATATGGTCCTCTTTACCAGCCTAGTTATGTTCACTTCTTTCTTTACACATGTACTGGTGTTTTAGCAGTTGTTTTTTAAATGGCTTCTACAACATTACTCTTTCTTTCATTTGTTCTTTGTTAGTTAAATCCCTTTTCGCTGTCATTTGCTCAATTTTGATCTGTTTGCAGCCTTCCCATCTCGCTATATTTCTTCCCAAATTGTAGGCCTTTTCTTTGGACCAAAAATGATCTTGAATAGCCATTTCAAGTTTCATAACATCCTTTTCATAGGAGAGAGACCAGAATTGCACATAATATTCCAAAAGTGTCATAACCAATATTCTGTACACCCACAACATGTTCTCTTAAGTCACATACTCAAAGTTCTAACCAGTAAAGGAAAACATTTCAAATGCCTTCTTGCTATCCTATCTAACTATAACTCCACTTTCAAGGAACAATGAACCTGCATTCCAAGGTCTCTTTGTTCAGCAACATTCCACAAGACCTTAATATTAAGTGTATAGGTCCTGCCCTGATTTTCCTTTCCAAATTGCAGCACATCATATTGATTTAAATTGAACTCAGTATGCCACTCCTGGGTCCAGTAGCCCATCTGATCGAGATCCTGTTGTATTCTGAGGTAGCCTGCTTTGCAATCCACTACACCTCCATTTTTTGTGTAATCTGCAAACTTGTTAACTACTTTACCTGCAAACTCACATCCAAATCATTCATAATAATGTGGAGGTGCTGGTGTTGGACTGGGGTGTGCAAAGTTTAAAATGACACTCCAACAGGTTTAGATTAGATTACTTACAGTGTGGAAACAGGCCCTTCGGCCCAACAAGTCCACACCGACCAGCCGAAGTGCAACCCACTCATACCCCTACATACCCTTACCTAACACTACGGGCAATTTAGCATGGCCAATTCACCTGACCCGCACATCTTTGGACTGTGGGAGGAAACCGGAGCACACGGAGGAAACCCACGCAGACACGGGGAGAACATGCAAACTCCACACAGTCAGTCGCCTGAGGCGGGAATTGAACCCAGATCCCTGGTGCTGTGAGGCAGCAGTGCTAACGACCGTGCCACCGTGCTGCTTGTACTTTATTTGGAAGTACAAGCATTCAGAGCATAGACACCTGATGGAGGAGCAGCACTCTGAAAACTTTTAACTTCCAAATAAAACTGTTGGACTATAACCTGGTGTTGTGTCATTTTAAAAACTAAAATCATTTATATAAATGATGAAAAGCAGTGGACCCAAGTGATCCTTGTAGCACATCACTTGTGCTGAAAAATGTGTTGCTGGAAAAGCGCAGCAGGTCAGGCAGCATCCAAGGAGCAGTACAATCGATGTTTCGAGCATAAGCCCTTCTTCAGTAGATAGAGGGTCGATTCTCCTGCTCATTTGATGCTGCCTGACCTGCTGCGCTTTTCCAGCAACACATTTTTCAGCTCTGATCTCCAGCACCTGCAGTCCTCACTTTCTCCTAACACATCACTTGTCACAGGCTTCCAGTCTGAAAAAGCATCCCTCCACCACCACCCTCTGCTTTCTACTTTCGAACAAGTTCTGTTTCCAATTGGCGAGTTCTTTCTGTATTCCATATGATGTAATCTTGCTAACCAATTTTCCACGGGAAACACAATCAAACCCCTTACTGAAGGCCATGTAAATCACATCCACCACTTTGGCTTCATCAGTCCTCTTCCTTCCCAGATCAAAAAAAAACTCAGTCGAGTTAGTGATACATGACTTCACACACAGAAAGCCATGTTGACTACTCCAAACAATCCTGGCCTTTCAAAAAGATGTAAATCCTGCCTCTCAGAATCCCCTCAACTGTTTGCCTACTGTTGATGTTACACTCACTGTTCAATAGTTCCCTGGCTTTTCCTTACCACCTTTCTTAAATATTGGCATTACGAAAGCCAACCTCCAGTCTTTGTGCACTTCACCTGTGACTATCGATGAAACAGGTATCTCAGCAAGGGGCCCAACAATCACTTCCCTAGCTTATCACCATGTTCCAGGGTACACCTGATCATGTGCTTGTACTTTATCCACCGTTTCTGCTTAGAAACATCCAGCAGCACCTCCTCTGTATTATGGGCATTTTTCAAGCTGTCACCATCTACTTCCCCACATTCTATATCTTACATCCTTCTCCTCAGTAAGCACTCACTTAGTATCTCCCACATTTCCTGTTGTTCCACACATAGGCGGCACGGTGGCACGGTGGCTAGCACTGCTGCCTCACAGCGCCAGGGACCTGGGTTCAATTCCCGCCTCAGGCAACTGACTGTGTGGAGTTTGCACGTTCTCCCCGTGTCTGCGTGGGTTTCCTCCGGGTGCTCCGGTTTCCTCCCACAGTCACAAAGATGTGTGGGTCAGGTGAATTGGCCATGCTAAATTGCCCGTAGTGTTAGGTAAGGGGTATACGTAGGGGTATGGGTGGGTTGCGCGTCGGTGTGGACTTGTTGGGCCGAAGGGCCTGTTTCCACACTGTAAGTAATCTAATCTAATAGGCTGCCTTGCTAATCTTTGCTGTGCCCTAATCTTTCCCTGGTTACCCTTTTGTCCTTTATGTAAGATAGCTATTTGCCAAAGCTATCTTATGTCCATTTTTTGCTCTCCTGATTTCCTCTTAAGTATATCCCTAATGCCTTTATACTCTTTGAAGGATTCACTCAATCTCTGCTGTACAAACCTAACACGTGCTTCCTTCTTATTCAGACTAAAACTTCAACTTATTTTCTCATCCAGCATTTCCTACACTTACTGATCATGCCTTTCACTCTAACAGGAACATACTGTCTCTGGACCCTCCTTTTCTCATTTTTGAAGGCCATTTTCCAGCCATCCCTTTGCCTGTAAACATCTGCCCTCAGTCAACTTTTGAAAGTTCTTGCGTAATGCTCTCAAAAATTTAACTTTGAGATCTGTTATATCCTTTTGCATAACAGGTTTAAAACTAATTGAATTATGGTCGCTGGCCACAAAATGCTCCCCAACTGACGCATCATTATATCCCAAGAGTAGATCAAGTTTTGCCCCTTGTCTAGAAGATATATTCACATACTGAATCAGAAATTTTTTTTGTACACACTTAAGAAATTCCTCTCTGTCGAAACCATTAACAATATGGCAGCCTCAATCTGTGTTTGGAATGTTAAAATCTCTCACCATAACTACACCAGTATTCCTGCAGATCTAAGATTTCCTTACAAACTTGTTTCTCAATTTCCTGATGACTGTTGGGGTGTCTATAATCCAATCCTAATAAGGTGATCAAACCCTTTCTTATTTCTCAGTTCCACCCAAATAATTTCCATGGATGTAATCCCAGGAAAATCCTCCTTAAGTACAGCTGAAATGTTATCTCTTACCAAACACGTCACTCCCCATTTTCTCTTGCTGCCCCCCTCCCCCATCCTTTAATTCCTGGAACATTAAGCTGCAATTCTGTCATCCCCAAACCATATCTCTGTAATTGCTAGGATATCCCAACACTAATCCCATTCTCTTATCCATGTCCTGAGTTCATCCTCCTTCCCTGTTAGGCTTCTTGCATTGAAATAAATGCAGTTTAATTTAAGAATCCTACCTCATTCTCTGCTATGTTCCTGCCTGCCCTGACTGTTTGACTTGCCAACTATACCAGTCTCAGATCGCTCTCTTTCCTCCTGTATCCTTGGTTCCTGTCCCCACACCTTACTAGTTTAACCTCTCCCCAGCAGTTCAAAGGAAATGTCCCTGCCAGTATATTAGATTCCTTCCAATTCAGGTGCATTCCATCCATTTTTATACAAGTCACATCTTCCTCCGAAGAGATTCCAATGATCCAAAATTGTGAACCCTTTCCCCATGTACCAGCTCCTGAGTTGGGCATTTCCTTACTCTATCATCCTATTCCTACCCTCACTTGCTCGGAGCAGCGGGATTAAACTAGATATTACTATCAGAGAGGACCTCCTTTCTAAATTCTTGCCTCTCTTCCTTATTCCTCCTTCGGAATCTCATCCTTTCCCCTTCCTATGTAGTTAGTTCCAGTGTTTACTCCGGCTGGTCCCTCTTGCTTTTCTGAATATCGTGCACTCTCTCCTAGACATCATTGATCCTGTCACCAGGGAGACAACTTACTATTCTGATTTCTTGCTGTCGCTGGAGAGACATCTGTCTAGGCTGCTGACAAAGAGATTCGAGTTTTGTTATTTGGAGGACCTTCCAAAATGATTAGGGCAGCTGATGTAGGGAAACATCGCCTTGATACTGGACAAGCTCCCGTCCAAGGCACTCACGATCCTGACTTGGAAATAAGACCATTTTCTTTCACTGTCACTAGATCAAGACCCTGGAACTCCGTGATCATGGCATTGTGGGCAGCACATGGACAACGGCTGTTCAAGAAGGTGGCTCACCACCGCCTTCTCAAAGGGATGGAGAATGAATGCTAGGCTCAGCCAGCGGCATCCACATTCGAGGAGTGAATAAACAAAAACAGCTGGGGTCTCTCGTTGTGGCATACAATGCATCACAATTTTCTGTCTGCGGCATATCTGACACTAAAATCTGTCATCCACTATAAACTAAATCGAGTCCCAGAGATGTTATTGCACACCTGGTCTGACTTTTGCACATGCCTCCAGACCCAGAAAGAAGCACTGACACTGTGATTCAAGACTCTCTCCATCAGCAATTTTCTGCCTTCGTAAGAATGTCCCACTTATTCCATCTCTCTGTATGTTACTTTGGGCAAGGAGTTAATATTTGTGGATGAGGGGCCAGCAGGATTAAATACCACAGTTAACATTCGATCAGAGCACAGAGGATGGGCCGAGTAGCCGCCAGCTTCCCCGCTCCCTGATCAGATTGTGAGACAGCCGGAGGGAGGAGTTATTAACATAACCCGGGAATGAGCTCCATTGGAACTTCATAAAGGGACAACATCCCAGCTTGAAACCTTCTCTGCCCTTTCCCCCGCAGCCCCAGTTGTTTTGGTCAAACTGGGAGAAAAGGGAATTGGGGAAATGACCAATTGATGTTTGTTTCTGGGAAGCATTGGAACACTGACTATTCCGGAGTAGAGGGGCGCATGCGTGAGACCCTCCCCCCGCACTGCCATTGAGGAGCATTTACTCAGTGAGTACAAGAGGTTTGTTTGAAACAGACCGCAATGGAGAGATCAGCGCCCAGGGAAGCGATGGAACAGCAGGCTCCTTCCAGCAGCACATCGGGATGGGAGCCTGGGACACAGAGGGGGCTCCGAGACCGGGATTGATTCGGGGTGAGTTCAGGGAGAACCGGGGGCTGTTTGTAAGAGGCCGAGCGGAGCAGGAACTGGTCCCGGAACTTGGAGTGAGCGGGCTGGGGGGAAGAGAGAGGCCTTTCTCGGGCTGTGTGTGGGCCTGCTGAGGGAGGCAGAGCGGGAAGAAGCCGCTGTGGGATATTCTTGTGGTTTTTAATCCCCTAAACACTGACGGAAGTTTATTGTTTGGCTTCTGTTTCACGCGTTTTGTTGCGAATAGCCATTGAAGTTAAGGACAGTAGAAACAAACGTAATAATTCTGTGAAGAGTAAATATAGTAGGCACCGGGAAACGTCTCAAAGTGTGAAATCGTGCCCAGTGTTCGTCTTTCAACAGGTGATGTATTGGGAATTGGATATTGAACTGTGTAATCATTACAATAGACAATAGGTGCAGGAGTAGGCCATTCAGCCCTTCGAGCCTGCACCGCCATTCAATATGATCAATCCTAATCAGTATCCTGTTCCTGCCTTATCCCCCATAACCCTTGATTCCACTATCCTTGAGAGCTCTATCCAACTCTTTCTTAAATGAATCCAGAGACTGGGCCTCCACTGCCCTCTGGGGCAGAGCATTCCACACAGCCACCACTCTCTGGATGAAGAAGTTTCTCCTCATCTCTGTCCTAAATGGTATACCCCGTGTTTTTAAGCTGTGTCCTCTGGTTCGGCACTCACCCATCAGCGGAAACATGTTTCCTGCTGCCAGAGTGTCCAATCCTTTCATAATCTTATACGTCTCGATCAGATCCCCTCTCAGCCTTCTAAACTCAAGGGTATACAAGCCCAGTCGCTTCAGTCTTTCAGTGTAAGGTAATCCCTCCATTCCAGGAATTGACCTCGTGAACCTACGCTGCACTCCTCCAATAGCCAGAATGTCTTTCCTCAAATTTGGAGACCAGAACTGCACACAGTACTCAAGGTGTGGTCTCACCAGGGTCCTGTACAGCTGCAGAAGCACCTCTTTGCTTCTATACTCAATCCCTCTTGTTATGAAGGCCAGCATGCTATTAGCCTTCTTCACTACCTGCTGTACCTGCATGCTTGCCTTCATTGACTGGTGTACAAGAACACCCAGATCTCTCTGTACATTTGTGGAGCTGTGCATATGTTGGTTAGTTTATTTTTTCTTAATAAAATGTTTTTGAATTTCGAAAATAGAAAAAGACTGGAAGGTGCTCAGGGCTCAAGTGGAACCAGGCTCTGCACTGTTCACCTTACCTTGTTCAAAAACAAAGAATTATAATGATCATGACCTGACTATTGCATTGATCATTTGGTGTCTTCCTACTGAGCTGCTAGTGATGTACAGGAGCTCGCTCTCTCGTCTTTCTCCAGGCAAATATTTGATGGACCAATCCAAGGGTGACCAGCTGCTTCTCACAATCAGCAGGTATGTTACCACTGTCAGAGAGGACAATGTCCTTTCCTCTGTCTGAGTGGATTGAGTTGGACGCACTTTGAGCTCAATTTCCAGAAGTACACATTCAATCAGAGTTAAACACAACTGACAATATATAAATGTATATTATTTCACCCTGTTCTCAATGCATACCATCTCAGTGACGGTAAATTCCATTATTCAAAGCCAATTTATCAGTCATAAGATTAGAAGCAGGTTAGACTGTATGCTTGTAATAAATATGGATTTAATGCAGCTCAATCGTATATGTAGAAAAGGCATTTTTAAAGTTATAATCAATAATCAATCATGCTGTTACATTGTTATAACAAGTATATATGAAGTTGATATTGAGTGCAGATATAGAAGCAAAGTTGGACATTGAGTAACTGAGCAGGACAAATTTATTCTTTTGATAAATAGTTGTCCTGGATAAAGACAATAGTCAAACAATGTAAATTCCAAATGAACCTCTTGGTCAACCCGGACCGACAGAGGATGCTTCTGGAGAGGATGCTTAAAGCTCATTCACACAAGTGCATACACATCTGTCTCTATCTGTCAGCCTGGTGTTGATGAAAATACACTTTATACACACTCCCACACTTTTTAATGTATGAAACACTGATTGATAAGACATTAAAAAGGGCGGCATGGTGGCTCAGTGGTTAGCACTGCTGCCTCACAGCACCAGAGTCCCAGATTTGATTCCAGACTGGGGCGACTGTCTGTGTGGAGTTTGCACATTCTCTGTGTCTGCGTGGGTTTCCTCCAGGTGCTCAGTTTTCCTCTCACAGTCCAAAGATGTGCAGGTCAGGTGAATTGGCCATGCTAGTGTTAGGTGCATTAGTCAGAGGGAAATGGGCCTGGGTAGGTTACTCTTCAGAGAATCGGTATGGACTTGTTGGGCCGAAGGGCCTGTTTCCACACTGTAGGGATTCTAATCTAATCTAAACCCACCTCATAAAGTGGATCAGATCATGACATGCAAGACTGGAAACACAAGGAGACATACAGACAATGTCAGTGTGATATAGACCAGTACCACTCTTCAAAGTGATACAGATTGGCAGCACAACAGAAAATTATTAAATGCTTCAGAAGATGTTAGTGTTAGATTATTGCAGTGCCCAGCAGCAACTGCCAAAGACTAGTGTTCACACAAAATGTAAAAATAATACATATACGATTGAATACAGTAAAATTCAAATTCTTGGCAAAGATAAGTATTGAACCAACATTAATCCCTCAATTACCAGGTTTAGCGAACATTGAACTGGTTTATCCTACACCCTGACTGAAAAAACACAACTGAACACAAAGAGAATGGCATCCAAATATTCGACTAGTCACTGCACGCAGAGCAAAACTGGCACTATAGATATTCGAAGGCAGATAACTGCAGAACTAATCTCAAATTGGCATTTACACCTAGACACTGGCAGTGAGTGGATGAAGTTCAGAATCCCAAACAGTTATTGGAAACTAGTATGGAGAACAAATAAAGAATAGAATGTCCCAGCACAGACATAATACACTGAATGGCTGTACTAATTCTGAAATTGAGTCATAAATCACAAAATGCATAAGAGTTTAAGGCCCAATCACAACCCCCTAAGAACTGCTATCACAGATTTGAATCACAGTCAAAGAGACCTTTTTTTTCCTAATTCAGTCATGGCTCGGCCAGCATTTATTGCCCATCCCTGACTACCCATGCAGTGTACTTAGGAGTCAACCACATTGATGTGTGTCTGCAGTAACATGTAGGCCAGACAAGTTAAGGAGGGCAGTTTCCTTCCTTCAAGCACATTAGTGAACCAGATGAATTTTTCTGGCAATCAACAATAGATCCTAGCATATTATTGGTTGCCAGAGAACTGAGCAACTTTGATATACAAGAGTTGAAAGTGACTGGAACTCATTAAGAATTTCACTCTCGCAGTCACACAGCAGAAACTGGCATGTAAACATCAAATCCTAAATTCACACACGGACACAATCGACAGACATCGATTGATATCTGCTCTCACATATTCACATTGCAGAAACTGAAAGGGAGAGAACAATAATCATGCACACACACACCTATGACAGGTAAAGGTTGATAATAGACTTAACAGATTTGCATACCAAAATCTGACAGGTACAGTATGATAAATGAATTTGCATATTTATAAATAAGCTGATAGATACAGTTTAATAACTGCACTTTCAGATCTGACAGAGCAGAATCTGACGGGGACAGGTTGGTAAATAACTCACATGCAGGTGGCAGTAAATTTCAGAGAAAGATTGATAACTACACTCTCATTCACAAAGCAGAAACTGACAGGAATAGATTGATTATGCTCCCAATGTCAAATCACAAGTTTTTTTTAGATTACATTACATTACGTAGTGTGGAAACAAGCCCTTCGGCCCAACAAGTCTACACCGACCTGCCAAGGCGCAACCCTCCCAGACCCATTCCCCTACATTTACCCCTGCCCCTAATTAGTATTGCCAATTCACCTAACCTGCATATTTTTGGACTGTGGGAGGAAACCGGAGCAAACCCACGCAGACACGGGGAGAATGTACAAACTCCACACAGTCAGTCGCCTGAGGTGGGAATTGAAACCAGGTCTCTGGCACTGTGAGGCAGCAGTACTAACCATAGTGCCAGCGTGCCATCCACCAAGTTGACGTGTACACTTTGATAACAACACTCGCATATTCAGTGAGAAGAAACTCCCAGCGACAGATTGATAACAAAACAAAAATTGGTGGAAAATTCACAGGTCTGGCAGCATTTCAGGTCTAAGTGACTGGTCCTCAGAACTGACTGTGTGCATTTTCTTGCCACTATGTGGTCTCCTCTATGTTGGAGAAACTGAACGCAGAATGGGTATCCACTTTGCAGAATGCCTAAATTCTATCCAGACAAAAAGACCCTGAGCTTCCAGTTGCATGTCACTTCAACACACCACCCTGTACCTTGGCCAACATCTTGGTCTCAGGCTTGCTGCAGTGCTCTAGTGAAGCTCAGTGCACGCTTGAAGAACAGCACCTCGTTTTCAGCATGGGAACTCTACAGCCTTCTGGACTCAGTATTGAGTTCTATAAATGTAGGGCTTGAGTCTCCCATGTCATTACCCCAAACCCCACACCCCTTGTTAACACAGTCTGTTGCTGTACACCACCAATTGTGAGCCACTAACAGACCTTATTAATTGGCTATCCACTCTCTTAGTCTGACAGTTATCCTACTGTTCTTCTCTTTCTTTGGACTCCATCTCCATCTGTCTATTACTTGGCACCCTTCCACCCACCCTATCTTTTGTATAAAAGCTAATATTTTCCTAGCTACACCATAAAATACAGAAGTTTGAATACACCACCCAACAAACAGCAGAGAAGCTGTTCTTGAGTTATCAGACTTTTGAATGTACTGCTCAAATTTTGAGGTGAAAGTGGGTACTGCAGATGCTGGAGCTTAAAGTCAAGATTAGAGTGGTGCTGAAAAAGCACAAATTTTAACATTAACCTCTCTTTCTTTGCAGCTTTAATACTGCATTACAGATTCTGTTCCATTACCCTGATGCATTTTGTCTGATATTATTTGCCTGTAAAGCACACAAAACAATACTTTTCATTGTATCACTGCACGTGAGAATAATAAATCAGATCAAATCAAATGGATAACTACACTTACATATTCATATAGCAGAATCCGAGAGGTACCAGTTGATAACTACAGTCACACAAACTGACAGGAAAAGATGAGTAAATGCACTCAAAGCACTGATATTACAGAGCCTGACAGGGAAAGATTGATAGCTAAACTCTCACATTCACAAAAGCAGAAACTGATAGTGACAAGTGAAAACTCTGCTCACACATTCATACAGCAAAAATTGGAAGGATTGACAATGACAAACATATTCACCAAGCAGAAACTGACAGCTACAGATTGATAACTATATTTATGTATTCACACAGCAGAGTCTGAAAGATACAGATTGACAGTTACACTCACTTTGACAAAGAAGAAAATAACAGATAGAGAATGATAACTGTATTCTCACATTCACATCACTGAAACCGACAGCTACAGTTTGATTAATACACCCACATTCACAGAGCAGAAGCTGAGGGGTACTGATCAATAACTGTATTCACATATTGACAGGGAAGAAACTGACAGGGACAGATTGGTATCTACACTGTCATATTGACATAGTAGAAACAGATTCACAATGACAGTCTGATGTCAAATAGCAAAACCTGACAGATACTGTTTGATAATTGCTCTCCCATATTGATATAGCTTAACCTTGCTGGTAATGATCAATATCTACATTCTCACAGAATAAACTGATGGATACAAATTGACGACTGTATTTAATATTCATAAAGCAGAAACTGACAGGTAGAGACTAATATCAAAACTCGCATTTTCATAACTGAAATTGACAGGTTCAGGTTGATAACTACACTCTCAGACACACAGCTGAAACTGTTAGGGACAGATTGGTAAAGCAAACACGCACATTCGCAGGGCAGAAACTGACAGGTGTGTATGAAATGTATTTATCAACCAGTCCCTGGCAGTTTCGTCTATGTGGATACATGAGTCCAGTTATCAATCTGCACCTGTATGTTTATGCTGTGTGAATGTATAAGTCACCTCTCAACCTTCTCTCTAATGAAGCCTGATGTCCCTCAGCCTTTCCACAAAAGACATTCCCTCCAGACCAGGCAACACCCCAGTAAATCACCTACGAACCTTTCCAAAGCTTCCACGTCCTTACTGTGATGCAGGGATTAGAACTGGATGCAATTTTCCAAGTGCGGCCTCACCAGAATTTTGTAGAGCTGCAGTATGACCTCATGGTTCCAAAACCCAACCCCTCTCCCAATAAAAGCTAACCACCGTATGCTTTCTTAACCACCTTATCAACCTGGGTGGCAGCTTTCAAGGATCAATGTACATGTATACAGAGATCTCTCTGCTCATCTGCACTACCAAGAGCCTTACCATTAGACCAGTACTCCTTTAAAAGTGGATCATCTCACACTTTTCCACATTAAACTCCATTTGCCACCTCTCAGCCCAACTCTACAGCTTATCTATGTACCTGTGTAACCTGCAACATCCTTCAGCACTGTCTGCAACTCCACTGACCTTAGTACCATCTTCAAATTTGCAAACCCATCCTTCTATGCCCTCACCCAAAACAGATCCTTGCGGTACACCACGAGTAACTGACACCAGGATGAACATTTCCCATCATCCACCATTCTCTGTCTTGTTTCAGCTCGCCAATTTCTGAGCCAAACTGCTAAATCACCCTCAATCCCATGCCTCCATATTTTGTGCAATAGCCTACAGTTGGGAACTTTACTGAAAACACCTAATCAAACACTTTACTGAAATCCATATACATCGCATCAACTGCTTTATCCTCATCCATCTGTTTGGTCACCTTCTCAAAGAACTCAATAAGGTTTGTGAAGCACGACTTACCCTTCACAAAACCATATTGGCTATTCCTGATCAACTTACTCCTATCGAGATGATTATAAATCCTGCCTATTCCAGCCTTTTCCAACATTTTACCCACAACCGAAGAAAGGCTCACTGATCTATAATTACCTGGGTGGTCTCTATTCCCCTTCTTGAACAAACGGACAATATTTGCTATCTTCCTGTCTTCTGGCACTATTCCTGTAGACTATGACGACATAAAGATCAAAGCCTAAGGGTCTGCAATCTCCTCCCGGGCTTCCCAGAGAATCCTAGGATAAATCCCATCTGGCCCAGGGGGTTATCCATTTTCACATTTTCCAGAATTGCTAACACCTTCACCTTGTGAACCTAAATCCCATCTAGTCTAGTATCCTGTAACTCCGTATTCTTGTCGACAACATTGTCTTTTTCCAGTGTGAATACCGATGAAATATATTCACTTAGCACTTCTCCTATCTCCTTGGACTCCACGCACAACTTCCCACTCCTGTCCTTGATTGACCCCAATCTAATTCTAGTCATTCTTTTGTTCCTGATATAGCTATAGAAAGCTTTAGGTTTTTCCTTAATCCTCTCTGCCAACGACTTCTCTTGTCCCCTCCTGCCTCCTTTTACATCTCTCTTTAGGTCTTTCCTGGCTAGCTTATAACTCTCAAGCGCCCGAACTGTGCCTTCACGTCTCATCGTAATGTAAGCCGCCTTCCTCTTGACAAGCAATCAACTTCCTTAGTAAACCACAGCTCCCTCACTCATCCAGTTCCTCCCTGCCTGACAGGTACACACTAATCAAGGACACGTAGCAGCTGTTCCTTGAATAAGCTCCACATTTCAATTGTGCCTGCAGTTTCCTTTCCCATCCTATGCATCATAAATCTCACCTAATTGGATCATAATTGTCTTTTCTCCCAGTTATAAATCTTGCCCTGCAGTACTTATCTATCCCTTTCCTTCACTAAAGTAAACATAACCAAATTGTGGTCACTTTCACCAAAGTGCTCACCTACCTCCAAATCTAACATCTGACTGGGTTCGTTACCCAGTACCAAAATCATTGTGGCCTTGCCCCTGGTTAGCCTGTTTACATACTGTGTCAGGAAGCTCTTCTGCACACATTGGTCAAAAAACTGATCCATCTGAAGTACTCAAATTATAGTATATGCAGTCAAGAATTTGAAAGTTAAAATCCCCCATAACAATTACCCTGTTACACTCGCTCCTATCCAGAATCATCTTTACAAGCCTTTCCTCTACATCTCTGGAACTATTCTGAGGCCTATAGAAAACTCCTAACAGGGTGACCTCTCCTCTCCTGTTTCTAACCTCAGCCCAGACTACCTCATTAGATGAGTCCTCAAACATCCTTTCTGCCACCATAATACTGTCCGTGACTAACAATGCCATACATCCCCCTCTCTACTATCTTCTCTGTTCTTACTGAAACATCAAAATTCCGGAACCTATGACAACTACTCCTGTCCCTGCTCGATCCATGTCTCCGAAATGGTACAACTTCAAAGTCCCAGGTACAAACCAATGCTTCAAGTTCACCCACCTTATTCCGGATGCTCCTTATGTTGACGTAGACACACTTCAAACCACCTTACTGCTTGCCAGTGCACACTTGCGACATTGAAACCATATTTCTGACCTGACTATGTCAAGCTCTGGACATGGTAACCACAATTTAGGTTCCTGTCCCTCTACTGAAGTAGTTTAATCCCTCCCGAAGAGCAGTAGCAAACTTCCCCCAGGATATTGGTACTACTTTGCTTCAGGTATAGACCACCATGTTTGTAGAAGTCTCACCTATTATCCAGGTATCTGAAACACTCCCTTTCACACTATCCCCTTCGTCACTTGTTCAACTTCTCTCTCTCCCTAGTCCTTGCCTCACTAGCACATGGCATGGGCAACAAGCCAGAGATAACAACTCAATTTGTTCCAGCTCCAAGCTTCCACTCTAGCTCCCTGACTTTCTGTCTTAAATCCCCATCCCTTTTCCTACATATGTTGTTAGTGTCTATGTGGGTCATGACTTGGGGCAGATCCCCCTCCCCCTCACGATCTGAGACTTCTTGAACCTAGGGGACACAACACCAACCATGAGTCTCTCTCATTCCCACAGAACTACCTTTATGTCCCTTCAACTATGGAGAACCCAATGACGAATGCACTCTTCCTTTCCTCTCCTCTTTCCCCCCTCCCCCCCCCCCTCGAGGTGTGCCTATGTCTTGGTAACTCCCCACAAGATAACATAGATTTCTAAAGCTGCTCATTTTTCTTTTTACAAGAAGAATTCAAAAGTTTCATTCTTCAAAAAGTTTAGTTTGGTTGTTCCAATTTGCATGAGAGAAAATCATTGCTTCCTCCTGCCCTCTGTAGAGCCACACAAGTGCCCCAATGATGGGGAGCACCATCACAATACAGTGCAGGGTAATTAACACCTACCTTTACTTCAACAGTCTTCAAGTGCACTGAAAAAAAATACTAATTATGACCTTTGTCATGTGGGCCAAGACGTGACAGATACAGTTTCATTTAGATACGTGTGAGGTGTTAGATTTTGATTAAGACAAACCAGGGCAGGACTTATACACTTAATGGTGGGGCCTTGACAAGTGTTACTGAGCAAAGAGACTGAGGGGTGCAGCTGCATATTTTCTTGAAAGTAGAGTCACAGGTAGACAGGACAATGAAGAAAGCATTTGGCATGCTTTCTTTCGTTGGTCAGAACATTGAGTGTAGGAGTTGGTATGTCATCTGGTGGCTGTACAGGACATTAGTGATGCCACTTTTATGGGATTGCATACAATCCTCATCACCCTTCTCCAGGAAGGATGATGTTAAACTTTAGATGCTGCAGAAAAGATTTACAAGGATGTTATAGCGATACAGAGTCATACAGCTTAGAAACAGATCCTTCAGCCCAACATGTCCATGATGTCCATCAAACACCAAACTGCATTCATCCTATTTATCTGCACTTGGCCAATAGCTGACTATGCCCTGGTTTCTTAAGGGCATATCCAGATGCTGCTTAAATGCTGAGAGACTATTCCAACTCTCACTCAGGCAGCATATTACAAACTTTACCCTCCATCTACATCAAAATATTTTTCTCAGATATCCTCTAAACTGCTTTCCCCACGACTTTAACTTTTGCCCTCTGGTCTCAAGCACATCTGCCAAGGGGAGAAAGACTCTCACAATTACTCTGTCTGCATCTTTCTCAATTTAGTATATCTCAGACAGATCCTCCCTCAACCTCCTCAGCTCCAAGGGAACCAAACCCAGCTCATAAGGTCTCCCCTTTTAACGGAGACTTTCCAACCCTCTGCATCCTCTCCAGTCAATCCCATTGTTCTAATTGTGTGGCAGTCAGAACTGCACACAGTATTTGATCTCTTTTATAAAGTTGGAATAAGACTTCCTTGCTCTTATATTCAACAGCTCCAGAAAGCATTCTGTATGCTGCCTTCATCATACAGCCTACAGCCTACTCACTCAGTAAGGCAGAATGATACATGAACAAGCCACTCCAAGGACCCAGCCTGTTCCCATTTGAAACAGTTCTGACAAACAGATCAAAGATCCAATAAGTGAGTAACTCCAGCCACATTAAATGAAAGGGTCATTGTCCCAGTTAATGAACAGGCACCAGGTGCTAGTTACAGCCCATTAATGCCCTAAAACAGCTGAGGGTGCAACAGCTGAAGTTATCTTATAGTACTCAGTTTCTTGAAATAAGTTTGAATATTAAGAAAAAGGTTGTCGCATCATCACCGTAGTTTTCAGCATAAAAAGTAGGTGCATAATACCAAAGCTTGAAGAGGAAAAGAAGCATTTAAACCTGGAAGTGAAGGTTAGCTAGCTTTAGGTAACGCCTTCTCTTATGCCCAGTACAAAATAGATTGCTCACAGCCTATTAATCAGATTGCTAACAATTGGGACAAATAAACTTACACTTTGTAGCTAACTTTTTATAACAGAAATTTAAATTACAAGTCGATGGCAAGTAAGTCAAAACAAACTGTCCTTTGATTTTTCATCATATGTTCCCCATTGCCCTAATTATATCAGAGGAGCAATTGAACTTGACAAAATGGAATACAATGAATAACAATATTGAAGCTGTCCTGAGAGACAAGCTAGCCTGAGAGAAACCCAAAGGTGTATCGCAAAAACTTTGGAATGTGAATAGGATGAAAAGAAAGATCGCAAGACCTCGAGATTAGTTTCCATGAAACTGAGAGGTATGGGATTCTGAGGTTGTCCAAAGAAATGCCCACCATTGATTAGGTGTCTCATTGAATAGGGTATGCAAAGTAAGATAATTGTAATCAAGTTTCTGATTATCATAAAATTTATAAAAAATATTACCTTTTATTGTAAAATCAGAGTGTGTCATGGACCTCTGTTCTGAGGCCTGTCTCTGAGGACGATCCTTTAGCCCTCTGCCTGCGCTAACCAGTTTCTGGTTGAATAAACACCTACCACTTGCCTGAATGCTGCCTGCCTGCCTGCTGAGTCTTTCATCCCCAGTTGGAGGTTATGCTCCGACAAAGGCCGTACAGAAGTCCATGTAAACCACATCAACTGCACTACTGTCATCAGTATGTTTCATTGCCAGGATTGGAGGGTTTGAGTTATAAAGTCATAGAGATGTGCAGCGTGGAAACAGACCCTTCGGTTCAATCAGTCCTTGCCGACCAGATATCCCAACCCAATCTCGTCCGACCTGCCAGCACTCGGCCCATATCCCTCCAAACCATTCCTATTCATAAACTCGTCCAAATGCCTTTTAAATGTTGCAATTGTACCAGCCTCCACCACTTCCTCTGGCAGCTCAATCCATACCGTACCACCCTCTGTTGAAAAAGTTGCCCCTTAGGTGTCTCTTATATCTTTCCCCTCTCACCCTAAACCTATGCCCTCTAGTTCTGGACTCCCCAATCCCAGGGAAAGGACTTTGCCTACTTACCCTATCCATGCTCCTCATAATTTTGTAAACCTCTGTAAGGTCACCCCTCAGCCTCCGACGCTCCAGGGAAAACAGTCCCAGCCTGTTCAGCCTTTCCCTATAGCTCAAATCCTCCAACCCTGGCAACATCCTTGTAAATCTTTTCTGAACCCTTTCAAGTTTCACAACATCAGAATGCAGAGACCAGAATTGTGCACAATATTTCAACAGTGGTCTAACCAATGTCCTGAACAGCCACAACATGACCTCTCAACTCCTATGGGGGAGAAAGTGAGGTCTGCAGATGCTGGAGATCAGAGCTGAAAATGTGTTGCTGGAAAAGCGCAGCAGGTCAGGCAGCATCCTAGGAACAGGAGATTCGACGTTTCGGGCATAAGCGCTTCTTCAGGAATGAGGCTCATTCCTGAAGAAGGGCTTATGCCTGAAACGTCGAATCTCCTGTTCCTTGGATGCTGCCTGACCTGCTGCGCTTTTCCAGCAACACATTTTCAGCTCCCAACTCCTATACTCTGTACTCTGACCAAAAAAAAATGCATACCAAATGCCTTCATCACTATCCTATCTACTTGCGAATTCACTTTCAAGGAGCTATGAACCTGCACTCCAAGGTCTCTTTGTTCAGCAATACTGCCTAGGACCTTATCATTAAGTGTGTAAGTCCTGCTAAGATTTGCTTTCCCAAAATGCAGCACCTTGCATTTATCTGAATTAAACTCCATCTGCCACTTCTCAGTCCATTGAGTCATAGGGAGAGGCTGAACAGGTTGTTGCTTTGTTGCCGGGACTGTCGGAGAATGGGGTGTGGCCTTTGTACTGATTGAAAAAATCATGAGGGGCATGTTAGGGTGATAGCCAAGGTCTTTTTCTGAATGTGGGTGTGTGCAAAAATAGAGGGCACAGGTTTAAGTTGTGGAAAAAAGATATAAAAATGACCTGAGGGGTTACTTTATCACATAGTGAGTGGTGCTTGTATGGAATGAACTACCAGAGGAAGTGGAGGTGGTGGGTACAATTACAACATTTTATAGGCACCTGGATATTTACAAGAATAGGAACAGTTTAGAGGGATATGTGCCAAATGCTGGTTAAGTGGGACTAGCCACGATGTGGAGGTGCCACGTTGGATTGGGGTGGACAAAATTAAGAATTACACAACACCAGTTTATCGTACAGCAGGTTTATTTGGAAGCACTAGCTTTCAGTGCATTGCTCCTGCTCCTCCATCGCTCTGAAAGCTAGTGTTTTTACATAAACCTGTCGTAGAATGACCTGGTGTTGAGATTTTTAACTTAAGTGGGACTAGGTTGAATTAGGATCTCTGCTCAGCATGAACAACTTGGACCAAATGATCTGTTTCTGCACTGTACAACTTTATGACACTCTGAAGGCCACACCTTGATATCATTACTCCCAGTTAGACACTGCACTATCGGAGTTGCAAAGGTCCATTGCTTTTACCTCCTTGACTCTGAAGAACAACACAGATCCTTTCTGTGACAATGTGTTGTGGTTTCACTTGTCTGTGAATCTTACAGACACAAACAGTCAAAGAAAATAAGGTCTTTCCCATTCAATCAGGAAACATGAACTGGAAACTCTCTCCTTTGCTAACTGGCTGTCCACTTAACAGCAAGCATTTAAACTGCTCAGTAACACAATGCAAGAAGATTGAAGCAGGATCAATCGAGTGTGGACAACCTACCTGTATCATAACAACTGTTCTTTCAAAAATGTCTTTTCTACATAAAATCAGTGCATGTACACAACAGCCTGAGTAGTCAGCATTAAATTTTCGCTTCCAAGTTTTTCACTAGACAACATGACTCTAATCTGTTGACAGTCTGTCACATCTGAGCAGGGTTTTGAAGGACAACAAGCCAAATCCATAGTCCCATTGATTAGCACAGACCGACAGGTAGATAGTAATTCCTAAGTACACAAACTTACAAGTGAATGGAAGAAACAAGATGAGTTCTGCACTCACAGAAGAACAAACAGTTGCAGACTGCACCAGTTATTGTCCCACACAGATATAGATCCCACCCAAACCCCCATACCCACCTCGTCTGAACATTGCTGAATATTACAGGGCAATTTACCATTGCTAATCCAGCTAACCTGTACATGTTTCGACTGTGGAAGGAAACTAGAGCACCCAGAGGAAACTTTTGAAGATGTGGGTGTATTGTATATTTAAGAAAGTTATCTGCCAGTCAAACTACCGGACATTACCAAGTGTTCCGAAAAAAAATTACATTGGGTCGAATAACCCAAAGTAGCTGTTTGCCTGGAGACAAAAACATTTGAATTCAAACAATCAGTTTAAATTATATCCCAAAAATATCAAATACCAATCCAGTTCGAATTGAGTACATTGACAATCTTAAAACTCAATGACACTGTCCGATGCTCTGGAGGTATAAGATCAGGGAAAATTGAACAGTTGGGAGGAGAATTGTGAAGCCAACAGAATGTAACAAGACTGCCCAAAAAATAGCTCTCTTAAAGGTACCTTTATCAATCAGTAACCTGTGAAGCACAATCCCCAAGAACATCAAAAGACAGGAATACAGAAAAGAACCGAAAACTGCCTGGTTTTGAGAAAAGAACAGGAGTTCTATTGGACTAGTATTATAGAAGATAAGTTAGAGGAAGGAGTTGTCAATAGCTTTTAGTTAATCACTGCTGCAAATGTGTTGCTGGTCAAAGCTTTTAGTTAATCACTGTCTGCTATACTTTAAAAAAATAAAGCTGTTAATCTTTACTTTAACTAGTTCTCGGCCTATCAAATTTTCAGATTACTGCATGAGATAGATCGTTTCTCTGTTGCTACATTTAAATTAGCAAAGGGGTTTACCCCTTGCCATAACAAAACCAATGCAGACATGGGGAGCATGTCTGAATGCAATTTGCACAATGAGTCAAGGCTAGTATTGAAACTGGGTGCCTGGCACCAGTGTGCCACCATGCTACCCAGACATGGATGGCAATAGATAAAATCTTATTCATGTTGAGCAACAGAGATTTGAATAAAAAGAGCTCCTGCAGTTTCTGGCAAGTGTCATGTCAAACAGAGCCAAATATTATAAGTATACACTTATTCAATAAAGCACACACGGAAAGATACAGATACTTTCAATTGCACTCATCCATTCATGTAGTTGGAACTGTCAGGTACAGATTGAAAACTACGCTCATTCACATTGCAGAAACTGACAGGTGTAGATTTAATACAATGTTCTCATATTCATTAAAAAAAACTGACAGGTACGTTTTGATAACACTTTTATATTCTCAAAGCTGAGTACACAAGCAGATAAAAGTGTCAGACTTCTCATTTTTCTTATTGTCTTTAGCTTTGAGATATTTACATTGACACAACCCTGAAAGAAATGAATAACTGTGTATACCCTGCATGACAGAAATGAGAGGCATCATTCACCTTTCACTTTATCTCTAACTTACTGTGTGCTCACAGATCACATACTGACAGATTCAATTACAAGTCACCGTAACATAATAGGGATGGAGTCAAAAAAACATTCATTTCCTCTGAAAGTTAGAAATATTGAGATATTTGCTCTCTCATATGCCAGTGGTTGACAGAAACTGAGTAAAAACAAGATTAGAAACAACAAACTGGCCATTACAGAATGAAATACGGAGTCAGTTGCAAAACAATGAATTATTAGGATACAATGCAACTATCCACTGGCGAGAAATTGACATAAACAGTGTAACATCAACAGTAACATTGTTATTGCCAATTTCTGCATTTTACAACATATTGTCCCTTACCAAATGCTGCAGTTATAAATACAAACTTACTGAATATCAGCTTCTGCGCATTCACAAAGGATATGGTGTGGAGGGGAGGGAGTCCTGCCTGAGACTGTCCAAAGTCGTGTTTGGTCACACTCAGAATTGTAGATAGTAAATGAGAAACATTCTTATGTTAATGATTGACACCTCCAGAGTAAAAACAACAGATTACACTTCAGAAGGTTTGACCTGTAAAGACTGTGAAATAGAGTAAACAAAAATGCTTTACCTCCCAGAAATGGATAGGCACAGATTGGAGGAACATTTCTAAATTGCAGGCAAATGGTGTAAAGTTTTACCGCTGACATCAGTGTTTGGTGGATACAGAATAAAACCTGTCTTGAAGTAACACTCATTGACTATTACACAGAGGACTAGAGCCTCAATGGACAGGTGGTGAATTCATGCCAAACGTCTAAATTAGGACTCTACAGATACAAAGTTAAAGTGATACATATATAACATGCTAACGGTTGCTGGTTAACAAGCATTCGTATGGGACTGAGAAATGCTCTAAATCCCTGCGTGAAAGTTCAATGCTCCTAAATTAAAAAGAGTGGCAATGTGGTTCTGATCCACTGTAATTACTTGCAAAACACAGTTAGTTACAGATCGGTCTTTGGGCCCACAATTAGCAATCAAGTTCTCAGAAATATACTAATCCCACAGTCAAGACAGACATTCTCAACCCGTGACTCAAGAAAAGTTTTAAACAGGTACTTTTCTTCATCTCTCTCCAACTCCACGCAGTTGAGAACGAGTTCCATCAACCCCAAACCTAGAAAACGCTCACAGTCTTAGAATCTCTACAGTGTAGAATTAGGCACTTCGGCCCAACAAGTCCACAACGACCCTCCGAAGAGTAATCCACCCAGACACATTCCTCATTATTCTGCATTTACCCCTGATTAATGCACCTAACCTACACATCCTGGAGCATTATGGGCAGTTAGCATAGCCAATTCACCTCCCTGCACGTCTGAATTGTGAGAGGAAAACTGAGCACCCGGAGGAAACCCACTCAGACACGGGGACAATGTACAAATTCCACACAGACAGTCGCCCAAAACTGGAATCGAAGCAGGGTCCCTGGCGTGGTGAGGCAGCAGTACTAACAACTAATAAAAGTGGCAAGCTGCGTGTTAATTCCAGCCCAGAGAGGACCAGAAACAGACATGCGGAACTAGAAACACACCCTTCCACTCCCACATCATCACAACAACGCGCAAAAGGAAACAGCCAATATCACAGTCACTTTCTGTGTGACAGACACAAAATAAATCTCCCTCAGTCAGACTGACAGGAACAGAATCGCCATCCAATTCGCATTTCGTTGCAGATTCTGACAGATCCACATTGGGTCCCACTCTACCCAATCACAGAAAGTTAAAAATCACACAACACCAGATTATAGTCCAACAGGTTAACTGGAAGCACGCTAGCTTTCGGAGCGATGCTCCTTCATCACGTGATTGTCACAGAATCACAGAAGGTGAGTGTTTGGGAATGACTCCGTGTAAATTATCCAATCAGGAATCGGACTTTCCCCCATCCTTTATTAGCATTGATGACGTCGTCCGTTTATAGAAAAGGAGCTCCGGGCCGGGTGTCCTTGGAGAAGGAGCACGCAGTGTCCACCAACACCCTGGAGTTGTTCAGGGAGAGGTGGGCGCCGCAGGGAGTGGAGTGCATCATTTCCCCCTCCAACGCTATTTTGATTTAGTCCCTGCCCTCCCCTTCACTGTTTTGATCACACAGCATTGCCCTTTGATGTGAAGGGCACTGCTTGTCACTGGACCACTCGGGTGTTTTCCCAGTCAGGAGTTGGACCAGTGGCAGTGTGTGCCTGTGGGAGAAGGAGAAGAGAGAAGAAGAAGAAGAAGGAGAAGAAGAAGGAGGTGGAAGAAGGAGGAGAACAAGGAGGAGGTGGAAGAAGGAGGTGAGAGCTTTGTGCTCTGGGCCTAGTGTTTGAGCTGACCTGGGGCCCACTCCCACTGCTGGTCTCTGGGACCGCGCCTGGGCCTGCCTCCACCACTGCAGCCTGGGACTCGCCTGAGGCCCCTTCCCACAACCTCCTCCACTGGTGTGACCTGAGGCCTACCTCCACTGCTGCTGCCTGGGCCTTGCCTGGGAACCCCTCCCCAACAAGTCTGCCTCCACTGCTGGGACCGAGGGCCAGCCTGGGACTTGCCAGAGCCTGCCTCAACTGCTGCTGTCGCCTGAGGCCTGCCTCCACCACCACTGCCTGAGGCCACTCCCCAACCGAGGGCCTGCCTGGGACTCGACAGAGGCCTGCCTCAACTGCTGTCGCCTGAGGCCTGCCTCCACCACTGCAGCCTGGGACTCGCCTGAGGCCTGCCTCAACTTCTGCCGCAGCCAGAGGCCTGCCTCCACCAGCGCTGCCTGGGACTTGCCTGGGAGTCCCTCCCCAACTGAGGGCCTGCCTGGGACTCGCCAGAGGCCTGCCTCCACCACTGCAGCCTGGTACTCGCCTGAGGCTACTCCCCACAGCCTCCACCACTGCTGTGACCCGAGGCCCACCTCCACCGCTGCTGCCCAGGACTTAATTTGGGGCTGCCTGGGACTTGTCTTGGGGCCCCCCCCCCCCCAACAGGCCTGCCCCCAACACTGCAATTGAGGGCCTGCCGAGGACTTGCCTGAGGCCTGCCTACACCACCGCTGCCCAGGACTCGCCTCGGGTGACTGGCCTCGGGCACCTCCCCAAGGGCTCCACTGCTAATACTGCCAGAGGCCCACCTCCACCGCTGCTGCCGGGGGCCGACGGAGTATGGCGAGCCCGAAGGTCGCAGGGCCCAGCCGGACCTACGCCGGGGTAGCCGCTGCCTTAGGCTCGGCTGGCCCAACCCCGGCCGCAACCGCATCCCCCTTCAGGCACCTGACCAAACGCCTGGGGGTCAAGGCCTATCCCCACCCTAACATGACAATCGAGGCCTGCAGTAAGGCAATGGCTAGTGTGGTCGGCCCACTGGCCATCGTCGCTGCAGCCCGCATGTACGGGAAGGCCGTATTCTTTCTTAAGACCGAGCAGGTGGTCCACCTGGCCGTGGAGAGGGGGCTCACTGTGGGCGGGACATATTTGCCAGTCGACCCTTTGGAGGTCACGGCCCAGAGAGTCGTGATCTCCAACGTCCCGCCCTTCATTGCCAGCGAGCTCCTTCTTCCCCACCTCAACACCTTGGGGGAGATCCGGTCAGGTGTTCAACCGCTCCTGCTCGGTCTTAAGGACCCCACCCTCCATCACGTATACTCCTTCCGACGCCAGGCCCGGGAGGAGGTCACGGAGGGGTCCTTCACCATCCTCCACGAGTGCGCGGCCTACCGCGCCTTCTGGACGGCGTGCGGTGCCATATTAGGAAAAACTGCCCCACCCAGAAGGCTGCCCAGCCCACACCAACGGCTGCGGGTGGTGCCGCCGCACCCATTCCCCCTCCCCCAAAGCCAACACCACAAGCCCCGGCTCCGGGGGCTACGCCGGAGACTCCCAATACCTCAGCCTCTGGCAGGGAGGGGGGTGAGCGTCCGACCGGACAGAAGGCGCCCAGAAAGACGCTACATGTCATGCCCGCCCACGGGGAGACCACCCTATCCCCATCCCCATCCCCATCCCCTTCCCCTCCACGTAACCCACGACCTGCCCAGCCCCGGCACGACAATGCCCCTGCGGCCGTGCCAGCGTCGCCCCGGCGCGGGAACCCTGACCCCCGAACCCCTAAAACCGTACCTGATCCCGGTGACCCCGACCCCGACCCCGACCCCGACCCCGACCCCGACAACTCCTGGGGCTTCAACCCCTCTTCCGGAAACTGAGCCACCCCCTGGCACTAACCTGGGGGGAACCACCGCTGCTCCACTTCCTGCAGCGACCGTGTCTCTGGGCCCCGGAGAGGGAACTGGGCCCCTGCCCCGCCTGCCATCACCTGATGTACCAGGGGCGGGGCAGGAAGTGACACGGCTGACCCTCCCCACCCTGGCCATGCCCCCTGCCTTCCCCCAGCCAATCATATTCCGGGAAAGGCTGGGGGGAGGGACCTCGGGCCCCATGACCACCAAGGCGGGCGGGGACGGGAAGACCCATAAATTCCCCCCCTGTCTCTCTGGGGAAGAGGCGCCGGCCCTTGGAAGGGGGAGAAATCCCATCAGTGCGTCGGTGGCGCTTCCCCTCTCCAGGGGATGAGCCGATGGTGTCTCCCCACTGTCCTGCACTATGGCCTGGCCTGCCCAAACCCCCAGGGGCGACAGCCGGGCCTTCCACCGCCATAACTCCTCCAGCCCCTGGGGAGGATTTTAATAACAACATGGGCCATGGTGCAGACGACAGACTTTTATTCACTGCTGGGTCGTCGAGCGGTGGAGAGGAGGAAGGTGTTATCCTCGCTCCTCCCTCCCAGACTGTTTTTCCGGGGGCCTTGGCCCTGGGGGTGGACCTTTTCCCCGAAGAGCCGGGCGTCCCGGTGTCGGGAGAGGAGCGGGGCCCCGAGCCTCTGCCGCCCGGCGACCCAAACTCGGGGCGTTCCGGGAAGGGGTGCACCGAGGAAGATACGGAAGGTGACCCTGGGGGTGGGGTCACTGGAGGTTTGAGGCCAGTTGGCGGTGCCGGACCAGCCCCCATCCCCTCGGTGGGGGAGGGGTCGGTGACCGAAGGCGACCTCCCGGAGGAGGGTTCTGGATCGGTGGCGGACACCGGGGACGATGCGGAGTCAGTCTCCAGCGACATTTTCGAGTCCCAGGTGCCCCCCCACCGATCTCCCCCTCATCCCCCTCGAGGAACTCTGGGAATTTGTCGAGGAAACTCGGAGTCGCCGGGATAGAGCCCAACTGGCGCTCGACCGCTGGAGCTCCTTCGAAAGAGTCTACTGGTCGGCCCACGCTGCGCACCAGGCGCCGGGGCTTGACGTGAATGAGCGAAAGCGAGTCAGGAACTTCCTGGGAGCACTCCTGGTGAGGGCGAGGGACTTCTGTGCCCCTCTCTCGTCCTCCCAGTAAATATGTACATAGTTTAACTGTGTGTACTGGTGGTGGTTGCACTATACTTCCGACATGGAGACAACTATAGCCAGCCTCAACATCAACGGCAGCAGGGAGTCACAGCGCAGATTCCAGACCCTCTCGGTCCTTCGGGACGGGAGGTATGCGGTGTGCTTCCTGCAAGAAACCCACACTACCCCGGGAGACGAAGCCACCTGGCTCCTGGAGTGGCGAGGGGGGGTCTACATGAGTCACCTCACCCGCAGATCTGGCGGGGTGGCTATCCTGTTGGCCCCGCATTTTCAGCCGGAGATCTTGGGGGTCAGGGAGCCAGTGCCAGGCCGTTTGCTTCACCTGACGGTTCGGCTGGGGGGCGCGGTGCTTCACTTGGTGAACGTCTACGCTCCCCTGGCCGGGCCGAGGCAAGCGAGCTTCTTTGAAGAAGTGTCCGCTCATCTCGCTTCCATCGACGAGAACCAGTGCGTCGTCCTCGGGGGAGATTTTAACTGCGTCCTCGAGGACAGGGACCACGGCGGTGCCCGCACGAGTTCGGTGTCGGGGAGGAGGGTGGGGTCTTGATCAAGTCCTTGGACCTGGTGGACGTCTGGCGGAATCTCCATCCTGACTCCATCGCCTTCACCTTCGTGAGGCCTGGGGTCGGAGCGTCCAGAATCGACCGCCTGTACGTTTTGTGGGCGTACGCCTCCTGTTTTCCGAAGGCCGCCACACGGCAGGTGTCGTGCACGGACCATCACCTGGTGTGGGTGGAACTCCTTCCGTTCGGCGCCAGGTTGGGCTCCGCGTACTGGCACTTTAACAACCTGCTGCTGGAGGACGAGCGGTTCCGGGACTCGTTTCGTCGTTTCTGGGCCGGCTGGAGAAGGAAGCAGGGAAGCTTCCCCTCCCTGAGGCTATGGTGGGACGTGGGCAAGGCTCACGTCCGCGTCTTCTGTCAGGAGTACGCGAGGGGGTCGACAAAGAGGCGGAAATCCAGGATCGGGGAGTTGGAGAGGGAGATGCTCGACCTGGAGTCACGCCTCGGTCAGCCCGACGCGGACCCGGCCCTGCGCGGGGTGTACGAAGAGAAGAAGGCCGCGCTCTGGGACCTGCAGCTCGTCGGGGCTCGGGGCGCGTACGTGAGGTCGCGGCTCCAGCTCCTCCAGGACCTGTACCGCGGCTCCCCCTTCTTCTACTCGCTGGAAAAAAGGCGTGGCACCCGTCAGCAGCTCCTTGTGCTGCTGGCCGACGACGGGTCCCTCGTCTCGGATCCGGAGGGTATCAGGGCCCACGTCCGCTCCTATTACACGGCCCTGTTCTCTCCGGATCCGTCCAGCGAGGATGCTCGCAGAGTTCTGTGGGAGGACCTGCCGCAGCTCAGCCCGGAGGACGCCGGAAGGCTCGACGCTCCCGTCACCTTAGAGGAGCTGACCGGCGCCCTCGACCGGCTCTCGAGGGGCAAATCCCCGGGGCTGGACGGGCTGACTGTGGAGTTCTTCAGGGCGTTCTGGGAGGTCCTGGGGAGCGACTACGCACAGGTCCTGGGGGAGTGTCTAAATGCCGGAGAGCTGCCCCTTTCTTGGCGCAGGGCGGTCATCGTCTTGCTGCCAAAGAAGGGGGACCTTCGTTCGTTGAAGAACTGGCGTCCGGTCTCCCTCCTCAGCACGGACTACAAAATCTTCGCCAGGGTGTTGTCTTCTCGCCTGGCTTCCGTGCTGGCCCACATGATTCACCCGGACCAGTCCTACACGGTCCCGGGCCGGAGGATACAAGACAACGTCCATCTGGTCCGGGACCTGATCCATTTCTGTCAACGGGCTGGTCTGTCGAGTGCCTTCCTGTCTCTCGACCAGGAGAAGGCGTTCGACAGGGTCGATCACGAGTACCTGCTCGGGACTCTGTGGGCGTTCGGGATGCAGTTCGTTGCCCGGATCCGACTTTTGTACGCCGCCGCAGAGTGTCTGGTTAAAGTTAACGGGTCCCTGACGGCGCCCCTTCGCTTCGGGAGAGGAGTGTGTCAAGGCTGCCCCCTGTCCGGCCAGCTGTATTCCCTATGCGTGGAGCCTTTCCTGCGCCTCTTGCGGAGGAGGTTGTCGGGGCTGGTTCTGCGCGGCGCGGGCACGGGGGTGGTCCTCTCGGCCTACGCCGACGACGTGCTCCTCACTTTCACCGACCCGGCTGACCTGGGGAGGATGCGCGAGTGCCAGGCCGTGTCTTCCGCCAGGATCAACTGGGCCAAATGTTCCGGGCTACTGGTGGGTCCGTGGCGGGTGGACTCCCTGCCGGAGGAGTTTCGGGGGTTCAGCTGGAGTACCACCCATCTCCTCTACCTGGGGGTCTATCTCAGCCGGACCGAGGAATCCTGGCCGGCCAACTGGCAGGAGCTGGAGGCCAAAGTCTCAGCTCGTCTAGGCCGCTGGACAGGACTGCTCCGAGTGCTATCTTACAGGAGCCAAGTGCTGGTCATAAACCAGCTGGTGGCCGCCATGCTGTGGTACCGGCTGGTCACTTTGGTCCCTCCTCCTGGCTTTGTCGCTGACATCCAGAGAACGTTGGTCGACTTCTTCTGGGACAAAAAGATGCACTGGGTTGCTGCGCAGGTTCTGAGTCTCCCTATTGAGGAGGGCGGTCAGTCGCTGGTGTGCGTCCGCACCCAGGTCGCGACCTTCCGCCTTCAGACCTTGCAGCGATACCTTTACGTCGAGCCTCCTCCTAGGTGGTGCGCCCTGGCGACGCATTTTTTCCGCCAGGTGCGTAACCTCAACTACGACACGCAGCTCCTGTTCGTCGACCGTGACGGTTTGGAGGTCGCCCTCAAGGTGCTGCCTGTCTTTTACCAGGACCTGATCACTGTCTGGAACATGGTCGAATCGCGTCGCGCCTACCCTCCGGCAGGAGTAGCGGCTGTCGTCAGGGAGCCGTTGCTCAGGAATCCGCACCTCCGTGCTCGCGGGTTCGAGTGGCTGTCGGAGGGGAGGGCCGTGGCGGCGAGGGTGACCAGGGTCGGGGACGTGCTGGGTGCCGGGGGCCTGGGCTGGACGTTACCACAAGACATAGGCAGGGCAGCGGTGGACGTCCGGTACGTGGCCACCGGCATCCGACGCCTTAAAACAGCGGTGCTCGGACCTGACGTAGTGCACCAGTTGGAGGACGCTCAGGTGTGCGGTGGGATCCCGTCCGCGCTCACCCCTGCCCGGACGGAATTTCACATCGGCCCCAAGGTCCCGTACTTCCCGCGGGAACCTGAGCCGCCTCCGTAATTTTAATTTTGTCCCCTTCAAGGACGTTAAAAGGTGGGTCCTGTACAGACTGCTGCTGCACACCGTCCACCTCTTCTCCCTCATCCACCGACCGGACACGCCCTGGCGTGCCCATTTGCCACCGGGCAGTGGGGATCCCCAGTGGAGGGCCCTCTATGCTGGAGTCCTCCCCCTTTCTCTCGGGGATCTGGGGTGGAGGGTGCTGCACGCAGCAGTCCCATGCAACCACAGATTGCGGTGGTTCACAGACTCCCAGCCCAACTGCTTGTTCTGTGGCGCTGTGGAGTCCGTGGACCATGTGTATGTTGGGTGTGGGCGTTTGCACTCCCTTTTTGATTTTCTTAAAAACCTCCTCCTTTGCTTTTGGTTGCACTTCAGTCCTACGCTCCTGATCTTCGGGCACCCGGTGCGGAGGAGGGAGGGCAGGTCTGAAGACCTCCTCGTGGGTCTGCTGCTGGGCCTGGCCAAACTGGCCATAAACAGGTCCAGGCAACGGGACGTGGAGGGGGTCGTTAGGGCCGACTGCCTGCCCCTCTTCTGCGGTTAAGTTAGGGCCCGGGTGTCCTTGGAGAAGGAGCACGCGGTGTCCACCAACACCCTGAGTTGTTCAGGGAGAGGTGGGCGCCGCAGGGAGTGGAGTGCATCATTTCCCCTTCCAACTCTATTTTGATTTAGTCCCTGCCCTCCCCTTCACTGTTTGATCACACAGCATTGCCCTTTGTGAGGGGCACTGCTTGTCACTGGACACTCGGGTGTTTTCCTATCTTCCTGGTGGTGGAAATTGAATAAAGATTTGTATACCTTGTGTCTCTCACTGTGTCTCACACCTGCACACACACACCATGGGTGCTGGGAAAAAAAAATAAGCACTGCTGCAGTTAGGCGGTAGTGTGGAAAAAAAAAGAAAAAAAACACGTGTGTCAGAGGTTCCATTAAAAAAAACAGGAGTGTTTCCACGGTTACATTAGAGCCTGGGTGTCCTTGGAGAAGGAGCATGCGGTGTCCACCAACACCCTGAGTTGTTCAGGGAGAGGTGGGCACCGCAGGGAGTGGAGTGCATCATTTCCCCCTCCAACTCTATTTTGATTTAGGCCCTGCCCTCCCCTTCACTGTTTTGATCACACAGCATTGCCCTTTGATGTGAAGGGCACTGCTTGTCACCTGCCACTTGGGTGTTTTCCTATTTTCCTGGTGGTGGAAATTAAAGATTTGTGCACTTTGTTTCTCTCACTGCGTCTCACACCTGCGCACACACACTATGGGTGCAGGGGAAAAATAAGCACTATCGCAGTTAGGCTATAGTGTGGGGGTTAAAAAAAGAGACAAAAAAATAGAAAGGGAGCTCCGGGCCGGGTGTCCTTGGAGAAGGAGCACACGGTGTCCACCAACACCCTGAGTTGTTCAGGGAGAGGTGGGCGCCGCAGGGAGTGGAGTGCATCATTTCCCCCTCCAACTCTATTTTGATTTAGTCCCTGCCCTCCCCTTCACTGTTTTGATCACACAGCATTGCCCTTTGATGTGAAGGGCACTGCTTGTCACTGGCCACTTGGGTGTTTTCCTATCTTCCTGGTGGTGGAATTTGAATAAAGATTTGTGCACTTTGTGTCTCTCACTGTGTCACACAACCGCACACACACGCACACACCATGGTGCTGGGGAAAAAAATAATAATAAGCACTAAAAAAAAATAGAAGGGGAACTCCGAGCCCGCTTTCCCTTATTCTGTGTCTGAAAGTGAGCGGCGCTATGGCTGATGAGAACAAAGTACAGCAAGCGTCCAAGAAGGGCGCGAAGAAAATCATCAAGAAGGCGCCAGCGAAGGGCGGTACAGAAAAGAAAGTTACGCCATCTACATCTACAAAGTGATGAAGCAGGTTCACCCCGACACCGGCATCTCCTCCAAGGCCATGAGCATCATGAACTCGTTCATCAACGATATTTTCGAGCGCATCGCGGGGGAAGCTTCCCGCCTGGCCCATTACAACAAGCGCAGCACCATCAGCTCCCGGGAGATCCAGACCGCCGTGCGGCTGCTGCTGCCCGGGGAGCTGGCCAAGCACGCCGTGTCGGAGGGTACAAAGGCGGTGACCAAGTACACCAGCTCCAAGTGAAGGGCCGCACTGCACTGAAACAAATACACATTCATAGCCCTAAGGCTCTTCTAAGAGCCACCCACAACCTTTCTGAGAACCATTTCTTTAAGAATTCTTTGTTTTAGTTTGCATGTTGATAAGGTATTTTAACTTTTCGTACTATATTCGCTTTTATAATTGCTTTGCAGTTTTATGAGATACGAGAATGAAGGGGGTGGGGTAAAATACATCACAGACAGCCCCTTCCCCTGTCAGTAGAGAGAGACAGCACATTAAGCACCGAGTCATTTTTAAGATTGACTTGATCGGGTCTGCATGTGATTGTTGGCCAGGTATTTTTAGTCACATACTATATTTGATTTTATAAGTGCGTTGCAAATTGACGAGGCGAGGGGAGCGACTTCCACGCTTCAGGCTCTCTGCCTTTATTCCTGATGAAGGGCTTTTGTCCGAAACGTCGATTTTACTGCTCCTCAGATGCTGCCTGAACTGCTGTGCTCTTCCAGCACCACTAATCCACAGTGACTTCACAAACAAGCCCTTCCCTGTCTGTAGAGAGAGAGAGCAGATGAAAAAAAGGGAGTCTTTTCATCCTATTTGTTCAAGTTGTTAAATGCCTTCGTGGAATGTTAACACTTATTTTCACCCTGGCAAACCGCATGGAAGTGCCCACAGCTTTAACTCCCACGGATTGATGTATTTTAGTCTTTTTTTACATTGACAATGCGCGGATTTTAAACCGGTTTTTCAGCATTTGCTGCTGCTGTTGGTGAGAGGTTTTCAAAGTGAACCGAGAGAACACCAAAACAGCTGCCGGGCTGAAATGTGATTTTTGCTGAGTCTGATCGAGACCGATAAGGAAGGCCAACTTTAAAATATCGCCTAAACACCGTGTTCGCCATTGATACTGAGCCGGAAGAATGTATGCTGCTTTATCAGACTGCAGTGCTTGACCAGTTTTGTTTCAGCTCTTAAGGTTTAGAAAATAACCCATTCTCAAGATCAAAAATTCACAGATACAGGGGGGAAAATGAGGGAAAGTAAGACCGTGTGAAGTATACATTTGTACACAAAGTAAATTAACATGAGCATTAATGTTTTTTAAGCTTATTTCATTTTTTAGTGTAAAACATACTCCTTGGTTTGGAAATTGGCGGGCTTTTCAAATTGGAAAGAGGTAGGTTGATGATTTGGCGCCGGTACTTTCCGCCCTCCTCCCTGTGCCCTCTCCGGATTGGGGAATGAGGCAGATATCTGATTGGGAATTGAAACAACATTAGGCGGGGCTGAACAATAGGACCAATCAGAAACGGCCGCCCCACCATTCCTCCCGAAGGTATAAGAGGCCGCAATGCGGGGAGATTATAGCATTCTCTAAAAGTGTTTGCGACAATGACTGGAAGAGGAAAGGGCAGTGGGAAAAGTCGCGCCAAGGCGAAGTCTCGGTCGTCCCGGGCTGGCCTGCAGTTCCCGGTGGGCCGTGTTCACAGGCTCCTGAGAAAGGGTAACTACGCTGAGCGTGTGGGTGCCGGAGCGCCGGTCTATCTGGCTGCGGTGCTGGAGTATCTGACGGCTGAAATCCTGGAGCTAGCCGGCAACGCGGCCCGGGACAACAAGAAGACCCGCATCATCCCCAGGCACCTGCAGCTGGCCGTGCGCAACGACGAGGAGCTCAATAAGCTGCTGGGAAGGGTGACCATCGCTCAGGGCGGGGTGCTGCCTAATATCCAGGCCGTGCTGCTGCCCAAGAAATCCGCCGCTGGGGGCGCCGCTAAAAAGTGAAGAGACCATTCTTGAATCTGACAACCCAAAGGCTCTTTTAAGAGCCACTCACAGCATCTGTGAAAGGAGCTAAACTCTGTCGGATTGATTATTTTCCCTTTACTGTAGAGAGCACTCGCCTTTGTATCGGACATCCATGAATTCCACACTCCATTTAATTAGATACTGTTACTGTCTTTATCAGAGGAAGAATTTGTCATAAAATGCAATTGAGTGTCCTGAACTACAGGATTTCTTATTGAACGGTCACTGCCTGAGTGACCTCTGTCTTCAGTTATAGAATGGCGGTACGAACATTTGTACCTCACGTTACATTCATATTTCCTTTAAGTGCAGTAGGAAGAGCTGGGTTGACCCAATGCAGTAATGGGCGAGTCGCTGCAGGACACAGTAAGAAACAGTCCCTGACCCTCTGTGCTTTATTCTCCGCTCGGTCCTTTATCCCCTGCCCCTGGAGAGACAGAGAACAGATTGAACACCAGTGAGGCGTTTTCAGCTTTAAAGGCGGGAATGGGATGAAATGAAATTGTCTGAGCTTTAACTTCGTAATCGAAAAAGCAATCAACGTGTACGTGTTCATATATACTCTGTAAAACTTGCTGCCCTTTTATACGTGATGGCGGGCATTTTCAACTTTAAAAATAAGCCGTTGATCTCTTGGCGCCATTTTTTCCTTTTCTCTCCTGCCTCCGCCTCACCACAGGTTATCGCAAAGGGAGTCAATGAGGAGATGGGGTTTTTCCAGAAATATTTAACCCAATACCAAAATTTGATGGTAAGATCATACTTATTACTATATTTTAAAATAAATTCTGTAACTTATTACAGAACCACACTTTATCAATACATTTTTATTTTATCCAGGCTATTACTTGCCCGAATTTATAATCGCTGCCTGAACGGAGAGATGGAAAGAACTCGCCATTAAAACATCCGGAGGCTCCCAGAAACAGAACTGAGCAGAGTATGATGCCTCGGAAATATGAATACTGCACTGTGCAACATTAATGTCTGGGTTCTACAATAAATAAAAAACAAACTATTCATGGCATGGACAACTAAGTACGCATTGATATTATTACTGAGATAGACAGACAGGTATTCACGAGAAAGAGGATCGAAGGTTACGGGGAGCAGGCACAAGAATAAGTTTGAGAAACATCGACTAGGACGAATGGCAGAACAGGCTGGATGGACAGAATGGCCAAATGTTGTTTCTGCATTTTAAAAATCATAATGCGATTCTTTACATGGAATAACCAGATTACAGTACAGTCTTGAATCGCCGAATAGCCTATTATCTACACTGTAGGAATACTTGCAATTATGAAATCATTGGTTACCGTAAACAGCAACAAAGCGGATCCACTGTTAATGCTCTCGGAAATATGAATACTGCAATATGTAACATTGCAGTAACCAGCTGCCTCTAACAAACGGAAGGTATGTAGCCCATTGACGTTTACACACACTGATATCCTGATTTATATATAAATATTTTATATATGATATCCAGTGTAAACTGATAAACTGAATCCCCATCCAAAATAGACATTCAGGAACAGCATTAAAATCTGCAATTATTAAGAGCATTTTCAAAGTTACAATGAAGATAGACAAATAGGCCACATTGTTGCATGGTTTCAACAACCATCCGTGAAGGAGGGGTTATGTACAGAGATGGAGGGAAACTGCTCACTGACAGGGCAAGAGTTACCGAAAAGTCGTCGAGTCATAGAGACTTATAGCATGGAAACCGATCCTTCGGTCCAACTTGTCCATGCCGACCAGATATTCTAACCTAATCTAGTCCCATTTGCCAACACTTAACCCATCTCTCTACAAACCCTTCCTATTGTTAAAGCAGAGATTTGAGGCAGCCCTGTGGACTCAGATCTGTATCCCTCTGTTGGTTTGTCCTGGAGATAAAAACCTCGTACAAACAGTTTCGTTTAATTTTAGCCTTCCCCTTTATTTACCAATAGTATCACTGTTACAACATAACATTGACACATATAAGCCAGGCTAGCTGAGGTTCTAAAACCCTAGAAAAGTAGGATACCAGCTTTTCCTTTAAGAGCCCACGCAGACTACTCCACTCTTCTGTCTCAAACAGGCTTCCTTTTTACAAAACTTTACAAAAAACACTGCATGTTCTTAATTAGACAGACAGTGGAAAGGCAACAATTTGTAAGGAAGAGCAGTTAATTAACAGGTCTGTGTGCGCTTAACTGATCGCTCCTGTAGGCCCTTAGCCATCCATCAGGTGGGAAAAACATCCAGCCCAGTCAGTGCCTGTTGGTGAGGTAGGTCCCTGTCATAAAAAGGTATCAGTCTAAACTAAGTGTAAGAGGTCATAAAGTAACCTTGCACAGCTTGGATTTCAGATATCATTGTTTTACAAAATGGCATCTTAGTGAGGAGGGCAAACATTGACCATAAAATGGCTTCCTGACAGACTGTGTCAGAATCTCTTCAATGTTAGGTTTAGAATAACTTTTAAGCTAGGAGCAGACTCCTGTTTTTTTAATCTTAACCACAAATCATTCTGTATCTGAGGCTGAAACGTTAAATTTTAAATGGTCTATTAGTCTCAAATTAAAATTGCTTTCTTTTCAGGGTTGTGATTCAAATTCAAAGACGACAGAAGATCTGACGAGTTAGAATTGACAGTGGGGCAGTTGTGGTGTGTAGGAACATCAAGTAAGTTAAAACTTCATCAATATTACATTTTAGAGTTTGCATTTCATAATCAGCGATGGCTACTCAAAATCATCATAAAGTCCGAAAATGGAAATAAATTCAAAATATTCATCTCTCTCACATGCACACACACACATGGGTGATAAGAATCCATTATAATTGATAGCACCTGACTGTTTATTACAAGGCTTTTGACATGCTTCTGAGATGATACAAAATTTCCGAGATCACAATCAAACACGGTCATTAAATTAATACGTTAACAACTGTGAATGTTATCACTGTCTTTTTTACATAAATTATTGATGTTAAGGCAAATGTTCTTAATTGCTTTAGAGCATCCTGTTATCACTTGGTGAGAACAGATTTTTTTTTCTATCTTCTGCACATCCTAGGTTCCCCCTTTTGTGGCCTGATGCCTCCCTGCTTGCCCTGTATATTTTCTTGTGTTCTATATTTCAACATTACATTTAATCTAAGTATTTAAGAACTAATTTTAAGGCTTTCTCATTATATTCATTCAGATGCCTTTTAAATGTTATAATTGTACCAGGCTCCACCACTTCTCCATGCACCTTATGATCTTATAAACTTCTATAAGGTCATTCTCAGGGAAAATAGTTCCAGCCTGTTCAGCCTAAGCCTACAGTTCAAATTCTCCATCCGGGATGAAGCATATTTACATGAAGTTTATGTGTGACTGAGAAGGGCAGAATTAATCCTTGAATAGTTGTCACCTTCCGAGATGACAATGAAATAATGTGAATTTCAAACAGACAATCTATACAGGTAGCTCATGTGCTATACTCGCAACATGTCCTTTTTATAACCCACTAACAATACAACTTGATAAACTTCTGCCCATTTCTCATCTGCCTGAATGTGATGTTCTCCATTTCGTCATTAAGACATCATTTTTAAGATAATAACAATTAGGGACTCATTTGGATTTGTTTTGTGTATGCCTTTTGATACAATTGCTTTAAATTTTCATCTTTTTGCTGTAACTCAATTAATTTACCTGAGCTAAAGATGTCTACTTTGTCATTTCTGTTCCTGGTTTGTTTCAACTATCTGATCAAACAGGGTCTCTGCTAATTTCCCTTCAACTTCCTTACCTGTACTCTTTGAACTTTCCTGTTTCAACTAGTGACTTTGTGAACTCGTTACCACACAGTTAGGAAGCATCCCAGTTGCCCGAATTTCCATTGACTTTTCAACCACACTCGGCAATCCCACCAGTGAATCAGCAACATCATTAGCAAGGACAAATTGTATTCCCAGAGCTGAAAGTTTGTCCAGTACTCCTACTATGACTTCTCCCCTCTTCACTCAAACCTCACTTCTTACAATTGAGCATTTCTTATTTCAATATGAATTCCAATTACTCAAATCTTTTCTGGCAATAGTCCTTCAGAGGTACATATATCCTCATCTTTTAGTATCACAGATTGAGAGGATTATTGTATCTCTGAATATTGCTACCTCTTTACCTGTTGCTCCTGGCAGATGTGAGTAAACTTCACCTTCACAGTGTATGGTTTAAGAAGATCTGGCACTTCCTCCATAAACAACCTCCAACCTTGTGCACATTGCTCTCTGTTACCACTCCAAAATTCACTGGCTTGTCCTGTTTTCCTACATCTGGCTTCTAAGAGCTTTTCCTAACCCATCAACACTGATTCCATGTGGCCTACTTTATTGAAAACACCAGAGCTGTTTGACTTCTCTTTCCTCTTCAAGGGTTTCCTTTTCATCCTGTAGTAAATCATCCTTATGATCTTTACAGAGATCAACTTTTCCCTTTTCCATGTGAGAATTTCTCTTACCCACAATTATTATCTCTCATGGATTCAAATTGATTTTGGCAGCCCAATTTTGATTTATTGATCAACTCAATCATCAGCCATTTCTGATGCCAGTCTTGCTGGTTTAACTCTCTGCTCTTACACGTGAGTTCTCATTACTTCTGGAAGTGAATTTTTGAACTCCTGTCTAAGTGCCAATTTCCAAAGTTCAAACTCCCCCTTTCTTCCTTACCCCTCTCTCCTTTTCTGTCTCTTCTGCTTTTAATTGTAATTCAAACGGTTTTGTTTCTGTTGCCCTTTCCTTGACTTTTGCCTCTAACTCGAGTTGTTTCACATTCAATTGCATGTTAGCCTTCTCTAAAGTTTCTGATGGCATTTCCAGCAAAGTTAAATGTTGACTTATTGCTGTAATTATCGCCTTTTTCCACATGGAAGGAGCCAGATCAAGCTCCAGCTTGTCTGCTAATTCCAGAAACTTGGCCTTAATCACTTTTTGAAAAAATCTGAAGTCATTTCTTCTATTCCCAGAAAACTCTTGATGACTCAGAGACTGTGCTATCCCTAGCATTGTTTCCTAATGAAGGGCTGATGCCCAAAACATTGATTCTCTTATGCCTCAGATGCTGCCTGACCTTGCTTTTCCAGCACCACACTCTAGACTCTGATCTCCAGCATCTGCAGTCCTCACTTTCTCCAAGCACTGTTTAAACCAAATACAGAATAAATTTTGCAAACAGCCCCCCAATCTGTTATGAAAAAGGCCGGACTCCCTCCAAACATTTTAATAAAGTAACCCGGACCCTAACTTTGCTAGTTATAGAACATAGAAAAATACAGCGAGGTACAGGCCCTTCGGCCCTCGATGTTGCGCCGACCGAAGCCTACCTAACCTACACTAGCCCAATAACCTCCATATGCTTATCCAATGCCCGCTTAAATGACCATAAAGAGGGAGAGTCCACCACTGCTACTGGCAGGGCATTCCATGAATTCTCAACCCGCTGAGTAAAGAATCTACCCCTAACATCTGTCCTATACCAACCTCCCCTTAATTTAAAGCTGTGTCCCCTAGTAACGGCTGACTCCATTAGCGGAAAAAGGTTCTCACTGCCAACCCTATCTAAACCCCTAATCATCTTGTACACCTCTATCAAATCTCCCCTAAACCTTCTTTTCTCCAATGAGAACAGCCCCAAGTGCCTCAGCCTTTCCTCATACGATCTTCCTACCATGCCAGGAAACATCCTGGTAAACCTCCTCTGCACTTGTTCCAGTGCCTCCACATCCTTCCTATAGTATGGCGACCAAAACTGCACACAATACTCCAGATGAGGCCGCACCAGAGTCTTATACAACTGCAACATGACCTCAGGACTTCGGAACTCAATTCCTCTACCAATAAAGCCCAGTACACCATATGCCTTCTTCACAGCACTATTTATCTGGGTGGCAACTTTCAGAGATCTGTGTACATGGACACCAAGATCCCTCTGCTCATCCACACTACCAAGTAGCCTACCATTAGCCCAGTAATCCATCTTCTTGTTCCTCCTATCAAAGTGAATGACTTCACACTTAGCTACATTGAACTCCATTTGCCACCTTTCTGCCCAGCTCTGCAACTTATCTATATCCCGCTGTAACCTGCCACATTCTTCTTCGCTGTCCACAACTCCACCGACTTTCGTGTCATCCGCAAACTTGCTCACCCAGTCTTCAAGCCCCTCCTCTAGGTCATTTATAAAAATGACAAACAGCAATGGTCCCAAATCAGATCCTTGTGGAACACCGCTAGTAACTGCACTCCAAGATGAACCTATACCATCAACTACTACCCTCTGTCTCCTTCCAGCCAGCCAATTCCTAATCCAAACCTCTAATGCATCCTCAATGCCATACCTCTGTAGTTTTCGCATTAGCCTGCCATGGGGTACCTTATCGAACACCTTGCTAAAATCCACATACACCACATCTACTGCTTTACCCTCATCCACTTCCTTGGTCACCTTCTCAAAGAACACAAAGTTTGTGAGGCACGACCTGCCCTTCACAAAACCATGCTGACTATCCTTGATCACATTATTCCTATCCAGATGTTCATAAATCCTATCCCTTACAATTCTCTCTAAGACTTTGCCCACAACAGAAGAGAGACTCACTGGCCTATAGTTACTAGGGCTATCCCTACTCCCCTTCTTGAACAAGGGGACCACACTTGCTATCCTCCAGTCTTCCGGCACTATTCCCGTAGACAACGACGACATAAAAATCAAGGCCAATGGTTCCGCTATCTCCTCCCTAGCTTCCCAGAGGATCCTAGGATAAATGCCATCAGGCCCAGGGGACTTATCTATTTTCATCCTTTCCAGTATTCCCCAGACCTCTTCCCTACATACCTCAAAGCCATCCATTCTAATCACTTGTGACTCAATATTCACATCAGCAACAGTGTCCTGTTCCTGAGTGAATACTGACGAAAAGTATTGATTCAGTGTCTCTCCAATCTCCTCCGCCTCCACGCACAACTTCCCACTACTATCCTTGACTGGACCGATACCTACCCTAGTCATCCTTTTATTCCTGACATACCTATAGAAAGCCTTTGGGTTTTTCCTAATCCTACCAACTAAGGACTTTTCATGTCCCCTTCTCGCTGCTCTTAGCTCTCTCTTTAATCCTTCCTGGCTACCTTATAACTCTCAATCGCCCCAACTGAACCTTCACGCCTCATCTTTACATAGGCCGCCCTCTTCCCTTTCACAAGGGATTCCAATTCCTTATTAAACCACGGCTCCCTCACAAGACCCCTTACTCCCTGCCTGACTGGTACATACTTATCAAGGACACCCATTAGCTGTTCATTGAACAATCTCCACATATCATTTGTGTTCTTCCCTTGAAGCCTATTTTTCCAATCCACGCATCCTAAGTCATGCCTCACCGCATCATAATTTCCCTGCCCCCAGCTATAACTCTTGCCCTGCAGTGCACACTTATCCCTCTCCATCACTAGAGTAAAAGTCACCGAGTTGTGGTCGCTGTCCCCGAAGTGCTCACCTACCTCCAAGTCTAACACCTGGCCTGGTTCATTACCTAGAACCAAATCCAGTATAGCCTCACCTCTTGTTGGCCTGTCTACATATTGTCAGGAAACCCTCCTGCACACATTGGACAAACACCGACCCATCTAACGAACTCGAGCTATAGCTTTTCCCAGTCAATATCTGGGAAGTTAAAGTCCCCCATAACAACCACCCTATTACTTTCACTCCTTCTCCTGAATCATCCTTGCAATACTTTCCTCTAATTCTCTCGGACTATTAGGAGGCCTTTAGAAAACTCCTAACAGGATGACCTCACTTTCCTATTTCTAACCTCAGCCCAAACTACCTCAGATGGCAAGTCTTCCTCCATCGTCCTTTCCACCGCTGTAATACTATCCTTGACAAGCAATGCCATACCTCCCCCTCTTTTACCCCCATCTCTGACCCTACTAAAATATTTAAACCCTGGAACCTGCAACAGCCATTCCTGTCCCTGTTCTACCCACGTCCCTGTAATGGCCACAACATTGAAGTCCCAGGTGCCAAACCACGCTGCAAGTTCACCTACCTTATTTCTTATACTTCTGGTATTGAAGTATACACACTTCAAGCCACCTTCCTGTTTACAGGCATCTATCTCGAAGGAGGGTGCAATGTTCCTAACCTCCGTACACTCAAGGTCCTGTACCCTAAAGCTACAGTCCAGGTTCCCATGCTCCTGCGGAGTCCTCCCAAAGAGCACTAGCAAACCTCCCCCCAAGGATACTGGTGCCCCTCAGGTTCAGGTGTAGACCATCCTGTTTATAGAGATCCCACCTTCCCAGAAAGAACCCCAGTTGTCCAGAAACCGGAATCCCTCCCTCCTGCACCATCCCTGTAGCCACGCATTTAACTGTTCTCTCTCCCTATTCCTCGACTCTCTATCACGTGGCACGGGTAACAAACCAGAGACAACAACTCTGTTCGTTCTAGCTCGGAGCTTCCAACCTAGCTTCCTGAAAGCCTGCCTAACATCCTCACCCCTCTTCCTATCTATGTTGTTGGTGCCAATGCGGACCACGATCTGGGGCTGCTCCCCCTCCCCCTTAAGTACCCGGAAAACACGATCAGAGACATCACGTACCCTTGCACCTGGGAGGCAACATACCAAACGTGAGTCTCTGTCGCCCCTGCAAAACCGCCTATCTGTGCCCCTCACTATTAAGTCCCCAATAACTATCGCTCTACCTTTCTCCACCCTTCCCTTCTGAGCAATGGGGACAGGCTCCGTGCCAGAGGCCTGAACCTCGTTGCTTACCCCTGGTAAGTCATCCCCCCTACAAGTATCCAAAACGGTATACTTGTTCTTGAGGGGAATGACCGCAGGGGGTCCCTGCACTGGCTGCTTCCTCCCACTCCCCCTCACTGTCACCCATCTCTCTATAACTTTCGGAGTAACTACTTCCCTAAAGTTCTGTTTTAAGCGGGTGTAACAAAGATATTCCAGGAGAAATGCAGCTGGTCAAACCATGTAGTTTTAAACCAGACAGTTTGATTTACAAATTTACTGAATGATACACAAACAAAAGAGACCAGAATACTAAATAACTTTAAAAGTCTGAAAACCCAACAGATTATACCAACTTATTCCCAACATTTAAAACAATGCCCATAAATACCCCTTGGCACAAAAGGTAAAATCAAACACAGGGTCTTACAGGAAAGATGTCAGACAGAGAGTACAATCATGGACCTGCTTCTTTGGGTTCAGCAGCTTTTTCAACTGCCTGACTGCTTTCAGTCAATAGCCAGACAGCCAAAAACCACATTTGAAACCAGAGAAAAGCTGAGCTGGGAAAACTGGGACACTCCCCTTTCGTTGTACAAGTGTTCTTTTTAAAAATGGGGAAGCCTTTTGCCAGAGGCATTAACTGTTAGCTATAATCAAAATAGCCCTAAAACCCATCAACTCCGACTTTTCGGAGCCTGTGTCTTTTAAAGGCTTGTTAAAGGAGCAGCAGCATCACAGCAGACTGGTCAAAGAAGTAAAAGGGTAATGTGTTGAATTGGACCCAAATTTGGCGAGGCACAGGAAGAGAAGATAATGGTCAATGGTGGCCATTGTGAATGGAAAGTTGTTTCAAGTGGTGCTCTGCATGGCTCAGTGTTGGGACCTGAGCTGTTTCATTAATACATTAATGAGTTGCAGTGGAATATGGTGGGCAAATTTGTGAAATTTGCAGACGACACAAAAATTGGCCGTGTAGTGGATAGTGTGGTGGATAGCTGTAAGCTCCAAAACTATATAGATGGTTTGGTGGAGTGGGCAGGAAAATGGCAGATGAAGTTCAGCTCTGATAAGTGTCAGGGAATGCATTTTGGGAAGTCAGACAATAAATGGGAATATATTGAGAGGGGCAGGTGAAGTGAGATATCTTAGTGTGAAAGTGCACAGGTCCCGAAAGATAGATGGGGTTGTAAAGAAGGCACATGTAATGCTCTCCCTCATTGGCAGAGAGGTGAATGCAAAAATAGGGAAATAACAATGAAACTATATGAGGCACTGGTCACTACAACAGGAGTATTGTGTGCAGTCAGGTCACCACATCATAGGAAGGGCGTCATTGCTGTGGAGAGAGTACAGAGGAGATTTACTAGAATGTTGCCAGAATTGTAGCGATCAGGAGAGATGGGAGAGGTTGGGGTTGTATTCCTTGTAACAGAGGTGCCATGATTAAGGAATACAGGGCGACCCTGTATTCACAAGTCTGGTTATCGCGGTTTACCATGGTCCAAGTACAGAATCGGGGACCAGGAGACTGCCGAGAAGGTATATTTCCCATTTAAATGAATGGTTTTGCACCTATCTGCGGTTTTGCGTTTCCGCTGTTGGTCCTGAAACATATCCCCCATGGGTATGGGGGGGGGTCTACAGTACTAAATAGTGAGCTAACCGATGAAGGAGCAGCACTCTGAAAGTCTGCACTTCCAATTAAACCTGTTGAATTATAATCTGATGTTGTGATTTTTCACTAAGTGAGAGGGAGACATTAGGCTGGAGGAACCGGTTTACTTTGGCAGAGTTCAAAAGCCAGGGATCACTGATTCAAGCTCAGTGGTTGTAGGATTAGATGATATAGGGAAAAATGTTATCTTTATATGGAGAGTGGTGGGTATCTGGAATTTGCTGCCTGATTTGGTGCTGCAGGCAGAGACCTTACATTTTTTTTTAACAAACATTCCCTGGAACTGCACCTCAAGTGTTGTAAACTGCAAGGTTACAGGCTGTGCCAAGATGGTGGGATGAGAAAGGGCACCTGGGTGTGTTGGCATTGGCTTGGCATAGATAAGATGGGCTGAACTTTACATTGATGTTGCCAATCACAACTAATGTTGATTTACAGGATGTATCTCTTCCTCCAGGCAAGTACTCAAAGGATCAAGACATTATAATGTTCCCTCGGTACAGAGCCACGTGTGACCAGCTGCTTCGAACAAACAGCAGGTATGTTACCGCTATCAGAGCGAAGAACATCCTTTCCACAGTCAGAGTGGATTGAGTCAGACTCACCTTGAGCTCCATTTTCAGAGAGATATGTTTAAACCAAGAGTCAAACACCACCGATGAAATGGAAGTTTATATTTTTTATCTACATTCTCAATGCATGCTACCCAGTTCCAATCAATTTGAATGAATCCTCATCCGAAATATACATTGCATTAAATCTGAACATGGAACGGTACAGCACAGGAACGGGTCCTTCAGACCACGATGTTGTGCCGAATGAAATTTAATCCCGTCTGCCTGCCCATGGTCCATATCCCTCCATTTCTTGCATGTTAATTTGCTTATTTTTAAGTCCCTTCAATACCTTTTATCATATCTGCCTCCATCACCACCCCTGACAATGCGCTCCACTCCTACCACTCTCTACCCTGTCTCACCTTATATGCATGCCTCTTAGTTTTAGACATTTAAACTCTTGGAAAAAGACTCTGACCATCAACCTTAAACATGCATCTCATAATTCTATAGCTTTCGAGATGTAGGTTTGCTCACTGAGATGGAAGTTTTGCTTTTAGACATTTTGTAGGTAACATCAGTGAGCATCCGAGCCTCTGGATGAAGCACTGGTGGTATGGCCCACTTCGTTTATAGGTTTAGGTTTCCTTAGGTTGGTGATGTCATTTCCTGTGTAGTGTTGTTTCCTGTGGTGAATGCATCTACAAATATACATTCACCCCAGAGACTTGCATGTGTGTGATAGAGAGAGAGAGCATTTGAGTGTGAGTAGACATGCGAATGTGTGTATGAGTGTGATAGAGTATAAGCCTGAGAGAGTGTGGGGGCGGTGTATGTATGAGGGAAAGTGTGTGGATGAGAGAGGGTCTGCATGAGCGTGTGTGTCGTATGACAGGAACCCAAGGTCTTGATTGAGGTTGTCCTCACAGGTTCTGAACTTTAATAAGGATACTTTAAACATTACAATCAAGATGAACAAATAGACTATACTGTTAGTTTGAACAACTATATGTGAGGTAGGTAGTGAGCACATTGAAGGAAATATTTCAGCTATCAGTAACTGAGAAGGACAGAATTACTCTTTTGTCATAATACTCTAAGTATGGCCCAAGCAAAGTCAACCAATAAGGCAGGCACGCCATACGCCGCCGCCTTGATACCACCCTATCTACTTGCATGGCCACTTTCAGGGACCTATAGACTTGAACCCAAGATTCTTTTGTACGTCAATGTTGTTCAGAGTCCAGCCATTTACTGTATACCTTTCCTTGACATTTGATCTCCCAAAGTTCAACACCTTACACCTTACCGAATTAAACTCCAATCGGTCATTTCTCCACTCATATCTACAAGTGATCTATATCCTGCTGTATTCTTTGACAAACTTCTATACTACCCGCAAGTCCACCAATCTTTATGTTGTCTAAATTTAGTAACGATAATTTTAAATGTTACAAATCAAGGTGAACAAACACCTGATGTGATTACTTTGAACAACCATATGTTAAGTAGATATTGAGTCAAGATTGAATTGAAGGATACATTTCAGCTATTAGTAACTGAGAAGTACAATTAATCTTGTCACATACATAGACACAGCAATCAAATAATATGAATTCCAAATGCATAATCTGTGTCAAAGCCTTACATAGAATGATTAATGTGTAGGAATGTAACCAAACGTTCTCCTACACACACACGCACGCACACGCACACACACTTACAATGAGTTTCAAAAACATACACCGCCCTGAAACATAATGTCTAACAGCCATGCAGTTACATTGACATTGCAAGTAACACAAAATATTAGATTCAAAATGATTTCTACCCACAGATCCTGTGTCAGAGAGGCCTAAAGCACAGAATTAGGCCCTTCAAAACTTTTGTGTCTGTACCGATCAGAAACAATCAGCTAACAATTTTCATCCTGATCAGCCAGCATCCAATTGCATAAATGGACCATGGCAGCAGAGGAGTTTTTCATCCCCATGTTATTCAAACATCATTCTGCATTTCTTCATATTGCAGTAGAAGACTTTGCTTTGTCTGTTTCAGTCCAACCCAAAATTCTTTTTTTTCCAGATAATTATGTCCTTCTTTCAAAATTGTTGTAATTTTTTTACAAAGAGCTCTGCATTCCTCCTCCCCCTCTCTGGGACGTCTCTCAAAAAAGTGTGAAATCTGGCAGTAAAATTCATAATCAGTGGAATCTCATAACCACCTTTCAAAGCAGTGGAGAAAAGGGACAAAAAAGCCAAAATTGGTAGGTTTGTAGAATTGCACATTTTATCTTCAAGCAGAGTTGAAACACTGCTTTTGTTCAAGAAATTGAATTTGGTAGTTTACATATTCCACACTGCATGACAAAAAATAAAAGTCCTTTGCCTTTCCTCCTCCCTACCTTGAGAGCAATGCAAAAGTACTGCTAATGGTGCATGCTCACACTACAGAGCAGGGGAATGTTTTGTCTACATCAGAAAATAGAAGTGAATTAGCCAATTATCTTTTCTGTACAAAGAACATTATGGTCAGTCGGCTCCAATGCAGCTGAATTGTTCACCACAGTTTCATTTAGTTGCAAATGAATTCAGTTTACACTGATTGTTACTTCGGCAGTGTTCAGAAAAGTACATCACTATGCACTGAAACAAAATAAATGGCATTCTGAAGACCAACATTTTATATCAGTACTCTCTGTTAGATTCCACACTATCCAAGATACAAAAGGTCCATTGTGTTTCCTACCTTGACTCTGAAGAGCAGTACTGAATCCTTTCTGTTGCAGTGTGTTATGTTTTCAGTTACACATGATTCCGATAGGCACTAACAAGTAAAGAACGTCAGCTGTTTCCCATTCACTACAGGAGACGTGTTGTCAGTCTGTATCTCAGTTCAAGAGTAAACTCACTCTCACTCAGCCACTGGATGCTAAAAGGAAAATAATAAAATTTGGCCTCAATTATTTCCAGATATGAATTGACTCTCAACATCACTTATCACAGCTGAGGATATACAGCACCTGATAAAGTCTACCACACATGCGCATACACGCAATGTAAAAATAAATTGAGACTGAAATGCAATAAAATTAAGCATCATTGAAAAGAGTAAAAAATGAAGTCTGCAGATGCTGGAGATCACAGCTGCAAATGTGTTGCTGGTCAAAGCACAGCAGGCCAGGCAGCATCTCAGGAATAGAGAATTTGACGTTTCGAGCATAAGCCTGACAAGTAGAAGTCAATAAGTAAAATCACATATTGACAATGCGGAGATTGAGGAGCATAGATTGGTAACTGCATTTACATACTGATATAGGAGAAACTGACAAGTATAGATTAATATTGACAGTCCCAATTCGCAGACCAGGAACAGACTAGTAAATACACTCACACATTCACATAGGGGAAATGGACAGGTAGAATTGATAGTTACGCGCACATGGAAGAAACTGCCAAGTACACATTGATTAATACTTTGGTTATATAAATGATTAGGAGTTGGGTGTTGGGTGGCACAGTGGTTAGCACTGCTGCCTCACAGCGCCTGTAGACCCGGGTTCAATTCCCGACTCAGGCGACTGACTGTGTGGAGTTTGCACGTTCTCCCCGTGTCTGCGTGGGTTTCCTCCGGGTGCTCCGGTTTCCTCCCACAGTCCAAAGATGTGCGGGTCAGGTGAATTGGCCAAGCTAAATTGCCCGTAGTGTTAGGTAAGGGGTAAATGTAGGGGTATGGGTGGGTTGCGCTTCGGCGGGTCGGTGTGGACTTGTTGGGCCGAAGGGCCTGTTTCCACACTGTAAGTCTAATCTAATCTAATATAATCTCTAAATTGCAGTTGATACTAACCCAGGGAGAAGAGTGAATTGTGAAGATGATGCTGAGTGACTTCACAGCAAGATTGACAAGTTTACCAAATGGGCAGAAATCTGGCAGATGAATTCCAATGCAGAGAAATGAGAGGTTATTCATTTTGCTAACAAAAACACACGGCAACAATGCAGGGTCAACGGTATGTCTTTGAAGGGAGCACTGGAGCAGAGGGACCTTGGGGGTTCACGTGTATCATTCTCTGAAGTTGGGCAGGCAAGCTGAAACCTTTGTGAAGGCGGCTGATAGGATCCATGCCGTTATAAATAGAGGCATTGAGCATAAAGCTGAGGAGACGACGCTTCACCTCCACAAATCATTGGTCAGACTACATTTGTGTTCAGTTCTAGGCAGTTTATTTAAGAAGCTTTAAGCTCTGGAGAGGGTTCATTGAAGTTTTACTAGAATGGTAGCAGGAATAGAGGATTTTACGTACAAGGAAGGATTAGTGATATCAGGCTCCTTCTCCTTTGAGCAGAGAAGATTAAGAGGGGGACTTTATGGAGGTGTTCAAAATTATGAGAATTTTGACAGGGAAAGACAAATATTTTGTTACCATTACTTGGTATGTCAGGAACTAGAGGTCACAATTTCAAGATTGTCAGCAAGAGAGCAAGGAGTGAGATGAGAAGAAATATCTTTACTCAGAATTGTTAGGATTTAGATTGTGCAGCCTGAGATCGTGGTGGAGGTATGCTTCCATATGAGGTATGAAATGAGAGCTGGATATGCACTGGAAGTGATGAAATTAGAGGGCAATGAAGATAGGGCTAGAAAACAATCCTGCATTGAATTGTTTCCAGCTCACCACAATTTAAACAAAACACGGAGGGTACATTCAATTCATTGGCTCATCTGCCTGGACTCATTCACCAGGAGATGAAATGGATATCCAAGTTAGGAATGATCAGCACAAAATCTCAAATCTCGGCCACCAACAGTTAGATTGTGCTACAGTGGGAATAGACTGACACACTGAGGATTGTGGAAGAGACAATTATGCAGATGGTTTCTCAAGACAAGTCCATCTTTGGAACTGACATCTTGCTGACTAAATTGAGACAAAGCCTAGCCTAGTCGCAGTGACGTGACATTGCGATGCCTTCTCTTCCTTGTCCTCCTCATTTGCTGCAAGGTAGGATTGCTATTGATCGATTTGTGAAGCTTCACAGGCTTTCTTTTATGCTATGTCACGATGTCCGTGGAAGGTTGACATAAACGTTTCTCCATCTTGACCTGGTTCCTCATCCCCTCCTGTGTCTGTGCCTCAGGGTGGTGTATGTGATGCAGGGTGGTTGCTGCTCTGCTTGGTCAGCCTGAAAACAGGACAACACAGAAACGTAGTAGATAGGAGTAGGGTCAAAAGTAGTGTCATTGTGGACAGAGGAGGTTGTTTCTAAGAGTACGATGGAAATTTGATCCAGATGAAGTTTAATTTAGATAAATGTGAGGTGTTGCATTTTGGTAAGGAAAGCCAGGGCAGGACTTATACTGTTAATAGTACAAGTCTGGGGAGTGTTTCTGAACAAACAGACCTAGGGGTGCAGGAAGACAGTTCCTTGAATGTGGTGTCACAGCTAGACACGGCGGTGAAGGTGGCATTTGCCATGCTTCCCTTCACTGGTCACAGCACTGACGGCAGGAGTTGGAGCGTCATGTTACAGCTGTACAGGACGTTGGTGAGGCCACTTTTAGAACACTGTCTACAGTGCTGGTCAACCTGCTGTGGAAAGGATGTTCTCAAGTTGGAAAGGGTACAGAAAAGATTTACAAAGATGTCGCCACGACTGTAGATTTGAGTTATAACAAGAAGCTGCATAATCTGGGACCTTTTCTCCCAGTTTTGCAAAGGGGTGACCTGAGAGGTTATAATATCACGAGGGGCATAGATAAGGTAAACAGCTATGGTCTTTTCCCCAGGGTAGGGGTGTCCAAATCCAGTGGGCATAGGTTTAAGTTGAGTGGGGAAAGATTAAAAAGGGATCTGAGAGGCAATTTTTTCACACAGAGAACGGAGTATATACAATTACAACATTTCAAACACATTTGGAAAGGTACATTGATAAGAAAGGTTTAGAGCGATAAGGGCCAGATGCAGACAAATGGGACTAGTTGAGTTTGGGAAACCTGTTAAGCTTGGGCGAGTTGGGCCAAAGGGCCTGTTTCCATGCTGTATAACTGTAAATTTAGATGAGAATAATAAACTTTGCCTGAAAGACAGAGTGTACAGGAGGAGCTGTGAATATCTGGGGTCATTATCCAGACCAATTTCTCTTCACAAAGCATGGGATTTCAACAAGCCGAAAACTGGCCCTGACAAATGTTATTTCTCTGTACTCTGAACAGGATGCAGTTATCTGTGCCAAAGTGGGAAGTGAATGCAATTCCGAAATGTCCTTGAACCAATCGACTTGCTCAGCCAGAAGGTCGTGAGGAATTTGGAAAGGATTAGGAGTCATGTACAGAGCAGACTGGGTGAGGAGGGCAGATTTCATTTCCTGAAGGACCATCACAGACAGGAACAGGGGAAAGCTATTTGGCCTCTCGAGCCTTCTCAGCCATTCAATAGCATCGTGGCTGATGCACCATTCCTCACACTCACTTTCCTACACTTCACATGTAACACTCAATTTCCCGACTGATCAAGAATCTACCTACCCCAGCTATAAACCTGCTCCCTGTCCCCACACACAGCTCTCTGTGGCAAGGAGTTCCAAACACTCACAACTTCTGAGAGAAGAAATTTCTCCTCACCTCAGTCTTCAATTTTGAACCAGATGGTTGTTTGTTCCTGACAACAGTCATCATTAGAGTCTTAACTCCAGATCTGTTTCTGTTTAAAATCAAATTCCAAATCCACCACCTGCCACTGTAAGATTCAAATTCACATCTGCAGATCATACCCTGGGGAGGTGTAAACATAGGATTTTGCTTCCCCGTTATTTCAGAAACTGAAAATGAATCTCATCAAAATTAATATCAGAATAAGTTTCATCACATCTTTGTGCTAAACATTGATGTCGCCATAATCCACAGTGTGGAGAGAGACCATTCAGCCCATCCAATCTACCCCAAGCCAGTGAAGAGCATCCCAGACAAACCCTGACCCTATCCCCATAACCCTGCATTAACCATGGCCAATCCCCCTCACCTGCACATCATAGAATCCTACAGTGTGGAAGCAGGCATGTCAGCCCATCAAGTCCACTTTGACCTTCTGAATAGCATCCCACCCAGATACACTGCCCTACCCTATCCCTGTAACACTGCTTTTGCACTGGCTAACTCTCCTCGCCTGCCTATCCCTCACACTATGGACAACATCCTATGGCCAATCCATCTAAACTCCACATCTTTGGACTTTGGGAGGAAACCAGAACACCTGGAGAAAACCCAAGCAGAGAAGGGGACAAGGTGCAAACTCCACACAGACAGTCACCCAAGGCTGGAATTGTTCCTGGGTCCCTGGTGCTGTGAGACAGCAATGCTAACCACTCAGCCACTGAGACACCCAATGTTTTTGCCATTGGCCATGTAGGGGTTGGTTTGCTCAGTTGATTCTATAGTTGGCTTACAATGTATAATCACATTGACAGCTTGTAGTTCAATTGCTGCTCTGGTTGAGATTGCTGTGAATGATCATTCCCTGTGCCTTCGATGTGGCGACCCTCAGGTTAAACCATAAACAGTTGTTACTTTTTCTCTCTCTTTCTCTCCCACACCTTATGGGCGGCACAGTGGTTAGCACTGCTGCCTCACAGCGCCTGAGACCCGGGTTCATTTCCTGCCTCAGGCGACTGACTGTGTGGAGTTTGCATGTTCTCCCCGTGTCTGCGTGGGTTTCCTCTGGGTGCTCCGGTTTCCTCCCACAGTCCAAAGATGTGCAGGCCAGGTGAATTGGCCATGCTAAATTGCCCGTAGTGTTAGGTAAGGGGTAAATGTAGAGGAATGGGTGGGTTGCGCTTCGGCGGGTCGATGTGGACTTGTTGGGCCGAAGGGCCTGTTTCCACACTGTAAGTAATCTAATCTAATCTAACCTCTCTCCCTCTCTCTAATGAGATAATGGTGACTTTACATTAACTGCCTGCTAAAAACATAACTTTGCTGATTAAAAATTAACAGTCCTCTTTTTCACTACAAAATACCCTATGTGTTTCTTTCCTGATGCACCAGTGGAGTGAGCTATAAATAAAAGACATTTTACCAAGGAGATATATCTGAATGAACTGTGAGAGGATGCACAGGGAGATTTACCAGCAGGATGCCTTGGGGGCTGGAGAGTTTCAGTGATTGAGAGAGATTGGACAGACTGGGATTGTTGACCTTACAGCAGAGTAGATTGGAAGAGAGGGATGTATAAAACAATGAGGGGTGAAGATAGGAAGGAACTTTCACCCCTTGACAGAGGTGGAGGAGGGGCACAGATTGAAGGTAAGGGCCAGGAGGTTTCGAGGGATGTGAGGAAAATCTTGTTCACCTAGAGGGTGGTGGGAATCTGGAACTCACTGCCTGTAAGGGTGGGAGAAGATGAAACACTCATCACATTGAAGGAGGATTTAGATGTGCATTCGTGACACCAGGGCTATGGGACCAGGTGCGGAGGAAATGGGATTAGAGAATAGTGAGGTGGTTACTTCTGACCGGCACAGACTCAATGGGCCGATGGGTCTTTTTCTGGGCTGTAGATCTCTCAGAAGTTATGACTAACACACTTTGTGACGTGTATTCTACATCCAAGATACCATCCAACTGCAATGTGATTTTGTACATTTCATGTTCAGAGAGGAGGGGTTTGCCTTCAAAAGGGAGATTGAGTAGTCAAGGCCAATACTCTCTGGAGTTTAGAGGAATGAGAGGAGATCCAACTGAGAGATGTAGGACACTAAAGGGGGTGGGATTGACAAAGGGGACAGAGAAAGGATGTTTCCTCATGTGGGACAATTTAGAATGAGAGGATCATTGTTTCAGGAGAAGAGGATGGGACAGATTGAAAACAGCGATGCTGAGAAATGGCTTCTCTCCAAGGGAGAGGGGGTGGGAATCTCTGGGACTTCACCCCCACCCCCACCCCAGTAATTGGGGGCATGTCAGGACACTAAATAAATTGAAGGAGGGGACTGACAGATTGTTAATCAGTGAGGGGTTAAAGGAAGTGGGGGCAGGAAATTGGGGCTGAGGCTGGGAATGGATGAGTGACAGCCATACAAAATGGGGAGAGCAGGCTCCCAAGGGTTCCTCGCCCGTATGTTGTGTTGGCCGTCCAACTGCCTGAACACTTTTCAGTGTGGGTGACTCATAGCACATGCTCAGAAAGCTCTGAATCTGAGGGACTAAACTGTGCGATGCATCACAATATATTAGTCACTTAGTGGCAAGACCATAAAATATAGCAGCCATTCAACCCATCAAATCTGCTCCAACATTCCATCATGGCTAATATGTTTGTTAATCCCATTCTCCTGCCTTCTCTCTGTAACGGTTGATCCTTCTACTAATCAAGAACCTATCTATCTCTGTCTTAAAGACATTATGACAGCTGTCTGCAGTAATGTTTTCCATTTAGAAAATAGTCTCTATCTCTGTTCTTCCTACTAAAGTACATAACTTCCCACTCTCCCACATTGTATTCTATCTGCCATTTCATTGCCCACTCTCTTCGCCTGTCCAAATCCTTCTGCAGCTTCCCTACTTCCTCAACACTACCAGTCCTTCCACCTATCTTTGTATCATCAAAGAAACACTCAGGACAATGAAATGGCAATGCTCCTCATGTGAATGATGCTAGACCTAAAACGAATGACTCCTTGCCCAAAGACCATGGCCACTCTCAGACATTAAGCTGTTGTACTGGGGCACCAACAGATTGATGTCCCAGGGCCTAAAATTTAGGCATCCCCTCAAAACAAGATGTCAGATAAGGCAATTAGCCATCAGTGTAACGTTTCCTCTTCCAATTCACATTGCCCTGTTGTTAATTTAGTTGACATAGATGGAACATGTCTATGATTTAGATGACTGCAAACACTATCGATTATTCATAAATTCAAATGATGTAAAAAGATTCATAGACCTTCACTCTATGCCATGAGCAAGAGAAACATCAGTGATGGTTTAAAAGTGGCTGGGTTTTTCAGGGTTAAGATAAACTGGAGAAAATCTCCACTTTCTCTGAACCAGAAATGTTACAAAAGTATATATATTGTATCCTGTCCCTGCATTTCTTGGTTTGGAGATGATGAAAACTGAGTACACCAAACTGTTGTCTATTTCAGAGTCAACTACAATCAAGAAACAATAAGCAAAGTGAACCGAAAGGTTAGAGATCAGAATGTTAAACCAACAGCAAACGATGCCTCAAAATTAAATATGGAGTGATAATTAAGGTCACAGAGCCAACCCAGCAGGAATATAAACCTAAGTTCTTGGCTATATATCAATCTTTTCAAAGCACTTCATGAACCAGGTGACTCAATGAACTCAAATGGGTACTTTGCATCAATATTCACTACAAAGTTGGCATCTCCTCTTCCAGAACAAGCTCACATCGGGAAGGTGGAGGCCCTGGGGTAAATTACATTTTTTTGTTATTCACTCATGGCACATGGCACTGGACCCAGCGTTTATTATCCAACTCATCCCTACTTGTTTCCTTGAGAAGGTAGACATGAGCTGCTTTCTTACACTGCTGCAGTCCATGTGCTGTAGATACACACACACTGGATGGCAAGTTTTCTTCAACAGTAAACAGTCAGTCTCCAGGCGGCAAACAATCTGTCCCTGCTGAGTTTTTCCAACAATTTCTGTGTTTCTTTTTATTTCTGACACTCAGTGCCTGAAGAAAGCTAATGAAATGCCGGCCTTTATATCGAGAGGACTGGAGTACAAGGGATGCTGCAGTTATACAAACCCTTTGTTAGACCCTACTTGGAGCAGATCTGGGCACCACACCTGAGGAAGGATAGATTAGCCTGTGAGGAAGAACAGCGTGAGTTTACAAGAATGATACCTGGGCTTTAGGGGTTAAGTTATGTGGAGAGATTACACAAATTAAACCTGTTCTGTTCAGAATTTACACGGTTCAGGGATGATCTGATTGAAGATTTTAACAGGAAAAGACAGGGTGGATAAACTGAAAGTGTTTCCACTGTTTGGAGACCCTAGAAATTGGGAGGGCATAGCCGGACATCTAGGACCAGACTGTTCAGGAGAGATGTTCGGAAGTACTAATACGCACAGAGGCTGGGGGAGGTTTGGAACTCTCGTCCACAACAGCAGGTATTGCTGGATCAGTTGTTAGTTTTAAATCTGAGAGGTAAGTTTTTTGTTCAGCAAAGTTTTTAAGGAGATAAGGGCCAAAGGCAGGTCTATGGAGTCAGGTCTCAGATCAGGCATTGAATGGTGGAACAGGCTCAAGGACCTTCTCCATGGCCTCTTCCTGCTCCTTTATACAAATATGCCACATTAATAAATCATGCAACCACTTGCAGTTACAAAGTGACATTCCCATACACCGGAGCAATCAGTGATTTCAAATAAAAATTGAAAGTCCAAATACTTTATTTTTCACACATTCCAGATCCCCACCACCCTCTGGGTGAAATAATCCTCAAATCGCTCTCGAAACCTCTTCCCCTTCACTTTAAAATGATGTCCCCCCTTGTTACTGACCTTCGACTAAGGGAAACAGCTGCTTCCTGTCCTCCCTGTCCATGTCCCTCATAATAGAGTCACTCAGCAAGGAATCAGACCCTTCGGTCCAACTAGTCCATGCCGTTCATAATCTCAAACTAAACTAGTCCAACTTGTTTGCACTTGACCCTTATCTCTCCAAACTTTCCTATTCTTGTACTAATCTAAATGTCTTTTAAATATTGTAACTGACCCTGTATCCACCACTTCCTCTGAAAGTTCAATCCACACGTGAACCACTCTCCATCAAAAAATGTTACCCGTCATGTCATTTTCAAAAATGTTTCTCTTCTCAACTGAAAAATAGGTCCCCTGGTCTTGAAGTCCCCCCACCCTAGGGAAAAGAGACCTGCCATTCACCTCATCTCTGCCCATCATGATTTCATAAACCTCTATACCCCTCAAACTTCTACTCTCCAGTGAAAATAGTCCTAGTCCATCCAACCTCTCCTTATAACCCAAACTCTCCATTCCCAACAATATTCTGGTATATCTTTTCTGAACCCTCTCCAACTTAATAATGTCCTTCCTCTAACAGGGCAACCAGAAGTGGACACAATACACCAGAACAGGCTTCACCAATGTCCTGTACAACCACAACATAGTGTCTAAACTCCAAAACTCAATGGTCTGAGCAATGAAGTCAAGTATTATCAACACCTTCTCAAACACCCTGTCTACCTGTGACACAAACTCCAAAGAATTATGGACCTGAACCCCTCGGGCTCTCTGCTCAACAACACTACCAATCTTACACATCTCTGTCATGTCCCCCACCCCCATCAACCTTCTCTGTTGTAAAGGAAACCCAAACTTCCCTGCAACACTTCCAGGAAGAGGTTTGTTTTTAATCACGCTGTTCAATACCAGCATGAACACTGACCAATATGTGACCGTGTAGGATCAGCACCTCACAGAATCACACTCACCATTTAATCGGCTTGACCCAATCTGTGCATTCAAAACTCCTTGCAGATCTGTTCTCACTCGCGTCCTCAGCTTGATCTTCTATCGCCTCCCCTGAAATGAAATATTTCCAGATCATTACCCAAGCAAGTTCCAATCCTGCTCGTGACAACAATTTGCTGCTGTTTGCGTACAAAAACCACTGGGAACGAGGTCACTGAGCCAAGGTCCCAAGGAATGACCACCTGGAATTGTCCAGAATATGGCTCAGAACTTGTACGTTCATAGAATCATAAAATTTTACTGTACGGAAGGAGATAATTCGTGTCTGTACCAGCTCCTGAACGAGCTACCCAGCAAGTCCTAGTCTCCAGCCCTATACCATCATCCCTTTCAAATTTATATTCAGCTCTCTTTTCGAACCTCCTATGCAATCTGCCTCCACCATTCTCCAAAGCAGCACATTCCAAACCCAATAACCTAAATAAGTTTTTCCTCATCTCACTCTCTCACTGACAATCTTGAAATTCTGACCAGCCAGTTACTAATAGACCAATGAGTGAGAAACAATAATTTGCTTTCCCGTAGAATTTTCAAATTTTCAACATCTCAATAAGGTCAACATTTCATCTTCTATGCTCGAAAGAGAATAAGCTCAATCTCTTGAAACTTTCCCGGAATCTAAAATCCCTCATCGTTGTGATCATTCTCATAAGTCTCCTTCACACTGTCTCCAGGGTTTGAACCTCCTTCCTCAAGTAAGGTGTCCAGAACAGAACAAAACCAGCCTGGGTAATAGAAGGCCAACTCCCTTTATCAAATGTATTTCTAAATTCAGCTACTGTTGCCTGTGAAGGTAAGGTGTTACACACATACAAAGAAATACCCAACAGATCAAAGATATATCTCCAATATAATCTAATATTCTCCATTCAAGACTTGTGCTGTCACTGGAATTAATTTCTTTTCTGCTCTCTGCTTTGTGTCGGGTGTCAGGTTAGCTCAGTTGGCTGATGGCTAGTTTGGAATGTGGAGTAACATCGACAGCATGGGTTTGAATCTCTCACTGACTGAGGTTACCATGAAGGACTGTCCTCCTCCACTCCTTCCCTTGTGTGAGGAATGGTAACCCTCAGGTTGAACCACCACCTACCAGTTATCACTCCCTCTCTCTGATACTCCAGCGGAGGTCCACCAGTGTCTTCTACAACTTCAAAATCACCTCTTTGTTCTCAGACTCTCTGCCCCTATGAATAAAGCTGAGGATGCTGTGTGTTTCATTAACTGCTCTCCCTCACGTTAAGGCACCTTCACTGATCTGTGGATATATACCCCCAACTCCCCCTGCTCCTGCACTCCCTTTAGAATTTTACCCCCTACTTTGTATTGTCTTTTCGCTTCTTTCAACCAATGTCCTTCACCAAATTTGTGTGGAATCACTTTTGTCTTTATTTTCCAATGTTCATGAATTAAAACCTATTTTGTTAAAATCAAACTTAATTTTCACCCTCCTAGTAGTTTTGCTACTAACTAATTATATAACTCCACAAGAACATACAGGCTAGAATCGGGTTGAGTTAATTTGGCCCATCAGGAACCTGCTCCACTATTCCATACGATCGCAGCCAATCCCATCTCAGCCTCAACTCCACTTTCCTGCAAACACTCCCTATGACCATCACAATCTGTCTGTCTCCTCCTCCAATTGATGCAGTGTCCTGACTGAAGGGGTTGGGGGGAAGTGATCCCACAGATTTACAACCCTCTCCTCATTTGAGAGAATTCGTCCCTCCTTACCTGTTTTCAGTCTGCCCAGCCCCTTATCCTGAAATGATAACCTCTTGTTCTAGATTCTCCCACATGAGCAAACATCCCCTCTCCATCTCCTTTGTCAATACCCCCTTTAGCATTTTATAACCTTCAGTTAAATTTCCTCTCTTACAAACTGCAGAGAAACTGCTCAATCTCTCACCCAAGACAAACCCTTCATCTCTGGAAATGATTGAGTGAATCTCCTCTGAACTACCTCCAGTATAAACTGCATCTGTCCTCAAGTAAAGAGATCAAAATTGTACCAGTCTCTTCTCATAAGATTAAACTTTCATCTGGGCAATCAATTCAGTGATCTCCTTTGAACTCCCTCCAATTCAACTACATCTCTCCTCAAGTAAAGGGACCAAAACTATCTGTAGTACTCAGGATATGGAAACCCCAATCCCTTGTACAGTTGCAGTAACAATTACCTACTTCCATACTCCATTCCTTTCGCAATAAATGTCTTCCTTGTGACCTGCTGCAGCCTTTACACTGACATTTTGAACTTTCTCTCCTATTCAGATGATAAGTTCCCTTTTTCAATTCTTCCAACTGCAATGGATAACCTCACCACTAATGGGACTGACCAAAGCTCAGTTCACTGTCTAACGGAAATTGTGAGTGTGTCGTCAATTTGAACGGTTGTGCTTTAGATTTGCAAACGAGTCAGACACAACGGTTCATTTGCTCCAATTTGTCTAACAAATGTAAAATTGCTGGGTTTGCATCCCAGAGTGATTTACAGCCCATTCTTTTAGTGTTTGAATGCTGTTTGAAGTTGCTAACCACCTCACTTAACTACCTGTGCCACCGGGAACTGCTCGAAGAATCAGCTGGATAAAATAAGAGAGAAAGAATATTGGAAAGTTTTACTTAAATATTCAGCTTCTCCTGCGAGCAAATGACTCTGGATTCATTGACTGATGCGCAAGCAACAGTTATTCCAACTTTAACCTTTAGTTTATATCTGTGCTGACCATTCCTCTGAACACTGCACATTACTTTGTATGTCTCCCCAAGTAATTTCATCTGCCACTGTTCAGCCTGCCGATATCTCACAAAGCACGTTCCCAAATAGTGCTTTATTTCTTTTTTAATTCACATGTGAAATGGGAAAATCACTGGCTAGGCCGAGAATTTATTATCCATCTCTGGTTGGTACCTTGAGAAGGAGGTAGTGAGCTGCCATCCCTGTGCTGTAGGTCAACCCATGATACCATTAGATAGGAAACTACAGGATTTTGACCCAGCAACACTAAATATATATTTAGTGATATATTTCCAAGTTGGGGATGGTGAGTGGCTCGGAGGGAATTTTGCAGAAGGTGGTATTCTCATGTATCTGCTGTGCTTGTCCTTCTAGATGGATATGGTTGTGGGTTTGGAAGGTGCTGCCTGAGGAGCTTTGGTGAATTGCTGCAGGGTATCTCGTAGCTGCTACTGAGCGCGTGTGGTGGATGGAGTGGATGTGGTGCCAATCAAGCAGGGGCTGTGTTGTCCCTGGACGGTGTTCAGCTTCTCAAGTGTGGTCTACAATGTGCACTGCAGACATGACTGAGCGGTGTGTGTGTGCACGTACGTGAAACTATGTGTAAGTGTCAATGAAAACATGTGTGTGTCTGTCTCTCTCTCTCTCTCATACAGACATGTACATTTTCATACTGTCACTCAAACGTACTCACACACATCCTCTCTTGTACGCACACCCTCATACACTATGTGAGCAATGTCAGTTTGAAACCTACATCGAGTGCCAACTGGAGAACAATCACCGGGGTTACCTGCTGGAGTGTCTCACTGACCTTGTTTCCAATCCTGGAATTTAATGGGAAGCAATGTGAGGAGAGAAGGATCAGAAACAGTGGGACAATGAGTACTGCCATCTCAGTGCTGTGTGTCTGTGCTGGATTCAGAGAGGGATTTCCTGTCAATAACATCATCCCTTCAGCAAACACCAACCCCGGTGTTCCCTGTCGCCCTGACTCCCTGCCAACACTAGTTCGTTTGGAGGGAAACCCTCGTGTCTGAAAATTCCCTCCAAACCCTCACAATTGCAATAGCATCATCGTTTCTGTGCAGCCTGTCTCATTAACAATATCCCACCAATCCAACCCAAACTATTCGATGCTAAACTCAAAACATCGCATTGCACCAACTCCCTCTAAATTGTCAACTAGAAATTACTGTCCCTCATTTTCACGGCCTGCATATATCAAGGCAAAATTTGCCTTGTCCTCCACCAGTCGGCGGCAACTGGGCCATTCACAGAGAAACATCGAAAATATTATCGGGAGGAGGCCATTCGGCCCATCTAGTCTGCTCCACTCATTCAAAGGGATCATGGCTGATCACCCAACACTGTCCCCAGTCTCCCCACACTCTCTCTTTAGCTCCAAAGAACTCAATCCAACTCCTTCCTTAACAACAGTATTCAGTATTCTGGCCCTGACTGCTTTCTACGACAGAGAATTCCACAGGATGCTCACTCTCTGGGTAAAGACATTTCTCCCCATCTCAGTCCCACTCCATTTCCTTTTGACTGTGACCTCCTGGTTCTGGACTCTCCGCCCGGTCATTGGGAACACCCTCCCCAGGTTTATTCCGTTTCGTCCTTGTTCAAGCTTATCGGTTTCTGGGAGATTCCCCCTTAATTCTTCTGAACTCCAGTGAGTGTCACCCTAATCATTCCAGTCTCTCTCCATCTGTCAGTCTTGCCATCCCAGGAATCATTCTGGGAAACCTTTGCTGCACTCCCTCCATAGGCACAATATCCTTCCTCAAATAAGGAAACCCCAAACTGCTCACACAGTTCTCCAGGATGTGGTCTCACCATGTCCAATTGTAGCGAGACATTACTTCACTTGGATTTGAATCTTCTTGCTATGAAGGCCTCCCTTATCTGAGAAAGGACATTACTCTCTCTCTCTCTCTCTCTCTCTCTCTTTCTCCTTCCCTCCTCCCCCGCCCACAGATGCTGCCGACCTGCTGAGTTTCTGAGGCATTTTTAGTGTTCATGTCAAGACTTCAGCTGGACCCCAGTGAAGAATGAGCGCAGGTCAAAGATGAAGAATAAATTACCTGGCTCTGTGAGGTTGATGGAATTCCTGGTCACATTAAATCTCGTTCCAACCCCTGTTGATTGCGACGCACTGGTATCTGCCTTGGTGCTGGGACTGGAAGGATTCAATGGTCAGCTCTCTCCTGTCTGAGCTCAAGTTGCAATTCCCCTGGCATTGTTTAAGGCTTATCTTTGAAAGTACGGTCCTGTACATCGACACAAAACACACACTCTGGAACAAGACGATTCCCAAGTGAATCCTCCATCTTATTGACTCTGGGGGTAATGAAAACCCCAGCAACAGGAACTGGAACAAAACAAGACAAAGAGGAAATAAAAGATTGGATGTTGAAATTGTCTTTTTTTCCACAGATGTTAACTTCTATGACAGAATAATAACTGATAGAACGGAGAAATAAAACAACTGAGATTTCACATCGTTGCAAAGTCTCCATCTGTTGTAAAATCTACACTTCGAAAGATTTGTATTAACTATGGATGGTCAAATGGTACATCATCCAACCATTGCCCTCCTGATGTTCAATGGTATTACCAACGCAGTCCCCAACCCCTGCAATGTCAAATCTTGGAGGTTACCATCACTGTTCCCACCCCCCGCAGTATCAACATCTGCGGGTTACTGTCACTGCCCACTCCCCCACCCCACATTCAACAGCTTGGGGGTTACCGTCACTGTCCCCACCCCCACCCCACTGTCAACATCCTACAGGTTACTATGACAGTCCACCCCACCACACTGTCAACATCCTGGGGGTTGGCATCACTGTCCCCATCCCACACCCCACTTTGATCATTATCGATGGCAGTCAAAAGCAACCACATCTTTGTTTTCTTATACCATACTCCCAGTTGTAAGGTCACGGAACAGAAATAGGCCCTTCAGCCCAACACATCTATGCTGACCAGGTCCCCAAACAGGACTAATCCATTTGCTTGTGTTTGACCCATATCCATCAAAACCTTTCCTATCCATGTATCTTTCCAAATGTCTCTTAAAGGCTGTTACTGTACCAATTTCTACCACTTCCTCTTGCAGCTCATTCCAAATACGCACCACCCTCTGTGTGAAAAAGTTAACTCTCAGGTCACTTTTAAATCTTTCCCTGCTCACCCTAAACCACTGCCCTCTAGTTTTGGACTCTCTGCTCTGGGAAAAAAAGATCTTGGCTACTCACCTTATCCAAACCCCTATTTCTGCAACAATATACATACGAAATATCAAGGACCACTTAATGTGACTCTAGCTTTGGATTGGAAGTGCACATCTAAATCGTTCTTCAATGTGATGAGGATTTCTGCCTCTCCCACCCTTACAGGCAGTGAGTTCCAGATTCCCTACCACCCTTTGGGCGGCACGGTGGCACAGTGGTTAGCACTGCTGCCTCACAGCGCCAGAGACCCGGGTTCATTTCTTGCCTCGGGCGACTGTGTAGACTTTGCACATTCTCCCCGTGTCTGCGTGGGTTTCCTCCGGGTGCTCCGGTTTCCTCCCACAGTCCAAAGATGTGCGGGTCAGGTGAATTGGCCATGCTAAATTGCCCGTAGTGTTAGATAAGGGGTTAATGTAGGGGTGTGGGTGGGTTGAGCTTCGGCGGGTCGGTATGGACTTGTTGGGCCGAAGGGCCTGTTTCCACACTGTAAGTAATCTAATCTTTGAGTGAAAATGTTTTCCCTCACATCCCCCTCTGAACCTTCTGTCCCTTACCTTCAATCTATGCCCCTCCCCCAGTCATTGATCTCTCTTCAAGAGGGTGGGGGAGGTTTCTTTCTGTCTACGCCCCTCATCATTTTATACATCTCAATCATGTCCCCACACTCTCAATCTGCTCTGCTCTAAGGAAAACAACCCCAGTCCGTCCAATCTCTCTCCATCACTGAAACTCTCTAGCCCCCAAGGCAACATCCTGGTAAATCTTCGAGTAAAAAATGAGGTCTGCAGATGCTGGAGATCACAGCTGCAAATGTGTTGCTGGTCAAAGCACAGCAGGCCAGGCAGCATCTCAGGAATAGAGAATTCGACGTTTCGAGCATAAGCCCTTCATCAGGAATAAGAGAGAGAGAGAGCCAAGCAGGCTAAGATAAAGGGTAGGGAGGAGGGACTAGGGGGAGGGGCGATGGAGGTGGGATAGGTGGAAGGAGGTCAAGGTGAGGGTGATAGGCCGGAGTGGGGTGGGGGCGGAGAGGTCAGGAAGAGGATTGCAGGTTAGGAGGGCGGTGCTGAGTTGAGGGAACCGACTGAGACAAGGTGGGGGGAGGGGAAATGAGGAAACTGGAGAAATCTGAATTCATACCTTGTGGTTGGAGGGTTCCCAGGCGGAAGATGAGGCGCTCCTCCTCCAGCCGTCGTGTAGTTGTGTTCTGCCGGTGGAGGAGTCCAAGGACCTGCATGTCCTCGGTGGAGTGGGAGGGAGAGTTAAAGTGTTGAGCCACGGGGTGATTGGGTTGGTTGGTTGGTTCGGGCGGCCCGGAGGTGTTATGCTTCCTCAGTGCCATCACATTATACAAATCGACATGATCACAGCAGAGTTGCTAAAAAAAACTCACTGAAATGTCGATACATTTGCTGTTCAGGAGAGACTGCCTGCAGGTTAGAAACAGCACAATGCTAATTGCCCTCTTGACTTTTGCTGATGTTGATGATTGTGTGTACGGTTCTGCAGTGGTTGGAGTATTCCCACTAAATCTCTTCACCATCCTTACAGAAAATATATTCAATTGGGGTCAAACAGAGTAGTTTAACGAGGTGCTGTCTCCCTCCACTACCTTATTTCCAGAGCGGGCAGTCAGCTCTAGGACTGACACAGGGATGCCTGTGATTAAAGCAAACTGTTAGGCACTTTTCTAAGGCAGGAGTTGTTGTGTTCAGCAACAAACAGTATTCTCATCATACAGAGAGAGTTAGAGAGAGAGAGAGATCACAGTGAGGCAGGGAGAAACAGAAAGAGACACAGGGACATAGAGTTTTAAAGAAACACAGTCAAACAGGGTCAGAAAGAGGCACAAAATCACAGCGTCGTCAATATTAATCGACAGAGTTAAAGCAAATCATAGACAGTCAAACAGAGAGAGACAGAAACCTCGCGGTTTGTACAAGCTGCCTCACTGGGAGGGGGGAATCTCTCCTGTCCCCCTCCACCCCCCAATAACCACCATCCTGACCCTCGGGGACGGGACATGTTGACACAGTCCGCTCTCCCTCGGCGCTTTTCCTTCCCGCGTGGCCCCGGCGCCATTTTAGCTTCAGGCCCCGCCCCCTCAGGCCCCGCGCGAGATGGCGGTTAACGGCCGCCTCGTGCCCCAAGTGACCGTTAGCAGCTGCTTCAGGGGAAAGACTCTTTAAAGGGACAACCCTTTCAGGAGAGAGAAACAACAGGGCCGGCTCCGGGACTCGCCAAACTCAATCATAATGACAAATACACACACAGACAGAGAGGTGGGAGTGAACAAGAAATTGTGCGGCGGCACATCAAGACCAAAGGCCACTCTCCCGAAGGACGGCTGTCCCGGACTCGAAACGTTGACCCCGCTTTCTCTCTGTCTGTCTCTGGACAGATGCTGCCAGGCCTGAAGCACAAACAAGGTCCTCGGGGGTGAGTCCGAGTTCAGGATCCTATTAAGGTTCGGTTGGCAGATGGATGACAGTGTGGGAGGGTATGCAATGGGATTAGAAGAATAGAGGCGGAGACTGTTTCCCAAAATGGGGAAAGGTTTCGGAAATCTGAAGCACGAAGGGACTTGGGAGTCCGAGCTCAGGATTCTCTTCAGGTTAACAGGCAGGTTCAGTTGTTGGTTAAGAAGGCAAATGTAATAAAGAACAAAGAAATTTTATAGCCCAGGAACAGCCCCTCTGGCCCTCCAGGCCTGAGCTGATCCAAATACACTGTCTAAACCTGTCGGTCAATTCCTAAGCTCTGTATCCCTCTGCTCCCCACCTACTCATGCATTTGTCCAGAGGCATTTTAAATGAATCTATCCACCTGCCTCTTTTAGCACCTACCACCTTCTGTGTTGAGTAATTGTCGCATATATCCCACTTAAGCTTTTCCCCTCTCCCCTTGAATGCGTCACCGTGAGAAAAACTTATGAGAAATAAAACTCACATATTACTAAATTTCAGTCAGAGAGTCAAATTCGGAAGCAGCGAATTTTATTGATATGTGCTTGCAAGAACGGGTGTCTAATGTGTAAGCACCCTGATCTGAGGGTTACATTCTGATTTATGCTGTTCAGCTGCATCTCTTGGTCCTCCCCTTTCACTCCATAGGCTACGCGCTACAGTAAAAGTAACCAATCACAAGCTCTAGCTTCGCTCCACCTCTGTTTACTTCTCCCAATACTCTAAGCCTGTCACCCCTTACTCTTATTTATCTCATTCCTTATATGTGACTATCCTGACATAGTTTGCTGTCTTCATGCGATCATCCTGCCAAACTAAATTCCATCCGTTGGCCACATCCCTCCTGCGACTGGCACACTATTCTCCTGTTACTGGTACATCCTGCTACACGGCCGCTCTGCCCTTTTAGTCATAGATAATTTGGCCTGTTTTTGCTTCTCTTATTCTCCTATGCCTGGTACATCCTGCTCCACGATTGCTCTGCTCTATTATTCAGAGATAATTCTCCCCGTCTTTGCTTCTTTCTGTTTTCCATTGCCTGGTACATCCTGCTTCACAATGGCTCTGCCTTATTAGTCATAGTTAATTCTATCTGTTTTCGCTTCTCACTGTTTAGTATTTGCATGTGCAGCCTAATTTTATAATGTAAGATTTTGCAGAAACAACACCTGTTCCCTTATTCTGCATAATTTTAACCCTATACCTTACACTTATCTCTATCTTCCCTGTCTATACCCTTCATGATTTTGTAGACCTCAATTAGGTCCCCCCTCAACCTTCTAGTTTCTAATGAAAACGATCATCATCTACTCAGCTTCTCTTCATAGCTGGCACCTTCCATATCAGGCAACATCCTCAAACGTTCTCTGCACCATATCCAATGCGTCCACATCCTTTTGGTAATATGGCGACCAGAACTGGACACCGTATTCTAAAATGCGTCCGAACCAATGTCTTGTAGAATTTTAACATGACCTGCCAGCTCTTATACTCAATACCCCATCAGATGAAGGCAAACATACAGCATGCCTTCTTGACCACTCTACCCACCTGTGCAGCAACCTTCAGGGTACAATGAACCTGAACTCCCAGATCTCTCTGCTCAATAACTTTTCCCAAGGCTCTTCCATTTACTGTATAATTCTCTCTAGAATTAGACTTCCCAAAATACATCACCTCACATTAGCCTGGATTGAACTCCATCTGCCACTTTGCCACCCAACTGTTCAGTCGATCTATATTTTCCTGTATTCTTTGACAGTCCCCTATGCTTTCTGCTACTCCACCAATCTTCGTATCATCTGCAAGCTTGCTGATCAGTGGCTTTGGCACTGATCCCTGTGGAACACCACTGGTCACCTTTCTCCTTTTCAAGAAACTCCCTTCCAGTACTACTGTCTTCTGGTGCTCAACCAGTTCTTCATCCACCTGGCTAGAACACCCTGCACACCACGTGACTTCACTTTCTCCATTAGTTTACCATGGGGAACCTTATCAAACACCTTACTAAAGTCCATGTTTATGACATGTACAGCTTTTCCTTCATCTAACAACTTGGTCGCTTCCTCAAAGAACTCTATTAAGTTGATAAGGCACGACCTCCCCTGCACAAAATCATGTTGCCTATCACCGATCAGCCCATTCTTTTCCAAATATAAATAGATTTTATCCTTCAGTACCTTCTTCAGTAACTTTCCCACCACTGACATCAGGCTCACTGGTCTGTAGTTACCCGGAATATCCCGACTACCCTTCTTGTACAAGGGGACAACATGAGCAACCCTGCAGTCCTCTGGCACTTCACCTATGTTTAATTTTCCCAACACTGATACTCAGTGCCAGAGGTCTGGATAGGGCAGAATTTCTAAGAAGCGTCCAGGACAGTTTTCTAGAGCAGTGTGTCAATAGTCCGATGAGGGAAGGGGCCATATTGAACCTGGTGTTGGGGAATGAGCCAGACTAGGTGGTGGAAGTTACGGTGGGGATTCCTTTGGGAACAGTGACCACAATTCTGTATGTTTTAGTATGCTCTTAGACAAAGATGAGCGGTCCTAAGGGAAGTGTACTAAACTGGGCCAAGGCCAATTATATCAAAGTTAGGCAGGAGCTGTGAAATGGGGATTGGACACAGCTATTTGAAGTGAAATCCAGATTTGATATGTGGGAGGCTTTCAAAGATAGTGCAGGATAGGCATGTCCTGTTGAAAGCAAGGGATAGGGAAAACAAGAATCGTGAACCATGGATGACAGGAGAAATTGTACAACTAGCCAAGAGGAAAAGGGAAGCATACATAAGGTCCAGGCAGGTAAGAACAGAACGGGCCCTGGAGGAATATCGGGAGAGTTGGACCAGTCTTAAACGAGGAATCAAGCGGGCTAAAAAGGGTCATGACATTGCTTCAGTGAGCAGAATTATGGAGAATCCCAAAGCCTTTTATTCTTATATAAGCAAGTGGGTAACGAGAGAAAGGATTGGTCCACTAAAGCATAAGGAAGGAAGGCCGTGTATCAAACCTGAGAAAATGGGGGAGATTCTGAATCATAACTTTGCATCAGTGTTCACGGAGGAGAGGAACATGATGACTATTGAGATTAGAGGTAGAAGCTTGATTACTTTGGATCATGTTGAAATAAGTAGGAAGATGTTTTAGGTAGGCTAGAGGTTATTAAGGTGGACAAATCCCCAGGACCGGATGGGATTTGTCCCAGGTTGCTAGGGGACGCGAGAAAGGAAAGAGCTGGGGCCCTGACAGATATCTCTGTAGCATCAGGAGTTCTTCCTCCAGGCTTTGGGTGGTTATGTTATTGTACAGATTTGAGACAGCCCAGGGAATCCCCTGTGGACTCAGACCTGTAAAGACAGTCTCTTGGTTCATCCTGGAGATCGTACTCTTTGGAAGTCTGCAATAAAAACCTCTTACAGACAGTTTAGTTTAATTTTAGTCATCCCCTTTATTCACTAGTAACATCACTGTTACAACATAACACTGATACCTATAAGCTAAACTAATGAGTTCTAATAACGTAGGAGAGTGGGGTACCATCTCTTCAAGTGCCCCAGCAGGCTACTCCGATGTACTGTCACAAAGTGTGACAAAAGTATACAAAATTTACAAAAACATTGCATGTTCTTAATTAGACAGATAACAGTGAAATACAATAATTCGTAAGGAAGAAAAGTTAATTGACAGATCTGTGTGCGCTTGACTGATCACTCCTACAGGCCTTGAGCTATCCATCAGGTAGGAAAAACAATCCTAGCTGAATTAAGCATCTGCTTGTGAGATAAGTTCCTATAAAGGAGTACCAGTCTAAATTAAGTGGGAGATGTCATAAGGTAACCTTGCACAGTTCGCATGTCTGATATAATTGTTTTACAAAATGGCTTCTTAGCAAAGGTGGCAAATTTTTGACCATAAAATGGCTTCCTGACAGATTGTGTCAGAATCTCTTCAATGTTAGGTTTAGAATAATTTTAAGCTGGGAGCAGATTCCTGCTTTTTATCTTAAGCACAGAATCATTCTGTACCTGAGGCTGAAATGTTACTGCATGGTTGTATTTAAAATTAATAATTAGTCTTGAATTAAACACTCTTTGCAAGATTATGATTCAAATTCAAATAAGACATAAGATCTGACTAGTTAGAATTGACAATTGGGGCAGTCTGTAAGGTCTGTAGAGTGGTCTGCAAGAACAGCAAGTTAGTTAAAGCTTCATTCATATTACCTCTTGCAGAGTTTGTATTTAATAACTGGTAATGGCTACTCAATAGCATCATAGAAACCCAAAATGCAGTTCAATTAAATCCATAGCAGATAAGCACTAAGTGTTCATTTTCTACAGGCTCCAAAAGCCTCACCACTAAAATGGTCTCTCCCTCTAATGTCCTTTTGAACTCTCAAGTCAGGAAAGATTTTTTTCTCTGTCTGCCCCACTTGCAAGGGTTAATAAGAATCCATTATAATTAGCAGCATCCTGCCGTTAATTACAAATCTTTTGATAGTATCGAGTTCTTAATAAATCAAGTGTCTCCTTGGCGAGTCATCATGTGGAGGAGCAGAGTCTGAAAAGTACATGGAAGTTCGGGTATGTAGATAGAGGGAGGGACATGGGTCGATTAATCAGATTCCTCTTTGGTTCAGGTGTAAAGCAATGTGGGGTCCATTTCATGCATAATTGGACAATGTATATTCCTACGATGAGACCAAGGATTATCAGTACATCCCACATGGGATCCATCCGTACAGCGACCACAGCCAGCAAGTAAAACTCCATCCATGTGAATCGGATGACTGTTGGGGCAGGTACCTTCCCTGCGTCTTGACCCGTTTTGTTGATAACATCTGTATTGTCCAAAATGTCTTTCAAGAAATTATTGATGTCGGTGCAACATTGCGGGCCACTGACTGAACAAGTGTTTCCTCCTTTAGCAAGGAGGAAATCTAGCACTAGTCGATTCTGAAGCATCATCATCTGAATCTCCTGTAACTCTTTGTTCACCAGTTTCAAAGCATGGGAGGTCGAGTTGGCAGATTTTTTTGATATCATAGGCAAGGTCACTTATCTGATCTAGGGCCATCTCAACACCCCAGCGAGGAATAAGGCCTCCCAGCAACCTGGGCCACCAGGTTTGTTGATGGAAGGAGTTGTGCAAGTCCCGTTTTGTTTTTCCTCTACTTGTTGCTTCATACTGATTCACCTGCTGGTGGGTGTTCCATTCATCATCTACTTCAGGCATCTCACGGTGGGGGAGTGAAAAGTGGTAGGGCCATTAGAATGATGGAAGGGTGAGCAGAAAACACATGTGTCAGGGGGCTTAGCTTGAATAAAGAAACCATTAATAACAGGAGGAGGATTGGCAGTGCATCGTATTTTTGGTCGTTCTTCATCTTTTTCAGCTTGTCTTGTATTCAGTAGCTACAGTAATTAGCAGGAAACGTGTAAAGATATTTCTGTTAGTGGCAGTAGGTTGGATAGGATAGGATTCCGTCAAGAAGGTATAAGTCTCATGGCAATAGGTGCCTTAGGGTTTGGTGATTTCTGTACTATGCTCAATACTGCATCTGCATGGTCCGTTTTGAAAAGGGAACAGACAAGCATCTCAAGGTAGCAATTTTCAGTTGACAGAATGGACAAGGTTATGGAATTGTGCCATCTCACGATGACTGGCAAGGATGACAATAAGGTCGAGAGTGATGTTAGGATACGCAATGTGAGTAGTTTAAATGAGTTTCAGCTGGGCAGCTGCATTCAAAACTTCCAATGATATTAGTACAGGTATCATACATACAGTCACATTGGAGTTTTAACTGGTCTGAGTTATCACTGAAGGGTTGGTTAATTTGTGCACATGTACTTGGCTTTCATCAGATGCCTGTATCAGTACTAACACTAGGACTCTGAGGGAGCTACAAGCTTGCAATGCCCTTTATAGACTCATGTTGAGCATCCTTCTACCTTTACTGTAGTTTCAGTTGTCAGAAGAACTTGATAAGGACTTTACCAGGGGGTCCCAATTTTCCACAATTAAAGTCTTTCAATAGTATGTAGTCACCAGGGTTAATGTGTTTAAACATTGGAGCTCTTTCTTCTTCCTTCCCTGGTATCCAATAAGCTTATTTGACCTGTTGATAATAAGACTGCAGTGCTTTGGTTAGCTTAATAAGGTACCTGTGCACCTCTTCTGCCATGAAACGCACATCAACAGGGTGTTGGGCAGTTATTGGTGCAGACCAGGGAGTCTTCAGGAGCTTTCCATATATTAGTTCAGCCGCCGAGAATCCTGTCTTTTTCTGTGTCATGGTTCTCATATTAAAAAGGGCTATTGGAAGTACTTGCAGCCAATTAAGGCCTGCTTCTTCTACTAATTTGCTTAGCTGACCTTTTAGGGTACCATTGGCTCTTTCTACAATTCCTGCTGCTTGGGGATGGTTGGCACAATGGAATTTTTTATAGTTCCTTGTTTAACTCTACACACAAATGGGGGCCATTATCAGAAGAGACCGTTACTGGTATTCCAAATCTGCGTATGATTTCCCTTAACAGAATTTTACAAGTAGTTGTTGCTGTGCAGTCAGTACAGGGATAAGCTTCAATCCATTTCTGAATACATCAATTATCACTAAGCAGTACTTATAACCGTGTCTTCTAGGTAACTATAAAATCTAACTGGATAGTATCAAAAGTTGCACTTAAGTGAGTTTCACCTGGTGGACACTTTCTTCCTTTCCTGGGATTATACTTTTGACAAATTAGGCAATTTGCAGCTGCTTGTTTCGCTTTTTCTTGCAGGTGGGAATTCCACCAAGTTTGGAGAATTCTGTCCACCATTCTCTCCATACCTACACGCATATGCGTATGAACATAATCAACTAGAATAGGCAAAAGCAAGTCAGACAGATTACCGGCATAACCCAAAGCTTATTATAACTACTTACATAACAACCATGGTTCATCTATCTTTGTCTTTCCTCACCAGAGGCATCCCCCTGATGGGTCCATATTTGCTCTAGGTCAGGCATGGTCAGGGTGTCAGAAGAGGAAATAGGAGAGTCGCTCTCTCTCTCTCTCTCTCTCTCTCTCTCTCTCTCTCTCTCTCTCTCTCTCTCTCTCTGGTTTCCCACTCGTCATTTGAGTGACCATGTCTTTTTGCTTAAGAGCTGCTTTGTTAGCAACTGTGTCAGCAGAATTGTTGCTTTTAGTAACGTTGGAAGTATCAGAAGGGAGCAGAATGTTTGATAATTGCCAATTGAGGGGGAAATTGAATAGCAATGAGGAGATTAGCATCACAGGCAGCATTGAATGTCGGGATTGGGTGCTGCATGCAGCAGTCCCCTGCAACTGCAGATTGTGGTGGTTCACGGACTCCCAGCCCAACTGCTTGTTCTGTGGTGCTGTGAAGTCCGTGGACCATGTGTATATTGGGTGTGGGCATTTGCACTCCCTCTTTGATTTTCTGAAAAACATTCTCCTCTGCTCTTGGTTGCACTTCAGTCCCACGCTCCTGATCTTCGGGCACACGATACGGAGGAGGGAGGGCAGGTCTGAAGACCTCCTTGTGGGTCTGCTCCTGGGCCTGGCCACACTGGCCAGAAACAGGTCCAGGCAGCGGGCCGTGGAGGGGATCGTTAGGGCCAACTGCCTGCCCCTCTTCCGCGGTTAAGTTAGGGCCCGGGTGTCCTTGGAGAAGGAGCACGCGGTGTCCACCAACACCCTGGAGTTGTTCAGGGAGAGGTGGGCGCCGCAGGGAGTGGAGTGTGTCATTTGCCCCTCCAACTCTATTTTGATTTAGTCCCTGCCCTCCCCTTCACTGTTTGATCGCACAACATTGCCCTTTGTGAGGGGCACTGCTTATCACTGGCCACTCGGGTGTTTTCCTATCTTCCTGGTGGTGGACATTGAATAAAGATTTGTGCACTTTGTGTCTCTCACTGCGTCTCACACCTGCACACACACACACCATGGGTGCTGGGGAAAAAAGAAAAAAAAAGACAAAAAAATGAATGTCGGGATTGGGTGCTGCACGCAGCAGTCCCCTGCAACCGCGGATTGCGGTGGTTCACGGACTCCCAGCCCAACTGCTTGTTCTGTGGTGCTGTGAAGTCTGTGGACCACGTGTATATTGGGTGTGGGCATTTGCACTCCCTCTTTGATTTTCTGAAAAACATTCTCCTCTGCTTTTGGTTGCACTTCAGTCCCACGCTCCTGATTTTCGGGCGCACGGTACGGAGGAGGGAGGGCAGGTCTGAAGACCTCCTCGTGGGTCTGCTCCTGGGCCTGGCCAAACTGACCATAAATAGGTCCAGACAGTGGGCCGTGGATGGAGTCGTTAGGGCCGACTGCCTGCCACTCTTCTGCGGTTACGTTAGAGCCCGGGTGTCCTTGGAGAAGGAGTATGCGGTGTCCACCAACACCCTGGAGTTGTTCAGGGAGAGGTGGGCGCCACAGGGAGTGGAGTGCATTATTTCCCCCTCCAACTCTATTTTGATTTAGACCCTGCCCTCCCCTTCACTGTTTGATCAAACAGCATTGCCCTTTGACGTGAAGGGCACTGCTTGTCACTGGCCACCCGGGTGCTTTCCTCTCTTCCTGGTGGTGGAAATTGAAGAAAGATTCATGCACTGTGTCTCTCACTGTGTCTCACACCTACACACACACACACACACACACACACACCATGGGTGCTGGGGAAAAATAAGCACCACCACACTTAGGCGGTAGTGTGGGGGTTAATTATAAAAATAAAAAAAAAGGAGTGTCTGTTTGATTAAAAAAAAATTGAATGTCGGAATTCCTGATGAGCTAAGGAAGCCGCGCTGCTGCCAAAGTTGAACAAAATTATGGGTGCATCTAAAGGCATAATGGGAATCCGTATAGATATTAGCTGACTTTCTTTTAGCAAGTATACAAGCACAGGTGAGAGTAAGGAGTTCAGCTTGCTGGGTGGAACAGGGTGGGTCAACAGACTAAGCTTCTAGTGTCTGGGAAAAAGTGACAATCGCATATTCTGACATAAGTTTGCCCTCTGGAGATATAGAAGAAGAACCATCGACATAAAGTGTAAGGTCTGGGTTAACTAGAGCCTGATCGGTAGTTCAAGACGTTCTTCCTGTAGGAATGTAACGGGGTAATGTGAAGAGCAGTATTTAAGGAGAGAAGCAGATTCTGAGTGCAGTACGTTTAGAGGTAAGCAAGGATATTGCAGAATGGGAGGTACAGACTTCTACATTTTGATGCAAAGTTATATTTGAGGTAGCCAATCCCACAGTATAGATGGCTGAGAGAATCTGGGTGCAGTTTTAAAATAATCAGTAGAAGCCTTCCTCAGTTAATGGACTAACTCCCTGTTTAATACAGTTTTGTCTCCATTATGATTGCATTGATTTTTCCCTAACTACCCTTTTACACACTCATGTGGCTTCTTTCTCCTTACTTCCCTTTTTTCCCAAATCTCTTGTTCAATTTTAATGGGTAGAGTTAAATCATGTGTGCCTCCCAGAGACCAATCCTTATTTTGTTGAGCAGCTGCAGCCAATATTTCCCTCAATTATTTCTCATAATTAGGATACAGACTTATTATTTCTGTTAGGGGACGTTTGTCTTTCATCTTATCTGGAGTTACACTCATATTTATCCTACCTACTTTAAATCTTCGCAAAACTACTGATATACAGGGGCACCAACCCCAATCACGACAGGGTACAGACACAAAACACAAACATACACTCACCAACAAATAAATGTGCATCCAAACTGAATCTCAAAGGGTTAAACTTTCTGCAAGCTGCAGAGAGTTAGCACTAAGTCTCTGTGTGCCTGTCTCGCTTTTTCTCTCTCTCTGGGTGGTACGGTGGCACAGGGGTTAGCACTGCTGCCTCACAGTGCCAGAGACCTGAGTTAAATTCTCACCTAGGTGACTGTCTGTGTGGAGATTGCACATTCTCCCAGTTTCTGCATGGATTTCCTCCGGGTGCTCTGGTTTCCTCCCATAGTCCAAAAGTGTGCAGGTTAGGTGAATTGGCCATGCTAAATTGCCTGTAATGTTGTGTTAGGTGAAGGGTAAATATAGGGGAATGGGTCTGGGTGGGTTGTGCTTTGGCGGTTCGGTGTGGACTTGTTGGGCCGAAGGGCCTGTTTCCACACTGCAAGTAATCTAATCTCTCTCTCACATGCACACACGTACAAATATTTTAGAAGATAACAATCCGACAATGAACAATAAAACTAATTATTTTGCAAAGCATTCTCAACATTGTAAAATTTGACAGTTTCTGTTTTTAGTACCTATTTAAACATCTCATTTAGGGTTCCATCAGGGTACTGTGAGAGAGAAATGGGGGAAGTCACACATGACGATACAGAACAAGAACAATCAAGGTATAATATTATCTTGTGGGCCCATTAGTCTCAGTGAAGCTCTTCTTTTCCAGTTTCACTCAAACTTAGCCCTTGTTGGAACCCTGCTCACAGCGTCAAATTGTTAAAGTACAGACTTGAGACAGCCCAGGGAATCCCTTGTGGACTCAGACCTGTAAATTCTCTCTCTTGGTTCGTCCCGGAGATTGTACTCTTTGGAAGTCTGGAATAAAAACCTCCTAGACAGTTTAGTTTAATTTTAGTCAGCCCCTTTATTCACTAATAGCAACATAACACTGATACCTATAAACTAAACGAACTAGGTTCTAATTAGGAGTTTCTGGATTAGTGGTGCTGGAAGAGCACAGCAGTTCAGGCAGAATCCAAAATGCAGCAAAATCAACATTTCGGGCAAAAGCCCTTCATCAGGAATAAAGGCAGTGAGCCTGAAGCATGGAGAGATAAGCTAGAGGAGGGTGGGGGTGGGGAGAAAGTAGCATCGAGTACAATGGGTGAGTGGGGGAGGGGATGAAGGTGATAGGTCAGGTAGGAGAGGGTGGAGTGGATAGGTGGAAAAGGAGACAGGCAGGTAGAGCAAGTCCGGACAAGTCATGGGGACAGTGCTGAGCTGGAAGTTAGGAACTAGGATGAGGTGGGGGAAGGGGAAATGAGGAAACTGTTGAAGTCCACATTGATGCCCTGGGGATGAAGTGTTCCAAGGGGGAAGATGAGGTGTTCTTCCTCCAGGTGTCTGGTGATGAGGGAGCGGATGTGAAGGAGGCCCAGAACCTCTATGTCCTCGGCAGAGTGGGAGGGGGAGTTGAAATGTTGGGCCACGGGGCGATGTGGTTGATTGGTGCGGGTTCCCGGAGATATTCCCTAAAGCGCTCTGCCAGGAGGCCCCAGTCTCCCCAATGTAGAGGAGACCGCATCGCGAGCAATGGATACAATACATGATATTGGTGGATGTGCAGGTAAAACTTTGGATGTGGAAGGCTCCTTTAGGGCCTTGGTTAGAGGCGAGGGAGGTGGTGTGGGCACAAATTTTACAGTTCCTGTGGTCGCAGGGGAAAGTGCCAGGATGGGAGGGTCGGAACAATTCAACCCCAGGGCATCAATGTGGATTTCAACAGTTTCCTCATTTCCCCTGCCCCACCTCATCCTCATTCCTAACTTCCAGCTCAGCACTGTCCCCATGACTTGTCCGGACTTGCTCTACCTGCCTGTCTCCTTTTCCACCTATCCACTCCACCCTCTCTTCCCTGACCTATCACCTTCATCCCCTCCCCCACTCACCCATTGTACTCCATGCTACTGTCTCCCCACCCCCACCCTCCTCTAGTTTATCTCTCCATGCTTCAGGCTCACTGCCTTTATTCCTGATGAAGGGCTTTTGCCCGAAACGTCGATTTCACTGCACTTTGGATGGTGCCTGAACTGCTGTGCTCTTCCAGCACCACTAATCCAGAATCTGGTTTCCAGCATCTGCAGTCATTGTTTTTATCCCTAACTAGGAGAGTAGAGTACTACTAGCTGGCTACTCTGATGTACTGTTCCTTGATACAAAAGTTTACAAAAACATTGCCTGTTCTTAATTAGACAGATAACAGTGAAAGACAATAATTCATAAAGAAGAAAAGTTAACTGACTATCTGTGTGCGCTTGATTGATCACTCCTGTGGCCATGAGCTATCCATCAGGTAGGAAAAACAGACCTAGCTGAGTTAAGCATCTGCTCATGAGATAAGTTCCTATAAAGAATTACCAATCTAAATTAAGTGGGAGATGTCATAAGGTAACTTTGCACAGCTCACGTGTCTGATATCATTGTTTTACGAAATGGCTTCTTAGCAAGAAGGACAAACTTTTGACCATAAAATGGCTTCCCGACAGATTGTGTCATAATCCCCTCAATGTTGGGTTTAGAATAATTTTAAGCTGGGAGCAGATTCCTGCTTTTATCTTAAGCACAGCGTCATTCTGTACCTGAGACTGAAATGTTACTGCACGGTTGTATTTAAAATGATTAATTAGTCTCGAATTAAACATGCATTTTTTTCAAGTTTGAGATTTAAATTCAAATAAGACAAAAGATCTGACTAGTTAGAATTGACAGTTGGGGCGGTCTGCAAGAACAGCAAGTAAGTGAAAGCTTCATTATTATTACCTGGTAATGGCTACTCAATATCATAATAAAGATAAATTCAGTGCATAGCAGATAAGCACCAAGTTAATTTTCTACAGGCTCTAATAGCCCCAGCACTAAAATGGTCTCTTCCCACAGTGTCTTTTTGAACTCTCAAGTCACCAAAGATTGTTTTTCTCTGTCTCTGCCCGCTTGCAAGGGGTAATAAGAATCCATTATAATTGGCAGCATCTGACCATTAGTTAGAAAGCTTTTGATAGTACCGAATTTCGTTTCAGGGTCAAAATCAGTCATTAATTTCATTAGGGAAGGGCTGTGAATGTTATCACTTAGTGTCCTGTTCACACAGATTCACCGATGCTACAACAAATGTACTTAATTGCCTTACAGTATTCTGTTATCACTTGGTAAGATCAGATGTCCCTATCTTCTGCATTCCTTGAGATGCTGTCCCCCCTTTTCTGAGCCTTTCTGCCTGTCTATTTTCTAGTGCAGTAAATGTGTTCTACAATTCAACATTACATTTTGGTCTAAGTGTTTATAGACAAGTTTGAAGGCTATAGACTTTCTCAGTTAAGGTTCAGTGATAGAGGAGGCCCAGGACCTACATGTCCTTGCAGGTATGGGAGGGGAGTTAAAGTGTTCAGCCACATGACAATGGGGTTGCTGGGTGAAGATATCCCAGAGATATTCTCTGAAATGATCCGCAAGTTGCTAACCTTGCTAGCCAGTCTCCCTTGAGGAACCTTATCGAACCCCTCACTGAAGTCCATATAGATCACGTCCACTACTCTTCCCTCATCAATCGTCCTCATTAATTCTTCAAAAAACTCAATCAAATTCATGAGAGTGATTTCCAAAGCATAAAGCTATGCTGACTATCTAGAATCAGTCATTGCCTTTCCAAATATATGCAAATCCTGTTCCTTGGGATTCTCTCCAATTTACCCATCATCATCAGGCTTAGCGATCTATAGTTCCCGTTCTTTTCCTTACCACATTTCTTAAACAGAAATGGTAGCTAACTTCCAGTCTTCCAACACCACACCTGTGCCTTTCAATGATGGAAATATCTCAGCAAGGGGCCCAGCAATCACTTCCCTAGCTTCCCACAGAGTTCTAAGGTACACCTTAGGGCGGCACAGTGGCACAGTGGTTAGCACTGCTGCCTCACAGCGCCAGGGACCTGGGTTCAATTCCCACCTCAGGCGACTGACTGTGTGGAGTTTGCACGTTCTCCCTGTGTCTGCGTGGGTTTCCTCCGGGTGCTCCGGTTTCCTCCCACAGTCCAAAGATGTGCGGGTCAGGTGAATTGGCCGTGCTAAATTGCCCATAGTGTTAGGTAAGGGGTATATGTAGGGGTAGGGGTATGGGTGGGTTGCGCTTCGGCGGGTCGGTGTGGACTGGTTGGGCCGAAGGGCCTGTTTCCACACTGTAAGTAATCTAATCTAATCTAAAAAAAAAACCTGATCAGGTCCCGATGATTTATCAACTTCTGTGCATTTGAAGACATCCAGCACCACCACCTCTCTAATATGGACAGTTTTCAAAAGTCACCAATTATTTCCCCACATTTTATAAATTCCATGCCCTTCTCCAAAGTAAGCACTGATGCAAAATATTTGTTTAGTATCTCCCCCATCTCCTGCAGTTCCATACATAGGCTGCCTTGCTATTCTTTGAGGGGCCATATTCTCTCCCTAGTTACCCTTTTGTCCTTAATGTATTTATAAAAACCCTTCAGATACTCCTTAGCCCTATTTTCCAAAGCTACATCCTGTCCCCTTTTTGCCTTCCTGATTTCCCTCTTAAGTATATACTCCTACTAACTTTATACTTGAGGGATTCACTTGATCTCTTCTGTGTACTCCTGTCATATGTTTCTGTCTTTTTTTTAAACCAAAACCTCAATTTTTCTAGTCACCCAGCATTCCTTTTACCTACCAGCCTTTACTTTCACCCGAACAGAAATGTATTGTCTCTGGACTCTCGTTGTCTAATTTTTGAAGACTTCACATTTTCCTGCCATTGCTTGACCTGCAAACATCTGTCATCAATGAGCTTTTGAACGTTCCAGCCTAATACCGTCAAAATTAGTCTTGCCCCAATTTAAAACTTCAACTTTTAGATCTGAGAGTTTGGTTCTGGAAAAGCATGGCAGGTCAGGCAGCATCCGAGAAGCAGGAAACTCAATGTTTCCAGCAAAAGCCCTTCATCGATTTTTCCTGCTCCTCGGGTGCTGCCTGACAGTCTATAAAAAAACCCTTCAGCAGCTTTTCCAGCACCACACTCTCAGCATCTGCAGTACTCAAACCCTTAAACTACGGAAGTCCCAGTCTATGTTTGGAAAGTTACAATTCCCTACCATAACCACCCTATTATTCTTACAAATAACTGAAAGTTCCTTACCAATTTGTTTCTCAATTTCCAGCTGACTATTTGGTGGTCTATAATACAATCCCAACAAGGTGATCATCCCTTTTTTTTATTTCTCATTCCACCCAAATAACTTCCCTGGTTGTATTCCCAGGAATATCCTACCGAAGTGCAGCAGTAAAACCACCCCTTATCAAAGACATCACTCCCAATCCTCTCTTGCCCCTTTTGTATCATGTCTCTAACCATGACCTGAGGACATTGCTTTCCTTGTTAAGCCTCTTGCATTGAAGGAAATGCAGTTTAATTTATCAGTCCGACCTTGTTCTCTGCTTTATTTCTTCCTGCCCTGACTGTTTGACTTGTTCCCTTTCCCAACTGCACCAGTCTCCGACTGATTGCAGTCTTCACTATTACTAGTTAAAACCCTCCTGAGCAGCTCTAGCAAAAATCCCTGCCAGAATATTGGTCCCCTTTCAACTCAGGTGCAATCCATCCTTCCTGTACAAGTCACTTCTACCCCAGAAGATTTCCAAAGATCTAAAAATGTCAATCCTTCTCCCATGCACCAGTTCCTCAGCCACACATTCATCTGCTCTATCCTCCTATTCCTGTAGCTCACAGCAGTAGGAGTCATCCAGATATGACTACCTTCAAGGTCCACCTTTTTATATTCCATCCTAACTTTCTATATTTTCCCTTCAGAATCTCATCCTTTTTCCCTTCCTCTGCCATTGATTCCAATGTATACAATTACGTCCTGCTGGTCCCTCTCCCCTTTGAGAACATTCTGCACCATCTCTGAGACATCCTTGATCCTGGCACCAAGGAGGTACCACACCATTCTTATGTTTTGCTGCTGACCATAGAAACTTGTTTTTGTGCCTCTGACTGGAGAATCCCCATCACAATCGATTGCTTGGATCCCAACATAACCCTCATTGCATTAGAACCTGCCTGGGTACCAGTAATGTGACTGTTTGTGCTACATTCCCCTGACGGTCCATCACCCCCTACATTTTCCAAACAGCATACTTGTTTGAAATGGGGATAACCACAGAAGACTCCTGGACTACCTGCCTATCCCTCCTACCTTCCCTGGGGCTAACCCTCCACCTGACTGTATTTGCGGTTTTTCTCCCTTCTGATAACTGCCATCCGTCACACCCCCTACTCTGTGTTTGGAAAGTTAAAGTCTCTAACCATAACCACCCATTATTCTTACAGATAACTGAAATCTCCTTACAAATTTGTTTCTCTATTTTCGATTGTATTATAGATCACTGAATAGTCAATCGCAATAAGGTGATTATCTCTTCATTTCTCAATTCCACCCAAATAACTTTCCTGAATGTATTCCTCATTGTAATATTCCTCTTCTAAATTCCTCATTCCTCGAACTGCCACTGCAGCTGATCCATGTGATTCACAACCAAACACACTTACTGCAGATGTAATCAACAGTAACATTGAAACTCTCCCTAAACTCCCACATCAGACAAGAAGAGTATATTACTCTAAGAAAGGCCATATGTCCCTCACAATCTACAGAACCAGACATTGTTTTGCACTGAAAACCTGTGCTCCAGCCTAACCTAGTACTTAAAGTTTACATTTAGTCAAGAGACCGATTTCAATAAAACATATAATCAAGAAAGAACCCACTCTGTACACCAGTGTAGACTACAGCAAGGTTACACGTTAAAAACTATGCACTTATCTGTTCCTCCAAAGGTAGCTGTGAATTTTGCTGTTTGTTAATTTTTCCTACACTCGCTCTGATGTCCTGTGACTGCAGATTTACTGCTGTGTCAGTGAGCAGTGTAGGTTTCTTTCTCTCGCCTTTGTTTTGGGCTCCTATACCCTGGGGCAAAGTCCTTGGCTGTTCACCCTATCCCTGCCCCTTAAACACTTCTGTAAGAAACACTAAAGCAGTTTCTATGTGGAATGAATGTCCAGAGGAAGTGCTGGATACAGGTATGTGACAACATTTAAAAGACATTTGCATAAGTTCATGAATCAGAAAGGTTCAGAGGGATATGGGCCAAGTACTAGCAAGTGGGACTAGTTTAATTTGAGAACATAGCATGGACAAGGTGGACTGAAGGAACTGTTTCTGGGCTGTATGACTCTGTACCTGTACTATACTGGTCATAGAACTATTTTCTTGTCTTTCCCCAGCACCATCCACTTCCTTGTTGTTCAAAAATCCGATGAACTCAGCCTTTAATATATTCAATGACCCCCTAGCTGCAGGAAAATATCCCTACTTCTGAACTCCATTCCTCTTGCTAATATATCACTTGCCAATCTCATTGCTTGCTGCACCTGTCTGACAACTGACATTGACTGGTGTAGAAGGACACAGAGGCACCTTTGTATATCCACACATCATTCATGACGAAAGGCTCAAGCCCGATACATCATTTCTCCTACTTCTTTGATGTTGCCTGACCTACTGTGCTTTGCCAGCGCCAATCTTTCTGACTCTTATCTCCAGCATCTGCAGTCCTCACTTTCTCCACATCCCAAGATATCACCATTTAAACCATATACCTCGTTTCTGTTTTTTTTCATTGTAGCAAAGGTTATAACTTCATACTGTAGTCCTGCACTTGCCACGTGTTTGCCAATTGAGACCTAGACCTGGACGACTTTTCCAGAATCTGGTCCCCTCCCTTTCCTTTCAGTTCCTGCAAGTCAACAATTGAATCCCAGAATGAAACAAAGAAATGGAAAACAGGTTGAGAAAAGAGCATGCTACATGCACAGATGTTGGACAGAGGAAGGAAGTTGCAGTCTGAGGTGAAACCCAATCTTCATTCACAGAGAGGAGCAGCAACTTCTGAAGCTCATGGTCCAGTGTCTGCATTCAGATAAAAAGAGGGTTCTGACTGGCAGGAGGCCCATACTCCTTCCGATTGTCCAGGGCTCCTCATTGGTCCATTAAAAAATGTTACAGGCCATTTCTGCGGTGAGCGAGGAGCATGCACATTATTTTGCTGACACCAGTGAACATTCACAGTGCTTGCTGACACCAAGGAGCATGCGCAGTATGCAATGTGAAGATGCCGGTGTTACTGACAGATTTCAAGTGTCTAAATGCCATTTTTTTTAAAAAAAGGCTGCAGTCACAACTTTCTTTCCCTACTGTGGCTCGATATTTTATATTATTCTGTTTACATTTTGTCCGGGTCCTCAACTTTTGTATGCTTTTCCCCAGGGTGGAATGCTGTCCAAATCTAGAGGGGATAGCTTTAGGGTGAGAGGATGAAGATTTAAAAGGGACCTGAGGGGTAATCTTTTCATGCAAAGGGTGGTGCGTGAATTGAATGAGTTGCCAGAGGAACTGGTAGAGGCTGCTACAATGACAACATTGAAAAGGCATCTGGATGGGTATATGAATGGAAAGGGTTTGGTGGGATATGGACCAAATGGGGGGGTATGAGTGTGGGAGAGAGAGAATGGTTGGGGGGGGGGGGGGTGCGGGGGAAGAAGTGGGAGTGGAGAGAATGGATAGGGGGACAGAGGGCGGAGGGAGAAACAGCGCAAATCCCATCTTCGCCAGGACTGATGTCGTGTCCAACGAACTGGAACCCATTCCTCCACAGCAGACTAGCTTCTGAAAAGCACCAAACCTAGACCCACCCACTTAGGGCAGCACGGTGGCTAGCACTGCTGCCTCACAGTGCCAGGGACCTGGGTTCAATTCCCGACTCAGGCGACTGACTGTGTGGAGTTTGCACGTTCTCCCCTTGTCTGCGTGGGTTTCCTCCGGGTGCTCCGGTTTCCTCCCACAATCCAAAGATGTGAATTGGCCATGCTAAATTGCCCATAGTGTTAGGTAAGGAGTATATGTAGGGGTATGGGTGGGTTGCGCTTCGGCGGGTCGGTGTGGACTTGTTGGGCCGAAGGGCCTGTTTCCACACTGTAAGTAATCTAATCTAATTACCCTACAGCCCTGCATTTCCACATTGCTAATACACTCTAATCTGCACACTTTAACATGGCCAATCCACCCTGAACTGCAAATTTTTGAATTGTGGGAGGAAACCTGAGCATCCAGAGGTAATTCACAGACACAAGGTGGAGAACGTGCCATGGTCCACAGACAGTCCCCTGAGGGTGGAATCGAATCTGGGTCCCTGGGGTCATGAGGCAGTGGTACTAACCGCTGAGCCATGCCACCCAGAGCTTTGAGGTTCTGCTTTGTCTTTTTAACTTCTAACTTCACATGAGCCTGCAACAGAGGATCTCTCCTCCCGACATTGTTGAATCATACCCTCTGCAACCTCCCTTTCCCACTTCTGTTCCTGAATCCTCCTGCCAGATAGACACAGATGCCATCTGGCCTCCTGCCAGTTGCAGAGAACAGAGACAGTGCCTGTCACTATTCTGTCCTTTACCACCACCTCCCACTCCCCAGCATTGTCGTTACTGTCACCATCCACCACCCAGCCAGTTCGCTCCTCCAGCCTGCAGCCCTCTCTCTGATCTCCTTTACCTGTCTGACCCGCACTCCCCTGACCCTGTCCACTGGCCCAATTAGAAGGTTATCTGGTGGGGAAGACCATCTCCTGGAATAAAGTGTCCGGTTAACTTTACCCATTTCCTCCCAACATGTCTGGAGCCTGGCTTCCAGCTCCATCTCTCTGAACCTAAGGTCCTCCACCATGTGTATGCCCTGGAAGACAGCATCCAGATCCTCCCAGCAAATTGAAAGACAAGTCCCAACCGGCCTTCTCCAGTGTGTGTTGTGTAACTGCTTAATTAATTCTAGTGGACAAGCAGAGACTGATAGCCAAGTTCATGAGGATAGCCTCAACTGGGACCTTGAGTTTACATCCACTGTACTGTATACTCTCACACAAAAACACATACACACACTCATGCAGACGCTCACTCTCATACACTTGTTCTCTTCCAGATACACAGACATACTCTCCCCACACCCACCCACCCACGCAAAGGCTTATACTCCATCACACATTTTACCAAACATGCACACACACTCATGTACACATGCAAACTGTCTCTGATCGACACACAAATACATACAAGTCTTTGGGGTGAATTTTCATTTGTGAAATTACATTTACAGATACATTCTATTGTGCACATTTTGAGTAAAATCTACAGGCAGTCAATCCATGTAATATTTTATAAATTCCTACTTTGGAAATTTAGAACCAGTCTCACTCAAGATTGGGATATAGACAGACTCTAACCTCAACTTTCATGCATTTTCTGAGCTGGGATGTTACCTCATTTTTTTTAAAACCTGAAGTTATGTCAAGAATATTATTTGGAGGAAGCTCTGGGATTAACATTTTAAATGAACCAAAACCTGCGACTCATTCTAAAAGATGAAAGACTTAACAGCATTCTAGGTTTGTTCATGATATCAGTTGTTATAAATTCTGTTTCTTGTGATCCTGCTCCATAGCTACCCGATGAAGGAGCAGTGATCCGAGAGCTAGTGCTTCCAAATAAATCTATTGAAAATATAACCTGGTGTTGTGATTTTTAACTTTGTCCACCCCAGTCCAACACGGGCTCCTCCACATAATTTCCAGTGAACACAACTCACATGTCCCCTGGTGCTGCCAGTAAACTTTACAATGCCAATGAAGCAATGGAGTACTTGCACTCCTGAAAACAATTACAAGTGCTGGAGGCTGAAAGAAACGAGCAGCTTTGAAACAAAAGCCTGTTAGATTGCATAGATTTCAATGTCAGAGTTCGACGGGAATTTCAAGTAACCTTTATTGCGACCCAGCTTTGTTACTGCTTCAGATTTCCCCAACAAAAAGGTGTACAAAATTTAACTTTTTTTTTAAAAACGGCTCAAGGTCAAAGCGCACACACTACACACCCACCATCTGGGATGGTGAGCGGGCTGTCCCCAGTGTGGACCCGCTAGTGCATCCGCAAGTTGCTCACGTGACGGAATGCCTTCCTGCATTCGGGACAGGTGAACGGTCGCTCCCCGGTGTGGACCCGCTGGTCCGTCTGCGGGTTACCCAACCGACTGAATCCCTTCCTGCACTCTGAGCAGATGAAAGGCTTCTCTCGCATGTGGATCCGCTGGTGGGTCAGCAGGGTAGATGACTGTGAACCCCCTCCTGCACACGGTGCACGTGAATGGCTTTTCTCTTGTCTGAACCTGTTAGTGCCTTTGCAGATGTCCCGTCTGACTGAATCTCTTCCCGCATACTGGACAGATGAAAGGCTTCTCCCCAGTGTGGACCCGCTGGTGGACCCCCTCCCCCACACTGGGCACATGAACGGCTTCGCTCCCATGTGGAACCGCTGGATTGGTCCGTAGACTGGAAGAATCAGTGAATCCCTTCCCACACACTGGACAGGTGAATGGCCTCTTCCCGGTGTGGACCCGTTGGTGGATCAGCAGTGCAGATGAATAAGTGAACCCTTTTCCCACACACCAAGCACGTGAATGGCCTCTCTCCAGTGTGGACCCGCTGGTGAGTCTGCAGGTTGGAAGAATTCGCAAAACCCTTCCTGCACTGAGAGCAGGTGAATGGCCTCTCCCTGGTGTGGACACTGTTGTGGATCAGCAGTGCAGATGATTGAGCAAATGTCTTCCTGCACATGGGGCAAGTGAACAGCTTCTCTCCTATGTGGACCTGCTGGTGCTTCTGCAGATGACCCATCTGACTGAATGTCTGCCCACACACTGAGCAAGTGAACGGTCTCTCCCCAGTGTGAATGCGTCTGCGGGTTTCCAGTACTGATGGGGAAGGGAATCATTTCCTACAGTCCCCACATTTCCACAGTTTCCCCATTGGGGGAGCTTTCCTTGTGTCGTTGAGAGTTTGGAATTACAAACAGAATTTGTACACAGCTTCTCCCCACCGTGAGTGGTGTCAGTTTGATCCCTTAAGCTGAGTAAACGGTTTGAAGTACATTTTACGGACAGCGCACTGAATCTCCCTCACTCGGATGTCTCCATATTCTTCCTGCCATACCAGTGTCCAAAACCCCTCAAGCAGACAAAGGCAAACATTTCTTCTTGATTTGAATAGCTGCTGATATTCAAGTCCCAATGAATTAAGTGGTTCTGTCAGAAGTTTATGTACCATGTGCTTTCAGATTTCTTTCCACATATCTGCCTGCAAAAATAAATTCACAAAAAGATTGATCACTGTCAGTACAGTTCAATACACATAACATAGGTGGCAATCCTGGTAGATTGCCAGATGCCTGTTGATCACATATTATCAAGGACACACAAACCTGAAGGCCCTTATGTAGCCAGGTAACCTTAACTATGTATGGAGGAAAACTTCATTTAGGTGACTAGGACCTGGAACAACCTGCCTACAAAGGTGCTGGAGATGGAGCTGAATCAAGGATTCCTGATGAAGGGCTTATGCCCGAAACGTCGAATTTCCTGTTCCTTGGATGCTGCCTGACCTGCTGCGCTTTTCCAGCAACACATTTTCAGCTCTGAATCAAGGATATGAAAATTAAAGGTCAAGGCTGCTTGAGAAAAGAAAGCCAGTACATTTGCTGAATGACTTCCTGCTGTCCTATTAAATTAAAAACACAAGAAATACAGGACGTAACTCCATTCGATGGTGAATTTTGTACCAATGGGCCAAATCCTGAAATCCTGCTCAGTTTGATGAGAAACTATCCTTTTTAATTGCAAACATGATTAGATTACTAATGTCATGGAAACAGGCCCTTAGGCCCAACAAGTCCACACCGACCCGCCGAAGCATAACCCATCCAGACCCATTCCCCTACATTTACCTCTTCACCTAACACTACAGGTAATTTAGCCTATTCACCTAACCATTTTTGGATTGTGGGAGGGAACCGGAGCACCCGGAGGAAACCCACGCAGACACGGGGAGAATGTGCAAACTCCACACAGAGTCGCCTGAGGCAGAAAGTGGTGCTGTGAGGCAGCAGTGCTAACCACTGTGCCACAAGAAGCAATCCTTTTCTAGTGCCAAACCAAGGAGATTCACAATGTAAATACCTTTAAGTGGGATAGAGAGCACTGAGCACCTTTGCAGAGCCTGTTTCCTCCCTGGATTCACTCTAGTTGCTACAAATGAACAGTGTCTCCCCCTCTCTCTGTCCCTCCCAGAAGGGGAAGGCATTGTTTTGCTCGCAGATGTTGCCCAAAGGAAGGGAGTTTCACTCTGAAACTGACAAGGCTATTTCTGCGTCGTGACGTCCTCAACGGGGGGGGGCAGGTTGCAGAGTGGGGCCAAACTGTGCCTACGCTGCGTTGCAGCTGAGGCCTGTGGGGAGGGGAGGACACCTTGCAAACTCACTCCGCTCTCCTCCAAATCAATGTGGTTTGAGTTCAAGTAAAGCATGGGGTTTAATTTTAGTTTCACACTCACAGAAAACCTCCTCTGTGAATCCAACAGTCTCCCTGCTATAGGACAGGAAATATGTTGTAAAACTTGAAAGTGTTCAGAAAAGATTTACAAGGATGTTGCCATGGTTAGAGGATTTGACCTACAGGGAGAGGCTGAATATGCTAGTGCTGTTTTCCCTGGAGTGGAGGCTGACGGGTGACCTCAGAGGTTTTTAAAATCATGAGGGGCACGGTAGGGAAAATGGGAAAGTCATTTTCCCCAGGGTGGAGGTGCAAAAGGTTTAGAGTGAGAGGAGAAGATTTAAAAGGGACCTAAGGGTCACGCAGTGGGTGGTGCATGTATGTTGTGAGCTCCAGAGAAAGTGGTGGAGACTGATACAATTACAACATTTAAAAGGAATCTGGATAGGTATATGAATAGGAAGGGGTTGGAGTGATATGAGCCAAATGTAACTAGATTTGCATCAGATACCTTGTCAGCACGGGGGTGTTGAATCGAAAAGTCTTTTTTTCCCCATGCTGTACATCTCTAGGTCTATTTGATAACAGATGCTTTATTTCAATTGACGTGAGTATTGTTACAAATCAGAGCAAGGTACTAATATTTAGATGTAAGGGAGAGAGAATTCCTCAAGAAGGGCACTATGAGAATCCTGGGAGGCCCCTATTTCTGGTTTACTTTCTAATGAATAAACATTAACTACAAGCTTCAACTGTGCATTTATTTTTTCTCATGTTTCTTGTTTTATTCCCTGCTATGATGACATTCTGTGTCCGGATGGTTTGACAGGCTGGGAGATTGTGGGTTGGGCCTCAATCGATTGATTTACTGTTTTCTTGAATCAGAAGATGTAAAAGGGGGTCAAAGCCTCAGCAGAGCTGAGAACTGACACCATCTTACTTTGTGAGAACAAGCAAATCAACAGAGGACAGAAAACAGCACCTGAAATCTGAGCCAACAGCAGACCACCATGTTATCAGTGCTTTGATTATTAGTGCCAATCCTCTACCTTAACTGAGCTTCTCATTCGACCTAAATGCCAGATACCCACTAAATATTCAGGATCCAATCTCTGTTATCCTGAAGCCATGTCTCTAAGGAGTCTCAGATCATAACTATTCTCTTTAACGGGTGCAGTCAATTCACTCACTTGCGTTACAATGCAGCATAATATTCACACACCACAGCTTTTAATTTAAATTTTTATAACATTTTGAATCCAGCTTTCGATTCCTGGTACATTTATTCTCCTTGTCCCTGTCTATCTTTCTCTGACGTTTATTTTTCACATCACTACTCACTCACCTGCCTCGAATTGGATTGGCAATGCTAAATTGTCAATACTGTCCAGGGATGTGCAAGTTAGGTGGGTTAGCTATGGGAAATGCAGGGTTATAGTTTCATAGTAATCGAAGCAGGAGTAGGCCATTTGGCCTGTCGAGCCTGCTCGGCCATTCATTAAGATCATGGCTGATCTATCCATAGTTTCAGCTCCTCCTACTGGCATTATCCTGACTACCCTTGATTCCTCTATCATGCAAAAACCCATCCAAATGTGTCTCAAATACTTAATGAAGCTGCCTCTATTGCTTCCTTGGGCAGAGAATTCCATAGATTCACTGCTGTCTGGGAAAAGCAGTTCCTCCCCATCTCTATCCTAAATCTGTTTCCCCTTACCTTGAGGCCATGTCTCCTGGAACCGTCTCGCTCATCAGCAGAAACAACTGGATAGAGCAGGAGACAGTGGGCTGGCATTTTCTTTTTAGGGGTCAGTGTGGCCTGATTCCACACTGTAGGACTTCCATAATTTACTGCAGTTGTGTTTGCTCTGGATCACAGCACCCAGAACCTCCCACCGTCTGCAAATCAAAAGACAAGTCCCACCCTGCCCTCATTTTTGTGTTACCTAACTGCTTAATCATTTCTAGTAAATACAGCCCACACTTGCCGCTGCTGCCAGCAAACTTTACAATGCTGATGAAACAATGCAATACCTGCAGTAGTGAAACTCATAAAGCTTTTAACAATACCTATTACTGATTCACCACCCCTTTTTCAGCATAGCATTGGAAATACATCATTGGAGGCTGAAAGAATTAGCAGTTTAAAACAAAAATCCACCTAAAACTTCACTTACTGCTGCTAAACCTGAAAGCACTTCATCCCTATAGTGCAATGAATTCCTACTTTTCACCAAAATCCCAGATCTACTCATTCACTCAGTTGCTGTCTCACAAACGAAAGATTTCACTGTAACTTTTTCTGCTTCTAGGTTGGGCAAAACATCTTTGAAAGCTGCTCTGCAAGTCCAGTCTTCACAACGACACTTCTTTCACTGAAGACAGTTAGAGTCAGACAGCACAGAAACAGACCCTTTGGTCCAACTTGTCAGTGACAAAATGATGTCCTAAATTAGTCCAGTCCCATTTGCCAGCATTTGGCCCTCTAAATCCTTCTTGTTCACATACCCAGATGTCTTTTAAAATGTTGTAATTGTACCAGCCTCCACCAAGTCCTCTGGCAGCTCATTCCATACATGCACCACCCTCTGCATAAAAGAGTTGCCCCTCAGGTTCCTTTTAAATCGTTCCCCTCTCACCTCAAACCTATGCCCTCTAGTTTTGGACTCCCCTACCCTGGGGGAAAAGATCTTGGCTACTCACCCCATCCCTACCCTGAAGTTCATAAGGTGGCCCCTTATGAACTTCAATAAGTTCACCCCTCAGCCTCTGACACTCCAGGGAGAGTAGTCTCAACTTATTCAGCCTCTCCCTACAGCTTAAAGCTTCCAATGCTGGCAACAGCCTTGTACATCTTTCTGAATCTTTCCAATGTTTCGCAACATCCTTCCTGCATCAGAAAGACCAGAACTGGAAGCAGTATTCCAAAAGTGGCCTAATCAATGTCCTGTACAGTCAAAACATGACCCCTGTACTGAATGCACTAACCCATAAAGGCAAGCATACCAAACGCCTTGTTCACTATCCTGTCTAACAGTGCCTCCACTTTCAAGGACCTATGAAGCTGCAACGTGAGATCTCTTTGTTCTGCAACATTCCCCATTAACTGGAAAGTCCTGCCCTGATTCGCCTGACCAAAATGCAATACCTCACTTATCTAAACTAAACTCATCTGCCATTCCTCAGCCCATCTGATCAATTCTAATATATAATCAAACGTTCTTTCCTTTATCATTCCCTAAATGCTGAAAATCTCCATCCCACACACACACTGCCTCCATTCTCAACTTGCTGAACCTAATCCCTGCTGTATCTCATCCTGAAGGTTCTGGTTCATGCTCATTAACAGGCCCACTCTCAGGAGGGATCTAATTGAAACTGACTGAATACTGAATGGCCTCGACAGAATGGACATTGGGAAAATGTTTCCATTGGTTGGAGAGACTAGGACCCAAGAGCACAGTCTTAGATTAAAGTGAAGATCTTTTAGAACAGAAACAAGGAGAATCTTCTTCAGCCAGAGAGTGGTGAATCTATGGAATTTGTTGCCACAAAAGGCTATGGAGGCCAGTCACTGTGTATATTTAAGACTGAGACAGGTTCTTGAGTGTCAAGGCGATTGAGGGTTATAGGGAGAAATCGAGAGAATGAGGTTGAAAAACTTATCAGCTATGATTGAATGGTTGAACAGATGTAATGGGCTGAATGGCCTAATTTCTGCCCCTATGTCTTATGGTCTCTTGCTGTCCTGGTCACAGTATTAAAAATGTGAAATGGGAACAGGCTATTTGGTCTTTCGAGCCTTCACCAGCATAATTGGATATCAATATACCTACATTTAGGTGAATACACTGGGACTCTTCACTGGAGCATAGGAAGTTGAGAGGTGACCTTACAGAGGTCTATAAAATTATGGGGGTAAGGTGAGTTGAACAGTGGGTGTCCTTTCCCTAAGGTGGGGGTTTCAAGATTAGGCAGCAAATTTTGAAGGAGAGAGGAGAAAGATTTTAATCACCAGTTTTTTTCTTTTTACAGAGAAAGTGGTTTGTGTGTGGAATGAATGTCCAGAGGAAGTGGTGGATGCAGATACAGTTACAACTACAACATTTAAAAGACATTGGATAAGTACATGAATAGGAACAGCTCGGAGGGATATGGGTCAAACGCTGGTAAGTCGGACGAGATTAGCCTGAGAATATAGTCAGCACGGACTAGTTGCACCAAATGGTGTTTCTGTGATGTATGACTGTGTAACTGTTCTGTACGGGTCTTAAAATCATTGTCCTGCCTTCCCCTAGAACTATCCACTTCGTTATTGTTCAAAAATCTGATTAACTCAGTCTTGAATACATTCAATAACCCCATAACTGCAGGAAGACATCCCCACTTCTGAACTCAATTTCTCTTGGTAATATACGACTTGCCTCAGTCATTGCTTGCTCCACCTGTCTGACAACTGACATCGACTGGAGTAGCGGGACGCTGAGACACCTTTGCACACCGACACATCATTCCTGATGAAATGCTCATGCCCGAAACGTAGACTCGCCTGCTCCTCAGATGCTGCCTGACATGCTGCGCTTTTCCAAAGCGCACTTTTTGGCTTTGATCTGCCGTCCTCACTTTCTCCACATCCCAATGTATCACTATTTAAACAGTGCACCTCCTTTCTGCCTTTTTTTTCTGCAGCAAAGGCAATAATTTCACACTGTGGTACTTCAATTGCCATGTGTTTACCAATTGAAACACAGACCTGGACCAACTTTTCCAATCTGTTCCTTCTCTGCATTCACTCTTTCTTTCAGTTGCTGCAAGTTAACAACCGAAAGCCAGAATGAAAAGAAATAAATTGAAAAAGAGAGTGCTGTGCTCACAGATGTTTAGACAGAGGAAGAAAGCTACAATCTGGTGAAACTCAATCTTCATTCAAAGACAGGAGCAGCAACTTTCCAAGCTTGTGGCGATTCCGCATTCATGTACTATGGGGTGTCTCTGATTGTCAGGAGGATCAGACTCCTTCCGGTCGTCCAAATCTTCCCATTGGTCCATGGAAAGAAGGTCTCAGGACGTTTCAGCTGAGAGCGAGTGTGCGTACTATTTTGCTGACACCGGTGAACTTGCGCAGTACTTCCTGACACCGAGGAGCATGCGCAATATGTGATATGATGAAAATGCTGGAAAGTTTCAGTAGGTCTGGCAGTATCTGTAAGGAGGGAAAAGAGCTGATGTTTCGAGTCTAACTAACCCTTTGCCAAAGCTAAAGAAAGGGTGATGTGACGATGCTAATGTTCCTGACAGATTTTAAGTGTCCAAATGTCAATAGCAAAAAAGAATGGTTGGACCCACAATTAGCTTCCCCCTGTAGGTCGACATTTTATTCATTTTGCACTTTGTCTCTTGCTCAACTTTTGTAGCTCTTTTCCCCAAGGTAGAGGAAGTCTAAAACTGGAGGGGCATAGGTTGAGAAAGAAAGGGGAAAACTTTAAAAAGAACCTAAGGGGTAACTTTTTCACATAGAGGATGGTGGGTGTTTGGAATGAGCTGCCAGAGGAAGTGGTAGAGGCTGGTACAATTCTAACATTTAAAAGGCGTCAGGATGCATATCTGAATAAGAAGGATTTAGAGGGATATGGACCAAATTTAAGCAAATGGGAGTGGATTAATTTAGGATATCTGATTGGAAGAAACTAAATGTTTGTTTCCATTCTTCTCAACACAATGACACTATTCCTACGTAGTAGGAACCAATTTCATAAGACTAGGAATAGACCATTCACCTCTTACAGCCTGTCCTTAATCGTGGCCTAGCTGTGCACATTTCAATGCAAGTTTCAGAAAGATGCCTGCAGCTTTTTTAAAGGAATTGAACATGAGACTTAATGATGCTTCTGAATACATTTTAAGTATTCTCAATTTTAAATATCAGCCATTTCTGAAGCAGCTCAGTCTTCCAGGTAGAGTCATCACCAGTCCATTCTCTCTCTCTTAGAAGGGCTTGATACAGTGATCAATGAGGGCTTGAGGAATGAAAAAGGACAGTAGGGTGGTGTGTGCAGGAGAAGGGAGAGAGAATGGACAGAGTCAAAGTCTGGTGGGAGAGAGAGAAAGAGAAAATAGACAGGTGGACAGAGGGTGGATGTCGAGAGACACTGAGGGGACAGATGGTGGTGGGTAAGAGAATTGGGGGCAAAGAATGAGTGGGAGAGAGAATGGCAGGCAGAGAGTTAAGGATAGAGAGAATGGGGGTGCAGAGTGTGAGGAGAGAGAATGGGGTAGTGCAGAGGGTGGGGGAAAAAGAGAAAATGGAGAGGGGAACAGAGGATGAGGGAAAAGAAAAATATGGGGGGACCGATGGTGGGGGAAGAGAATGGTGGAGCAGAGAGAGAGAATGCAGTGTACAGAATGTGAGGAGAGACAGAATAGGTGGGGGGTGAACAGAGGGTGGGGGGAGGAGAGACAGCACAAATCCCACCGTCTTCAGGACTGGTGTCAGTGTCCCACTCCTGTCACAGCAGACTTAGGGCAATCATTTCTCGAGCGAGAATCATATAGCCCATGCAGGCCTTTTGGCCCATCAAATTCACACTGACCTTCTGAACAGCATCCCACTAAGACCCACCTGCTTACCCAACAGCCCTGCAGTTCCCCATGACTAATCCACCCTAACCTGCACATGCCTGGGCACTTTAGCACAGCCGAAACACCCTAAACTGCATGGAGAGCTAACCCCACGCTGACACAATGTGCCAAAGTCCACACAGACTATCGCCTCAGGGTGGAATCAAACTCGGGTCCCTGGCGCTGTCAGGCAGCGATGCTGACCAGTGAGCCACCATGCTGCTCAGAGCTTTGAGGCTCTGCTTGTCTTTGTAGCTTCTAACTTCTCGTGCTCTCAAGAAAGACTCCCTTGTCCTGACATTGTTGGACCACACCACAGCAACCTCCCTTCTCCACCTTTCTAGACCTGAGTACATTGGTTCCCAAATCTTGTGCCAGACAAATACCAATGCCATCTGGCCTCCTGATGCCAACTGCAGAGAACAGAGACAATCCCTGTCACTATTTTGTCCCTTACCACCATCTCCCCATGCCCAACATTCTTTTTACTCCTGTAACCCAGCCAGTTAGCTCTTCCACCATGAAATTCTCTCTCAGATTCCTCTTACCTGCCTGACTCACGCTCACACCCTCCAGATACTATCCACTGACCCAGTCAAAGGCTCTGTCTGGAGGGGAATAACCATCTTTCGGAATAAAGTGTCCAGTTAACTTTACCCATTTTGCCCCAATGTATCTGCAGCCTGGCTTCCAGCTCTATCTCTCTGAGCTGAAGCTCTCTGAGCATGTGTTTGCCCTGGATTGCAGCATTCAGAGCCTCCCACCTTCTGCAAATTGAAAGAAACGTCCCACCCGGCCCTCTCCAATATGTGTTGTGTGACTGCTCAATCATTTTTATTGGCCGAGCAGAGGCTATTAGCCAAGTTCGGAACCCATGAGGATGGCTTCAACCGACTCCTTGGGTTCATGTCACATCATGGGGGGGGTGGGGAGGGGGATTGGGGGAGAGGTGACAAGAGGGGGCACGGTGGCTCAGTTAGCACCAGCGACCCGAGTTTGATTCCAGCCTCGGCTGACTGTCTGTGTGAAGTCTGTACATTTGCATGTTCTCCCCATGTCTGCGTGGGTTTCCACCAGGTGCTGCAGTTTCCTCCCACATTCCAAAAGATGTTCAGGTCAGATGAATTGACCATACCCATAATGCTGGGTGCATTAGTCATGGGTGAACGCTGGAAATTAGTCTGGATGGGTTACTCTTTGGAGGGTCAGTGTGGACTTGTTGGGGTGAAGGGCCTGTTTCCTCGCTGCAAGGATGCACAGGTGACCTCAATACACTTTACACTCACTCACAATCACACACACACAAGCTCATACACATGCTCTCTCTCAAACTCAAACACACACGCACACACACAGTCTTATAGTCCAACACACGCACACTTTACCAAGCATGCACATACGCAAACACTCACATGCATGCACATACACATATAATTCGATGTGGTGAATTTGCATTTATTGAGTTGTATTTGCAGATACATTCTACTTTGCTCAAATGCGCAACATCTGCAGGCAGTCAATCTGTGTAATATTTTATATATTTCAACAGTAGAAGTAGAACCGGTCTGATTCAAGATTGGAATACAGACATACTCAAACATGACAACTTTAATGCATTAGGAGACAATGAGTTCTGCAGATGCTGGAGATCAGAGTTGAAAGTGTGTTGCTGGAAAAGTACAGCAGGTCAGACAGTATCCGAGGAGCAGGAAAATTGATGTTTTGGGCAAAAGCCCTTCATTAGGAATGAGGCTGGGAGCCTAGGGTGTGTTGAGATAAATGGGAGGAGGTGGAGCTGGGGAGAAGGTGGCTGAGAGTGCAACAGGTGGATGGAGGTTGGGGGGGGGTAAAGGTGATAGGTCGGAAACGAGTGGAGCGGATAGGTGGGAAAGCAGATTGACAGGTCATGACGATGGTACTGAGCTGGAAGGTTGGAACTGGGCTGAGGTGGGAAATTAGGAAACTGGTGAAGTCCACATTGAACATGTCCACATGTCCTGGGGTTGAAGGGTTTGGAAGTGAAAGATAATGGGTTCTTCCTCCATCGGGTGGCGATGGAGGAGGCCCAGAACCTGCATGTCCTCTCAGCTACCTTCTCCCAGCCCCACCCTCTCCCATTTATTTCTCCATCCATGAGGCTCCCAGTCTCATTCCTGATGAAGGGCTCCAGCCTAAAATGCCAATTCTCTTGCTCCTTGGATGCTGCCTGACCTGCTATGCTTTTCCAGCAATACACTGTCAAAACTTTAAAGCGTTGTCTAAGCAGTAGACACTTCTTAAAAAATAAAACCTTAAGTTATATTGAGAACATGACTTGAAGGAAGTTCTGGGAATTACATATTAATGAACTGAAACCTGCACCCCATTCTAAAAGATGAAAGACTTAACAGCAATCTAGGTTTGTTCAATACATCATTTCAGTTGCTTGAAACTATAATCTTTTGCTATAAATTCTGTGTCTTATGATCCTTCTCCACAGCTACCCGATGAAGGAGCAGCACTCCGAAAGGTAGTGCTCCCAAGTAAACCTGTTGGACTATAACCTGGTGTTGTGTGATTTTTAACTTTATCCACCCCAGTCCAACACAAGTTCCTCCATATCACTTCTAGAGAATACAGCCCACACTGCCTGGTGCTGCCAGGAAACTTTACAATGCTGATGAAACGATGCAGTGTGTGCACCCCTGAAAAATTTACAATTTCTAACGATACTAACTACCCAATTGCTGCTCCTTCTGATACATGCCATTGGAAACTCAGCACTGGAGACTGAAAGAAATTAGCAACTTTAAAAGAAATACCTGTTAGATCTCAGAGATTTCAATGTCTGAGTACCGCGGGAAGTTCAGGTAACCTTTATTATGACCCAACTTTGTTACTGCTTCAGATCTCCCCAGCAAAAAGGTGTACAGAAAGTAGCTTTACTTTTTAAGCAGATCAAGGTCAAAGTGCACATATTCCTCACCCCACTTCCTTTACTATCGGTCAGCTCAGCAATTTCAACCTATACATTGTATCCAAGTAAGTTTCTCCCCTCTCTCATTTTCTTGTGGTGGCAGGAAGGCAGGGTGCAGTCAAGAGTCAACCACACTGCAGTGGGTCTGGAGTGACATGTAGGCCAGACTGGGTAAAGGATGCAGCTGGGATGACAGTGAATCCATTCTGCCATGGCAGTTTCCTTCCCTAAAAAGGGCATGAGTGAATTAGACCTTTTTTCTTCCTCAAAATTGTTTTCATCATTAGATTCTGAACTGCAGATTTGTGACCAAATTCCAATTCTGCCATCCTCCGCTGCAGGATTCAAACATGGAAGTCCCCAGAGCTGAGTCGATTGTCCAGCACATGAGGCCCTGCAATCCCCCTGCAATGGCACATGAAATCACTGGTGCCTTCGTAGGTGGGAGGTGTTGATAAAGCCCAGAGCAGGTGAGCGAACTGTCCCTGGTGTGGACCTGTTGGTACATCCACAGGCCGGAAGAATCAATGAATTTCTTCCTGCACTCGGGCAGCTGCACGGTCTCTCCTCGGTGTGGACCCGCTGGTGGATCAGCAGGCCAGAACAATCGATGAATCCCTTTCTGCATTTGGGCAGGTGAATGGCCTTGCCTCTGCATGGACCCGCTGGTGCGTCCGCAGGTTGCCCACCTGACTGAATCCTTTCCCGCACACGGAGCAGGTGAATGGTCTTTCTCCGGTGTGGACCCGCTGGTGGGTCTTCAGAGTGGAAGAATCAAGGAATCCCTTCCCACACTGAGAGCATGCGAATGGTCTCTCCCCGGTGTGGACCCGCTGGTGTGTCCGCAGGTTCCCCACCTGACTGAATCCCTTCCCGCACACGGAGCAGGTGAATGGCCTTTCTCCGGTGTGGACCCGCTGGTGGGTCAGCAGGGTGGAAGAATCGAGGAATCCCTTCCCGCATTGAGAGCAGGTGAACGGCCTCTCCCCGGTATGAACCCGCTGATGGGTCATCAGCTTAGCCGAGCAAGTGAACCCCTTCCCGCACTCAGGGCACCTGAAAGGCCTCTCCCCTGTGTGGACCCACTCGTGCCTCTGCAGATTGCCCAGCTGACTGAATCCTTTCCCACACACGGAGCAGGTGAATGGCCTCTCCCCTGTGTGGACCCGCTGGTGCGCCTGCAGGCCGGAGGAATTGCTGAAGGTCTTCCCACACTCGGGACAGCTGAATGGCTTCTCCCCGGAGTGGACTGACTGGTGGGCCAGCAGGCTGGAGGAGCGGTTAAAGCTCTGACCGCACTCTGAGCAGGAGAATGGTCTCTCCCTGGTGTGGAGCTCCTGGTGCCTCATCAGGTTGGAGTAGCGGGTAAAGTCCTTCCCGCACTTGGGGCAGGAGAATGGCCTCTCCCCGGTGTGGACCCGCTGATGCTTCAGCAGGGCGGAGGAATCGGTGAAAGCCTTCCCGCATTCGGGGCAGGTGAAGGGCCTCTCGCCGGTGTGGACCCGCCAGTGGGGCAGCAGATGGGAGGAGCGGGTAAATCCCTTCCCACACTCAGGGCAAGAGAATGGCCTTTCTCCGTTGTGGACCCGTCGGTGGGCCCAGAGGGTGGATGCATGTGTAAAGCCCTTCCCACACTCCGGGCAGGAGAACGGCCTCTCCCCGGTGTGACTGCGTCGATGACTTTCCAGGGCAGATGGGACACGAAAGCCTTTCCCGCAGTCGCCACACTTCCATGGTTTCCCCATGGGCCGGGATTCCTCAGGTTTCTCCATGTCTGAAGCTTCAGCTGTACACAAACGCGTGTACAGCCCGTTGCCACCGTGAACCCCTCTTTCCAGGCTGTATAAATGTTTCAGGTTCCACACTCAGTGTGCTGCAGCACTGAGCTCTCTCACCCAGTCCCACTGATGCTGAAAACGTACTGAAACAGGAACCACAAAGCTTTGCTCCATCTCACAGGATCATAGTCTAAAATCATTGCAGTCCCGGTGGATTAGAGTGACTTGTAGACATTGAAGTGAAAGTGAGAACTGCAGACGCTGGAGAGACAGAGTCGAAAAGTGCGTTGCTGGAAAAGCACAGCAGTTCAGGCAGCATCCACAGAGGAGGGGAATCAGGCATAAGCCTTTCATCTGTTCATTTTGAAACATCCACCTTTAGATCTTCAAATACTCTGTAAGACGACGACAAAAATCATCACTATCAGTTCAAAGTAGAAATTCAGAAAAAGCAATTCCAATTTCTATGGAACCTTCTTTTCTTTTGTTATTCTGAAACATTGAAAGCACCATCCCATGCTCTCTTTCTCCCACACTGTTCTCACTCCACTCTAACTAATTCTCCTGAACGTGCTGATTCAGGATCTTACAGGGGCAGAAAAGCAAAAACGGCAAGACTGGTATCTCTTTAAATTTAAATAACTCCACCTGAAAAGTTAATATCTTTCACAACATTGGGACACTGCTGAGATTGAGTGGGTCTGATTTTGGGAGGCAAAAAAGTGTGTAAATTCAGGATGAATCTGTAATGCAGATTCTTGAGAAACAACTGTATACAAAATAATTAACATCCCCAGGAAGGCGGTTGGGGTGGGTGAATAAGGCATCAATGCATTGACACTGACACCAGAGAGAAACTGAACATACAAACGTGCCAAACGTTAGTGGCAAGCCAAAGTCATAGAGATATCCTAACTAATCTAGTCCCATTGGCCCATATCCCTCTAAACCATTCCTTTTCATATACCTATCCAGATGCCTTTTAAATGTCATAATTGTACCAGCATCCATGACTTCCTCTGGCTGCTGATTCTTCACAGAGACTACCCTCTGAATGAAAATGTTGTCCCTGAGGTCACTTTTAAAACTCCCCCCCCCCCCCCGCCATCACCCTAAACCTATTATCCTCTACTTCTGGACTCCACCACCAGGATGGAGGATTTGAGCTACAGGGAGAGGCTGAATAGCTGGGGCTGTTTTCCCTGGAAAGTTGAAGGCTGAGGGGTGACCTCATAGGCGTTTAAAAAATCATGAGGGGCATGGGTAGGATAAGTAGACAAAGTCTTTTTCCCTGAGCTGTGGGAGTCCAGAACTAGAGAGCATAGATTTGCGGTGAGCCGGGAATGATATAAAAGGAATGTAAGGGTGAACATTTTCACACAGAAAGTGATGAATGTATGGAATGAGCTGCCAGAGGAAGTGCTGGAGGATGGTACAATTGCAACATTTCAAAGGCATCTGGATGGGTATATGAATCGGAAAGGTTTAAAGGGATTTGGGCCAAGTTCTGGCAAATGGGACTAGATTAGGTTGGGATAACTGTTCAGCATGGACTAGTTGGACCAAAAAGGGCCTGTTTACATGTTGTACATCTCAGTGATTCTAAATGTCTCTCGGGTCACCCCTCAGCCTCCGGTGCACTAGCGAAAACAGCCTCAGCATATTCACCCCAAATCCTCAAACCGTGGAGACATCCTTGTAAATCTTTTCTGAACTCTTTCAAGTTACACAATATCCTGTCTAGGAGCAATGGGAGACAGTGCAAAGGTGATGTGAGACCAGGAGGGTGCAGGGAATGTAAGGACACTGTTTAAGTTCTTACTTTTGGAGCCCACAGCCTTTTTCATGTTCGGGAGCAGCAGGAGACAGAGCGAAGGTGACGTGGAGACCAGAAGAGTGCCGGGAAGGTAAGGACTTAGTATGTATTTTGGGCAGCGGCTAAACCCAAGATACTACACGTGTAGTATCTCCCTCCCGCACCACCCCTCCTCCGCTAACCAGAAGAAATCGACTCTGTAAGGTAAGGTTTTATTTTCTCTTTCTTTTCTTTCATATATTTAAGTGCATTGTTTGGTTTTAGTTAGTTGATTTAAAGCTAAGGCTTACAATGGCAGGGGACCTCAGACCCGTGGCATGTGCCTCGTGTTTGATGTGGGAGCTCAGGCAAGTGGCAGATGTTCTTGACTCTTGCATGAAGTGTGTCCAGCTGTAGCTCTTATTTGACCGCATGATGGCTCTGGAGCTGCGGATGGACTAAATGTGGAACATCCATGATGCTGAGGAGATCGTGGATAGCACATTTAGTGAACTGGTCACACGGTAGGTTAGAATTGCTGAGGGAGACAGTGAATGGGGGACCAATAGGCAGAAAAAGAGTAGGAAGGCAGTGAAGGTGCACCCTGTGGTCATCTCCCTCCAAAACAGGTATACCGTTTTGGATACTGATGAGGGAGATGGCTCACCAGGGGAGGGCAGCAGTTGCCAAGATCATGGCACGTAAGGCCATAGTATTAGGAGATGCAATTGTAAGGGGAGTAGATAGGCGGTTCTGTGCCGAACATGGGAATCCTGGATGGTATGTTGCCTCCTAGGTGCTCAGGTCAGAGATGTCACTGATCGGCTGCAGAGCATTCTAAAAGGGGAGGGTGAACAGCCAGTTGTCTTGGTGCATATAGGCACCAACAATATAAGTAAAAAACGAGATGAGGTCCTGAAAGCAGAATTCAGGGAGCTAGTAGACAATTTAAAAAGGAGGACCGCAAAGGTAGTGATCTCGGGATTACTACCAGTGTCACTGTTAGCCTGCGTAGAAATGAAAGAATAGGCAGGATGAACATATGGCTTGAGGGATGGTGGAGGAGGGAGGGGTTTAGATTTATTGGACATTGGGACCAGTTCTGGGGAAGTGGGACTATTGCAATTGGACAGTCGACATCTGAACCAGACTGGAACTAATATCCTTGGGTGAGCTTTTGCTGCTGCTGTTGGGGAGGTTTTAAACTAATGTGGCAGGAGGCAGGGAACCAGAAGAGAAGACAGCGAGGTGAAAACTAGAGACTGTAGGAATCATGAAGATAGCATTAATAAGGAGAAGAGTAGGCAGAGAGCAGATGAACACAAAAGAACTGGTGGCCTGAAGTACATATACTTCAATGCAAGGAGTACAGTGGGTAAGGCAGATGAACTTCGGGCTTGGATTGGCGCCTGAGAGTATGGCGTTATTGCAATCACAGAGACTTGTTTGAGGGAAGGGCATGATCGGCAACTAAAATGTTCCAGGATATAGATGCTTCAGACAGGACAGGGAGGGAAGTAAAAGGTTGGGGGGGGGGAAGAAGAGGAGTTGCATTGCTGGTCAGGGATGATATCATGGGTGTGCTAAAGGAGGACACTATGGAGGGCTTGAGTAGTGAGGCTTATGGGTGGAGCTGAGAAATAAGGGTGCAGTTACATTGTTGGGGCTGTAACACAGGCCTCCCAACAGTTAGCGTGAGGTAGAAGAACAAATAGGTAAATAGATTATGGAAAGATGTAAAGGCAACAGAATGGTGGTGATGGGAGATTTTAATTTTCCAAACACTGACTGGGATACACTTTATGTCAGAATTCTGAATGGGGCAGAATTTTTAAGAAGCACCCAGGAGAGTTTTCTGGAGCAATATGTCAACAGTCCGACGAGGGAAGGGGCCATATTGGACCTGGTGTTGGGGAATGAGCCAGGCCAGGTGGGAGAGGTTACGTTGGGGAGGTGGGGAGGGGGGGTTCTTTGGGAATAGTGACCACAATTCTGTTAGTTTTAGAATACTGGTAGACAAAGATGAGAGTGGTCCTAAGGGAAGATTACTAAACTGGGCAAGGCCAATTATATCATTATTAGGCAGGAGCTGGGAAATGGGGATTGGACACAGCTATTTGAAGAGAAGTCCACATTTGATATGTGGGAGGCTTTCAAAGATAGGTTAAAGATAGTGCAGAATAGACGTGTCCCGTTGAGAGCAAAGGATATTCATGAACCGTGGATGACAGGAGAAATCGTATGACTAGCCAAGATGAAAAGGGAAGTGTACATAAGTTCCAGGCAGCTAAGAACAGAACGGGCCCTGGAGGAATAGAAATATAGAAACATAGAAAAATACAGCGCAGTACAGGCCCTTTGGCCCTTGATGTTACGCCGACCCAAGCCCACCTAACCTACACTAACCGACTATCCTCCACATGCCTATCCAATGCCCGTTTAAATGCCCATAAAGAGGGAGAGTCCACCACTGCTACTAGCAGGGCATTCCATGAACTCACGACTCACTGAGTAAAGAATCTACCCCTAACATCTGTCCTATACCTACCATCCCTTAATTTAAAGCTATGCCCCTCGTAATAGCTGACTCCATACGTGGAAAAAGGTTCTCATTGTCAACCCTATCTAAACCCCTAATCATCTTGTACACCTCTCTCAAGTCACCCCTAAACCTTCTTTTCTCCAATGAAAACAGCCCCAAGTGCCTCAGCCTTTCCTCATACGATTAGATTAGATTACTTACAGTGTGGAAACAGGCCCTTCGGCCCAACAAGCCCACACCGACCCGCCAAAGCGCAACCCACCCATACCCCTACATTTACCCCTTACCTAACACTATGGGCAATTTAGCATGGCCAATTCACCTGGCCCGCACATCTTTGGAGGAAACCGGAGCACCCGGAGTAAACCCACGCAGACACGGGGAGAACGTGCAAACTCCACACAGTCAGTCGCCTGAGTCGGGAATTGAACCCGAGTCTCAGGCACTGTGAGGCAGCAGTGCTAACCACTGTGCCACCGTGCCGTACCATATCAGGCAACATGCTGGTAAACCTCCTCTGCGCCCGTTCCAGTGCCTCCACATCCTTCCTGTAGTATGGCGACCAAAACTACACACAATACTCCAGATGCGGCTGCACCAGAGTCTTATACAACTGCAACATGACCTCAGGACTGTGGAACTCAATTCTTCTACCAGTAAAAGCCAGTACGCCATATGCCTTCTTCACAGCACTATTTACCTGGGTGGCAACTTTTAGAGATCTGTGTACATGGACACCAAGATCCCTCTGCTCATTCACACTACCAAGTATCCGACCATTAGCCCAGTACTCCATCTTCTTGTTCCTCCTACCAAAGTGAATCACTTCACACTTAGCTATATTGAACTCCATTTGCCACCTTTCTGCCCAGCTCTGCAGCTTACCTATATCCCGCTGTAACCTACCACATCCTTCCTCACTGTCAACAACTCCACCGACTTTCGTATCATCCGCAAACTTGCTCACCCAACCTTCTAGCCCCTCCGCCAGGTCATTTATAAAAATGACAAACAGCAATGGTCCCAAAACAGATCCTTGCGGAACACCGCTAGTAACTGCACTCCAAGATGAACCTTTACCATCAACTACTACCCTCTGTCTCCTTCCAGCCAGCCAATTCCTAATCCAAACCTCTAACGCACCCTCAATGCCATACCTCCGTATTTTATGCAGTAGCCTACCATGGGGTACCTTATCAAACGCCTTGCTAAAATACATATACACATCTACCGCTTTACCCTTTGTCCACCTCCTTAGTCACCTTCTCAAAGAATTCAATAAGGTTTGTGAGGCACGACCTGCCCTTCACAAAACCATGCTGACTATCCTTGATCACATTATTCCTATCCAAATGTTCATAAATCCTATCCCTTACAATTCTCTCTAAGACTTTGCCCACAACAGAAGTGAGACTCACTGGCCTATAGTTACTAGGGCTATCCCTACTCCCCTTCTTGAACAAGGGAACCACATTTACTATCTTCCAGTCTTCTGGCACTATTCCTGTAGACAACGAGGACATAAAAATCAAGGCCAATGGCTCTGCAATCTCCTCCCTAGCTTCCCAGAGAATCCTAGGATAAATGCCATCAGGCCCAGGGGACTTATCTATTTTCACCCTTTCCAGAATTGTGGGTGGCACGGTGGCACAGTGGTTAGCACTGCTGTCTCACAGCGCCTGAGACCCGGGTTCAATTCCCGACTCAGGTGACTGACTATGTGGAGTTTGCACGTTCTCCCCGTGTCTGCGTGGGTTTCCTCCGGGTACTCCAGTTTCCTCCCACAGTCCAAAGATGTGCGGGTCAGGTGAATTGGCCATGCTAAATTGCCCGTAGTGTTAGGTAAGGGGTAAATGTAGGGGTATGGGTGGGTTGCGCTTCGGCGGGTCGGTGTGGACTTGTTGGGCCGAAGGGCCTGTTTCCACACTGTAAGTAATCTAATCTAATTTCCAACACCTCTTCCCTACATATCTCAAAGCCATCCATTCTAATTAATTGTGACTCAATATTCACATCAGCAACAATGTTCTGTTCCTGAGTGAATACTGACGAAGAGTATTCATTCAGTGTCTCTCCAATCTCTTCAGCCTCCACGCACAACTTCCCACTACTATCCTTGACTGGACCTATTCCTACCCTAGTCATTCTTTTATTCCTGACATCCTATAGAAAGCCTTTGGGTTTTCCCTAATCCTACCAACCAAGGACATTTCATGTCCCCTCCTTGCTGCTCTTAGCTCTCTCTTTAGATCCTTCCTGGGTACCTTATAACTCTCAATCGCCCAATTGAACCTTTACGCCTCATCTTTACATAGGCCGCCCTCTTCCGTTTAACAAGGGATTCCAATTCCTTATTAAACCACGGCTCCCTCACACGACCCTTTCCTCTCTGCCTGACAGGTACATACTTATCAAGGACACTCAATAGCTGCTCCTTGAACAAGCTCCACATATCGATTGTGCCCTTCCCTTGAAGCCTACTTTTCCAAGCCACGCATCCTAACTCATGCCTCACCGCATTATAATTTCCCTGCCAGCAGCTATAACTCTTGCCCTGCAGTGCACACTTATCCCTCTCCATCGCTAGAGTAAAAGTCACCGAATTGTTGTCACTGTCCCCAAAGTGCTCACCTACCTCCAATTCCAACACCTGGCCTGGTTCGTTACCCAGAACCAAATGCAGTATGGCCTCACCTCTTGTTGGCCTGTCTACATATTGTGTCAGGAAACCCTCCTGCACACATTAGACAAACACCTACCCATCTAACTTACTCGAACTATATCTTTCCCAGTCAATATTTGGAAAGTTAAAGACCCCATAACAACCACCCTATTACTTTCACTCTTCTCCTGAATCATCCTCGCAATCCTTTCTTCTACGTCTCTAGGACTATTAGGAAGCCTGTAGAAAACTCCTAACAGGGTGACCTCGCCTTTCTTTTTTTCTAACCTCAGCCCAAACTACCTCAGATGGCGAGTCTTCATCCATCGTCCTTTCCTTTACTATCCTTGACAAGCAATGCCACACCTCCCCCTCTTTTACCCCCACCTCTGACCCTACTAAAACATTTAATCCCTGGAACCTGCACAGCCATTCCTGTCTCTGTTCTACCTATGTCTCCGTAATAGCCACAACATCGAAATCCCAGGTACCAACCCACGCTGCAAGTTCACCTACCTCATTTTGTATACTTCAAGCCACCCTCCTGTTTACAGGCACCCTCCTTCGAGATTGATGCCATGTTCCTAACCTCCCTACACTCAACGTCCTGCACCCTAAACCTACAGTCCAGGTTCCCATGCCCCTGCAGAGTTAGTTTAAACCCCCACAAAGAGCACTAGCAAATCTCCCCCCAAGGATACTGGTGCCCCTCAGGTTCAGGTGTAGACCATCCTGTTTATAAAGGTCCCACCTTCCCCAGAAAGAACCCCTGTTATCCAGATACCAGAATCCCTCCCTCCTGCACCATCCCTGTAGCCACGCATTTAACTGCTCTCTCTCCCTATTCCTCGACTCTCTATCACGTGGCACGGGTAACAAACCAGAAGCAACAACTCTATTTGTTCTAGCTCTGAGCTTCCAACCTAGCTCCCTGAAAGCCTAACATCCTCATCCCTCTTCCTACCTATGTCATTGGTGCCAATATGGACCACAAAACCGCCTATCTGTGCTCCGAACTATCGAGTCTCCAATAACTATTGCTCTGCTCTTCTCCACCCTTCCCTTCTAAGCGACCGGGACAGGCTCCGTGCCAGAGGTCTGAACCCCATGCTTACCCCTGGTAAGTCGTCCCCCCAACATGTATCCAAAACGGTATACTTGTTCTTGAGCTGAACGACCGCAGGGGGTCCCTGCACTGGCTGCTTCCTCCCAGTCCCCCTCACTGTCACCCATCTGTCTGCAATCTTTGGAGTTACTACTTCCCTGAATCTCCAATCTATGACCCCCTCTGCCTCCTGAATGATCCTAAGTTCATTCAACTCCACCTCCAGTTCCCTAACACGGTCTTGGAGGAGCTGGAGATGGGTGCACTTCCTGCAAGTGTAATCAGCAGGGATGAATATGGCATCCCTCACCTCAAACATGTTGCAAGAGGAACATTGCACTGCCTTCACTGCCATCCCTCTAAAAGTAACCTTTAAAAAAACTAGGTCTAAAGAATAAAACAAGCGAAATGCAGCACTTACCTGCTTACCACAACGGGTCTTATTATTAGGTTAGAGGAGGAGGGCGGGTGGGAGGCACTACCGCTGCATCGGGAGACTAGGACCAGTCTTAAACGAGGAATCAAGCGGGATAAAAGTGGTCATAAAATAGCTATAGTGAGCAGAAACAAGGAGAATCCCAAAGCCTTTAATTCTTATTTAAGAAGCAAGCGGGTAACTAGGGAAAGGATTGGTCCACTAAAGAATCATGAAGGAAGGCTGTGTGTCGAACCTGAGAGAATGGGTGAGATTCTGAATGATTACTTTGCATCACTGTTCACTGATGAGGGGGACATGATGAATGTTGAGATTAGAGACAGAAGTTGGTTACTCTGGATCACGTTGACATAAATAAGGAAGATCTGTTGGGTACGCTAGAGGTTATTAAGGTGGACAAATCCCCAGGACCAGATCAGATCTGTCCCAGGTTGCAGAGGGAGGTGAGAGAGGAAATAGCTGGGGTCCTGACAGCTATCTTTGTAACATCTTTAAACACAAGTGAGGTGCCGGAGGACTGCTCATATTGTCCCCTGTAACTACAGACCAATGAGCCTGACGTCAGTGGTGGGAAAGTTGCTGGAGAAGCTACTGAGGGATAAACTCTATTTATATTTGGAAAAGAATGGGTTATCAGTGATAGGCAACATGGTTCTGTGTGGGGGAGATTGTGCCTTACCAACTTAATAGAGTTCTTTGAGGAAGTGACCAAGTTGATAGATGAAGGAAGGGCTATAGATGTCATATACATGGACTTTCGTAAGGCGTTTGATGAATGAATAGAAAACGTGAAGTCACATAGCATGCAGGGTGTTCTAGCTAGGTGGATAAAGAACTGGTTGAGCAACAGGAGACAGAGAGTAGTAGTTGAAGGGAGTTTCTCGAAATGGAGAAAGGCGATCAGTGGTGTTCCAGAGGGATCAATGCTGGGATCACTATTTGTGATACATAAGTGATCTGGAAGTGGGCACCGTTGGTATGATCAGCAATTTGCAGATGACATGAACATTGATGGAGTAGCAGAAAGCATAAGGGACTGTCAAAGAATACAGGAGAATATAGATAGACTAGAGAGTATCTATCTATCTATAGATAGACTAGAGATATTCTCTATATCTAGAGAATATAGATAGACTAGAGACTAGATAGACTAGATAGACTGGAGAAGTGACAGATGGAGTTCAATCCAGGTAAATGTGAGGTGATGCATTTTGGGAAGTTTAATTCGAGAACAAATTATATAGTACTTGGAAGAGCCTTGGGAAACGTTGATGAGCAGAGAGATCTGGAGTTCAGATCCATTGTACCCTGAATGTTGCTGCACTGGTGGGTAGAGTGGTCAAGAAGGCATATGGTATGCTTGCCTTCAATGGACAGGATATTGAGTATAAGAGCTGGCAGGTCATGTTAAAATTGTGCACGACATTGGTTTGGCCGCATTTAGAATGCTGTGCAAAGTTCTGGTCGCCCCATTACAAAAAGGATGTGGACGCTTTGGAGAGGGTGCAGAGAAGGTTTACGAGGACATTGCCTGGTATGGAAGGTGCGAGCTATGAAGAGAGGCTGATTAGGTTAGGTTTGTTTTCATTAGAAAAAAGGAGATTGAGGGGGGAACCTGATTGAGATCGACAAAACCATGAAGGGTATAGACAAGGTAGACAGAGAGAGCTTTTAAGGTGAGAGGTGAAAGGTTTAAGTGGGATACATGCAGCAAGAACTTTACACAGAGGGTGGTAGATGCCTGGAACACATTGCCAGCAGAGGTAGTGGAGGCAGGCATAGAAGATTCATTTGTGATGCTTCTGGACAGATGCATGAGTAGTTGGGGAGCGAGGGATGTTTAGGAATTGGGAGACAGGTTTAGACAGTGGATTTGGATCAGCTCAGGCTTGCAGGGCTGAAGGGCATGTTCCTGGGATGTAAATTTTCTTTGTTCTTTATTCTTCCTGGGGTTGGGGGGGGGGGGCAGACCAGAATTGCACACAATATTCCAAGAGTGATCTCACCAATGTCCTGCACAGCGTCAACATAACCTTCCTTCACCTATACTCAGAGGATTGGCAAAGTACTCAAAACCTAGAAAAGACAACCGGGAAAGAATGGAGGGACAAACCGAAAATTTGAGGGTGATATTGGAACGCCTCTGAGCGGGAGTTGGGGATGGGGGAAGAAAGCAGAATGTGGCGGAGGAAGAACAGAGGATGCAAAACCGTTGCAGCCAGCTTGAAGATGCAATGAGGGATGTTACATGCACTTTAACTGTTGTATTTAGTTATGGGGACTGTGTGCATTTTAAAAGTAAAAACACAAAAGATCTCTCCCCCTTCCCAATTTCTGTCCTTCCTCACCCGGGTAATTAACACACATACCTGAGTTTGCATAGTCTGCACCCTCCGAGTTCACTTCAGTTGCTACAAGTGAAGAGATTGCCCCCTTTTCTCTCTCTGCCTCCCAGATCGAGGATTTGCCCAGAGGAGGGAGGTTCATTCGGAAACTTGACAAAGCCACTTCCGCGTTATGACGTCAAAATGAGGCGAGGGTCAGGGCGAGGTCGACGGTGGAACCCGCACTGCGCCTGCTCCGGATGGCCGATCAGCACTGCGCCTGCGGTGAACCAGGAGGAGAGCACAATTTGTAAAAATCCCTTCCTTTCAGAGAAATCCTACAATGTGGAAGCAGGTCACTCGGCCTAACGAGTACACACCGACCCTCCGGAGGGTAACCCACCCAGACGCATTCCCTTACCCCTCTGCAGTTATCCCTGACTAAGGCACTTAACCTACACATCCCTGGCCACTATCAGTAATTGAGCATGGCAAACCACAATAACCCGCATATGTATTATTTCGCACAACCAATCTATCATAACCAGCACATCCTTGGGCACTATGGGTAATTTAGCAAGCATAGCCAATTCACCCTAACCTGCACATTCTGGTCAGTATTGATAGTTTCAGAGAGTACAGCATAGAACTTTGTTTCATTATAGCTGCTTCTCTAAGTCCTTTGCAGGTTTTTTTTATTCTAGTAATATTAAATCAAACTGAAATAAAACCTGAGCTGAGAGAACTGGTCGCTCGCCTTTCGTTGTACAACTATTAAAAAAAACATAAAGGCTTCCCATGGTTGTTGAGTCAGGCTATGTCTATTCACTATTTTAGCACCACTGCCTTTACAAACCCTTTTGAAAGAAACAAAACAGGGACAACATAACACTGTTACAGGGGCAGAATTGTCCCAATAGCACGCAGTCTGTGTTGTTGTTGAGACAGATGTCTTGAAGTTTATTAACAACACTTAATATTGCAAGACCTCAGGCTGAGACACATGTGGGTTCTGTGCTTATTGATGCATCACATGACTATAACATGACATGAGGCCGACTGTGTGACCACACATTTCACTGTGACTACTGAGGTGAAGGAAGAGCCTTTGCAGTGGAATATCACACAGTGTGAGGTGATCTACCTGCCCGAAATGTGCATGTTCTTTCTGTGAGTAATGCAATGCTACAAGAGACTTCATCATCACATCTTCAAAAAGGAAGTAGCCAGATCACGAGTTTTAATCTTTCAAAATATTCGAGGTTCTAAAATGGCCACAGCAGGCTGCAGGATATTCCTCTCTTCGTGGAAGCAGGGATAAAAAAGACAGCGATTTATAGGCTACTTGGTTTAACATCAGTCATGGGGGAAAATGCTGCAATCAGTCGTGAAGGAAGACAAATGTGACCCTTACAAAATTTGGTTATAATCAGGCAGAGTCGACATTGCTTTGCGAAAGGGACTCACTTAATGGGTGCATTATTTTGATTAAAAAAAACAACGTGGATCATTCAATTTGATTTGCTTTGCTTTATTCTTGTTGTGTGTACCTCCGTACAGTGAAAGTGCAGGCAGGTTATGTAACACAAGATGCATTAGGGTAATAGAACAGAGTGAAGAATGAATGTTAAGGGTGCAGAAAGGATGAGATGGATATTAAATTTGAAATTTGAAGAGTCCATTCTGAAGTTCAATAGCAGAAGGGAAAAGACTGTTCTTGAATTTGTTTACGCTTCTGTATCTTCTGCCCGATGGAACAGATTATAACCAGGATGGGAGGGGACTTTGATAATGTTGGCTGCTTTCCTGAGGCAGCAGGAAGTACACATTGAGTCAATGGATGGCAGGTTGGCTTGTGTGATGGACTGGGCTGTGTTGGGAACTCTCTGTAGTTTCTTATGGTCCTCGGCACAGTAGTTGCCATACTAAGTCACGATGCATCTGGATAGAATTCTTTCTTCGGTGCATCTTTTAAATTCGTAAGAGTCTTTACAGATATGCTGAACCTCCTTAGCCTCCTGTGCTAGGATAAGTGAGTGATCAAAGGTCTGACAGTTGGAGTACAATGTTAATAAATGTGAAGTCATTCCATTTAAATAGGAATAAGAGTAAAAAGGTCTATTACTTGAATGGTAAAAAGTTGCAGCATGCTGGTGTGTAGAGGGTCCTGGGTATCATTGTGCATGAATCACAGAAGATTGGTATACAGGTACAAAAGGTAATTAAGAAGGCAAATAGAATGTTGTCGTTCATTGCTAAAGGGATAAAGTTTAGAAGCAGGGAGGGTATGTTGCAGCTGTGTAGGGTGCTAGCTAGGCCACCCCTGAGTACTGCGTGCAGTTTTAGTCTCCTTGCTTAAGAAAGCATGTGCTGAAACTGGGGGCTGTACAGAGGAGGATCATTAGTTGATTCCAGGGTTGATGTAGTTGGCTGATGAAGACAGTCTGAGTAGACAGTGATTATATTCATTGGAGTTTAGAAGAATGGGGTAGGATCTTATAGGAACATATAAAATTATGAAGGGAATAGATAAGACAGGCTTAGAGGATTTTGCCACTTGTGGGTGAAACTGGGACAAAAGGGCATAGCCTCAAAATTAGGGGTAGCAGGTTTATGACAGAAATGAGAAAGAACTTTAGTTCTTTGAGAAGGTGACCAAGGAAGTGGATGAGGGTAAAGCAGTAGATGTGGTGTATATGGATTTTAGCAAGGCGTTCGATAAGGTACCCCATGGCAGGCTAATGCAAAAACTATGGAGGTATGGCATTGAGGGTGCATTAGAGGTTTGAATTAGGAATTGGCTGGCTGGAAGGAGACAGAGGGTAGTAGTTGATGGTATAGGTTCATCTTGGAGTGCAGTTACTAGCGGTGTTCCCAAATCTGTTTTGGGACCATTGCTATTTGCCATTTTTATAAATGACCTAGAGGAGGGGCTTGAAAGCTGGGTGAGCAAGTTTGCGGATGACACGAAAGTCGGTGGAGTTGTTGACAGCGAGGAAGAATGTGGCAGGTTACAGCGGGATATAGATAAGTTGCAAAGCTGGGCAGAAAGGTGGCAAATGGAGTTCAATGTAGCTAAGTGTGAAGTCATTCACTTTGGTATGAGTAACAAGAAAATGGATTACTGGGCTAATGGTAGGCTACTTGGTAGTGTGGATGAGCAGAGGGATCTTGGTGTCCATGTACACAGATCTCTGAAAGTTGCCACCCAGATAAATAGTGCTGTGAGGAAGGCATATGGTGTACTGGGCTTTATTGGTAGAGGAATTGAGTTCCGGAGTCCTGAGGTCATGTTGCAGTTGTATAAGACTCTGGTGCGGCCTCATCTGGAGTATTGTGTGCAGTTTTGGTCGCCATACTATAGGAAGGATGTGGAGGCATTGGAATGGGTGCAGAGGAGGTTTACCAGGATGTTGCCTGGCATGGTAGGAAGATCGTATGAGGAAAGGCTGAGGCACTTGGGGCTGTTCTCATTGGAGAAAAGAAGGTTTCGGGGAGATTTGATAGAGGTGTACAAGATGATTAGGGGTTTAGATAGGGTTGACAGTGAGAACCTTTTTCCGCGTATGGAGTCAGCTGTTACTAGGGGACACAGCTTTAAATTAAGGGGAGGTTGGTATAGGACAGATGTTAGGGGTAGATTCTTTACTCAGCGGGTTGTGAGTTCATGGAATGCCCTGCCAGTAGCAGTGGTGGACTCTCCCTCTTTATGGTCATTTAAGCGGGCATTGGATAAGCATATGGAGGATAGTGGGCTAGTGTAGGTTAGGTAGGCTTGGGTCGGCACAACATTGAGACCTGAAGGGCCTGTACTGCGCTGTATTTTTCTATGTTCTATGTTCTAACTTCTTTGCCCAGAGGGTTGTGAATCTGTGGACTTCCTTGCCCAGTGAAGTACTTAAGACTTCCTCAGTAAATGTTTTTAAAGCTAAGATAGATACATTTTAAACAATGATGGAATTAAGGGTTATGGCGAGAGGGTGCGTAAGTGGAGCTGAGGCAAAGGATCAGCCACGACAATTTGAATGGTGGAATTGGCTTGAAGGGCCAGACCGCCCACAACTGCTCCTGGTTCTTATGGAATAGAGAAACCCATGAATGCCCTTCTATTCCAGAAGTTTTTTGGCATGGTGCCACATTGATAGTCATCATTTCAAATAAGAGCTCATCATGTTCAGATCATTTAACAATTTTAATGTTGGATTAACATTAACAGCATTATTGAATGAACAGGAAAGAAAGTTGTCAAAATGTTTAGGGTTGTCAAGAGATGATGAATGGAATACAATGCAAGTGCTTCAGTTTTTTTTCAATGTCTGTTCACAGCTTTGATGAAGGAAGCATATGTAAAGGTTTTAAATTTGGTGATGGCCCAAAACTGGGTAGGAAACTCCAGTACAAACAGGCCGTAAAGAATCTGTAAAGTGTCATTGACAGGTCAAGCAAGTGGGAACTTGCTAGGTAGGAGTTTAATGAAGGAAAACCTGTCCAACTTAGAAGGAGCAATGGAAAAGCAGCACGGAGAGAGGCTGCAAAATCCCAGAAGTACAGAAGGATTCAGGCACATGATAAAGTTAGCATAAAGGCACCCACAAGGGATTAAGGCAGAAAGTAAAATACTGTTTGTGGTAAGGGAGTGGAACATAAAGTCAGGATGTTTTCCTCCATTTGACAATGGTTTTGGGGAGACCAGCAGACTTGGTCTCTTCACTTAAGAAAGGATGCAAATACATTCAAAGTGGTTCAGAGCTGATTTACTCAACTTACAAGGACAAGGAGATGCCGGGTTGGGCTTGCATCAGTTAGAGATTAGAAGAATCAAATGATCTGATAGAGGTGTCCAACATCCCAAGAGGACTTAACATGCCGGACATGAGAAATGAGTGGACACAGTTAACAAATAGGTATCCTCTCATTTAATGCATGAGAGTTTTGTTTTTCTCTCAGGAGTTCCCGAGTCTTTGGAATTCACTTCTTCAGTGAATAGCATAGGGTGGTGGCGCTGTCATTAGCACTACTGTCTCACAGCATCAATGACTTGGGTACGATTTCAGCCTTGGGCGACTGTCTATGTAGTATTTGCGCATTCTGCTCCTCTGTGTCTGCATGGGTTTACTCTGGGGGCTCCTGCTTCCTCTCACATTTCAAAAAATATGGGGGTTAGGGTGGATTGGCTGTCAGAGATGTAGGGTTACAGGGATGGGATATTGGAGTGGGGTGGTCAGTCAGTGTCAACTCGACGGGCTGAATGCACTGCTTGCACTCTGCAGGGATTCTAGAACTGCCTGGTGTCTGTAACTTACCAGATGACACGTGGGCACTTTCCTCTTACACTGCTTTTATTCAAGCTTGCAGAGCCATTTCCTCAAGATGGCAACAAACTCCCCAAATCAAAATATACCAGTTTTATATAAAGTTGTGTAAATTGAAGAGCAGTTTGCATATACCAATCATTTGCATGCACTTGTTTTAAGGTTACCAACATTCAATTACAATTGATGAATTTGGTTATTTCATTTGTCTTACCTGATCATATTCAACTGACCACAGCGTCTAGAGACTTGCCTAATTACAACATTCAATGTTTACATAGTACTTTTTTTATTAACTTGAACACTGACTTGTGGCCTCGTTGTTTTCGAAGTTCCTTATTTGTTTCACATCGTCAGTGTTTCGTTTGTCACATGTCTTCCTGGCTTTTTGCAGTTAGCACCTTATATTCTGACCTGGTCAACATTTTCCCTTCCAAGTCTGTACTGAGAATTGCATGAGAAACCTCTGCGTGTGGGGAGTGTGTGGAAATCACTACCACAGTGAGTGGTCGGGGTGAAAGGCATTACAACAAAGGAGAAGCAAGCCAACGCGAACAAGAGTCACTGTCACCTGATTCACAACACAGTGAAATTAAAACATGCAATATCCCTCAAAATTTCTCAACTATTCCAGACTTGATGAAAAACAGATATTGCACACAAAAATTGTAATTTGAATAACAATTAACAATAGTAAATACTGCAAATTTACTAGGGCAAGGTTAAACTAGATAACTAAATTAATAGCAACGGTTTCAGCTTTTTGATCATGGCCCCCATTGTCTCAAAAACAGAGACTTAAGGGGTAAATTAAAAGAGAAAATAAAAACAAAGAATTATCCATTCAATGAAACAGATTCCAACAATGGATTGCCAACCCTTTTGGCAATTATTGGATGATGTGTTATTTACAGGCACATAACTCTATATCAAACTTTAAAGTAATTGCTGAATGTGAATGGATGCCCCTATATGTATTCACCTATTTCTTACAACCTGGGACTCATTCCCAGACAGAGACAAGAATTCTTTAACGGATAGAAAAATACTCAACTCAAACAGAGGTTGCCAGAGCTTCCATGTTCAGTAGCCAGTCAGCAGTAATTTTCCTCTCTTTGTTTAAAAAGAGAATTAAAAGTCTCTGTGACTGGCTGCTTAAAAACATCCCCTCTCGACTGACTAAGTCAACAAGGTGGAGGTGGGGACTGCAGTTGCTGGAGATTAGAGTGCTGCTGGAAAAGCACAACAGGTCAGGCAGAATTTGAAAATCAATGTTTCAGGCAAAAGCCCAAAAAGCAACCAGCTGCCAGCCCTGGACAAGGCAAGACACATTGAAGATGGAGGCGGATAGATTAGATTACTTACAGTAAGGAAACTTGCCCAACAAGTCCACACCGACCACAACCCACCCAGACCCATTCCCCTACATTTACCCCTTCACCTAACACTAATTCACCTAACCTGCACATTTTTGGACTATGTGAGGAAACCAGAGCACCAGAGGAAACCCACGCAGACACGGGGAGAATGTGCAAACTCCACACAGTCAGTCGCCTGAGGAGGGAATTGAACCCAGGTCTCTGGCGCTGTGAGGCAACATGGGAAAAACACACCCAATGCCACCCTCACCCTGATGGCCACCTTTGTGTGTGACTGCATCTAGCTGTGCATGGACCCCCGGTACGCAAACACCAAGTGTCACTATGTACTGAGGTTCTACCTGTCCCTGGTGTTGCAAAGGATTGGCCTGGCCTTGCTGCCATGGAATGCTCCAAGTAGGTGGACCATTCCCTGTCACCTGACCTTCATGGAGAAGTTTATAAAGAAAAACATCTTTGACCACAAGTCCATCAGGAAGTGGTCAGTATGTAGTGTCCTTGAGACCCTTCGGGAAAAGGAGAGGGCGGATCCTATCGAGCGGTTCCTTGCACAAACTGTCAAAGTCATTTGGCAGAATGCCTCATCGCCAGAACTTTCCAACAAGCACCAAGACATGGCTTGGCTGGTGGTGAGATCCTTTATGCACGCCCAGACTCTCTGCAACACCATACATTGCCCTCGAAGCGGCTGCGGAGGGGACGAGACTGTCACACACCTTCGTCTGGAATGTGCCTTTGTAGAAGAATTCTGGAGAGGAGTACAGTGGTGTTTGTCGAGGTTTGTCCTGAGCAGTTCCGTGATGCAGGACTCCGTGCTCTACTGGGTCTATTCCCCAGAATGCCCACTGAGATAAACATCAACTGTGTCTTATTGAGCAAAGGATAAACAGGTTAGGGCTATACTCACTGATGTTTAAAGAATGAGAGATGATCACATTGAAACATCTAGGGGCTTGTCAGGATCAATGCTGAGAGGATGTCACCCCCGCATGCGAGAATCCAGAACAAAGACTGCAAAGTTTCAGAATAAGGGTGGCACAGTGGCTCAGTGGTTAGCACTGCTGCCTCACAGCACCAGAGACCCCGATTCGAGTCCCACCTCAGGCAACTCTCTGTGTGGATTTTGCATATTCTCCCCGTATCTGTGGTGGGTTTCCTCCCACAATCCAAAGATGTGTAGGCCAGGTGAATTGGCTATACTAAATTGCCCACAGTGTCAGGTCTGTTAATCAGGGGTAAATGTAGGGTTGGGGAATAGGTCTGGGTGGGTTACTCTTCGGAGGATCGTTGTTGGGCTGAAGGGCCTGTTTCCATGCTGTAGGGAATCTAATCTAATCTAATGAATGGGCAGTATTTGAATACTGAGATCAGGAGGGATTTCTTCTACCACAGGTAGGGGAGTCTTTGGAAATGTTTCACACAGGCAGCTGCATAGGGTCATTGAGTCCTTGTGTATATTTAAAGCTGGCATAGATTCTTGATCAGTGAGGGAATCAATGATTATGGGGATTGGGCAGGGAACTGAATATGAGGAATGTCAGATCAGCCACAATCCAAGTGGATTGCAGAGCAGGATCAAAGGGCCGAATGGCCTACTCCTATTCTCGTGCTCTTATGGTCTTAAATACGAATAGTAAGGCAGTGTCAATAATGGATGAACTGATGAATAAGATTGGTCAGACAGCAAAGTGGAAGTTTTAATGGAATTGCCGCGTTCATTTACTTAAAAAAGTTTCAGAAGCTAAAGATTAAATGCACATTACAATCTGCCAGTAAAATTCAAGGTAGTGTCACTGGCAGTTAATGGCAGTAAGCATTGACACAATATATTTGTGAACAACAGTGGGGAAAATGGACAACTCTGTCTCTTTTTGACAGACACTATCATTAAATGGTGCCTCGCACTGATCAGAACTAGTTGTGATAACTGTTATGATAAATAAAATTGGGCATTAATTTCAGTTCTGGTCCTCATTTCCATAACATGTGATCAGACGTGTGGAAATGTAACAAAAGAGGAGGAGAATGAGGGAGGACAACAAAGGAAAGTATGGACAGACTGTAATGGGCAGGCGCATGTAATATGAAATTTAATTCACTCGTGGGACATGGCCATCATTGGCTAAGCCCAGCATTTGTTTACCCAATCCCTAGTTGCTGTCTTTAGGAAGTGGGAATTGACCTGCTTTCTTGAACCATTCTGACCAAGTGCTGCTGGAAGAAACACAATGCCATTGGGAAGGGAATTCCAGGATTCTGAACCAGTGACACTAAAGTTGGGATCCAATTTGGGATGCTGAGTGCCTTGGAGGACATCATGAAGATAGCGGTGTTCCCATATTATTGCTGCCCTTATTCTTCTAGATGGAAGTGGTAGCGAGTTTTGACGGTGCTCGCTGAGGATCTCTGGTGCATTTCTACTGTGCATCTTGTAGGTGGTACACACTGCTACTACTGGGCATCAATATTTGAGGAACTGAATGTTTGAGGATGTGGTGCCAGTCAAGTGGGGGCTGCATTGTGACTGGCTGTTTTTGGAGTTGCACTCATTCGGCCAAGTAAGGAGCATTCCATCACACTCCTGACTTGTGATAGTAGAGAAGCCTTGCCAACGTCAAGAGGTAAGTTAGTTTATGCTACTCACTCTCTCTCTTCAGCTTTTGGAAGGCCCCTACATAACGTATAAAGCCACAACTGGATTTGTAAAAGGAGAGACTTTAAATTGCAATGTGGAACAGAAAAAAGATACGATGTTTACTGATACAAAAATGGACAGTTTTTCACTAATATATGGGGTAATTTTTATAAAGTACTCTCAAACAATGAAACTGGCAGGTCTTATCACTGTGTGATATAAAATTCATGGCAAAAGAGTGAAACTGTTGAAGTTGTTGTGAACTTTGACATTTTTCATGGAAGTGGAATACACAGTGTTCAAAGAAAAGTACAGTGTAGGAACAGACCTTTCAGCCCAGCAAGACTGTGCTGAAACATGATGCCTATGTAAACTGAAACCCTTTTCCCTCAATGCTATCCATGTCCCTCTAAACCCTGCCTGGACATCTTTCTATCATATGCCTCTTAAACATTTCCATTGTATCTGCTTCCACCACCTCCTCTGGCAGTGAATTCCACCAACTTACCACCCTCTCTGGAACAAAAAGATGCTCCTTACATCTGATTAAAATCTCCTTTTTTTCCCTTAAACCTGTATCCCGGAGTAATTGACATTCCTACCCTGGCAAAAACAACTATGACTATCCTTTATATCCATACAGCTCATAATTTTATAGACATCCTTTTCCTTCCGACATTCAAGCAAGAACAAACTGAATTTGTACAATGTCTCCTCTTGGTTAATACCCTTCGAGCCAGATACTATCTTGGTAAACCAGTTCAATACCCTCTCTAAAGTCTCCACATCCTTCTGGTAGGGTGGCGATGAAAACTGGTCTTTCTTTGACCTCCAAACCAAGTTTCAACCAAATACTGTATTATAACATGATTCATTGTTGAATCTTAATTTTCATTCAGTCAGTCACTTATGTAAGTTTTGGTACCTCATCTGCGAGTTAGTAATTTCTCATGAGTAGAGGTAGAATAAGTTGGACCTGTACTCATTGGAGTTTAGTAGAATGGGAGGCCACCTTTTTGAAGATTGGTAGAGGTACTTGAGGGGGAAGATTTGGAAAGAAGTTGTTTACTCTTGTGTGGGTGATTCATGGACCAGAGGGACATCATCTCAGAATAAGGGCTAGGCAGAGGCAGGCCTGGTTGTAATGTGTGGGGTTGGAATCATCCATTGAAGATGGAGATGAAAAGGCATTTCTTCGGTTCGAGGGGAGTGAGTGTTTCGTATTCTTTATTTCGGAAGGCTGTCAAAGCTGGTTCATTTATATATTTGAGACTAAAATAGAGAGATTTTTAATCAGGTAGCGAAATCGAGGTTTATGGGACAAAAAGGCAGGAAAGTGGAGTTGACAATTAACAGATATGCCATGATCTCATTGAGTAGAGGAGCAGATTCAATAGAATGAATGAGCTAATTCTGTTCATATGTCTTATGATCTTGGGGTCTAATTACATTAAAGGTGGTGGGCGGGGGACTTTATAGCCAAATGGCATATTCCTGTTCCTGTTTCTCATGGTCTTATGACCTCTCCTCAGGTCAGGGTCCAAAACTGTACTTAATACACCAGGGGTTGAAAACAAACTGACAGTAGTTGTCTGCACTAGATTGTGTAAAATATTGGGGATTGGCTGGCCGATACTTGAAAATGTACTCGGGCAGCAAATTATCCTGACTGTTTCAGGAGCAGTTTCCAATGTAACGAATGCGTATGGTGAGCTGTAATGATACAACTTTATATTTGATTTAGATAGAAATGTGGCTTTCCATGTTGTCCCAGTTTCACCTTTGGAAGGAGAGACACTAAAACTGAATTGTCGGTACAAATTGTCGGTAGGTGGAACAAGGACTTTAGCTTTTATAGAAATGGCAAGAAGATCCATTCAATGCGGTTCGCAGGATGTGAATCATCATCTCGCATTAAAGTAAATGGCACCGAAGACAGTGGATGGTACAGTTGTACAATTCATAGGTTGAAATAACAAAATGTTAAAGTTCAGGTATAAGGTACATACTTGATTTTGCAATCTGTGATGGACGTTATGCATATTTGTCTCAATTGCTAATGTAAACACAGGAAGCATTCTGAATTTTTCAATATAGAAGCGGCCGTTTGGTCTATCATGTCTGCGCTGCCAAAGGTACACCAACCCACTTTTCCATATTGTCTTGAACGTTATGATCTTTCAAGTGCTCATCCATTTATTTCTTGAAGGTTGTGTGACTTCTTGCCTCAACTACCTTTCCACGCAGTGCATTCCAGACTCTCACCACCCTCTTGGTGAAACAATCCTCAAATCCCCCTCTAAAACCTCCTGCCTTTCACTTGAAACAGATGCCTTCCTTGTTACTGACCCTTCAACTAAGGGGAACACCTGCTCCCTATCCACCCTGTCCATAATCCTGCACAACTCTGTCAGATTACCCGCTTGGCTTTGGCTGCTCCAGAGGGAATAACCCGAGCTCAGTCGCTGTTCACTTGTCACCACCCAGCCTGCCCATCTGCCTTTGGGAAGAAGCCATTCCTCTTCATTTCTGTTTTGAATCTGTCCCAGCCCATTCTCCTGAAACAGTGACCTCTTGTTCCAGATTGTCCGATATAAGGAAACATCTTCTGTCCATCTACCTTTTAAATCATCACTTTAACATTGCATGAGTAAACTCACCACAGTCCCACTCTTTCATCAGCGAGAGGGGGAACTGGGTGGTGGTCAAGTCTGAGGGTTACCACGCCTTAGGTGAGGGGAGCAGCAGAGATGTAGAATCCTCCGTGGTCACCTCAGCTGGTGTTGGAATAGAATCCACACCCTGGGCACCATCTGCAACTTAGATCAGCCATCCAGCCGATTGAGCTAGCCACTAAATAACGTCTCATCCTCTAAACTCTGACCTGCTCAATCTCTCATCTTAAGACCCGTGAAATCTGGGCAAGTTTTAATATGTTGAGATTGATCGTGTCAATGGTATGAATATATCTTTGCCAAATAGAGTTATGGAATCATGCAACACGGCAACAAGCCTTTCCACCCAACTCATCCATGCCAACCAGGATTCTTGAGCTGAAGTGAGTCCCATTTGCATTGGGCCCAAATCCGTCCAAAGCTTTTCCAGTCATATACCTGTCCTTTTATTTTAATATTGTAATTCTATCCATGTCTACCACTTTCTCTGGCAGCTCTTTCCATACTCACGCCACCCTCTGTCTAAAAACGTTGCTTTTCAGATCCCTTTTAAATCATTCCCCTCTCACATTAAACCCTTTCTCCCCGTGGGTTTCCACCCACACTCCAAAAATGTACAGGTTAGGTGAATTGGCCATGTTAAATTGTTAGGTGTTAGGTGAAGGAGTAAATGTAGGGGAATGGGGCTGGGTGGGTTGCTCTTCGGAGGATCGGTGTGGACTTGTTGGGCTGAAGGGCCTGTTTCCACACTATAAGAAATCTAATCTAAAAAAAGCGTTTGGATGGATGTGTGAATGGCAAAGGTTTAGATGGATATGGGTCAAATACAGAAAAATAAGACTAAATCAGTTTGGAAAACCTGGTTCACATGGACGAGTTGGGCCGAAGTCTGTTTCTTTGCTGTATGATTCTATGACTGTAGTGCCATCACAATGGAATTTTAAATTTGGAAAGCAAGGAAAAAGATAAAGTTTCTCCCTCTCCCCTGTCCTTTGTCTGTAAATTCTCACATTCTTCATCCCATGTAACCGTTGTGCCTTTCACTCTGTGATGATAACAGTTGATCGCTGAGCTTTGATTGTGTGTTACATTCCAGAACGCTTTTTTTTATTTCAAAAATATGCTTTATTCATAAAATAATTTGATGGTCTGTACAGTTGGTCATGCCGTACATATGTCAACATTTACATACACAGATCAGAATTTATCATTGTTATATACAGGTCTGTACATTTTTCAATCATATGCCCATATATTTAGCTGAGACGTCAGCAGAGCCCAAATGACTGCGTGGGCCCCCTGTTCTTCTTTAGGCAGGCAGATGTTACACGGTGGTCTTTCCCCACCGCGCCTTGGCCGCAGCTGCCCCAAGCTTCAGCGCGTCCCTCAACACGTAGTCCTGGATCTTGGAATGTGCCAGTCTGCAACACTCAGTCGGGGTCAACTCCTTCACCTGGAAGATCAACAGGTTTCGGACCACCCAGAGAGCGTCCTTCACCGAGTTGATGATCCTCCAGGCGCAGTTGATGTTCGTCTCGGTGTGCGTCCAAGTAACAGGCCGTACAGCACGGAGTCCCGCGTCACGGCGTGCTTGGGATGAACCTCGACAAACACCACTGCATTCCTCTCCAGACTTCTTCTGCATAGGCACATTCCAGAAGGAGGTGTGTGACAGTCTCGTCCCCCCTGCAGCCACTTCGAGAGCAGTGTGCGGTGCGGCAGAGAGTCCGGGCGTGCATAAAGGATCTCACAGGTAGAGCCCTTCTCACCACCAGCCAAGCCATGTCTTGGTGCTTGTTGGAAAGTTCTGGCGATGAGGCATTCTGCCAAATAGCTTTGACAGTCTGCTCAGGGAACCACTCAACAGGATCCACCCTCTCCTTTTCCCGAAGGGTCTCAAGGACACTACATGCTGACCACTTCCTGATGGACTTGTAGTCAAAGGTGTTTCTCTTCATAAATTTCACCATGAAGGGCAAGTGGTACAGAATGGTCCAACCACTCCGAGCGTTCCGCGGCAGCGAGGCCAGGCCCATCCTTCGCAACACCGGGAACAGGTGGAACCTCAGTACGTAGTGACACTTGGTGTTTGCGTACCGGGGATCCACGCACAGCTTGATGCAGTCACACACAAAGGTGGCCATCAGGGTGAGGGTGGCATTGGGAGTGTTTTTTCCCCCATTGCACCAGTCTTTGTACACTGTGTCTCTTCACACCCGGTCCATCTTTGATCTCCACATGAAGTGGAAAATGGCCCAGGTGACTGCGGTGGCACAGGTTCTGGGGATAGGCCAGACCTGTGCCACATATAACAATACTGAGAGCACCTCACACCTGATGACTAGGTTTTTTCCCGTGATGGAGAGCGACCGTTGCTCCCATCTGCCTAGTTTCTGTCTCATCTTCCTGATTCGCTCCTCTCAGGTCTTGGTGCACGCCTCAGCCCCCCCAAACCAAATACCCAGCACCTTCAGGTGGTCAGTCCTGATGGTGAAGGGGATAGAGGATTGGTCGGCCCATTCCCGAAGAGCATGGCCTCGCTCTTGCCTCGGTTTACCTTGGCCCCCAAGGTCACAGATGCACATGGGTCTGTGCACAGACAGCGGATCCGAGCAGAAAATGGTGACGTCATCCATGTACAGGGAGCCTTAACCTGTAGGCCCCCGCTGCCAGGAATAGTCACCCCTCTCAGGCTCGCATTCTTCCCGATGGATTCAGCAAATGGCTCTATGCAACACACAAACAAGGCGGGTGAGAGGGGGCAGCCCTGCCTGACTCCAGATCTTACAGGGAAGCTATCTGATTCCCACCCATTGATTGAGACTGCACTGACAATGTTGGTGTAGAGCAGTCTGATCCAATTTCCGATTCCCTCCCCAAAGCCCATTTTGGTGAGGACATCCCTCATATATGTATGCAATATCCTGTCAAAGGCTTTCTCCTGGTCCAGGCTGCTGAGGCAGGTGTCCACCCCCCTGTCCTGCATGTAGGCAATCGTAACCCAGAGGAGTGCAAGACTCTCAGAGATCTTCCTGCCTGGTACAGCACAGGTTTGGTCAGGGTGAATCACCGATCCCAGAGCAGACCTGACCCGGTTGGCGATGACCTTTGACAAGATTTTGTAGTCTGTGTTTAACAGTGAAATTGGTCTCCAATTTCTAATTTCCTCCCTCTCCCCCTTCTGTTTGTAGATGAGGGTGATGATGCCTTTCCTCATGGATTCACTCATGGTACCTGCCAGAAGCATACTGACATACACCTCCAGCAGGTCCCGGCCAATCAAGTACCACAGGGCAGAATAGATCTCGACCGGTAAGCCGTCGCTTCTGGGAGTTTTATTCTTTATGAAGGACTCGAGGGCCTTGGTGAGGTCATCCAGAGATAGCGGCTGGTCCAGCTTCTTTTGTGTTCCGTTGTCTAGGACCTCCGTGATAGAGGGCAGGAACAACTGGGAGGCCGGGCTGTCGGTTGGCTTCGAGTCATACGGACTGGCATAGAAGGATTTGCTGATCCTCATGATGTCAGCCTGAGATGATGTTACCGAGCCATCTTCTTCCTTCAGGCTGCTGAGCACAGAGCTCTCTTTGTGCACCTTCTGGAAGAAGAAACGTGAGCACGTCTCGTTCTGCTCCATGGAGCAGACTCTGGACCGGAAGATTATCTTGGAGGCCTCCGAGGCAAAGAGCGAGGCTTGCTGGCCCTTCACCTCCTGGAGGTCCTCTGTGACATTGACCCCCCAATGTCTGCAGCAGGAGCAGGTTCTGCATACTTTCCTGGAGTTGGGACAGTTTTCCCCGCCTCTCTCTCTTGCCTCCTGAACACCTTTGAGGATGAAGAACCTCTTGATGTTCCCTTTTACTGTTTCCCACCAGTCTGCTGGAGACTCAAAGAGGGGCTTCGCGGTTCTCCAACCTGCGTAATCTCTCTTGAGCTCCTCGATGTTTCCCAGGCTCAACAGCTTAGTGTTCAGTTTCCACGTTCTCTTACCAACCCGCTGCTCATCCTATAGGTGACAGTCGGCCAGCAGGAGGCAGTGGTCAGAGAAGAACACTGGCTTGACGTCGGTGGTTCTGGCCGAGAGCGTTCGGGACACAAACTGGTAATCTATCCTTGAGCGGATAGACCCGTCCGCCCGTGACCAGGTGTATCTACATTGTACTCCATCTGCAGGGGTGCTGAAGACGTCGTGCAGCTTGGCATCTTTGACCGTTTCCATCAGGGCTCTGGATGTGGCGTCCAGTTTACTGTACCCACCCCCCCCATCAATGATACAGTTGAAGTCTCCGGCCAGAATGACCGGCCTGGACGTAGCCAGCAACAGTGGAAGCTGTTGCAGGACGGCCAACCGTTCAGTCTTACCCACTGGGGCGTACACGTTGATTAATCTCACGGGAGCGTTTCTGTATTTAACATCTGAGACTGAGGCGCCCGCCCACTACTTCCTTAATCTCAGAGATGGTGAAGTTGCCTCCTCACAACAGGATACCCAGGCCTGAGGAGCGGTTATCGTTGCCCCCCGACCACACTGCCGGCCCATGGGCCCACAAGCTCGACCATATCCTGTAACTGCTGAGGTGTATCCCACACTCCTGCAGAAACAGGACATCGGCTTTGATGTTGGCCAGGAAGGCCAGCGTTGAAACACATCGCGCAGCAGATTTTATGCTACGCACATTAATACTGGCAATTTTAATCCCCATTTCTTTTAACAAGTTGTGAGGTTACCCGTGTCCAGTTGCCACTGGTCCTGCTCCTCTGGGGTAGCTGTCTGCATCCCCATCCAGAACACGAACTGCTGGACCTTCGCTGGGCTGAGGTAGCTGTCTAGCTCCTCACTCGGTCCCTTTGCCCGCTCCGGTGTCATCGGGCTGCGACCAGGGTCCACGCTGTCTGCTTCTATATCTGACAGCGAGGGTCGCTGCTCCCAGTGACCTGGAGCTGTGTGGCGGTGGGGCCCTCCTGGCTTTCACCTGGCTGGGGGTGGTAGCTTCCCAGAGCCTCAGGTGGTTCGTCCCTTGGTTGGCAGTTGCTGCTCTCCTTTCTCCCCGCAGCACTCTGCCTCTTCTTTTGGTGACGACCATCCTTACGTCCATCCTCACCCTCCGAAGAGCTGTCCGTGTCATCCCCATGCAGCTGCATTTTCCCTTTCTCTGGGAGGTTTTGTCAGCCGGGTGGGTTTTCATCCTCTTGTTTTGCACCAGGATCCATTCCTCGGCCTCCTTCTTTCCCTTCTCCTCCTCCTCCACATTCCAGGACGCTTTGCCAAGCCCGTGCTGAGGGTGGAACCGGCAGCTGAAGTATTCGAGGGCCTCCCGGTCACGCTGACGTGCACTTTCCGGGCGGAAGGCCCTCTGTCCAGCTTCACTACTCATTTTACAGAGACAGCGCTGCCCGAGAGGCCGTGCCTGGTCATGGCAGCATGTACACGATCAATGCAGCAACTGCAAACGTTTCTGGGAATTACGCCTGTGAAGCGATCAACACAGTTTACAGCCTGTGGAAAAGGAGCAACAGCATTCACATTTCCATTAAACGTAACTATCTGTCATTATCCCCAGCACAAATTAAAGGCCTTTCGACCCATCGAGTCAGAAACAGCCACCTCACTATTCTCTAATCCCTATTTTCCCAGCACGTGGCACCATAACCTTGGCCTCGAGAGTGCACATCTAAACAGTCTTCAGTTTGATAGGGGTTTCTGCCGCTCCTACCCTTACAAGCAGTGAGTTCCAGATAATCTGAGTGAAAATGTGTTTCCTCTCATTCCCTCTACACCTTCTGCCCCTGACCTTCAATCGATGAACCCCTCCCTCCACCAATTGGGAAAGGATTCCTCCTATCTATCCTATTTACACTCCTCATCATTTTATAGATTTCCATCATCACATTCACCCTCGTCTCAATCTCCTCTGCTCGAAGGAGAGAAATCCCAGTCTATCTAATCTCTCTTCATCACTGAAACTCTACAGCTCCAAGGCAACATCTCGGTAAATAGAACAAAGACAAAGATAACTTACAGCCCAGGAACAGGCTCTTCGGCCCTCCAAGCCTGAGCTGATCCAAACATACTGTCTAAACCTGTCGTCAATCCCTAAACATCTGTATCCCTCTGCTCCACACCTACTCACGCATCTTAAATGAATCTACCATGCCTGACCCTACCACCTCTGCTGGCAACGCATTCTAAACGTCCACCACCCTCTGAAGTACTCGCTGTGTGTATCCCCCTTAAATTTTCCACCTCTCACCTTGAAGGCATGACCTCTGGTTATTTACTCCTTCACCCTGGGAAAAGTTTATTGCTATCTATCCTGTCCATATCCTTCATGATTTTCTAAACCTCAATCAGGTCCCCCCTCAATCTCCTTTTTTCTAATGAAAAGAAACCTAACCAACTCAATCTTTCTTCATAGCTAGCACCTTCCATACCAGACAACATCCTCGAAAACCTTCGCTGCACCCTCTTCAAAGCGACCAGACGGTAATGTGGCGACTAGAACTATACACAGTACTCTAAATGCAGCTGAACCAATGTTTTGTACAATTTTAGTATAACTTGCCAGCTCTTATACTCAATATCCCGTCTGATGAAGGCAAGTATACTATATGCCTTCGTGATCACTCTATCCACCTGTGCAGCAACCTTCAGGGTACAATGGACCTGCACTCCCAGATCTGTCTGTCCTCCAAGTTTTCCCAAGGCTCTTCCATTATTGTATAACTTGCTCTAGAATTAGTCTTGTCTAAATGCATCACGTCACATTTGTCTGGATTGAAAACCATCTGCTACTTTTCCACCCAACTCTCCAGTCTATCTATAGCCTCCTGTATTCTCTGACAGTCCCTTATGCTTCTGCTACTCCACCAATCTTCGTGACATCTGCAAACTTGCTGATCATACCAACAGTACCCTCTTCCAGATCATTTATGTAGATTACAAACAACAGTAGCCCCAACCCTGATCCCTGTGGAACACCACTGGTCACCTTTCTCCATTTTGAGAAACTCCATTCAACTACTACTCTCTGTCTCCTGTTACTCAACCAGTTCGTTATCCACCTAGCTAGAACACTCTGCACACCATGTGGCTTCACTTTCTCCATTAGTCTACAATGGGGAACATTCTCAAATACCTTACTAAAGTCCATTCATATGACATCAACAGCTCTTCCTTCATCTATCAACTTGGTCGCTTCTTCGAAGAATTCTATTAAGTTGGTAAGGCACAATCACCCCTGCACAAAACCATGCTGCCTATCATTGATTACCCCATTATTTTCTAAATATAAATAGATCCTATCCCACAATACCTTCTCCAGCAACTTTCCCACCAATAACGTCTCTCTGCACCCTCTCCTACTGCTGTCCTGTCCCTCCCAGAATGTGGATTCCAGAACCCGTTACAATATTTTCGCTGTGGTTTTATTTATTCATTCCAAATGCAATCGCGATTGTCACAAAATCTGACCTCGAGCTGGTATGATGCTAACAGGCTTGATTGGCCTTGAAGGATTGTTAGGAATCTCCTGCACTGGCCCCGCCTAGGGATTTTTTTCCCCTTCGCGTTCTATTCACTGAGCTTAACTAAGCCCAGACACTCTACAGACTGAATCAGAAACATGTCCTACTGTTTTCCAGAGGCGTACACCGTCCCTGTGTTGACTGGGCGTCCTGAGGGAGAGCTGTTTGATGGCCAGCGGGTTAAACTGGTGTGCTGAGTTGAAGCGAATCCCTCCCACGCTTCCTTGCGGTCCAGCTTTTACAGAAATGGGGTCCTTCTCCGGTCTCCATCTGACCACAGTGATTACATCCCTGAGTCAGCTCATCCTGCAGACTCGGGTACTTACCATTGTGAAGTCACAGACGGGAAGGTGTGGCAATGCAATAATCAGCTTAATTTATCCATCAGGCGTCAGTATCATTTATCATTGTCCGTTTCTTAACAGTTAAAGACTCAGAGTAGAGACAATTTGTCATTACTCCCCACACTTCACAGACATGTATTGGAGAAGTAAAGAGAAACAGCACAGGGTATTGACATTTAAGATTGAGATGGGAAGAAATGTCTTCACACAGAGAGTGAGGAGTCTGTGGAATTCACTGCCCAGAAAATTATGGAAACATGTAAATAGCAATAGGTCATTTGGTCCTTCCGGTTTGATGTGCCCACTCACTAGGATTGTGGCTGGTGGTCCAACTCAGTCCCCTGTCCTCTTGCTCTCCTCCTTTAGGCCCTAAGAATTTTATCCACCTCATGTTTGAACTACATTCAATGTTCTAGCTCTGACCATTTTCTGTGGTAGAGACTTCCACAGGCTCCCCACTCTCTTGGAGAAGGTATTCATCCTCATCTCAGTCCTTACTCCATCTCCTTTAGACTGTGACCCCTGGGTTCAAGGGCCTGTCCTTGTGCTGTATTGTTCTATGTCCTAAGAATTCAGAGAATCGGCTCATATTCTGGCCTCAAAATCCACGATAGCAGATGGGAGAAACTGAATTCAATTCCAAAGGTTGATTTTAGCCGGACAACCGTCAACTGCCCTCTGTGTAATTAGGATGAGCCATAAATACTGGACTACCCAGTGACACCCACATGCAACGAATGAAAAAAGACAAAAGGATATGTGTTTTTGTGTGACTGTGATGATGTTCATAATTGAGTTTGCAATTAACTCCGCCAAAAAAAATCTATCATTTGTTCATAATTGCAGGAATTGCAGTGTCAAAACCAGATCCAATAATTCTACCCGGAAAGGATCTAATTGAAGTAGACATGGGATCCTTAATCTGTTCAGTCTCCAATGGTTCTCTGCCAATTTATTACCAATTCTAAAACAGCTCAAGTGTGGAACTGTACAGGGAGCTTTCCAACAGCACTGAGCTTCTTTACAGCATTGGGCCTATCAGCAGGAGGGACGAAGGGCTTTATCATTGTTCAGTGAGAAATGAGGTGACAGGCCGTCAGCACAGTGAAGACATAGAGATCGCAGTGATAGGTGAGTTTCCAAGGATTCTCTCCCAGAGAGTTACTGGACCATCAGCTCAGGGAAAACCGCTGCTGAGACCAAATCAAAGCTGGTGCTTTGTCTTTGAACACCACACTTTTGACTAAAGCAACACACAGAGAGATAGAGGACTGCAGATGCTGGAGATCAGATTTAAAATGTATGGTGCTGGAAATGCACAGCTGGTTAGGAAACATCCGTGCAGCAGGAGAGTCGATGTTTCGGACATAAGCTGTTCATCAGGAATGTGATGAAGAGCTTATGCTCGAAATGACAACTATGCGTTTCCAGCATCATACTTTTCAAAACAAAAGCAGCACAACCTTAGATATCAGAATTATAGAGTCCTACAGCAAGAAAACAAGCCCTTCTGCTCAAACTTGTCCATGCCTACAAAAATGTCCATCCACGCTAACCCAATGTCCCTGCACTTGATACAATATCCTTCTAAACCTCTCCTATCCATGTACTTGTCCAAATGACTTTTAAATGTTGCTGATGTACCCGCTACAACCACTTCCACTGGCAGCTCATTCCATATGTATATCACCCCATGTGTATAAAAAAAGTTGCTTTTCAGGTTTCCCTTTTGTTCTTTCCCTTCGAACCTTAAGCTGATGCCCTCAAGTCCTCGACTCCACAACGCTGGGAAACAGACTGAGCGCATTCACCCCAATAATGCCTCTCATAATCTTATACACTTCTTTGAGATCTCCCTTCAGTCTCCTTCGCTTGAAAACAAAAGGGCTTAGCTTATCCAGCCTCTCCCTCAAACTCAGAGTGTTGAATCCTTGCAATGTCCTTGTAATTTCTTTTCGGTATTCTTTCCAGTTTAACAACATCCATCCATTACATTAGTTCTTGAATCTATCGAATTCCCAAACTCTCTTTAAAAACCTTTGTGTCAAACTGGTTCCCACTGATGTCTCAATCAATGGGTAAACTCCATGCTTTTTGATCTCGGTGTGTTTTCTCCTCAGTTCCCGTCACAGATACTGCGCTGATTTCCTTCATTAACGGGACTGAGATGGAGCCTGGGGGCCGCCTTGTTCTCCAGTGTCGGGGGAGGGAAGGCACTGAGCCACGTGACAACGTGCTGCTAAGAAACGGCAGTGCACGCTACCATGTGACTGCCAATGGTGGGGAGCTGGTCATTCATTCCAGAGAGACCATATCGGGAGGTATCATTGTGAAGCAATCGACAAAGGAACCAACAGCATCATTTTTAATGTGACAAAGACTACATCAAATTCACACTGCGAGGTAACAGTGACACTCGGATCGAACGTAGACAGAGGTAGAGAAAGACCATTCGCTCCATCCAGTCTGTACCAATTAGACACTGTTAACCATTTCAATTGTGGAGGTGATAGCTGGGTGATATTATCATAGGTTATTGATCCAGAGTGTTGGTGTTCCTGGGATCCCGCCCATACCAGATGGTGGAATTTGAATGCAAAAAAAAAATTTGGAATTGCACGCTACATGGAGAAGGCAGTGTGCAGAGGCGATTTACCAGGATGTTGCCTGGATTTTAACGAGGAAGAGAGGGAGGCTGGATAATCTTGGGATATTTTCTATGAAACAGTAAATGCTGAGAGAGAAACTCAGTGGAGAAGTGCAAGATTGTGAGGGGAAGGGACAGGGGAGTAGGAAGCAGGTGTTTCCCATAGTCAAGGGGTCAGTAACAAGGGCTGGGATGGGAGGCCATTTTAAAGTGAAAGACGGGAGGTTTAAAGTGGGAAATTGAGGATTGTTTCACCCAAAGGATGGTGGAGGTTGGAACATGCTGGCTGGCAGGGAAACTCCCAACCTTTACAAAGTACTTGGATCAGCATTTGAAATGTCACAACATTGAAGGCTTTGTGGGGTTCGTATGGGAGATGATTATTGTATCACATACGCCACACTGAACCTCAGCGAGCCCTCGCAGGAAGAAGAAGGAGGGGACCGAAACGTTGACATGAATATTCCACGGAAGTAAGAAGCAAGAAGACAGATTGGTTGGGGGTGTTGGTTCGATTCAGTACACCGTCTGGTGAAGCCATAAATTTACCTCCTGTGTACAGATAACTAACTTCTTAACTTTATGTTGGAAACTGTGTTTCACAAGGCATTTTCTTCAGGGGAAGCTACTTTCACGTCAGTGTGGCCATCAATCTGTTCTGGACCTCGCTGGGTTTTGAATTTATCAAACTATTTTGGCTGCTGGTTTTCTTTGGATATTTAATACCTGCCTCACCTTCGCTCTCATGTACATATCTGAGGATTAAGCTTTTCATTTGGTCCACGTTTAAAGGGAGGAATCTGTCTCCTTCTATGAATGGACATCGCGTTTATGCCCCATTCTGAGTAATTTAGAACAGAAATTATCAGACGGTTCTGACAGGTGAGAGACACTCAGACAGAAAGCAGGCAGTTTTAATGGTTACTTTTCAGGGTGAAAGTGTCCTGGAGTGTGCGGATTGAACTCGCACCTTCTGGCCCCACAGACAGAATGGACATTGAGCTGCAAGCCACTGAAGATCCGGATGGAGGGAGCGTGGCTGATAGGGAGTCTCCATGGAGAACAAAACTCTCAACAATCAGAAACCCCTGCCAGATTCATCTTTGTGGGATTCTGTAACCATTGTGTGAATGTCTGTGATGTCTCTCTTTGCAGATGTTTTGGAAACGCCACCATGATGGGGGTGGGGATATCAGACACATCCAGAGCAGCAGACTTGAACTTTGAATGAGGAAGCGATGGCCTGGTAGTGTTATCTGTGGACTGTTCATCCAGAGACCCCGGTAATATTCTGGGGACCCGGGTTTGAATCCCATCACGAAAGATGGTGGATTTTAAATTGAACAAATTTCTTGACTTTAAAGACTGATTGTGACTGCGAATCAATTGTCGGTATAACCCATCTGGTTCACTAATGTCCTTTAGGGAAGGAAACTGCCATCCTTACCTGGTCAGGCCTACATGTGACTCAGCACACAGCAATGTGACTGATTTGTAACTCTGGGCAATTAGGGATAGGCAGTAAATGCTGACCTATCCAGTAATGCCCTCCTCCCAGGAATAAAAGAAAAGTTGGCCTCTCAGTCCGGCGGTAGGGACATGCCACGGCACCACATAAGGGCTCTGACTGATGTAAATACAGGCTTTGCTGATGATGTAATATTTTAACACCGTCCTCGTACTGATCTGATAACTGCTGTCCATCAAGAAAGGAGCAGTACAGGCCTGATTACAAACGGATGAACACCATCAGCGACAATGACAGTGGGAGGGCAGAAGGTTCTGGTCAACAGATCCCATTTGTCTTTCAACGGAACAGCAGGACTGTGTCGATGAATTGTTAAGCATTAGAGTGAGCAAAGACAGTGACTGAGTTACCGGTTTTTAATCACTGCAGTCCCTCATTCAGGTAAAGGATGTAGGGCATTGCTGACAAGGACAGCATACATGCCCCTAATCATGGAGTCAGAGAGTCATATAGCAGGGACACTTCAGCCTAACTCATCCATGCTGACCAGGCTTCTGAAACCAAACCAGCCCCATTTTCTGCACTTGACCAATATCTCTCGAAATCTTTCCTGTCCACGTGCCTGTCATGGAGCTGCTGGTTCTATATATGCAACAACCACTGCATGAAATATTGCCCCTTAGGTCTCTTTTAAATCTCTCTACTGTCATCTAAAATCTATGCCCTCATTTCCACTTTTCTACCCTGGCCTGAAGAAATATGGCAGATTGAGCTCAATCTGGCAAAGTATAAGATGCTGGACTTTGGGAGATCAAATTTTAAGTGAAGGTACACAGTAAATGGCTGAACTCTGAAAGTCACTGATGTACAGAAGGATCTTGGGGTTCAAGTGTCTAGCTCCCTGAAAGTGGCCATCAAATAGTTAGGGTGGTAGAAGGTAGGAGAAAGTGAGGACTGCAGATGCTGGAGATCAGAGCTGAAAAACGTGCAGCTGGAAAAGCGCTGCAGGTCATGCAGCATCAAAGGAACAGGAGAATCGATGTTTCAGGCATAAGTCCTTCTTCAGGAATGAGGAGGGTGTGTCCAGCAGGCTAAGATAAAAGGTAGGGAGGAGGGACTTGGGGGAGGGAAGTTGGAAACGCGATAGGTGGAAGGAGGTCAAGGTGAGGGTGATAGGCTGGAGTTGGGGGGGGGGGAGGTCAGGAAAAAGTTTGCAGGTTAGGAAGGTGGTGCTGAGTTTGAGGGATTTGACTGAGACAAGGTGGGGGGAGGGGAAATGAGGAAAATGGAGACATCTGAGTTCATCCCTTGTGGTTGGAGGGTTCTTAGGCAGAAGATGAGGTGTTCTTCCTCCAGCCATCGTGTTGCTATGGTCTGGCGATGGAGGAGTCCAAGGACCTGCATGACCTTGGTGTGGAGTGGGAGGGGGAATTGAAGTGTTGAGCCACGGGGTGGTTGGGTTGGATGGTCCAGGTGTCCCAGAGGTGTTCTCTGAAATGTTCCGCAAGTAGGCGGCCTGTCTCCCCAATATAGAGAAGGCCACATCGGGTGCAGCGGATGCAGTAAATGATGTGTGTGGAGGTGCAGGTGAATTTATGGTGGATATGGAAGGATCCCTTGGGGCCTTGGAGGGAAGTAAGGCGGGGGGGGGGTAGGTGTGGGCGCAAGTTTTGCATTTCTTGCTGTTGCAAGGGAAGGTGCCGGGAGTGGAGGTTGGGTTGGTGGGGTGTGTGGAAAAAGGAAGCCTGTTTGAGACAGAAGAGTGGAGTCTACTGCGAGGGCTTTTAAGGAAGAACTGGTATCCTACATTTCTAAGATTTTAGAACCTCTTTAGCCTAGCTTATGTCAATGTTACATTCTAACAGTGATGCTGTTGGTAAATAAAGGGGAAGGCTAAAATTAAAAATCTCTTACAGCAGTTTAATTTATTTCGGACTACAAAAGAGTACGATCTCCAGGACGAACCAAGAGAGGCTCATAGGCCTGAGTCCATAAGGGATTCCCTGAGCTGTCTCAAATCTGTACTTTAACAATATGAATAGGAAGGATTTAGAGAAAGATGGGCTACGTGCTGGCAAATGGGATTCGATTAGGTTAGGATATCTGGTTGGCAGGGACAAGTTGGACCGAAGGGTCTGTTTCCATGTTATATGTCTCTATGACTCGATGACTCTTTGGTAACTCTTGCCCTGTCGGTGAGCACAGTTTCCCTCCATCTCTGTACTTAACCCCTCCTTCACAGTTGGTTGTTGAAATGATGCAACAATGTGGCCTATTTGTCTATCTTCATTGTAACTTTGAAAATGCGCTGAATAACAGCAGATTTTAATGCAGTTCCTGAAAGTCTATTTTGGATGAGGATTCAATTTATCTATTGTAAACATCAATGGGCTACATACCTTCCGTTTGCTAGATGCAGCTGGTCACTCTTTACTTTGAACTAAGTATTACAGCGTCTTAGTACCTCGGGTGTTTTTCTGAAGGAAGACACAGGGACACCACCTGTAAATCAACATAAGGCTAGTCTGGCAATTTTGAACTGATCAATGTCACATTCATTGCATCTTCATTGGGATTTGTGTTGTTTTTTTCCCTAAAACTTAACCAGAACCACTGATCTGATTCCAGTGTTGCCCTGGGCTGCTCCTTGTCTGGGGATTGTTTGTTTTTCGTGTGATTCGATACCAATTGATTTGGAGATGCTGGTTTTGGACTGGGGTGTACAATGTTAAAATCACACAACATGAGGTGCTTCTAAATAAACCTGTTGGACTATAATCTGGTGTTGTGTGATTTTTAACTTGATACCAATTGAGTGGGATCCAGAAACTGAGCAACAACCGCCCAGCACCATGAATGGGAGTACTCAATCACCAGGATGCTTACATAGTTCAATATCCAACTCCCCAACTACCTGTTGGAAAGAGTAAAAACAGCGCTATTTCTAATGATTTTACCAAGACCCCAGTGTATGTCCTTTAACAAGAGTATCACAATCCTACAGTTGGTCCACACAACCTCAAGGAACAGCGGGAAAACAGAATTAAATTAAAACAGGGTTCAGAGGATTGCAAACCACTCCAAGTTCCGGGACCAGTTCCTGCTCCGCTCGGCCTCTTACAAACAGCTCCCGGTTCTCCCTGAACTCACCCCGAATCAATCCCGGTCTCGGAGCCCCCTCTGTGTCCCAGGCTCCCATCCCGATGTGCTGCTGGAAGGAGCCTGCTGTTCCCTCGCTTCCCTGGGCGCTGATCTCTCCATTGCGGTCTGTTTCAAACAAACCTCTTGCACTCACTGAGTAAATGCTCCTCAATGGCAGCGCTGGGGGAGGAACAGTCAGCTTTGGGGAGAAAAGGTTCAGTCCTTTTCTGGAATGAGCTTTTCCAGCACCACTCTAATCCAGAAGTACGCTCTGAAACGCCAGGGCCGCACTCTCTATGGATCCGGCGGCTGAGGATAAAGCGACCCTTTTTCAGCGAACCCAAAGGCTCTTTTCAGAGCCACCCAAACCCTCCGACAGAGAGCGGAGACCTGAGGGCGGGGAAGGTAGCGCATGCGGAGAGCACAGTGTAATGTTGCCAGTTATTTCACATATATCGTTATTTTAAAATTATTTCGATTCCAAAAATGTACTAATACCGTGTTTTGCGGTACGGCAGAGAACATTCAGAGTGGTCGGTTCACTTTGTTGCTGTTTACCGTGGCCAATGATTTTAAAATTGCAAGTATTCCTACAGTATAGATAAGCAGCTATTCGGCCAATCGAGACTCTACTGTTCTGCAACCTGGTCAGTCCATGTAAAGAATCGCGTCATTTGTAATTGTAACATATATTCCTTACAGTATTCTACAGCGACTGACTCGTTAATGCACTCGGTCAAACCAGCTCTGATAGGCATTGTGAATGTAATGTGAGGTCAAACCCGATCGGGGACATTCGTGTCGCCATTCTAAACTCAGGACATAAAACAGATCACTCAGACAATAAGAAATCCTGTAGTTCAGGACACTCGTACAATTGCATTTTAAGATAAATTCTTCCTCTGCTCCCAGACTAACAGTATCCAAATAAATGGAGCGTGAAATTCGTTGATGTCCGGTACAAAGGCGAGGGCTCTCCCCATTAAGAGGAAAATAATCAATCTGACAGCGAGTTTAGCCCCTTCCACAGATGATGTGAGTGGCTCTTAGAAGAGCCTTTGGGTTGTCAGATTCAAGAAACGTCTCTTCACTTTTTAGCAGATCCAGCAGCGGCGGATTTCTTGGGCAGCAGCACGGCCTGGATATTAGGCAGCACCCCGCCCTGAGCGATGGTCACCCCTCCCAGCAGCTTGTTGAGCTCCTCGTCGTTGCGCACGGCCAGCTGCAGGTGCCTGGGGATGATGCGGGTCTTCTTGTTGTCCCGGGCCGCGTTGCCGGCCAGCTCCAGGATTTCAGCCGTCAGATACTCCAGCACCGCAGCCAGATAGACCGGCGCTCCGGCACCCACACGCTCAGCATAGTTACCCTTTCTCAGGAGCCTGTGAACACGGCCCACCGGGAACTGCAGGCCAGCCCGGGACGACCGAGACTTCGCCTTGGCGCGAGCTTTCCCACCGCCCTTTCCTCTTCCAGACATTGTCACAAACTCACAAGCACTTTCACAGAGAATGCTACACTCCGCCCACATTGCGGCCTCTTATACCTTCGGGAGGAATGATGCGTTGGCCATTTCTGATTGGTCCCATTGTTCAGCCCCGCCTAATGTTGTTTCAATTCCCAATCAGATATCTGCCTCATTCCCCAATCCGGAGAGGGCCCAGGGAGGAGGGCGGGAAGTACCGGCGCCAAATCATCAACCGCTTCTTTTACAATTTGAAAAGCCCGCCAATTTCCAAACAAAGGAGTAGGTTTTACAGGAAGAAATGAAGTACAAAAAACTTGAATAAGTTTAAAAAACATTAATACTCATGTTAATTTACTTTTAGTTTACAAAAGTATACTTCACACGATCTTACTCTCCCAAACTTGCCGACCTGTGTGTGTCCATTTCTGATCTTGCGAGTGGGTTGTTTTGTAAACCTTGAGGCTGAAACAAAACGGTTCAAACATTGCAGTCTGCAACTTGTCTTTTCCCTTCACATTTCAACAACACCCCGGCCTGCTGATAAAGCAGCACACAACATTCTTCCGGCTCAGTATCAACGGCGAACACGGTGTTCAGATGATGTTTTAAAGTTGCCCTCCCTTATCGGTCTCGATCAGGCTCAGCAAAAATCTCCACATTTCAGTCCGGCAGCTGTTTTGGTGTGCTCTCGGTTCACTATGGACGCCTCTTATCGACAGCAGAAAGTGCTTTGCCTTTTGTATTCTGAAAAAGCGGAATAAATCCGCGCATTGTCATTTTCTTTTTTAAAAAAAAGGGTAAAATATATCAATTCGTGGGACTGCATATCTTCCGTTTGGTTTGCCAGGGTTAAAATAAGTGTGATCATTCCACCAAGGCCTTTCGCAACTTGAACAATTAAGGTGAAAAATGATTCCATATGGTTTCATCTGTTCTGTCTCTAGCGTTTATGAAGTCGCTCGCCCTCCCACCTCCCCTCCAGCGTGTTATACCGGTGCTTAATCTGCTGTCTCTCTACTGACAGGGGAAGGGGCTGTTTGTGATGTATTTTCATCTCCGCTAACCCCCACTGCCCTGTCAAATTGAGAAGCAATTAAAGAAGCGAATGTATTACATAAAGTTAAAATACCTGATCAAAGTAAAACATCTATGCAAACCAAAACAAACCGTTCTTTAGAAATGGTTCAGGTCACTCTGGGAAGTTGTGGGTGGCTCTTATAAGAGCCTTTGGGTTGTAGATGTGTGTTTGTTTCAGGGCAGTGCGGTCCTTCACTTGGAGCTGGTGTACTTGGTCACCGCCTTTGTGCCCTCCGACACGGCGTGCTTGGCCAGCTCCCCAGGCAGCAGCAGCCGCACGGCGGTCTGGATCTCCCGGGAGCTGATGGTGCTGCGCTTGTTGTAATGGGCCAGGCGGGAAGCCTCCCCCGCGATACGCTCGAAAATATCGTTAACGAACGAGTTCATGATGCTCATGGCCTTGGAGGAGATGCCGGTGTCGGGGTGAACCTGCTTCATCACTTTGTAGATGTAGATGGAATAACTTTCTTTCCTAGACCTTTTCCTCTTCCTGCCGCCCTTCGCTGGCGCCTTCTTGATGATTTTCTTCGCGCCCTTCTTGGAGGCTTGCTGTGCTTTCTTCTCATCAGCCATAGCGCCGCTCACTTTCAGACACAGAATAAGGGAAAGTGGGCTCGGAGTACCCTTTTTGTAGACTGATAACGTCAGCCATGCTAATAAGGGATGGGGTAAATCCTGATTCCCGATTGGGTAGTTTACACAGACATGTTTAACAACATCTCAGTCTCTCTCATTGGTTTATGTGGTATCCAATGTGGATCTGTCAGAATCTGCAACGAAATGTGAAGTGGGTGGTGATTCTGTTCCTGTCAGTCTGACTGAGGGAGATTTGTTTCGTATTTGTGATCCAGAAAGTGACTGTGGTATTGGCTGTTGTTGTGATGATGTGGGAGTGGAAGGGTGTGTTTGCAGCTCTGCATGTCTGTTTCTGGTCCTCTGTATGGGCTGGAATTAACGCAGAACTTGTCACTTTGTGAAAAAAAACTTCCATCCATTTGAAATTGTGATTACATTTGTTGTCAAGTTACACAATCAACTGGAAACTGACCGTGAGTGTTTTCTACCCTTCGGGTTGATGTAACTCGTTCTCAATTACACGGAGTTGAAGAGAAATGAAAAGAAAAAGTTTATATGTAATATTTTTCTTGAGTCACGAGTTGAGTCACGCCTTGACTGTGGGATGAATATGTTTCTGAGACCTTGGCTGATACTGTGTGCATATCACTTTAACTTTGTGTCTATCGTGTCCTCATTTACACATTTGGCATTAACTCAACATCTGTCCACCGAAGTTCTGGTCCTCTGTATAATAGTGAGTTAGTGTTACTTCAAGACAGCTTTTATTCAGTAACCATCAAACATTGATGTAAGCGGTAAAACGATACATTATTTGCCAGCCACTTAGAAATATTCCTCCAATCTGTGTCCCTAGGAGAAAGTGAGGATTGCAGATGCTGGGGATTGGAGGACTTATGCCGAAAACGTCGAGATGAAGGACCTATGCTCGAAACATCGATTCTCCTGCTCCTCAGATGCAGCCTGACCTGCTGTGCTTTTCCAGCACCACACTCTCGACACCAATCTGTGCCCGTCTGTTTCTGGGATGTATTTTTGTAAACTTTATTTCACAGTCTTTACATGTCAGTATGTTACTGGACTGTAACTCAAAACCTTCTTAAGTATAACTTGTTGTTTTACCCTGTAGATGTCTTCTATTGACATAAGAATGTGTTTCATGTAGTACCTACAATTTTGAATGTACCAGACACCAATTTGGATAGACTCAGGTAGGACTCACTACCCTCCAGTCCCATACTCTATGAAAATCAACTTCTGTAAATTGAAGTTGATTTTGTAATTCTAACTCCAGCATTTCAATAAGGAATAACTCTTTGTACATTGTTACTGACAATATCTGCAACGTCACTGCTGATGTGACATTGTTTATGCCAATTTCTAGCTAATCAATAGTTGTATTATACCCGAACAATTTATTACTTTGCAAGTGACTCAGTATTTCATGCTGTAACTGCCAGTTTGTTGTTTCTAAACTTGTGTTTACTCAGTTTCAGTCAATCACTGGCATGTCAGAGAGCAAATATCTCAACATCTCAAAGTTTCTGATGAAATGGATGGTTAATCTTTTTTCACTCCATCCCTGGTATGTCTCGGTAACTTATAACTGAATCGATTAGTATGTGATCTGTGAGCACACACATATCAGTAAGTTACAGATAAAGTGAATGGTGAATGATGCCTCCCAATCCTGTCTTGCAGATACAGTGTACATGCTGTAGTTATTAATTTCTTTCAGACTTGTGTCACTTTAAATATCTCAGAGCAGAAGATCATAAGAAGCATGAGAAGTCTGTGGCATTTTCACCTGCCTGTGTACTCTGTCATAAGATCACAAAGGTTTTAGTTATGATAGTCATCTCATTTTGATGTTTAGTGCCCATAACCAAAGACTCCCTTATGTATCAAAAAAAGATATATGGCTACATTAGCATAAACTAAGCTGATAACCCAATCCTCTCTGTGGAACAGAACAAGGGGAGAATGTTCTACATTTCTTTCTGAGACAGAAGGCTTCCTGTTCAAACCTATGTCCCTTACTCTGGATTCTCTCATGAGCAGTGACATACACCCAGCATCAACTCTCTTAACTCCCTTCAGATCAGTTTCCTTTGCCCTAAAGATGATAAATTGTTCTTCAAATCTCCAGTGAGAATATGCCCAACCATTTTATACTTGCAATGAGAGCCTCTATATCAATCTACAGCTCTAGGTTTCTGCAATGCGAATATGAGAGTGCTGGTATCACTCTGTCCCAGTAAGATTCTGCTATGTGCATACTTGAGTGAAGTTATTACCTTATATCTATTGGTTTCTACTGTGTGAATATGTCAGTTTCTGCTCTGTGAATGTGATAGTTTAATTACCAATCTGTCCATGTCAGTTTCTGCATTGTTGAAATGTGAACATAGTTATCAATGTCTACCTGCCATCTTCTGCAAAGTGAACATGTGGGGGTACGTATTGAACTATACTTGTCGCTTTCAGTGACACGAATGCATGAGTGCAGTTATGTATTGATGTAGTTACACATCTGTACTGATGAAGGGACTTTTAACCAAAACGTCAATTCTCCTGCTCCTTGGATGCTTCCTGACCTGCTGTGCTTTTCCAGCATCACACTCTCAAGTCTAATCTCCATCATCTACAGTCCTGACGTTTGCCCATCTATCTGCACCTGTCATTTCTGATCTGTGAATATGGAAGTATAGTTATTGATCTGTCCATCAGCTTCTCCAATTTGAATATGACAACCTATTTATCTATCTCTCTCGGTTAGTTTCTGTGATGTGAAGATGACAGTCCAATTATCTACCTGCCCCTGTCAGATTCTGCTGTGTGAATATGAGTGTGTCATGATCAGTCCTTACCTGTCAGCTTTTGTAACGTCAATGTGATTTTAGTTATCAATCTGCCTCATTAGGTTCTAGGTGAATATAAGAATTTACTTATCATATACCTGTGAGATTCTGTTCTGAGAATATGTGAGTGTATTATCAAAATGTACCTGTCAGTTTCTGCAATATGAATGTGTTTGTGCAATCATCAGTCTACCCCTGACAGCTTCAATGGATGGATGAGTGCATCTGTACCTGAAACTATCTGTACCTGTCAGTTTGTGCTCTGTGAATAAGTGAGTGTACTTACACATTTGTCTCTGTTTAACATGACACTTGCAGAAACTGCAGGAGCTCTTTTTACATCAAATCTCTGTTGCTCAACATGAATAAGATTTTATCTATTGCCATCACCAGGGTGGCATGGTGGCACAGTGGTGCCAGGGATGCAGATTCAATTCTAGCCTTGGTTCATTACCTGTGTGCAGTTTGCATGTTCTGCCCATGTCTGCATGGGGTTCCTCTGAGTACTCCAGTTTCTTTGCATGGTCCAAACATGTTTAGGTTAGCTGGATTAGCCTAAATTGTCCGGTAGTATTCAAGGATGTGCAGTGTCAGTGGCTTAACTATGGTAAATGAGGAGTTATGAGGATAGGATGAGATCTACACCTGGCTGGGATCCACTTTGGTGAGTTGTTGCTGGGGGATGGGCCAAATGAACTCTATCAGCACTGGAGAAATTCTATGTACTGTAATTGAAAGTAAGACTTTACTAATACCAGTTTCAGTCTCTGACAGCGTAAAGTAGTTTGAATAATTTCCACAACTTTTATTCTATGGTACAGGTTATGATTGTAAGTTATATTCTGAATGTGCATTTTGAACTTATTGTTCACATGTTGATGACAAGACCACTTTATGGGGGCTTTTGCATTCTGTATCCAATAATCTCCGGGGAACTGTCTAAATGTGTACCTTTTCACATTAATATTTAAATTCCCTTTAGACCACTTGAAAACAAAGTATTAATTCAGTCATTTTGTATGAGATATGTTCTGTTTTCACTTTGTGGAAACAAATTAAATTGCAATATTTGTTTCAATCTGACACTTGGCCTGCTAGCTAATTCCTCCAGTTTGGACGAACAGAATTGATACATGAATTACATACAGTGATAGAGTCAAACAGCAAGTTTGAACCATGATGAGATAATTGAAGAAATAATTAACCTGAATACTTATTTGCTTCTTTCTCTATTGAAGTGGAATACATTGTTAGCATGCAATGGGTTCAATACTTCCAAATAAACAAGTGGAATTTAGTTTTTGACCAACGCTATACTATGCATTAAAATTCTATAGGAAGTTCTCTTGTACACTGGGACTGACATACTTCACTCTCACCTTTCCTGTTGAATTTAAGGAAATGGTACTCTCCCAATGGTGGTCCTAGTAGGCTTGAGTTTTCTATTTTTGCCTATGGACCTATTAACCTGACAGTATTTCTGTGTTTTGCAATTTATTCTGTATCCACTGTGTATGGCACCATCTCACTCCTTGTTGCATCCAGAAACCATCAGTTTCCTTTAAGTCCTTCATTATGTAAATAAGGACAATAACTGGTGCAGTCTGCAACTATTTATCTTCTCTGTGAATGCAGAACTAATCTTGTTTCTTCCATTCACTTGTACGGTTTGTATACTTGGGAAGTACTCTCTCCCTGGCAGTCTGTGCTATTTAATTGGACTGTGATATGATTTATTGTCCTTCAAAACTCTACTCAGATGTGACAGACTGTCAACAGATTAGTGCCATGTTGTCTAGTGAAAAACTTGGAAACTAAAATTTAATGCTGACTACTCGGGCTGTTGTGTACACGCACTGATTTTATGTATAAAAATGATTTTTGAAAGGAACAGTTGTTATGATACAGGAAAGATGCCCACACTCGATTGATCCTGCTTCAATCTTCCTGCATTGTGTTACTGAGCAGTTTAAATGTTTGCTGTTAAATGGGCAGCCAGTTAGCAAAAGGAGAGAGTTTTCAGTTCATGTTTCCTGAAGTGAATGGGCAAGATCTTATTTTCTTTGACTGTATCTGTAGGATTCACAGACAAGTGAAACCACAGCACATTGTCACAGAAAGAATCTGTGCTGTTCTTCAGAGTCAAGGAGCTAAAAGCAATGGACCTTTGCACCTCCGATAGTGCAGAGTCTAACTGGGAGGAGTGATATCAAGGTGTGGCCTTCAGAGAGTCACACAGTTATACAGCACAGAAACAGATCCTTTGGTCCAAGCTGTTAGTGCTGACCAGAGATCCTAATCTGGCCTTGTCCCATTTAAGTTAAAAATCTCAACACCAGGTTATAGTACAACAGGTTTACGTGGAAGTACTAGCTTTCAGAGCGATGAAGGAGCAGTGCACTGAAAGCTGGTGCTTCCAAACAAACCTGGTGTACGACAAATTGGAGTTGTGTGATTCTTAACTTTGTTCACCCCAGTCCAACACTGGCACCTCCACATCATGGCTAGTCCCACTTACCAGCATTTGGCGAATATCCATCGAAACTGTTCCTATTCTTGTATATATCCAGGTACCTATAAAAGGTTGTAATTGTACCCACCACCTCCACTTCCTCTTGTAACACTTTCCATACAAGCACCACCCTCTATGTGATAGAGTAACCCCACAGGCCCTTTTAAAATCTATTTTCCACAATTCAAACCTGTGCCCTCTATTTTTGCACCCACCCACATTCGGAAAACACCAGGGCTATTCAGCCTATCATGCCCCTCATGATTTTCTCAACCTCCATCACCAATGCCTAATAGCAGCAGTGCATACCATCTACAAGATTAGATTAGATTACTTACAGTGTGGAAACAGGCCCTTCGGCCCAACAAGTCCACACCGACCCGCCGAAGCGCAACCCACCCATACCCCTACATATACCCCTTTCGCATGGCCAATTTACCTGACCCGCACATCTTTGGACTGTGGGAGGAAACCGGAGCACCCGGAGGAAACCCACGCAGACACGGGGAGAACGTGCAAACTCCACACAGTCAGTCGCCTGAGGTGGGAATTGAACCCAGGTCCCTGGCGCTGTGAGGCAGCAGTGCTAACCACTGTGCCACTGTGCCGCCTGTTCAAAGGTCACACCTCATTCTCTGACAGTCCAGCGAACAAAGCAACAGCCTGTTCAGCCTCTCCCCCGAAGTCAAAGCCTCCAGTCCTGGCAATGGAACATCCTGATGAGAGTTGTGCAGTTGATGTGGTTTACATGAACTGCTATAAGGCCTTTATCGAAGCATAACCCCTGACCGGGGAGGAAAGACTCAGCAGACAGGCAGGCAGCATTCAGGCAAGTGGACTCTATTCAATGAGACACCTAATCAATGATGGGCATTTCTATGGACAGTCCTAGGATGCCCTGACCTCTCAGAGTTTAGAGGACACTGTAATCTTGCGATCTTTCTATGCATCCTATTCATTCACATTCCAAAGTTATTTTCTATACATCCTGGTGTTTCTCTCAGTCTACCTTATCTCTCTCTGTTTTATCAAGATCAATCGCTCCTCTGACATAATTCAGACAGTGGGGAATATATGAAGAAAAACAAAAGGACAGTTTGTTTTGACTTACTTGTCACAGACATGTCATTTTAATTTCTGTTATAAAAACTCAGTTACAAATGTAAAGTAATTTAGATATTCCAATTATTAGCACTTTGTGCTTAATGGGCTGTGAGCAATCTATTGTGTTCTGGGTGTAAGCGAAGTCATTACCTAAAGCTAATTAACCTTCATTTCCAGGTTTAAATGCTTCTTTTCCACTTAATGCTTGAGTATTATGCATCTATTTTTTATGCTGGAAACTACGGTGATGATGCTATGTCTCTTTACGAGAACCTAATTCTGAATATTCAAACTTATTTCAAGAAACTGAGTATTATAAGATAACTTTAGCTGTTGCACCCTCAGCTATTTTAGGGGATTAATGGGCATTAACTATCATCTAGTATCTGTTCATTAACTGGAACAATTACCCTTTCATTTAATGTGGCTGGAGTTACTCATTTATAGGATCTTCGATCTGTTTGTCAGAACTGTTTCGAATGGGAACAGGCTGGGTCCTTTTTACTGTCCTCAGAGTGGCTTGTTCAATGGTATCATTCTGCCTTACTGTGCGAGTAGCTGCTTGGTGTAGTTTCTGCCTGCATTGCATTTCACATCCTGCTGTTTAATTCTTAAAGGTCAGTTTGTGTTAACAGATATGGGCAACTCTATTCTGGCCAGGTACAGGCCACCCCTACAGCCTTTGACAAAGCCCCATATAAAAGACTGGTTCACACTCGGCTCTTGGAGTCTCAAGCAAATTGGATCTAAAATGAGTTGCAGACAGGACGCAAACTATAATGGTGGAGGGTTGTGTTTGTGATTGGTAGCTTGTGACCAGGGATCAGTGCTGGGACCCTTGCTGCTTGTTACATACATATTAACAATTGGATATGAACGTATAATTAGTAAGCCGACAGATGAATTTTTCGAGCAGAAATGTTATATGTGTCAGTGCAGCCTTGGAGTGCAATGGGCCTGTTCCTCTGCTGTACTGTTCTTTGATCTATGACATGAAAGTCAATGGCGTTGTCGACAGTGAGGGGGATGGTCTCAGGCTACAGTATGAGAACATTGGGCACTGCAATGGCAGATGGAATTTAATCCTGATAAATGTGAGGCAATGCATTTTGGAAGGTCTAATAAGGCAAAGAATGACACAATGAAGGATTGGTCCCTTGGCAGTACTGAGGAACAAAAGGGGCCTTGATATACAACTCTATAGACCATAGAAGGTGGTATGGGACAATTTGGCACCGCCCTTTTGGCTCTAAACTGTTTTCGCGCTCATTACTTTGGCGCTGAGCTGTTTTGGCCTCTTGTCTTGTAGAGCCCGTAAGAAATTCGTTTTTATTGCATTGTAAAAAAGAAATCTAATTATTTTTTATTCATTATTTTAACCTATTCATTATAAAAAGGAATTTCTACATTTTGCTACATTTATCAAACACATATAGATAACCATCGTGTGAAAATTTTTGTTTGTCTTTTTTGCTTAGAATGTTTTCAGCCATTTCTGGTATGGACTCTCCAAGAAAATAGAAAGAAAATTGTATTACAGCTTTCCAATGTGAAGACAGAAGGGCTTAAGTATCATCAAGGCAGTAGATGACTATTAACATTTGTTAAAATGAGAAAATTATTAAAAAAACGAGATTTGAATCTACAGCGGGTCATTACAGCTTTGACTATCAACTCTTGCTAGCTGAGAAAATTACATTGGGTCGTTAGTTATCCTCTCTTCTTTCACCAAACAAGACTTTTATTTTTATTCTGAATTGGTGCCAACACAGCTCAGCGCCAAAGTAAAGAGCATCAAAACAGTTTAGAGCCAAAACAGCGGGGCCAAATGATAGTGCCAAAAGGGCAGCGCCAAAACGTACCCAACCCCACAGAAGGTGTACTGACAGGCAGACAGGCTGCTGAAGAAGGCATACAGAATGCTTCCTTTCAGCACCTGAGCTGTTGAATATAAGAGCAAGGAAGTCTTATTCTGCCTTTATAAAAGAGATCAAATACTGTGTGCAGTTCTGATTACCACACAATTAGAAGGATGGGATTGGCTGGAGAGGATGGAAAGTCTTCATCAGAAGGGGAGACTGTATGAGCTGAGTTTGGTTTCCTCTGAGCAGAGGTGGTTGAGGGAGGATCTGACTGAGATATACAAAATTGTGAAAGATTCAAACAGAGTAGATTGTGAGAATCTTTCTCCCCATGGCAGATGAGTCTGAGACTAGAGAATACAAGGTGAAGGTGCAGGGAAAGCAGTTTAGGGGATATCTAAGAAAAAATATTTTGATCTAGAGGGTGGGTAAAGTTTGGATCATGCTGCCTGAGTGTGTGGTGGAATACTCTCTCAGCACAGAAAGAAGCATCTGGTCATGCCCTTAAGAAACCAGGACATAGTCAGCTATTGGCCCAGTGCAGGTAAATGGGATGAATGCACTTTGCTGTTGTTGTATATCATGGACATGGTGGGCTGAAGGATCTCTTTTTATGGTGTATGATTCCATACCTCTATAATATCCTTGTAAATCTTTTCTGCACCATCTCAGTTTAACAACATCCTTCCTGGAGAAGGGAGATGAGCATTGCACACACAATCTCCTAAAAGTGGCATCACGAATGTCCTGTACAGCCTAAGTCCTACACACAATGTTCTGACCAATGAAGGAAAGCATGCCAAATGTTTTCTTCACTGCCCTGTCTACTTGTGACTCTACTTTCAAGGAAATATGTAGCTGCACCGAGAGGTCTCTTTGTTCAGTAACACTCGCCAAGTGTTAAGTGTATAAGTCCGGCCCTGGTTTGTCTTACCAAAACCTAACACCTCCCATGTATCTAAAGGAAACTGCATCTGTCACCTCTTGGCCCACTGACCCAGCTGATCAAGGTCATAATTTATTTATTTTTTCCGTGCACAGTGACATAATTATTTGAAGACTGTTGAAGTAGTGACACGGTGGCTCAGTGGTTACCACTGCTGCCTCACAGAACCAGGGTCCCAGGTTTGATTCCAGCTTTGGGCAATTGTGTGTGGAGTTTGCACATTCTCCCTGTGTCTGCGTGCATTTCCTCCGGGTGCTCCAGTTTCCTCCCACAGTCCAAAGGTCAGGTGAATTGGCCATGCTAGATTGCCCATAATGTTAGGTGCATTAGTCAGAGGGAAATGGGTCTGGGTGGTTCCTCTTCGGAGGGTCGGTTTGGACTGTTTGGGCCAAAGGGCCAGTTTCCACACTGTATGGAATCTAATCTAATCAAAAGGTGTGTGTTAATTACCCTTCACTGTATTGTAATGTAGCTCACCATCATTCGGACACTTGTGTAGCTCTATGGAGGGGAGGAGGAAGGCAGATTGACTTTGATTTTCTCTCATGCAGTGGTGGAAATTGGAACAGACAAACTAAATTTTTTTGAAGAATGAAACGTTTGAACTCTTCTCATAAAAAGATAAATGAGCAGCTTTAGGAATCTATGTTATCTTGTGAGGAGTTACAGAGAGATAGTCACTCGTCAGGTAGAAGAGGAAAGGCCAATGGGTTACAGTCAGGGGGCTGAAAGGGAACCAGCAGACAATGCAGGGATCCACTGTGGCCATTCCCCTTAATAACAAGTATATCGTTTTGGATACTGTTAGTGGGGGAGGTGGGGGAACATACCAGTGGTAAGATACAGGGTACAGGTCTCTGGCACAGAGTCTATCCCTGTTGCTCAAAAGGGAAGGGGGGAGAGGAAGAGTGCATTCGTCATTGGGTTCTCCATAGTTGGGACATATAGGAGGTTCTGTGGGAGCGAGACAGACTCATGGTTGGTGTGTTGCCTTCTAGATGCCAGGGTTCATGATGTCTCACATTGTGTTTTCAGGATCCTTGAAGGGGAGGGGGAGCTGCCCCACATTGTGGTCTACATACACACTAACAACATAGGTAAGAAAAGGGATGGGGATTTAAGGCAGAAAGTCAGGGAGCTAGTGTGGGAGCTTGGAGCTAGAACAAACAGAGTTGTTATCTCTGATTTGTTGCCCATGCCACATGATAGCGAGAGGAGAGAGAGGAGTTGAACACATGACTAAACGGATGGTGTGGGATGGAACGTTTTGGATACCTCGATAATTGGGGTAGGTGGTATTTCTACAAAAATGATGGTCTACACCTGAAGCAAAGTGATACCAATATCCAAGGGGATGTTTGCTAATGCTCTTCGGCAGGGTTTAAACAAATTTAGTAGGGGAATGGGAATCTAAATTGTAGTTCCTGTATCCAGAGGTTGAGCATAGTTAGGCCAGAAATATGGTTTCAATGTCACAAGTGTGCACCGACAAGCAGGAAGGTGGTTTGAAGTGTGTCTACCTCAAAGCCAAGAGCATCCAGAATAAGTGGGCGAACCTGCAGCATGGGTTGGTATCTGGGATCTTGCTGCTGCAGCCATTTCGGAGACATGGATCGAGCAGGGACAAGAATGGCTGTTATAGATTCCAGGATTTCGATGTTTCAGTAAGAACAGAGAAGATGGTAAAAAAGAGGGGGAGGTGTGGCATTGTTAGTCAAGGACAGTATTACGGTGGCAGAAAGGATGTTTGAGGACTTTTCTAATGAAGTAGCATGGACTCAGGTTAGAAACAGGAAAGGAGAGGTCGCCCTGTTGGGAGTTTTCTATAGGCCTCAGAATAGTTCCAGAGATGTAGAGGAAAGGCTTGTAAAGATGATTCTGGATAGGAGCGAGTGTAACAGGGTAGTTCTTATGGGGACTTTAACTTTCAAAGTATTGATTGGAAAAACTATATGTTGAGAAGTTCAGATGGGTCAGTTTTTGTCCAATGTGTGCAGAAGGGTTTCCTGAAACACAAACCAACCAGGGTCGGGGCCATAATGGATTTGGTACTGGGTAATGAACCCAGCCAGGTGTTAGATTTGGAGGTAGGTGAGTACTTTGGTGAGAGTGACCACAATTCGGTTATGTTTATTTATGAAGGAAAGGGGGATCTGTTTATACTGCAGGGCAAGATTTATGACGCATAGGATAGGGAAGGAAACTGCAGGGGATAGGCACAATTGAAATGTGGAGCTTATTCAAGGAACAGCTAGTGCGTGTCCTTGATTGGCATGTACCTGTCAGGCAGGGAGGAAGGGGATGATTGAGAGTGCCACGGTTTACTAAGAAAGTTGATCTCTTGTCAAGAAGAAGGCGGAGGCTTATGTTAGGATGAGACATGAAGGCACAGTTATGGCGCTTGAGAGCTACAAGCTAGCCAGGAAAGACCTAAAGAGAGAATTAAGAAGAGCCAGGAGGGGACAAGAGAAGTCTTCGGCAGAAAGGGTCAAGGAAAACCATAAAACTTGAAAAAGACAATGTTCGCGAGGATAATACTGAGATACAGGCTACTAGACTAGATGGGATATGAGTTCACAAGGAGGAGGAGTTAGCAATTCTGGAAAATGTGAATATAGATAATCTCCTAGACTAGATATGATTTATCCTAGGATTCTCTGGGAAGCCAGGGAGGAGATTGCAGAATCTTTGTCTTTGGCCATTAGGTCATCATTGTGCACAAGAATAGTGCCAGAAGATTGGAAGGTAACAAATGTTGTCCCCTTGTTCAAGAGGAAAGTAGAGATCACCTGGTAATTATAGACCAGTGAGCCTTACTTTGCTTGTGGGTAACGTGTTGGAAAAGGCTAGAAGAGACAGGATTTATAATCATCTCAATAGGAATAAGGTGGTTAGGAACAGTCAATATGGCTTTGTGAAGGGTAGGTAGTACCTCACAAATATTACTGAGTTCGTTGAGAAGGTGACCAAACAGGTGAATGAGGGGAAAGCAGTTGATGCAGTGTATATAGATTTCAGTAAAGTATTAGATAAGGTGTTTTCAGCAATTTTTCAAATGGTAGGCGACTGCACAAAATATGGAGGCATGGGATTGAGGGTGATTTAGCGGTTTGGTTCAGAAACTGGTTAGCTGAAAGAAGACACAGGGTGGTGATTGATGGGAAATATTCATCCCGGAGTTCAGTTACCAGTGGTGTACAGTTACTAATGGTGTACTGCAAGAATCTGTTTTGGGTCCACTGCTGTTTATCATTTTTATAAATGACCTGGATGAGGGTGTAGAAGGATGGGTTAGTAAGTTTGCGGATGACAGGGAGTTTGGTGGAGTTGTGGACAGTGCCGAAGGATATTGCAATGCTATTCCTTATCAAAACTGATGCTCCCCTTTCTCTCTTGCCTCCCTTTCTGTCCTGTAGCATTTACATCCTGGAACATTAAGCTGCCAGTCCTGTCCATCCCTGAGCCATGTTTCTGTAATTACTATGATATCGCAGTCCTCTGTTCCTAACTATGCCCTGAATTCATCTGCCTTCCCTGTTAGGCCTCTTGCATTGAAATGAATGCAGTTTAATTTAACAGTCCTGCCTTGTTCTTGGTTTTGTCCCTGCCTGCCTTAACTGTTTGACTGGCCTTTGTTCTCAACTGTACCAGCATGGTCCCTCACAGCGCCAGGGACCTGGTTCGATTCCAGCCTCGGGCGACTGTCTGTGTGGAGTTTGCACATTCTCCCTGTGTCTGCGTGGGCTTCCTTCGAGTGCTCTGGTTTCCTCACATAGTCCAAAGATGTGCAGGTTAGGTGAATTGGTCATGTTAAATTGCATGTAAAGTTAGGTGCATTAGTCAGAGGGAATGGGTCTGGGTGGGTTACTCTTTGGAGGTTTTGTGTGGACTAACTGGGCCCAAGGCCCTGTTTTCACATTGTAGGGAATCTAATCTAATGTAATCTAATCTCTTTCCTCACCATCTCCCTGGGTCCTACCACCCCCCCCCCCTTACTAGTTTAAATCCTCCCGAGCAGTTCTAGCAAATCTCCCTGCCAGTATATTAGCCCCCTTCCAATTTAGATGCGATCCGTCTTTCTTGCACAGCTCTTTTTTTTTACTCAGAGTAATTGAGGCATGGAATATTCGGCCTGCAACTGTAGTAGACTCATCAACTTTAAGGGCTTTTAAATCGTCATTGAATAAACATATGGATGAAAATGCAATAGGGTACTGGGCTATCATGTTCTAAGTTCTATCATCTCACTAAATCTTTTCTACTCTTGTTTCAAATTACGATTATATGATCGCATTGAGTATTTGAGAGAATGGTATTGAGTTTTCTTGCATTTTATATCAGACTTCATAGGAATGCAGGGCGATTTGGAGAAGATGAAAGCTAATTTGAAACAATGGCACAAGAAGCCTTTTTGATGAAGGTAAGAGTGATTAAAAAAATCTGTTCCCGCAAGTTGGAGAAATGGAGAATGATGTTGTGCTAAAGGTGGGGATGGCAGCTCCTCTGCCACCATGATACACTGATGGAAATGGGATGCTGTATGAATGGGAGTAGAATTGTTAGCTGGATGTCTCTGACTGCTGCAGACTACAATTACTTCATGGGAGAGTGATATTCATTTCGATTTTCTGTTGCCTGCAGTGTATATGGAACTGTTAATCCTGCTCTGCAGTATGATGTTTGTATTTTGAACTAATTCTCAATTAATCAGTTACAGTGTCTGTGTCTGTGTCTACAGTAATTATTCCCTATTGTGAGGAATAAAAACAGAAATTGCTGGAGAAACTCAGTTCTAAAAAACAGTAACTGGCTCCAAAACATTAACTCTGCTTTCTCTCCACACATGCTACCAGACACAGAGTTTTTTTTCAGCACTTTCTCCTTTGGTTTGCAGCCTCCAGCATCTGTAGTTTTATTTGTCAGGCTTTGACAGAGAATGGGTGTTTGGAATTCACATTGTTTAATTGTCATGTGACTACATGTGACAACTTTTCATTAAAGCGTTAACTCTGTCCTGCCCAATCACTAATAAACTTAATAACACTGTTACATCCTGTAAACTGGTGACTTTTTTCTGGTTTCCTTCTATCTCTGTATTTAACATCTGTGTTATATATGGTTTTTGGAATGATGTTACAGTCTGATTTTCTTTTCCATCTTGATTTTAACTTTAAAAATGTCATATTAAATGTAGATTTAATGCCTTTGCTGGGCATCTATTTCAGATATGAATTCTGAAAAATGGTGTAAATATCAGTGGACTTGACTATTAGGAAGAACTTTCAAACTTTGATTGGCAGCAGATGCTTGCAGGTAAAGGAATAGCTGGAAAATGGGAAACCTTTAAAAATGAGATAACAAGAGTCCAGAGACAGTCTGTTCCTGTTAGGGGGAACAGCAAGTCTGGAAAGTGGAGGGAATGCTGGATGACGTAGAAATTGATGTTTTGGTCCAGAGAAAGAAAGAAACATATGTCAGGTATAGACAGCAGAGATCAAGTGAGTCCTTAGAAGAGGAAAAGGCAGTAGGAGTATAATTAAGAGGGAAATCAGGAGGGCAAAAAGGGGGCATGAGATAACTTTTGCAAACAGGGTTAAGGAAAATGCCAAGGGATTTTATGAATACATTAAGGACAAAAGGGTAACTAGGGAGAGATTAAGGTCCCTCAAAGATCAGCAAGGCGGCCTTTGTGTATAGCCACAGAAGATGGGGGAGATACTAAAAGAGTATTTTGCATCACTGTTTACTGTGGAGAAGGACATGGAAGATATAGAATGTGGGGAAATAGATGGTGACATCTTGAAAGATGTCCAAATTACAGAGGAAGAAGTACTGGATGTCTTGAAATGCATAAATGTGGATAAATCCCCAGGACCTGATCAGGCATATGCTAGAACTCTGTGGGAAGTTACCAAAGTGATTGCTGAGTCCCTTGCCGGGATATTTTTATCAGGATAGTCACAGATGAGGCGTCGGGAAGACTAGAGGTTGGCTAACGTGGTGCTACTATTTAAGAAAGGTGGTAAGGAAAAGCCAGGGAACTTTAGGCTGGTAAGCCTGCCATTGGTGTTGAGCAAGATGCTGGAAGGAATCCTGAGGGACAGAATTTATGTGTATGTTGAAAGGCAAGGACTGATTTGAGACAGGAAACCATGACTCACAAACTCAATTGAGTTTTCTGAAGAAGTAACAAAGAGGATTTCCCCATGAGAGATTGGTTAGCAAGGTTAGATCTCACTGAATACAGGGAGAACTCGCCATTTGGATATAGAACTCAAAAGGTAGAAGACAGAGGGTGGTAGTGGAGGGTTGTTTTTCAGACTGGAGGCCCGTGACAGTGGAGTGCTATAAGGATCGATGCTGTATCCACTACTTTTCGTTGTTTATAGAAATGATTTTTATGTGAGCATAAAAGGTACAGTTAGTAAGTTTGCAGGTGACACTAAAATTGGAAGTGTAGTGGACAGTGAAGAAGGTTACCTCAGGTTACAATGGAATCTTGATCAGATGGGCCAATGGGCTGAGGAGTGGCAGATGGAGTTTAATTCGAAGTACTGCAGTTATTGGAAAACAGATCTTAGCAGGACTTATACACTTAAGGTCCTAGCGAGTGTTGCTAAACAAAGAGACCTATCAGAAGGATGCTGTTCAGAAAAAATTTACAAGAATGTTGCCAGGGTTGGTGGATTTGAGCTAGAAGGAGAAGTTGAATCGGCTGGGAAGTTTTCCCTGGAGAGTCGGAGGCTGACGAGTGACCTTATAGAGGTTTATAAAACCATGAGGGGCATGGATAGGAGAAATAGACAAGGTATGTTCCCTGGGATGGGGGAGTCCCGAACAAGAGGACACACATTTAGGGTGAGATGGAAATGATGTAAAAGAGACCTAAGTGGCAAGGTTTTCATGTAGAGGGTGATAGATGCATGGAATGAGCTGCCAGAGGAAGTGGTGGAGGCTCGTACAATTGCAAATTTTAAAAAACATCTGAATTCATGTATGAATAGAAATGGTTTGGAGGGATATGGACTGGATGCTGGCACGTGGACTAGATTGGGTTGCAATAGCTGGTTGGCATGGACAAGTTGGACTGAAGTGTCTGTTTCCATGCTGTCCGTCTCTGACTTGATGATTGATTAGGGTAGAGCATTGGACGTGATCTATGTGGACTCCAGTAAGACGTTTGACAAGTTTCCACATTGTAAACTGGTTAGCAAGGTCAGATCACATGAAAATAAAGGAGAACTAGCAATTTGGACACAGAATTGACTTGAATATGGAAGACAGAGGGTGGTGGTGGAGGGTTACCTTTCAGACTGGAGACCTGTGATCTGCCATGAGCATAAGGATTGGTGCTGGGTTCACTGCTTTTCATCACTTACATGAATGATTTGAATGTGAACATAAAAGGTTTGCAGAAGGCATGAAAATTGTCATAGTAGTGGACAGCAAAGAAGGTTCCCTCAGAGTACAACAGGACATGATCAGATGGGCCCACTGGGCTGAGCAGTGGCAGATGAAGTTTCATTCAGATAAATTTGTAGTGCTTCATTTTGGAAAGGCAAATTAAGGCAGGAGTTATACACTTAATAGTAAGGTCCTGGGGAGTATTACTGAACAAAAAGACCATAGAGTGCAGGTTAATAGTTCCTTGAAAGTAGAATTGCTGGTCGATAAGATAATTCAGAAGGCATTTAGTATGCTCTTCTTTATTGGTCAAAACATAGAATATAGGGGTCCTGGATTAGTGGTGCTGGAAGAGCACATCAGTTCAGGCAGCATCCGAGGAGCAGTAAAATTGCTGTTTTGGGCAAAAGTCCTTCATCAGGAATCCTGATGCCTGGACTGGTGTGCTCTTCCAGCACCACTAATCCAGAATCTGGTTTCCAGCATCTGTGTCATGTTGCGGCTATACAGGTAATTGGTTTGGCCGCTATTCGAATATTATGTCCAATTCTGGTCTCCTTCCTATCGGAAGGATGTTGTGAAACATGAAACATTCAGAAAAGATTTACAAGCTTGTTACCAGGATTGGCGTACTTGAGCGAAAAAGAAGGCTGAAGAAGTTGGGCCTGTTTTCCCTGGAGTGTTGGGGGCTGAGGGGTGACCTTATAGAATTTTATAACCTTTACAAAATTCTGACCTTTATAAAATCAGGAGGGTCATGGATAGGTGAAATAGAGAAGGTATTTTCCCTGAGTTGGGGGAGTCCAGAACTAGAGGGCATAGGTTTCAGGTGAGAGGGAAAAGATTTAAAAGAGACCTAAGGGGCAACGTTTTTATGCAGGTGGTGGTGTGTATATGGAATGAGCTGCCAGAGGAAGTGCTGGAGGCTGGAACAATTCCAAAATTTGAAAGTTATCTGGGCACTGAAGTGCTGCCAAACAGGACAAGATTAGTTTTAGATATCTTTACATATGCTGTACATCTTTATAATTCTATGGCTGTGAATTGTAACTATTATTGGCAAATGGGGTAATGTACATAAAGAATGGTGAGGGAGAAAAAGAATTGTAATTCTTCTGTGATATGATTCCTATTGATTTGAAAATTTCTCTCTGGAAATTGAGTCAATGTGTGTTTAATTCAATCTGCTCTGTAACTACAGAAAGGATGTTCTTCAGTCTGACTGCAGTAACATACCTGCTGTTTGTTAGAAGGAACTGATCACACTTGGCTTTGTACCAAGGATATTACACTGTCTTGGTCCTTCAAGTAGTTGTCTGGAGGAAGACAGAAGAGACATCATTTGTATATCAACATTAAATCAATGTAATAATTTAATAATCATTAAGCTGTTTTTCCTTCAAGACAGCAATTCCAACAGGGCCACAGGGCTAATTCTATTCTAGACTTGAGCTGCTCTTTGGTGACTGTATCAAAAAAATCTGTACCAATTCACTGAGGACCAGATACTAACCGACACCTCTACAAATGGGATAATCTAATGCGAGTGCATGTCTGGATATGAAAGATTGCTTATCTATCCATAGTTGTCAGTTCCTGCTCAGTTAATGTGTGAGAACAATTATCAAGATGTACCTGTTAAATGTTGCTCTGTAAATATCTGAGTGATAATTACAGTTTGATAATTACAATCAGTATAATCTGTGCATACAGGTGAGTGAATGCAGTTATGAATCTGTCCCTGTCACTCTCTGGTAAATATATTTACATTTTCTCATCACAAAGACAAATAGGGACAGACTGATAACTACACTCATACTTTCTCAGAACATAAACCGACAGGTGCAGATTGATAACTGAACTCGTGTATCCACATAGAGGAAACTGCCAGGGACTGACATTTCATACATTTCAAATAAATAGGATCAGTCCCTATGTGTTTCTCCGATGTGGATATGCGAGTTTAGTTATCTATATATACCTGTCAGTTTCTGCCCTGTGAATGTGTGTATTTGCTTATCAATCTGTCCAGAACAGTTTCTGCTGTGTGTCTGAGAGTGTAGTTATCAACCTGAACCTGTCAGTTTCAGTTATGATCATGTGAGTTTCGCTATTAGTTTCTACCTGTCAGTTTCTGCTGTACGAATATTAAATGCCATGAATTTGTACCCATCACTTCCTTCTGTGTGAATGTAGCTATTGATCTCTACCTGTAAGTTTAAGCTATATCAATATGTGAGTGCAGTAATCAAACAGTACTGGTCAGGTTTTGCTATTTGACACCAGAGTATCATTTTTAACCTGTTTCGACTATGTAAATATGAGAGTGTAGAGACCAATCTGTCCTGGTCGGTTTCTTCCCTGTCAATATGTGAATACAGTTATTGATCACATTCTGCTCTGTGAATATGGATGTATTAATCAAACTGTAGCTGTCAGTTTCAGTGATGTGAATGTGGGAGTACAGTTATCACTCTCTACCTGTCAATTTCTTCTTTGTCAAAGTGAGTGTAGTTGTCAATCTGTACCTTTCAAACTCTGCCATGTGAATACATAAATATAGTTGTCAATCTGTAGCTGTCAGTTTCTGCTTGGTGAATATGTTTATGTAATTGTCAATCCTTCCAGTTTTTACTATGGGAATGTGAGAGCTGAGATTTCACCTGTCGCTATCAGTTTCTGCTTTGTGAATGTTAGAGTTTAGTTATCCATCTTTCTCTGTCAGGCTCTGTAATGTCAGTGAGTAAAAAGTGAGGTCTGCAGATGCTGGAGATCAGAGCTGAAAATGTGTTGCTGGTTAAAGCACAGCAGGTCAGGCAGCATCCAAGGAACAGGAAATTCGATGTTTCGGGCCGGAGCCCTTCATCAGGAATTCCTGATGAAGGGCTCCGGCCCGAAACGTCGAATTTCCTGTTCCTTGGATGCTGCCTGACCTGCTGTGCTTTAACCAGCAACACATTTTCAGCTCTGTAATGTCAGTGTTCGAGTATATTTATTAATCTTTTCCTGTCAGTTTGTGCGACTGTAGTTATCAACCTGTACCTCTCAGATTCTGCTCTCTGAGAGTATGGTTATCTATTTGATTTGATCTGATTTATTATTCTCACATGCACTGAGATACAATGGAAAGTATTGTTTTGCGTGCTTTACAGGCAGATAATATCATACAAAATGCATCATGGTAATAGAACAGAATCAGCAACACAATATTAAAGCTGCAAAGAGAGAGAGATTAACGTTAAAGTTTGACCAAGATTAGAGTGGTGCTGGAAAAGCATAACAGGTCAGGCAGCATCCGAAGAGCAGGAAAAGCGATGTTTCAGGCAAAAGCCTTTCATCAGGAATGTCAGAAATGTCAGTTTTCCTGCTCCTTGGGTACTGCCTGTCCTGCTGTGCTTTTCCAGCATCACTCTAATCTTAACTCGAATCGCCAGCATCTGCAGTACCCACTTTCTCCTTTAAAATTTGAGCAGTCCATTCAAAAGTCTGATAACAGCAGAGAAGCTGTACTTGAGTTTGTTGGGTGGTGTATTCAAACTGCTGTATTTTCTGGTGGTAGCTAGGAAAATATTAGTTTTTATATGGAAGATAGGGTGGATGGAAGGGTGATGAGTAAAAGTCAGATGGAGATAGAGTCCAAAGAACGAAGAACAATAGGACAGAGAAAGGAGTGGATAACTGTCAGATTTCAAGTCCTGTACTTGTTGAGTCCAGAAGGCTGTCGAGATCCCAAGCAGAAAATGAGGTGCTGTTCTTCCAGCTTTCACTGAGCTTTGCTGGAGCAATACAGCAAGCCTGAGACAGAGATCTTGGCCAGGGAGCATGGTGGTGTGTTTAAATGGAAGGCAACTGGAAGCTCAGGGTCTCTTTGTTTGGACAGAATGTAGGCGTCCTGCACAGAGGACACCCAGTCTACACTCAGTTTCCCCAACATCGAGGAGACCACATTGTGTGCATCATCTTTGCCAGCCTCAGTTCCGAGGACTAGTCACTAGACCTGAAACACTGCCAGACCTGTGAATTTTCCACTAATTTTTGTTTTGTTATCAATCTCTCCCTGTCAGTTTCTTCTCTGTGAATATGTGAATGTCATTATCAAAGTGTACACGTCAATTCATGTGATTTGAAATTGGGAGCATAATCAATCTATTCCTGTCAGTTTCTGCTTTATGAATGAGAGTGTAGTTATCAATCTTTCTCTGAAATTTATTGCCAACTGCATGTGAGAGTTATTTACCAACCTGTCCCTGTCAGATTCTGCTCTGTGCATCTGAGAGTGCAGTTATTAATCTGTATCTATCAGCTTCTTGTTTATAAATGTGCAAATTCATTGATCATACTGTACCTGTCAGGTTTTGCTATGCGAATGTGTTAGTCTAGTTATCAACCTGTACCTGTTATATGTGTATGTGCATGATTATTTTTCTCTCCCTTTTAGTTGCCGCAACGTGAATATGTGAGAGCAGATATTAATCGATACCTGTCAGTTTGGGTTTTGTCCATATGAGTGTTTAGGACTTGATGTATACATGTCAATTTCTGCTGTGTCCATGTGTGAATTTAGGAATTGATCTATACATGCCAGTTTCTGCTGTGTGACTGTGAGAGTGAAGTTCTCAATGAGTTCCAGTCACTTTCAACTCTTATATATCAAATTTGTTTAATTCTCTGGCAGCCAATAATATTCTAAGAGTCTACAGATGTCCATGAATCTATTGTTGATTGCCAGAAAAACTCATCTGGTTCAGTAATGTCCTTGATTGAAGGAAACTGACATCCTTCCCTTGTCTGGCCTGCATGTGACTGCAGACCCACATCAACGTGGCTGCAGGGGTAGTTAGAGATGGGCAATAAATGCTAGCCGAGTCAGTGATGCCCCCATCCCATGAATGAATTAGAAAATAAAATTCTGTGACTGTGATTCAATCTGTGATAATAGTGTTCAGGGTGTTGAGATGGGCCTTAATCTCTTATGCATTTTGTGATTTATGACTCAATCACAGAATTGGTACAGCCATTCAGCCTATTGTGTCTGCACTGGGACATTCTATTCTTATTCTGTTCTCCATAAGAGTTTCCACTAATTATTGGGATTCTAATCTTTTTTCACTCACTGCCAGTGTCTCGGTGTAAATGCCAATTTGAGATTAGTACTGCAGTTATCGGCCTTTGAATGCCTAGAGTGCCAGTTTTGCTCTCTGTGCAACAGTGACAAGTTGAGTATATGGATGCCATTCTCTTTCTATGTTCAGTTGTGTTTTTTCAGCAGGGTGTAGGATAAACCCATTCATTATTTGATAAATCTGTGCGATTGAGGGATTAATGTTGGTTCAATACTTATCTTTGCCAAGAATCTGAATTTTACTGTATTCAATTTCAGTTTTCTTTTTATATTTTGTGTGTGCAGTAGTCTTTGGCAGTTGCTGCTGGGCACTACAATAATGTAACATCTAACACTAACATCTTCTGAAGCGATTAATTATTTGGTCAGTCAATTTATGACTGTCCATATCTGGAAGTAATTATGGGCCTAAATTGCACTTTTTCTCCCCTTTTACCATTAACTGGCTGAGTGAGAGTGAGGTTTCTGTTGTGCACCAATCTGTATCACTTTGAAGAGTGGTACTGGTCTATATAACACCAACATTGTCTGTATGTCTCTATGTGATTCCAGTTCTACATGTCATGACTTGATACACTTTATGAGGTGGGTTTAATGTCTTATCAATCAGTGTTCCATACATTAAAAAAGTATGGAAATGCTTCTGCATTACTGAGGCCCTCAGGCAGAATGGGAGCGCGCATCAAGTGTGCTTTCATCAACACCAGGCTGAGAGTGAGAATGAGAGAGACAGGGACAGACACAGATGTATATGTACGTATGTGAATGAGCTTAAGCATCCTCTCCAGAAACATCCTCTGGAGATCCGGCTTGACCAAGAGGTTCATTTGAAATTTACATTGATTATTGTCTTTGTACAGGACAACGATTTATCAAAAGAATAATTTTGTCCTGCTCAATTACTCATAAATGTCCAATTTTGCTTCTACATCTGAACTCAATATCTACTTCATATTGTTATAACAGTGTAACAGCATGATCAATTTGTTCATATTGATCGTAAATTAAAAATACCAAATCTCCTTCTGGAATGTGCCTATGCAGAAGAAGTCTGGAGAGGAATGCAGTGGTGTTTGTCGTTCGTCCTGCACAGCGCCGTGTCACGGGACTCCGTGCTCTACGGTCTGTCCCCCGGACGCGAGACGGACGTCAACTCTGCCTGGAGGATCATCAACTCGGTGAAGGACGCTCTCTGGGCGGTCCGAAACCTGTTGATCTTCCAGGTGAAGCAGTTGACCCCGACTGAGTGTTGCAGATGGCACATTCCAAGGTCCACGACTACGTGTTGAGGAAAGACCACCGTGTAACATCTGCCTGCCAAAGAAGAGGGGGCAGTCATTTGGCATCCGCTGACGTCTCAGCTAAATATATGGATATATGATTGAAAAATGTACAGACCTGTATATATGAATGACAAATTCTGATCTCTGTATGCAAATGTTACGGATATATGGCATGACCAACGGTACAGACCACCAAGTTATTTTATGAATAAAGTGTATTTTTTGAAATTAAAAAAAATGAGCGAAAGTGTAGCCACCTAAACGGTTCCTCCACCAAAGCCAAGGCTCCCAAGAAGAAGGCGGCGGCTCCCAGGAAAAAACCACCCGGTCCCGGGTTGGGAGAGTTGATTCTGAAGGTTGTCGGGGATATCAAGGATCTCAAAGCGACGCCTCTGTCCGCAGTAAAGAAGGGGCTGGAGAGAAGCGGGATCGATGTGGGAAAGCGAAAGACACAGATCAAGATGAGTATCAGGAGGTGCCTGGCGAACGGCTCCCTTGTTCTGGTCAAGGGCCAGGGCGTCTCCGGCTCCTTCAAACTCCCAAAGAATCCAGTCAAGGCAAAAGCGGGAAAGAAGGCGGGAACATCAGCGGCCGCCAAGAAACCGGCCGTGAAGAAATTCCCAGCCAAGAAAGCGAGCGGCAAGAAGACGGCACCGCCAAAGAAAGCGGTGAGCAAAGCAGCGCCAAAGAAACGCACTCCCGTGAAGAAGGTGAAAAAGGCCAAGGGTCCTAAAGCCCCCAAACCCCTCAGCAAACCGGCTAAAGGCAAGGCCAAGCCCAAAGCGAAAGTGACCAAGACAGCAGCAAAGAAATGGACCACTTGGTATAATATATACCCATCTGAGGCCAAAGGCTCTTATCAGAGCCACCCACATGTCTCAGGAAAGAGCTGAGCCCTGATCCAATGTTCCCTGTCCCGGCGCCGAGCGCAGACCTACCCTAGATATTAATTGATCTGAATAAATCGAATACACATTCATGCCATGGTTTACGAGAGCGGAGACCTGTGAATGGGGAAGGTATCACATAGGGAAGGTTTATTGATCTCCACTTGGTTATTTCACTTCGCTATTTATAACCCTACCCAGTCAAGAGTGTGACATATTGTAGTGTTTGTATTTCACTGACCCGTTCAGGAATGTTACTTTGTTCAGTTTTGATTCTGGGACGCTGCGCATGTTTTCATGGCGTGTTCCTTCCATCTGCCTGTTACAGACAGTTCAGGCAGCAATTCCACATTGTCTTCGGGCTAATTACAATCTGGGGGCAATAAAAATAACGGATAAAGTGATATTCTGTCCTTTTATCGGTGGACACTGCATTAGCTTTTAAGATGTTTAAATTGGCGGGGTTGTTTAGATTGAATCACGGCCGGTACAAATTCGGTTGATCAGTTTGTCTGGGCTGTTTCAAACCCCGCCTTTCCTCCCGCCTGTTACAGACAGATCAGGCAATGATCCTGCCTCCTGTCTGCGCTGACACTAAGTAGGTTTTGAAGAAATACTACGAAGTATTAAATTTTATTTTAGTTGCAGACTTATGGCGTTTTACGTTTGAATGTTTAATTTAATTTCAGTGTTTGTGAGGGTGAGTTCGGCGGGCATTTTCAAATTGACCAACTGACATCCCAATTGAACCAATCAGATTCCAACAATTCTTGTCCTGCCCTTTCTGTCCCTTCCGGAGGTGTTTCTCTGTGGGCTGAGGGACAGGGCTGTATCCAATCCCAGCTCTAGGGCGGGCTCTCCATTCCCTTAAACAGGCAGCACCGCAGCAGCCTCAGCATTGACAGCAGCAGCCTGTGTGTGTTACAGAGAGTAGAAGAGAATGGCCAGAACCAAGCAGACAGCGCGCAAATCCACCGGAGGGAAAGCTCCCCGCAAGCAGCTGGCGACCAAAGCGGCCCGCAAGAGCGCTCCGGCCACGGGCGGAGTGAAGAAGCCTCATCGCTACAGGCCCGGCACGGTGGCTCTGCGGGAGATCCGCCGCTACCAGAAATCCACCGAGCTGCTGATCCGCAAACTGCCCTTCCAGCGCCTGGTGCGAGAGATCGCTCAGGACTTCAAGACCGACCTGCGCTTCCAGAGCTCGGCGGTGATGGCCCTGCAGGAGGCCAGCGAGGCTTACCTGGTGGGGCTGTTTGAGGACACCAACCTGTGTGCCATCCACGCCAAGCGGGTCACCATCATGCCCAAAGACATCCAGCTGGCCCGCCGGATCCGCGGGGAGCGCGCCTAAACGGAGCCTGGCCGGCCCTGCACATTCACCCCGAGAGAGAGAGAGAAACACAACGGCTCTTTTCAGAGCCACTAAACCATCGAGAGAGAGCGGGAAACGATGTGGTACATTAATATTGTAATTGTAAAACTGTGAAGTAAATAGGGATTGAGTAAAGTATTGATTTGGAGTCAGTCAGCGCCAATTAAAATACAGCGGCCGAAGTCTTCGGTGATGGCAGAATTTATTATAGTATGGTATTAGAGATTTGTAATTTTACTAGACAATTAAGAATTCCCCCAACAAAAGCCCTCTCTCCTCACTGTTTATCGCGGTGTTAACATGTGTTCTCCTTGTGGAGAAGTGCGCGGGAGAAGATTTGGCGCCGAGAGATCAAACGTTTTTATTTCGAATTGAAAATCCCGCCAAAATGCCAGAGGAGAATGCGTGAATTCTTATTCGGTGATTTGTTTTTATTACAAAAAAAGTCCAATCGTTCCTTGCTCCCTTTCCTAATTTGCATCTGAAAAAAAATTCACCAGTGAGTCAATTTTTCGAGACCGAGTCTTTATTCCGAGAGAGAAAGTGAGCATGTTAAACACCAGTGAGTAATACATTCAGCGGCAGTGAAAAGAATACAAACTGCAATGTAATTTGTACATCATATGTTAAGGTAGTGGAGTATTCCGGATTAAATCCCTTCTCTTCTAATTGTCTCCCTTGGCGTTCCCACTAGATGTAACTATATGATCATTGTTTAAAAATCACAAACCACAAGGCTTTTGAAAGCTTCTAACCAATAGATTTAGTTGGTGGTTGTCATGAAGGAGCGGCGCTCCGAAAGCTAGTGCTTTCAATTAAACCTGCTGGATTATATCTTGGTGTTGTGTGACTTTTAGCTTTGTCCACCCCAGTCCAACACCGGCATCTCCAAACCATGACTACTGTATGATCATTGCTGAGAAGGCAGGCGGGAATACATGGCGCCAAATCATCAACCGTTTTCCTTCAGATTTGGACATCTCACCGAGATGTAGATTAGAGAAGGGAGTTTTATAGACAACAATGCTTTCGTACTTCATCGTTAATTTGCTTTTAGATTATAAAAGTACAGTTCACACAGTCTCTCTTTAGGAGAAGTGAGCCCATGAGCTGTTTGAAGGATCTAAATTGCTCTTTGGAGGGCAAGTTCAGACTCGATGGGCCGAATGTCTTCATTCAGCTCTGTGAGGATTTCACGAACGTTCTTCGCCGTGAGCGTATTAATAACGAACAACGTCTTCTGATATTATTTTAATACCGTGCTCCCTTATTGCAAAAGCTCCACATTAACTATTCTAGTCCGGCAGCTGTTCTGGTTTGATCTCGGTTCATTTTGAAAGCTTCTAACCGCAGCAGAAAGCCCCATTTAGAACATTCTGCCACCCAACAGAACCCCGCGGAGTTTTGTAAGTTGAAAAATCAGTGTTCAATGTATCTACCCATGGGTCTGTAAGAAAAGGGGAACGTATGATCAATCTCAGGGCTTATACCCCAACCGGGGCTTGTAGCTCCCGGAATAATCAAACAGGGAGTCACTTGAGCAAATAGCAGCAAACAGAAAGAAGATTCACTAACGTTTAATATGTTCCCAAGAGAGGGCACGTTCTCTTCTCTCGAAGCCAACGCCAAATCATCAACAGCTTTCTTTCCAATTTGAAAAGCCCGCCGATTCACAGATAACGAAGTATGTTTTGCATAAAAGAATGATGTATAAGAAAGGAGGACGTTGTTCAGATGAGAAATCACCAATACCTGTTAATTAGGTTACAAATGTATATTTCAGACAATCTTTCTCATTCATTCATTTGCCGAACCGCATCTGTTTCTTTCTACCCTTTTTTTAAAAAAATATATTTTCTGGACCTGAAGAACTGGCAGAAACAAAACCAAGCGTCAAGTATTGCAATCTCTTCATTTCACATTTCAAAAGTATCCCGATATGTTAATGAAACATCTCATACCTTCTCTCACGAAGTAAACCACAGTCACGGAGAATGTTAGTGGCTGCCAGAGAATTAAGTCAAATTGGCCCACAAGAGTACAAAGTGGTTAGTACAGATTAAGGACTTTACCTCTCACTGCCACACAGCAGAAACTGACTAAACTGCTTCCAAATATTCACATTGCAGAGGCTGACAGGGAGAGAATGGTAGTCACACATATACTCTCATTGCTGAAAACAGGGCAAGACTTACATTGTTAATGGTAGGAGCCTGGCGTGTGTTGCCAAACAATAAGACCTACAGGTGCATATGAATAACTGGTTGAAAATGGAGTGGCAGGTATAAAAGATTGAGGAAAAAAGGTGTTTGGAATGCTTGCCTTCTTTGGTAAGCATATCGAATTTAGGAGCTGGGATATCGTGTTAGGGCTGCACAGGACATTGGTTAGGGCACTTTTAGCGGAGTGCATACAGTTCTGGTCATGCGGCTATTGGAAAAATGTTGTTAGTCTTAAGAGGGTGCAAACAATATTGAAAGAGATGTTACCAGATCTAGAGGGTTTGAACTATCAGGAGAGGCTGAATACGCTGGGACGTTTTTTTTCTGTGGACGATCGGATGCTGAGGGTGATTTTTATAGCTGCTCATAAAATCATTAGGGACATTGGTAGAATGAAAAGCCAAGGTCTTTCTCCTCGAGTGGGGGAGCATGAGAGCATAGGTTTAAGGTGGGAGGGCAAAGATTTAAAATGACCTAAGGGACAACCTTTCATGCAGGGGTGATGTCCATATGGAATGAGCTTCCAGAGGATATGATGAAGATTGGGAACAATGACAACATTTAAAAGTGCATGAACAGGAAGGATATGAAGGGATATGAGCCAAATGCTACCAAATGAGAATTGGTCAGTTTCGGATATCTGCTCAGAGTGGAGCAGTTGAATCAAAGCCTGTATGATAACTAGATTCTCACATATACATTACAAAAGCTTGACATGTGGTGTTTGATAAATGCAATAACATAGTAATAAACCAGAGGCTGACAAGTACAGATGAATAACTACACTCTAAGATACGCAGAGCAAAAGCTGACACTATATTCCTGATGAAGGGCTTTTGCCCGAAACATCGATTTTCCTGCTCTGATGCTGCCTGACCTGTTGTGCTTTTTCAGCACCACTCTAATCTAGACACAGATATACTCATACAGCACAGAAAAGCCCTTCAGCCAACGAGTCTACACCCACGATAGCTACCACTGAAGGGGTGCTCATTTCCTGCACTTGTCCCATATCTTTAAATATTATGACAATTAAAGGTTAAGGGTTCTGGCCTCTACTTCCTTCCCAGGCAGTGTCTTCCAGATTCCCACCACTTGCTGAGTGAAAAAGATTTTTCTGAAATTCCCTCTATATCTTTACCCCTTACACTCCATCATAGTGAGAATCCTTATCCTTTCCAAATCCTAAGCCAACCACTATTTGTGATTGATCGCTCAAACAAGGGAAACAGCTTCTCTTTATTCACCCTGTCCGTACGCCTCAACCTTTTACACGAAAATCATGTGCCCCCTTTCAGTCATCTCTGCTCCAGAGAAAACAATCCAAGCTGATTTAGTCTCTCCTTTTCTTTTCTTTTGGAAGTAATATTTGTGCTATGATCCTAATCCCCCACACTGGATCTGGGTTCTACACTGCTGTTGTCACTGTCGGTTTATTGTCAATGATTATTTTATTAGGTTTAAAAATTATTCTGGCAACCTGAAGTAGCGCATGCGCAATACTGCGCCTTCCCCAAAGTTGTTCCTGACGAGAGGAGCGCATGCGTGAGACCCTCCCCCCGCGCTGCCATTGAGGAGCATTTACTCAGTGAGTGCAAGAGGTTTGTTTGAAACAGACCGCAATGGAGAGGTCAGCGCCCAGGGAAGCGAGGGAACAGCAGGCTCCTTCCAGCAGCACATCGGGATGGGAGCCTGGGACACAGAGGGGGCTCCGAGACCGGGATTGATTCGGGGTGAGTTCAGGGAGAACCGGGGGCTGTTTGTAAGAGGCCGAGCGGAGCAGGAACTGGTCCCGGAACTTGGAGTGAGCGGGCTGGGGGGAAGAGAGAGGCCTTTCTCGGGCTGTGTGTGGGCCTGCTGAGGGAGGCAGAGCGGGAAGAAGCTGCTGTGGGACATTCTTGTGGTTTTTAATTCCCTAAATACGGATGGAAATTTATTGTTTGGCTTCTGTTTCCCGCTATTTGTTGCGAATAGACATTGAATTGTTGGGAAATACAGGAGTTATCTAAATATGACAGTAGTGCCCGTTGTTCTCCCTTCTACAGTTAGTGTATTGGGAGCTGAATATTGAACTGGGTAATCATTCTACTTATGAAACTATGCAGATGTTGGTTAGTTTTTGTACCATAGTAAATTGTTTTAGAATTTCGCAAACAGAAAAACACTGGGAGGGGCGCAGTGCTAGAGCGTAGCCGGGCCTTGCTCTGTTCACCTTGTCCTGTTCAAAAACGAAGAATTATCATGATCATTACCTGAATGTGGCATTGATCAATTGATGTCTTTCCCCTCAGCTGATGGTGATTTACAGGAGATATCTCTCTTGTCTTCCTCCAGGCAAATGATTGATGGACCAGTTCCCTCAGTACAAAGACAAGTGTGACCAGCTGCTTCTAACAACTAACAGGTATGTTACTGTTGGATTGGAGAACATCCTTTCCTCTGTCTGAGTGGATTGAGTCAGACACACGTTGAGCTCCATTTTCTAGAAGTACACATTCGAGCCAAGAGTCAAATACAACTGATGAAATATATTGTTTTGGTTTCACCCTGTACTAAATGCACAACAGATCAGTTTCGATAAGTGCCATTATGCATAGTCCATTATCATTTGCAATATCAGAAGAGGGATAGACTGTTTCCTCTTGTGACATATACATTCAGGAACTACATTAACTCCACATGTAGTAAAAGCAATTTTAAAGTTACAATCATGGTGAACAAACAGATCATGCTGTTACGTTGTTACAGCAAGGATTTCTGAAGGAGATATTGAGTGCAGATATAGAATGAAATTTTGGCATTATCAGTAACTGAGAAGGACAATTTGTTTTTGATAAATAGAAGTCCTATGCTAAAGGTACAACAATTAAACTGTGTAAATTCCAGATGAACCTCTGAGCCAAAGCCTGATGTAGAGAGAATGCTGACTACATGTATATACACATAGAGACAACCACCATCTCCAACCTGCCCTTCATGTCTGTGCTTGCATGCATATACACACACACACCACTCTCTCTCAGCTACTGATTGATTTAAGTAGTTGCAAATTTGTACACCATCCTGAAATACACATTCCAACATCTAACAGTAATGAAAATCCATATACACTGCAACTAGCAGAAAACATTATATCAAAACTGATTTCTACTCTCATGTCAAGTCAAAGAAATTCACAGCACAGAATAAGTCTCTTCAAATTATTAAATGTGACTAATCAAAGACAGTCCATAACAACAAAACAGTTGACTGAGCTAACCATTCTAATCCGTTTCAGCATTCCCTTTCCATAAAAAATATCATGGCAGCAGAGAAGTTGTCATCCCCATGTGTATCAGAACGTGATTCTCCATTTCATTATTTTGTAGTTTTTTTTGTCCAGCAAGAGCATTTTTTTTAATGCTAGATGTATTTCAAAATTCGTTTTGATTTTCTATGAAGAGCACTGCAATCCTCTTGACATTCCCTTCATTATAGTACAAAAAAAAGGCAAGGAAGCAGGATATAGTTTTGTGGAGGAGTTATTGGAATTGGATCATTACAATTTAAAGCAATGCAGAATGAAAGAAAAAGCCAAAATTGGTCAGTTTGCCAAGCTGCTCACTTTTTTTTCCAACAGGAGTTGATACTTAAATTGTTAAATTCAAATTATTGAACGATTTAAATATTCTTCACAGAATGGTGGAAAATAAAAGTCCTTTTCATTTCCCTCTCCCTACCATAGAGCAACACAAGAGTCTGCTAATGGCTTGCACCAGATCATGTCCACATGCATAAGTAAAATAGAATTGGCCAATTCTCTTTCCTGTACAAGGAACACTGGTTAGTCAGCTGCAATGCAGTTGAAGTGTTCCCTTAGTTGCAAGTGGGTTCGGTTAATACTGATTATTAATTCATGGGTTAAAATATGTCACTGTGTGCAAAAATTAATAGCATCCTGAAAATCAGGCCTTGATATCCCCATTGTTCCTGGTTAGACTCTACACTATAGGAGTTACAAAAGTCCATTGCTTTCTACCGTTGATTCTGAAGAAAAAACAGATGCTTTTCTGCTGCAATGTAATGTATGCTCACCTGTCCATGGATCCTCTCAGCACTAAAGATAAAGAACATTGGTTGTGGACATTATCAAACTAAATGTGCAGTGCCAGAGATTAACAGATATACAAATACATCACTTTCACTGACAGGAGTTGACTCCAGTGACAGTAGATAGTACCTCCTTCATGTCAAGTAGCAGAAGTTTGAACAATGAAGTACTCTTGCAGTTCCTAAAAGACATGTTTCAATTTGGATGACACTGAAGCACTGTGAAACGCAATAACCAAGTATAAGGAGCTCATTGATATCTAGTATCAGAGAGTGAATGAAACCCATTCTCCCACTGAGCCTGGTGCTGATGAACACTTTCTCCACACTCTCATTCCGGTTGAGGGACTGAGTAATGCAGAAGCATTTCCATACTTTTTAATATATGAAACACTGATTTATAAGGCATTAAACCCACCTCATAAAATGTATCAGATCATGACATGCAGAACTGGAAACAAGGCAACATTCAAAAAGTCAGTGTGATATAGACCAGTGCCACTCCTTTAAAGTGATACAGATTGGCAGCACAACAGAAAACTCACTCACTCACAGCCAGTTAATGCTGAAAGGGAAAAAAGGAAATTTAGACCCAGATATTTCCAAATATGGACAGTTATAAATTGATTCACCAAACCATTAATTACTTCAGTTAGTGTCTGATGTTACATCTTGCAGTATCCAGCTGCTACTGATAAAGACTCCTGCAAACACAACATATTTTAAAAAAACACAGTCTGAATGCAATAAAATTCAGATACATGGCAAAGATAAATATTGAACCAATATTAATCCCTCAATCACAAAAGGTGAGTGAATATTGTTAGAGTTTATCCTGCGCTCAGACCAAAAAAACACAACTGAACATGGAAATAGAACGAGATCCACATACTCTATCTGATGTTGTTGCCCACAAACAAAACTGGCACGATAGTTATCAAAGACAGGTAACTGCAGAAATAATCTCTAATTTGCATTTAGATAGAGATACAGGCAGTGAGTGGATAAAGTTCAGAATCCCAACAGTTAGTTGAAACTCTTATGGAGAACAGGTGAAGAACAGACTGTCCCAATGTGGACACAATGGGCTGAATGGCTGTACCAATTCTGTGACTCTGTCATAAATGACATGATGCAGAAGAGATTCAGGCCCAATCACAACACCCGAAATCAACTATCACAGAGTCAATCACAGTCACAGACAATTCTGTTTCCTAAATTCTTCATGGGATGTGGGCATCACGAGCTAGGCCAGCATTTATTGTCCATCCCTAACTGCCCAGGGGGTAGTTATGTGTCAGCCACATTGCTGTGGGTCTGGAGACACATGTAGGCTAGACCAGGTAAGGATGGCAGCTTCCTTACTTAAAGGACTTTAGTGAACCAGATGGGTTTTTAAGGCAAGCAAGAATAGATCCGTTGTCATCATTGGACTCTTAGAATATTATTGGCTGTCAGCGAATTAAGCAACTTTGATGCATGAGAGTTGAAAGTGGCTGGTACTGATTGAGCACTTGACTCAGTCACACAGCACAAACTGATGAGGATAGATCAATTCCTGAACTCTCATGTGGACACAACGGGAACTGACAGGCGTAGATTGATAGCTGCTCTCACATATTCACTCTGCAGAAACTGAAAGAGAGAGCATGATACTTAAACACACACCACTCCCCACATGTACTTTACAAACACGGGCAGGTACAATCTGATAAATGCATTTGCACATTGATAAACTAGACGTTGACAGATACTGATTCATAGCTATATCCTGAGATACACAGAGCAGAATATAATCGGGACAGATTGAACAATCGCACTCATGTGCACATGACAGAACATTTCAGAAGATGACTGAAAACTGCATTCTCATTCACAAAGCAGAGACTGACAGGAACAGATTGATTAGGTAATTGATGAAGAGCTTTTGCCTGAAACGTCGATTTTACTGCTCCTCAGATGCTGCCTGAACTGCTGTGCTCTTCCAGCACCACTAATCCAGGAACAGATTGATACCACACTCTGTTTTAAATTACTTTTCACATTCTTGGAGCAGAAACTATCAGAAAAAATTGATAACCACATCCATATGTTCACAAAAGAACTTCTAGATTCGAGTGGTGCTGGAAAAGCACAGCTGGTCAGGCAGCGTCTAAGCAGCAGGAAAATTGATGTTTTGGGCAAAAGCCCTTTGACAAATATTGATAAATACACTCACAATTTTATTACAGAGTCTGATGGGGAAGGAACCTAATTAAATCATCACAAAGCATAAACTGACAGGGACAGTGAAGAATTAAATCTTCACATTCACAGATCAGAAACTGTCAGTCTTAGATTGACAATTACCTAAACACAGCAGGTCAGGCAGCATCTTAGGAGCAGAAAAATCAACACTTTTGGCAAAAACCCTTAATCAACTCTGGTTTCCAGCATCTGCAGTCCTCACTTTTGCCTAATTACCTAAACATGTTCACCAAACAGATTTCCTCAGCAGGCTAAGGAAATTCAGCATGTATATAAAGACTCTTCCAAATTGTCCCACAGAAAGCATCCTATCTGGGTATATCGCAGTGTGGTATGGCTACTGTGCTGCCCAAGACCACAAGAAACTGCAGAGAGTGTGAACACGGCTCTGTCCATCACAGAAGCCAACCATCCATCCAATGACTTCATTTCCACCTCCCCCCTGACTCGGGAAATCAAAGACCAATCTGACCCTGGTTATACTCTCCTCCACCGTCTTCTGTCAGGGAGAAAACACCTGAAGTTTGAATGCACCATCAAACAGATTCAAGAACAGTTTCCCTGCTGTCATCAGACTTTTGAATGGACCAGTCATATTTTAATGCTAATCTCTCTCACTGCACCTTCTCTGCAGCATTAACACTGTATTCCGGATTCTGTTCTATTACCCTGATGCACTTTGTACAGTATGACCTGCCTGTAAAGCACACAGATCAATACTTTTCATTGCAACTCGTGCATGTGCCAATAACAAATCAGATTAAATGAAGTAGATAACTACAGCCTCATTCAGCAGAATCTGAGAGTTACATGTTGATAACAACAGTCACAAAAACTGACAGGAAAAGTTGAACAAATACACTCAAATATTGGCATTTCAGAGCCTGACAGGGAAAGATGATAACTTGAACTCTCACGTTTACAAGACTGAAACCGATAGTGACAGATGAAAACTCAGCTCACACATTCTCTTTGCAGGGATAGATTGACAATTACACAAACCTATTCAGCGAGCAGAAACTGACAGCTACAGATTGTTAACTATCTCTATCTATGTATTCACACGGCAGAGTCTGAAAGGTACAGATTGACAATTACACTCACTTTGACAAGGAGGAAATAAAGATCAGCAAGGCGGCCTTTGTGCGGAGCAGGAGAAAATGGGGGTGATACTAAATAAGTATTTTGCATCAGTATTTACTGTGGAAAAGGATATGGACGATATAGACTGTAGGGAAATAGATGGTGACATCTTGCAAAATGTCCAGATTACAGAGGAGGAGGTGCTAGATGTCTTGAAACTGTTAAAGGTGGATAAATCCCCAGGACCTGATCAGGTGTACCCCAAGAACTCTGTGGAAAGTAAGCGAAGTGATTGCTAGGCCTCTTGTTGAGATATTTGTATCGTTGATAGTCACAGCCAAATCTTTCAATTTTCCACCACACTCTGTGACTGCTAGTCAGTCACAAGACAGGTGCTTGCCAGCTTTCAGCTTTCACTCTCTCTTAAAGGTACAGTACATACCTTCAACTTCATAACAATAGAAATAGATTGATCATGATGCTCAGGTGTCAAATAGCAAAACCTGATAGCAGTGTATGGTATTTGCACTCCGATATTGATACAGCTAAAACTGATATTAAAGATCAATATGTACAATCACATGGAAGAAATTGAAGGGTACAAATTGATGTGTGCATGTTTGTGGTCAGGCAGCCGGAACTGACAGTTATAGATAGATAAGTAAGCTCTCATATCTAGACATGCACTTGCATCAGGTAGTCCCATGTGTGGCGCTGGAGAGGTATTGGTTAGGATCTGGGTCGAGGCGATTTGGTATAGATTTTGTTTTTTGTTCCAATGACCAGACAAAGAGCAGCTGAAGCCAAGAATAGAATCAGCTCTGAGGTTCTGTTGGAATTACTGGCTTGAAAGAAAAACAGCCTAATGATTATTAAATAAATATTACATTGAAAAGTTTGCTACTGTCAAACGCACGTAATGTTGTCTTATAGGAGATGTCTCCTCTCTCTTCCTTCAGATAAATACTTGAAGGACCAAGAGAATGTAATATTATCTCGGTATGGAGTCAAGTGTGATCGGTTCCTTCTGACGAACAGCAGGTAAGTTACCATTCTCTGACTGAAGGGCAGCCTTTCCGTAGTCACAGAGCAGTTTGAATTGAGCTCAATTTCCAGAGAGGAATTTTCAAACCAGGAATCAAATATTACCAAGCAATTACAATTTATTTTTTACCTCCCTCCATTCTCCATGCACATCACCCTAATTCCATAGATTTCAACATTCACAGCCATAGAGTCACAGAGATGAACAACACAGAAACAGACCCTTTAAGTCTGAATTATCTCTGCCAACCAGATATCCTAGTCCCATTTGCCAGCACTTGGCCCATATCCCTGTAAACCCATCCTATTCATATACCCATCCAGATGCCTTTTAAATTTTGTAATTAACCCAGCATTCAATACTTACTCTGGCAGCTCATTCCATACACACACCACCTTAAACGTGAAGAGGTCGCCCCTTAGGCCCCTTTTAAATTTTTCCACTTTCCCCTTTCACCTTACACCTATGCCCTCTAGTTTTGGACTTATCCACCCCAGGGAAAAGACATTGTCTATTAATCCTATCCATGCCCCTCATGGTTTTATAAACCACTATAAGGTCACCCTGCACCCTCCAATGCTTCTGGGAAACAGCCTGTTTATTCAGCCTCTCCCTATATCTCAAATCCTCCAACCCTGGCAAGATCTTTGTAAATCTTTTCTGAACTCTTTCAAGTTTCACAGTATCACAGTATAGGAGGGAGACCAGAATTGTATGCAGTATTCCAAAAATGGCCTAACCAATGATCTGTACAGCTACAACATGACCTCTCAACTTCTACACTCAATGCTCTGACCAATAAAGGAAAGCATACCAAATGTTTCTTTACTATCCTATCTACCTGCGACTCCACTTTCATGGAACTATCGACCTGTATTCCAAGGTTTATTTCTTCAGCAACATTCCCCACAACCTTACCATGAACTGTATAAGTCTCCCTCTGATTTGCTTTTCCTAAATGCAGCACCTCACATTGATCTGAATTAAACTCTATCTGCCAGTCTTCAGCCCATTGGTCCATCTGATCCAGATCCTGTTGTACTCTGAAGTAACCTTCTTTGCTGTCCACCTCCAATTTTGGTGCAATCTGCAAACCTACTAACTATACCTCCTGTGTTCACATCCAAATCATTTACATAAATGATGAAAAGCTGTGGACTCAGCACTGATCCTTGTAACACACCACTGGTCACAGGTCTTCGGTCTGAAAAGCAACCCTCCACCACCATCCTCTGTCTTCTACTTTTCGAGCCAGTTCTGTTTCCAAATGGCTAGTTCTTCCTGTATTCCATATGATCTAATCTTGCTAACCAGTCTACCATGAGGAACTTTGTCAGACGTCTTACTGAAGCCCATAAAGATCAAGTCTACCAGTCTGCCCTCATGAATCCTCTTTGTTACTCCTTCAAAAAACTCAATCAAATTAGTGAGATATGATTTGCCACACACACAACCATGTTGCCTGTCCCTAATCAGTCTTTGCCTTTCCAAATACATATAAATTCTGTCCCTCAGGATTCCCTGCAACAGCTTGCCCACCATCAATGTCAGGATAACCAGCCTATAGTTCCCTGGCTTGTCCTTGCCACCTTTCTTAAATTGTGGAACCATGTTAGCCACCCTCCAGTCTTCCAGCACCCCATCTGTGACTATCGATGATACAAAAATCTCAGCAAGGGGCCCAGCAATCACTTCCCTAGTTTCCCACCAAGTTCTCGAATGCATCTGATCAGGTCCTGGGGAGTTACCATGTTTGCGTTTTAAGACATCTAACACCACCACCTCAGTAATATGGACATTTCTCAAGATGTCACTATCCATTTCCCCACATTCTGTATTCTCCATGTGCTTCTCCACAATAGACACTGATGCAAGATAGTCATTTCTCATCTCTCCCATCTCCTGCGGTTCACACATAGGCTGCCTTGCAAAACTTTGAGGGGCCTCATTTTCATCCTAGTTATCATTTTGTCCTTAATGTATTTCTAGACTTCCTTAGGATTCTCCTTAACCCTATTTGCCAAATATATCTCATGACCCCTTTTTGCCTTCTTGATTTCTCTCTTAAAGATACGCCAACTGCCTTTATACTTTCCTAAGGATTCACTCTATCTTTGCTGTCTATACCTGACATATGCTGCCTTCATTTTCTTGATCAAAACTTCAACTTCTCTCATCATCCAGCATTGCCTACACCTACCAGGCTTTCCTTTCACCCTCTCTGGATTCTCGTTATCTCATTTTTGAGAGCTACTTATTTTCCAGCCGTCCCTTTACCTGCGAATATCCACCCCCAATGAACATTTGAAAGTTCTTGCATAATACTGTGCAAGCCCATTGACATTGACACCATTTTCCAAGACTGTCACTCTGAATTCTTGTCTGAAATGCACACTTGGGAATGACATTGAATCTACAGTTAATGGCATTTTTAAAATTAAAAGCAAGATGGGTGAAAAAAGTCAGTCTGTAACATAATTTCAAAGACCATACATAACATCCACGTTAAATGTAGACATACGAGGAAACTAAACAAAAGTCACCAATTTACAGGTGGAAACAGTTATTGAATTTATTAGTGATTGGGCGGGACAGAATTAATCCTTTAATACAGCTGTCATATTAAAAAATGTGAATTCCAAACACATTCTGTGCCAAAGCCTGGCAAATAAAACTGTAAATGACAGAAACCAGAAACAAAGTAATAATTGCTGGAAAAACTCAGCACATCTGGCAACATCTGTTGAGAGAAAGCAGAGTTAAAGCTTTGTGACCAGTGATTGTTGTTCAGAACGGAGTTTCTCCAGGAATCTATGTCTTTGTTCCTGACAAATGGAGAATAATTACTACAGACACACAGCAACTGACTCATTCAGAACTTGTCTGAAATGCTAGCATCATAACTACAGACAATGACTAACGGTTATGGAATTCCATATATACTGCAGGCAACAGAAAAAGATTACAATCAAAATGAATATCACTCTCATGAATTCATTGTGGTCTGCAGCAGTCAGAAACATCCAGCTAACAATTCTACTCCCATTCAGACAGCATTCCATTTCCATAAATGTATCATGGTGGCACAGGAGCTGCCATCCCCACCTTTATCACAATATCATTCTCCATTTTTCCAAATTTCAGGAACAGATTTTCTTTTTAACTCTACCTGCATCAAAAAGACATCTCATGTGGTTGTTTCAAACGAAATTAAATTTTCGACATATAATCCTGTGTTCCACTTGACCCTCCCTCTGAAGTCTGATGTAAATTGCAAGAAAACTTGGTGCCATTTTCTCAAATACTCAATGTGATCACAATCATATTTTGAAACAGTGGAGTAGGAAAGATTTAGTGAGATAAGGCAGATAGGTAAAGATGCTCAATTTTCTTTTTGCGACAGGAGTTCTTCAATAAATTTACTTTGACCGTTCCAATTTCCTCCACTGCACGAGAGAAAATCAAAGTCCTTCTGCCTTCCTCCTCCCCCGATAGAGCCACACAATTATCCCAATGATGGTGAGCAGGATAATGAACACCTACCTTTTCTTCAACAGTGTTCAATTAGTTATATCAGTGTGCACTGAGAACACTTACTGGTTATGACCTTGACTAGGAGGGACAATGAGCTGAGGAGTGGCAAATGGAGTTTAGTTCAGATACATGTGAGGTTTTACATTTTGATAACGCAAACCAGGGCAGGAATCATACACTTAGTGGTGGGGCCTTGGTGAGTGTTGCTGAACAGAGATCGAGGGGTGCAGCTGCATGTTTCCTTGAAAGTAGAGTCACAAGGAGGCATTTGGCAAGCTTGCCTTCGTTGGTCAGAACATTGAGTGTAGGAGTTGGGATGTCATGTGGTGGATGTAAAGGACGTTGGTGAGGCCACTTTTGGAGTTTGTACAGTTCTCATCAACCTGCTACAGGAAGGATGTTGTTAAACTTGAGATGGTGCAGAAAAGATTTACAAGGATTGGTGGACGGCACAGTGGTTAGCACTGCTGCCTCACTGCGCCAGAGACCCGGGTTCAATTCCCGCCTCAGGCAACTGACTGTGTGGAGTTTGCACATTCTCCCCATGTCTGTGTGCGTTTCCTCCGGGTGCTCCGGTTTCCTCCCACAGTCCAAAGGTGTGCAGGTTAGGTGAATTGGCCATGCTAAATTGCCCGTAGTGTTAGGTAAGGGGTAAATGTGGGGGTATAGGTTGCGCTTCGGTGGATCGGTGTGGACTTGTAGGGCCGAAGGGCCTGTTTCCACACTGTAAGTAATCTAAACTAATCTAAGATTGTTATAGAGATATAGAGTCGTATCGCAGAGAATCAGGCTCTTCAGCACACCATGTCCAACAAACACCGAACTGCAATCTACCTGCACTTGGCCCATAGCTGACTATACCCTGGCTTTTTAAAGGCATATCCAGATGCTGCTTAAATGTTGCGAGAGTGTTCCACCACCCTCTCAGGCAGCACGTTCCAAACTTTGTCCACACTCTAGATCAAAATATTTTTCTCTGGTATCTTCTAAACTGCATTCTCCGCACCTTCAACTTGTAACCTTTGGTCTTAGACACATCTGAAGATTCCTGAAGAAGAGCTCATGCCTGAAACGTCGACTCTCCTGCTCCTTGGATGCTGCCTGACCTGCTGCGCTTTTCCAGCAACACATTTTCAGCTTAGACACATCTGCTATGGGGAGAAAGATTCTCACAATCTACTCTGTCTGCATCTCTCATAATTTGGTTTACTTCAGTCAGATCCTCCCTCCACCTCCTCTTCTCCAATGAAACTAAACCTGGCCTATCCAGTCTCTCCTCATGATGGAAACTTTCCAACCCACTGCACTCTGTCCAGTGCAATCACTTCTTCTGATAGGGTGGTAACCAAAACTGCACATTCCAGTATTCTATCTGTGGCCGAGCCAATGTTTTGTAAACTTGTTCGAAGACTTCCTTGCTGTTATATTGTACAGCTCAAGTATGGCTCCTTCAGCAGCCTGTCTGCCTGTGCTGACACCTTCTGGGATCTATAGACTTGTACACTATGGTCCCCTTCTTTCTCAGTATTCCCTAGGGACCAGCCCTTCATTGTGTAATTCTTTCCCGTATTAGACCTCCCAAAATACATTACATCATACTTACCAGGATTAAACTCTGTCTGCCATTGCCCTGCCCAATGTACTTGCACTGTATCCTGAGACCATCCTCCATTACTGTCAATCACAACCCTAATTTTCATATCACAGAACAAAGAACAGTACAGCACAGGATCAGGCCCATCACCTGCACTGATACTTTTTGCACTTCGGCATGAAAAGCTCATATACAGGTAATTAATTATATGTCCTACATTCACATCCAAGTCGTTAATGTATTTAACAAATAGCAAGGATCCCAGCACTGATCCCGGTGGCTGTCGTGGTGGCCTGTGTCTGGACAGAATAGAGTGGCCCATGTCTGTTAACACAAACTGGTGTGTAAGTGAAAGTAGAATTAAACAGCAGGATGTGAAACAGAATTGAGGCAGAAACTAAGCTAAACAACCTACTTACACTCAGTGGGACATAATGATACCATTGAACAAGCCACTGCAAGGACAGTAAAAAGTACAAGAAGACCTAAGGTCCAATAAATGAGTAACTCCAGCCACATTAAATGAAAGGGTAATTGTCCCAGTTAATGAACAGATACCAGATGCTAGTTACAGCCCATTAATGCCTTAAAACAGCTGAGGGTGCAACAGCTAAAGTTATCTTATAGTACTCAGTTTCTTGAAATCTGTTAGAATATTATGACAAAGATTATCACAAAGAGTAGTTTTCAACATAAAAAATAGGTGCATAATACAAAAACATAAAGAGGAAAAGAAGCATTTAAACCTGGAAGTGAAGGTTAGTTAGCTTTAGGTAACGCCTTCTTTTACACCCAGAACAAAATAGATTGCTCACAGCTCATTAATCACAAAGTGCTAACATTACCTTACACTTTGTAACTAAGTTTTTATAACAAATTAAGATTACAAGTTGATAGCAATTAAGTCAAAACAGACTGTCGTTTGTTTTTTCTTCATATATAATTAGGACTGTTGGGAATATAAGAAGAGCAATTGAATTTGATAAAATGGAATACAATGAATAACAGCATTCAAGGTGTCCCTAGAGACAAGCTAGCCTCAGAGAAACCCGAAGGTGTTCAGCAAATAACTTTGGAATGTGAATGAATAGGATGCACAGAAAGATCGCAAGGCCTAGAGATTACATTTATCTCTATTTATCCCCATTTATCTCTCCACCCTGGAGGCTTCCTGATGAAGGGCTTTTGCCCGAAACATCAATTTTCCTGCTCCTCGACTGCTGCCTGATCTGCTGTGCTTTTCCAGCACCACCCTGATCTAAACTCTGGTTTCCAGCAACTGCAGTCCTCACTTTTGCCAAGAGATTACAGTGTCTGCTAAATTCTGAGAGGTCAGGGAATCCTGGGGCTGTCCATAGAAATACCAATCATTGGTTAGGTGACTCATAGAATAGAGTATGCAAAGTAAGGGGGAGGAACATGATAATTACATACAATGTGATTACTAACAAAGTTTATAAAAAGTACTCCTTTTTATTGTAAAATCAGGCTGTCATGGACCTTTCTTCTGAGGCCAGTCTCAGGGGAAGATCATTTGGCCCTCTCCCTGCACTTACTAGTTTCTGCTTGAATAAATACCAACCACTTGTCTGAATCCTGCCTGCCTGCTGATTCTTTCATCCTCAGTCGTGGGTTATGTTCTGACAAAGGCCATACAGAAGTCCATGTATACTACGTCAACTGCACTACTCTCATCAGGATGTTTTGTTGTTAGGACTGGAGGTTTTGAGTTAGAGGGAGAGGCTGAACAGGCTGTTGCTTTGTTCCCTAGACTGTCAGAGAATGAGGTGTGACCTTTGTACAGGTTGAGGAAATCATGAGGGGCATGATAAGGCGAATAGCCCTGGTCATTTTCCGAATGTGGGTGAGTGCAAAAATAGAGGGCACAGGTTTGAATTGTGGAAAATAGATTTTAAAAGGGCCTGTGGGGTTACTTTATCACCTAGAGAGTGGTGCTTGTATGAATGAACTACCAGAGGAATTGGAGGTGGTGAGTACAATTACAACATTTTATGGGCACCTGGATATATCCAAGAATAGGAACAGTTTAGAGGGATATGTGCCAAATGCTGGCAAATGTGACTAGCCATGATGTGGAGGTGAGGTGTTGGACTGGGGTGGATAAAGTTAAGAATCAGACTACATCAGTTTCTTGTTCAGCAGGTTTATTTGGAAGCACTAGCTGAAAGCTGGTGCTTCCACATAAACCTATTGTACTACAACCTGGTGTTGTGAGATTTTTAACTTAAATGGGACAAAGTCAGATTAGGATCTCAGGTCAGCACTAACTGCTTGCACCAAAGGATCTGTTTCCATGCTGTATAATGGTATGACTCTCTGAAGGCCGTACCTTGATATCACTACTCCCAGTTAGACTCTGCACCATCAGAGTTGCAATGGTCAATTGCCTTTACCTCCTTGACTCTGAAGAACAGCACAGATCTGTTCTATAACCATGTGTTGGGGTTTCACTTGCCTGTGAATTCTACAGGCGCAAACAGTCTTTCCCAATCACTTAAGGAAACATGAACTGAAAACTCTCTCCTTTGCTACTGGCTGTCCACTTAATAGCAATCATTTAAACAGCTCAGTAACACAATACAGGAAGATTGATCCTGCTTCCATCGAGTGTGCGCATCCTTCCTGTATCATAACTGTTTCTTTCAAAAATCTTTTTTATACATAAAATCAGTGCATGTACACAACAGCCCAAGTAGTCAACATTAAATTTAGTTTCCAAGTCTTTCACGAGGCAACATGGCTCTAATCTGTTCAGTCTGTCATACCTGAGCAGAGTTTTGAAGGGCAATAAACCATATTATCAGTCCCAGTGAATAGCACAGATTGACAGGTAGAAAGTACTTCCCAAGTACACAAACCGTGTAAGTGAATGGAAGAAACAAGATGAGTTCGGAACTCTCAGAAGAACAAACAGTTGCAGACTGCACCAGTTATTGTCCTTATTCATGTAAGGAAGGACTTGAAGGAAACTGATAATTTCTGGACATACCAAAGAATGAGATGATGCCAATACACAGTGGGTACAGAATAACTTGCAACATACAGAAATACTGTCAGGTTAGTAGGTCTATTGGCAAAAATGGAAAATGACCTCAAAGATCTCATAGTTGGGAGAACTAGCATTTCATTAAACAAGTTATCCAGGACAGTGTGAGAGTGTGTCAGCCCCTGTGTACAAGTGAACTTCCTATAGATGTTAAATGCATAGTATCACCTTGGTCAAAAAGTAAATTCTACTTGTTTATTAGAAAATACTGAACCTACTGTATGTTCACAATGTATTCCACTTAAGTAGGGAAAGAAGTAAATAAAAATCCAGACTAATTATTCATCCAGTTATCTCACCATGGTTTAAACATGCTGTTTGACTCTCTGACTGTATGTAATTCATGTGACAATTCTTGTTGTCCAAATTGGAGGAATTAAATAGCAGGCCAAGTGCCAGATTGAAACAAATATTGCAATTTAATTTGTTTCCACAAGGTTAAAACAGAATACATTTCAGATGAAATGACTGAATAAATACTTTGTTTTCAAAAGTCCAAAGGGAAATCAAACATTGACATGAAAAGGTGCACGTTTAAAAAGATATCCAGAGCTTATTGGATACAGAATGAAATAATTCTCATACTGGTCTTGTTATAAACACGTGAACAATAAATTCAAAGTACACATTCAGACCAGAGACTGACCAATCCAGAAAATACCTTACAATCATAAAATTACCATCGAATAAAAGTTGTGGAAATTATCCAGCCCCATTCCCCATTATTCTGCATTTACCCTAATTGATGCACCTAACCTACACATCCCAGAACATTATGGGCAGTTCGCATGACCAGTTCACCTACCTGCATGTCTTTGAAGTGTGAGAGGAAAAACTGAGCACCCGGAGGAAACTCACTCAGACAAGGGAGAACGTGCAAAGTCCACAAAGACAGTCGCCCGAAACTGGAATCGAAGCAGGGTCCCAGGCTAGCCACTGAGAAAAATGGTAAGCTCAGTGTTAGTTCCAGCCCAGAGAGAGGACCAGGAACAGACACGCGGAGCTAGAAACACGCCCTTCCACTTCCACATCATCACAACAACGAGCAGAAGGAAACCGAGCCAATGCCACAGTCACTTTCTGTGTAACAGACACAAAACAAATCTCCCTCAGTCAGACTGACAGTAACAGTTAAAAGTCACACAACACCAGGTTATAGTCCAACAGGTACAGGTTGGACTATAACCTGGTGTTGTGTGATTTTTAACTGTGTACACTCCAGTCCAACACTGGCATCTCCAAATCATGACAGTAACAGAATCACCATTCACTTCACATTTCGTTGCAGATTCTGACAGATCCACATTGGATCCCACAGGAACCAATCACAGAGACTGAGTGTTTGGGAACGATTCTATGTAAACTACCCAATCAGGAAAGAGACTTTCTCCCATCCCTCATTAGCATTGATGACGTCGTCATTCTATAAAAAGCGAGCTCCGAGCCCGCTTTCCCTTATTCTGTGTCTGAAAGTGAGCGGCGCTATGGCTGATGAGAAGAAAGCGCAGCAAGCGTCCAAGAAGGGCGCGAAGAAAATCATCAAGAAGACGCCAGCGAAGGGCGGCAGGAGGAGGAAGCGGACCAGGAAAGAAAGTTACTCCATCTACATCTACAAAGTGATGAAGCAGGTTCACCCTGACACCGGCATCTCCTCCAAGGCCATGAGCATCATGAACTCGTTCGTCAACGATATTTTCGAGCGTATCGCGGGGGAGGCTTCCCGACTGGCCCATTACAACAAGCGCAGCACCATCAGCTCCCGGGAGATCCAGACCGCCGTGCGGCTGCTGCTGCCCGGGGAGCTGGCCAAGCACGCCGTGTCGGAGGGTACAAAGGCGGTGACCAAGTACACCAGCTCCAAGTGAAGGACCGCATTGTACTGAAACAAACACACATCCACAACCCAAAGGCTCTTATAAGAGCCACCTACAACATCCCAGACTGAGCTGAATTGTTTTATTTTAAAAGATTGTTTTGTTTTAGTTTATATATGATTCTTCACAAAATTTTATTTGTAGTGCTATTAGACATTTGCAAATTAATGAGGTATGTTGCGGGAAAGATTGCATAAACAGCCTCTCCCCTGTCTGTTGGGACTAGGCAGATTAAACGTCAGGGAGTCTTTTTTTGTTTATTTAACGTTGGTAAAAGCTCTGGTAGAGCCCTAAAAGCCTTGGACTATAACCGGGTGACGAGCTGGAGTTTGCACATTCTCCCCGTGTTTTCTCCGGGTGCTCCGGTTTCCTCCCACGTTCCAAAGATGCGGAGGTTAGGTGAATTGGCCATGCTAAATTGCCCGTAGTGTCAGGTGGAGGGGTAAATGTAGGGGAATGGGTCTGAGTGGGTTGAGCTTCGGCGGGGCCGTGTGGACTTTTTGGGCCGAAGGGCCAGTTACCATACGGTAAGTAATGAAATTAAATCATACTTGTCCATATTTTTCATCGCATGCATTTTCATCTGATTTTTAAAAAGAAATTTGCAATGCGCGGGTATAATCCGATTTTTCAGAATGCAAAAACCTAAGCACTTTCTGCTGTCGGTAAGAGGCTTTCAAAGGGAACCGAGAGAACGCCAAAAAAGCTGCCGGGTTGAAATGTGGTGAATTTGCTGAATCTGAGAGCGAGCGCAATAAGGATGACAGCTTTAAAATATCGTCTAAACAACATGATTTGGAGATGCCGGTGATGGACTGGTGTGTACAAAGTTGAAAATCACACAATACCAGGTTATAGTCCAACAGGTTTAATTGGAAGCACACTGGCTTTCGGAGCGACGCTCCTTCAGGTGGTAGTGGAGGGCTCAGTCCTAACGCAGAGTTTATAGCAACAATTTACAGTGTGATGTAACTAAAAGTTTGCATTGAAAAATTGATTGTCTGTTACGCCTTTCGTCTGTTAGAATACCATGATACTTCCACTTCTTTCATGTGTAAATCACAAAACCTTTTTTTAAAAAGTTGCATTCTCAGGTTAGCTGTTAACAATGATGATAGCTAGGCAATATGTTGTCTAAACATTATATTCGCCATCGATATTGAGCCGGCAGAATGTTGTGTGCTGCTTTATCAGGATACCGGGATGCTACTGAAATGTGAAGTGAGGAGTCATGCGCAGACTGCAGTGTTTGGCCTGTTTCGTTTCAGCTTCTTAAGGCTTAGAAAATTACCCACTCAAATCAGAAATGGACGGATGTAGGTTGGCAAATGAGGAAGCGACAGATCGAGTGAAGTATACATTTATAAACTAAAAGTAAATTAAGAGACAAGTATTTTATAAAAGTTCCTCCTGTTTTTGTACTTCATTTTTCAATATAGTACGCACACCTTTGTTTGTAAATTGGCGGGATTTTCAAATTGGAAATAAGCGGTTGATGATTTGGCGCCAGTACTTCCCGCCCTCCTCCCTGTGCCCTCTCCGGATTGGGGAATGAGGCAGATATCTGATTGGGAATTGAAACAACATTAGGCGGGGCTGAACAATGGGACCAATCAGAAATGGCCGCCCCACCATTCCTCCCGAAGATATAAGAGGCCGCAATGTGGGCGGAGTGTAGCATTCTCTGTAAAATTGTTTTTGAGTTTGTGATTATGTCTGGAAGAGGAAAGGGCGGTGGGAAAAGTCGCGCCAAGGCGAAGTCTCGGTCGTCCCGGGCTGGCCTGCAGTTCCCGGTGGGCCGTGTTCACAGGCTCCTGAGAAAGGGTAACTATGCTGAACGTGTGGGTGCCGGAGCGCCGGTCTATCTGGCTGCGGTGCTGGAGTATCTGACGGCTGAAATCCTGGAGCTGGCCGGCAACGCGGCCCGGGACAACAAGAAAACCCGCATCATCCCCAGGCACCTGCAGCTGGCCGTGCGCAACGACGAGGAGCTCAACAAGCTGCTGGGAGGGGTGACCATCGCTCAGGGCGGGGTGCTGCCTAATATCCAGGCCGTGCTGTTGCCCAAGAAAACCGCCGCTGCGGGAGCCGCTAAGAAGTAAATAGAGTATTCTTGAATCTGACAACCCAAAGGCTCTTTTAAGAGCCACTCACAGCATCTATGAAAGGAGCTATTCCCTCCGTCGGATTGAATTACCTTCCGTTAATTATTTATTATCGGGTTCAGTCCCTTCCATATTCGATACTGTCCTGTCATTGGGTGTATGTGATCTAATATGAAACCTTTCTTGATGGCTGTGACACAAGTGCGAAATATATGCAGGTATCTAGGAAGAGCTGAATTGCCCAAGAAAACCGCCGCTGCAGGAGCCGTTAAAAAGTGGAGACACCATTCTTGAATCTGACAACCCAAAGGCTCTTTTAAGAGCCACCCACGGCACCCGTGAAACGGGCTACACCGTCTTCTCTGTCGGATTTATTTTATTTTTAATGTGGAGAAGCTTGAACTTTGTACCTGAGACCAGTCAATTACTATCGCCTTGTTATTGAATACTTGTGGTTTGGAGATGCTGATGTTGGACTGGGGTGTATAAAGTTAAAAATCACGCAACACCAGCTTATCTGTTATCTGTATGCACCAGCTTTCGGAGCTTCCATCACCTGCTTGAACAACTGGTGTCACGTTGGCCCAGATAATGCCTTGAAGGTGCAAGCTGCCGTGTGTGAGACTCTGTGCCACAATGTTCAGACTGATTCTAATCTTAAAAAAAAATAGATTTACAGATTCTTGCGTGGATTCATATAGCTTATGAGCGAAGTACACACACACACTCACGGAGACCTTCTCGCATACGTTCAAACACACTCCGTCACTCAGGCATGCACCCTCTCGCAGAAGTACGTCTATACCACTTAACACTCGAATACACACACTCATACACCTCCCGCCCCCCCCCCCCCCCCGGAAAACACACACACCCACATGGTGAATTGGTACTTGCAGAACGAGAAATGTCCCCGATCGGGTTTGACTGTGGTTTCACATTCCTTTTAACTGAATCAGGAAGAGCTGAATTGACCCAGTGCAGTAAGTATACAATAGATGCAGGAGTAGGCCATTCTGCCCTTCGAGCCTGCACTACCATTCAATATGATCATCCTTAATCAGTATCCTGTTCCTGCCTTATCCCCCATAACCCTTAATTCCACTATCCTTGAGAGCTCTATCCAACTCTTTCTTAAATGAATCGAGAGACTGGGCCTCCACTGCCCTCTGGGGCAGAGCATTCCACACAGCCACCACTCTCTGGGTGAAGAAGTTTCTTCTCATCGCTGTCCTAAATGGTCTACCCTGTACTTTTAAGCTGTGTCCTCTGGTTTGGCACTCACCTATCAGCGGAAACATGTTTCCTGCCTCCAGAGTATCCAATCCTTTAATAATCTTACATTTCTCATGCAGATCCCCTCTCACTCTTCTAAACTCAAGGGTATACAAGCCCTGTCGCACCAGTCTTTCAGCGTAAGGTAGTCCCGCCATTCCAGGAATTGACCACGTGAACCTACGCTGCACTCCATCAATAGCCAGAATGTTTTTCCTCAAATTTGGAGACCAAAACGGCACACAGTACTCCAGGTGTGGTCTCACCAGGGCCCAGTACAACTACAGTCGAAATAGCAAATACTACCGAGCGGCTCCTATCCCTCTGCGCTTTGTTCACTAGTGTGGTCATAGATAGACTTTCTTCTCTGCCCCCATAGAGAGAGCATATTAAATACCCGTGAGTGATTTTTCTTCCAGGTGTAAAGGAGGGAAGGGGATAAAGTGAGATTGTATGAACTGCACTTCTGTCATCGATAGACAAATCAACGCCTAAGTACCTACGCATTCTCATCTGTAAAACGTCGCGCTCTTTTCTACATTTGAAAATGAGCCGTTGATCTTTCGGCGCCAATTCTATCCCATCCCCCATTAGTTAAGTTCTAGAATTTATTGTAACAAAATCTGCGATTACCAGCGATCTCAGTAGTTGGAACTTGACTGCCACTGTCTTGTGACTCTCTTGTTTAACGATTCCCCACAAATGCTTTACTCAGCTCCTATGCACTTCCTAAAATACGATTCCAATGTCCGCAAGTAACAAGTCGATCTCTTGGCGCCCAATTTTTCCCATCCCCAACAAGCCATATGAATACCGAGACAGAGGGAGATTAGCGGGAATTTGCAATCCACTACCACAATGCTAAAATTATATTCCACAATTTGTCACAATAAATTCTGCGAAGACAGGAGATGACTTCACGGCCCATGTCAGTATCGCTTATAACTCATTTCATTTTACTTCCTTGATTTACAACATTAATGTACCACATCGCTTCCCGCTCTCTCTGGATGGTTTAGTGGCTCTGAAAAGAGCCGTTGTGTTTCTCTCTCTCTCGGGGTGAATGTGCAGGGCCGGCCAGGCTCCGTTTAGGCGCGCTCCCCGCGGATCCGGCGGGCCAGCTGGATGTCTTTGGGCATGATGGTGACCCGCTTGGCGTGGATGGCACACAGGTTGGTGTCCTCAAACAGCCCCACCAGGTAAGCCTCGCTGGCCTCCTGCAGGGCCATCACCGCCGAGCTCTGGAAGCGGAGGTCGGTCTTGAAGTCCTGAGCGATCTCTCGCACCAGGCGCTGGAAGGGCAGTTTGCGGATCAGCAGCTCGGTGGATTTCTGGTAGCGGCGGATCTCCCGCAGAGCCACCGTGCCGGGCCTGTAGCGATGAGGCTTCTTCACTCCGCCCGTGGCCGGAGCGCTCTTGCGGGCCGCTTTGGTCGCCAGCTGCTTGCGGGGAGCTTTCCCTCCGGTGGATTTGCGCGCTGTCTGCTTGGTTCTGGCCATTCTCTTCTACTCTCTCTAACACACACAGGCTGCTGCTGTCAATGCTGAGGCTGCTGCGGTGCTGCCTGTTTAAGGGAATGGAGAGGCCGCCCTAGAGCTGGGATTGGATACAGCCCTGTCCCTCAGCCCACAGAGAAACACCTCCGGAAGGGACAGAAAGGGCAGGAAAAGAATTGTTGGAATCTGATTGGGTAACGTGAAATAGCCGTTGGTCAGTTTGAAAATTCCCGCCGAATTCACTCTGACAAACACTGAGATTAAATTAAGCATTCAAACGCAAACATCCGTCTGCAACTAAGTTAATATTTAATATTTTATAGTTAGTATTTAAAACCTAGTTAACTGCTAGCATACAGGGGAGGCGGGATCATTGCCTGATCTGTCTGTAACAGGCAGGAGGAAAGGCGCGGTTTAAAATAGCCTAGACCGACTGAACAACCGAACTTGAATCAATCTAAACAACCCGCCATCTGAAAAGCAAATGCAGCGTACACCGATAAAGGGACAGAATCTCACTTTATCTGTTTTTAAAATTACCCTCATATTGTAATTAGCCCGAAGACAACGTGGCATTGCTCCAACAGGCAGATGGAAGGAACGCGCCATGAAAACATGCGCAGCGTCCCAGTATCAAAACTGAACAAAATTCCTGAACGGGTCAATGAAATATAAATATATGTCACATTCGTGACTCGGTAGGGTTATAAGTTGCGAAGTGAAATAACCAGATGGCGATCAATAAACCTGCCCCTCCCTATTTGATACCTTCCCCATTCACAGGTCTCCGCTCTCGTAAACCATGGCATGAGTGTGTATTTGATTTATTCAGATCGATTACTAACTGAGGTAGGTCTGCGCTCGGCGCCGGGACAGGGAACATTGGATCCGGGCTCAGCTCTTCCCTGAGACATGTGGGTGGCTCTGATAAGAGCCTTTGGGTTCAGATGGTTACATGTTACACTGACTGGTTCATTTCTTTGCTGCTGTCTTGGTTACTTTCGCTTTGGGCTTGGCCTTGCCTTTAGCCGGTTTGCTGAGGGGTTTGGGGGCTTTAGGACCCTTGGCCTTTTTCACCTTCTTCACGGGAGTCCGTTTCTTTGACGCTGCTTTGCTCACCGCTTTCTTTGGCGGTGCGTCTTCTTGCCGCTCGCTTTCTTGGCCGGGGATTTCTTCACGGCCGGTTTCTTGGCGGCCGCTGATGTTCCCGCCTTCTTTCCGGCTTTTGCCTTGACTGGATTCTTTGGGAGTTTGAAGGAGCCGGAGACGCCCTGGCCCTTGACCAGAACAAGGGAGCCGTTCGCCAGGCACCTCCTGATACTCATCTTGATCTGTGTCTTTCGCTTTCCCACATCGATCCCTCTTCTCTCCAGCGCCTTCTTTACTGCGGACAAAGACGCCCCTTTGCGATCCTTGATATCCCCGACAACCTTCAGAATCAGCTCTCCCAATCCGGGGCCGGGTGGTGTTTTCCTGGGAGCCGCCGCCTTCTTCTTGGGAGCCTTGGCTTTGATGGGAGCGGAGGCTGGAGGAGCTGTTTCGGCGGCTGCACTGTCGCTCATGTTGAGAACTCTGCGCTGAATCTCTCTCTGGGTCAGTCTGAACTGGGTCAGCAATGAAGCTGCTGGCGGCGGCACTGAGCAACTTCAAAGTTAAAAAATCACACAACACCAGGTTATACTCCAGCATACTAGCTTTCGAAGCGACGCTCCTTCAGCAGGTGACTATCACCTGATGAAGGAGCGTCGCTCCGAAAGCTAGTGTGCTTCCAATTAAACCTGTTGGACTATAACCTGGTGTTGTGTGATTTTTAATTTTGTACACCCCAGTCCAACACCGGCATCTCCAAATCAGAGCAACTTCAAGGCAGCGTGCTGACGGCTCAGGGACAACCTGCCGTCAGCTCCCTGCTCCTGCTGCCTCCCTGTGTATCTCTAAAGGCCTACACTCTCCGATTCCTCTGAAAGTCCGCATCTCCAGAGAGCCAGGCTCGATCGTTCCTCACCCTGACACGGGAAGCTTCACGGCTGAAAAGTTTTCACTCGAATTGACGGCTCTGTTGTCGAGTTAAACGCATTTTGCTGCTGCACTGATCGCGCTTTCTGAGCTGAACGGTGACATTGTCGCTAGTTTTAGACCGAAATCGTGAAACTAACAAATATATTGCCTTCAAATCTACCTTTGGGGTTTAAAAGGGGAGCAGGGAGATAATTTGAATTGTAAATATGTTTGAGTTACATAAGAGAGACTTGGAAATATCATGATGTTAGCGGACACACAAACACAGTTACGTGAGACTAACCGTACGCCCTTTTCCGACAGCCTCTCTGACACAGTATTCACATTCACACGCCAGAAAGTGTGGAAGGATAGAATTTCTCCTCCTTCTCAGCCTTTGCTGCTGTGTCCAAGGAGTTAGTTGCAGTTCTTCTCCTCAGTAACTGTTACACTCTCATCAGCTCTAATGTTTACACCCTCAAAGATGGCCAGTCGGTTTGTCAAGCTTAGAAGACAGAACAGTGTGCACTGGAACAGGCCCTTCATGTTCATGCTGACTCCAGCAGATCCTGAATACTGTTTTGTCAAATGCTTCGCAATTGAAGCTTTCATTTTGATATTTCCCTGCAGGCTGACTGGTCTATAGTTCCCAATTTTATGCCTACCTGCCTTTTCCATTGGATTGCTTACACTGGCTAACCCCCAATATGAGTAAATTATTGCAGAGTTTATGGAATCTTGGAACATGACCACCACTGCATCCACAATTACTCAGTCCAATACATTAAATACTCTGGGACATAGATGATCGAGGCCTGGTGTTTCACAACCTTCAATCCTATCCACTATCCCAACATCATTTCCCAAATAATACTGATTTGGTTCAGTTTTTCCATCTACAGAGATCAACAGTATGTTAGCGATTTTTGAAGATGTTTTTGTTCCCCATTTTGAACTCCCCTCTTTTATGTTGTAAGTTGATATATGGTCCTCTTTACCAACCTATTTCTCTCTTTACACATTTATTAGTACTTCAACATTTTTTTTTTCTTTAATGGCTTCCACAAAGTTATAGTTTTCTTCATTTGCTCTTTGTTAATCAAATCCCTTTTCGCTGTCATTTGCTGAATTTGGATGTTTGCAGCCTTCACGTCTTTTGCTAAATTTCTTCCCAAATTGTAGGCCTTTTCATTTGACCAAAAACTATCTTGAATAGCCGTTTCAAGTTTCACAACATCCTTTCTATAGGAGCTAGACCAGGATTGCACATAATATTCCAAAAGTGGCATAAACGATGTTCTGTACATCCACATCATATTCTCCTAAGTCACATACTCAAAGCTCGGAACAGACAAGAAAAAATATCAAATGCCTTCTTTGCTATCCTATCTAACTATAACTCCCCTTTCAAGGAACAATGACCTGCATTCCAAGGTCTCTTTGTTCAGCAACACTCCACAGGACCTTACTATTAAGTGTGTAAGTCCTGCCCTGATTTGCCTTTCCAAATTGCAGCAGCTCATACTGACTTCAATTGAACTCAATATGCCACTCCTGGGTCCAGTGGCCCATCTGATCAAGATCCTGCTGTATTCTGAGGTAGCCTTCTTTGCTGTACACTAAACCCCCAATTTTTGTGTAATCTGCAAACTTACTAACAATACATGCAACTTCACAACCAAATCATTCATAATAATGTGGAGGTGTGGGTGTTGGACTGGGATGTGCAAAGTTAAAAATCACACACCACCGGGTTATAGTCCAATCAGTTTCTTTGGAAGTACAAGCTTTCAGAACATATACACCTGACGGAGGAACAGCACTCTGAAAGTTTGTATGTCCAAATAAACCTGTTGGGCTATAACCTGGTGTTCTGTCATCTTTTAACTAAAATCGTTTGCATAAATGATGAAAAGCAGTGGACCCAGCAGTGATCCTTGCAGGACATCACTTGTCACGGACCTCCAGTCTGAAAAACATCCCACCACCACCACCCTCTGTCTTCTACCTTTGAACAAGTTCTGTATCCAAATGGTTGGTTCTCCCTGTATTCCATGTGATCTAATGTTGCTAACTAATTTCCCATGGGGAACCCTGTCAACTGCCTTACTTGAAGGCCATATAGATCACAACCATCACTTTTCCCTCATCAGTCCTCTTCTTCACCAATTCAAAAAAAAAACTCAGTTGAGTCAGAGATACATGACTTCCCATGCAGAAAGCTATGTTGACTCCCCATAATCAATCCCGGCCTTTCAAAAAATATGTAAATCCAGTCTCTCAGAATCTCTTCAACTGTTTGCCTACTGTCGATGTTTCTCAAAGGTAGAAGACAGAGGGTGGTGGTGGAGGGTTGTTTTTCAGACTAGAGGCCTGTGACCAGTGGAGTGCCACAAGGATCAGTGCTGGGTCCTCTACTTTTATCATTTACATAAATGATTTGGATGTGAGCATAAGAGGTACATTTAGTAAATTTACAGATGACACCAAAATTGGAAATGTCATGGACAGTGAAGAGGGTTACCTCAGATTAAAACAGGATCTTGACCAGATGGGCCAAAGGACTGAGAAGTGACAGGTGGAGTTTAATTCGCATAAAGGCGAGGTGCTGCATTTTGGGAAAGCAAATCTTAGCAGGACCTGTACAATTAATGGTAAGGTCCTACAGGGCATCTGTTTCACGCAAAGGGTGCTATGTATATGGAATGAGCTACTAGAGGAAGTCGTGGAGGTTGGTACATTTGCAACATTTAAGAGGCAGTTAGATGGGTATATGAATAGGAAGGGTCTGGAGGGATATGGGCCGGGTGCTGGCAAGTGGGACTAGGTTTGGTTGGGATATCTGGTCAGCATAGATGGGTTGGACCAAATGGTTTGTTTCCATGCTGTACAACTCTATGACATTCACTGTTCAATAGTTCCCTGGCTTTTCTTTACCACCTTTCTTAAATAGTGGCACCACGCTAGCCAGCCTCGAGTCTTTTTGCACTTCACCTGTGACTATTGATGATACAAATACCTCAACAATCACTTCCCTAGCTTATCACCGTGTTCCAGGATACACCCGATCGGATGTGCTTTATCCACCTTTTCCGTTTAAAAACATCCAGCAGCACCTCCTCTGGATTATGGACATTTTTCAAGCTGTCACCATCTGTTTCCCCACATTCTCTCTCTTCCAGTTCCTTCTCCTCAGTAAGTACTTGCTTAGTATCTCCCACATTTCCTGTTGTTCCACACATAGGCTGCCTTGCTAATCTTTGCTGGGCCCTATTCTTTCCCTGGTTACCCTTTTGACCTTCATGCATTTATAAAATCTATTTGAATTTTCCTTAACACTATTTGTCAAAGCTATGTTATGTCTGTTTTTTGCCCTCTTGATTTCCTTCTTAAGTATATCCCTATTGCCTTTATACTCTTTGAAGGATTAGCTCATCCTCTGCTGTACTTAACTAAAATATGCTTCCTTCTTATTTGGACCAAAACCCCAACTTCTTTTCTCAGCCAGCATTTCCTACACCTACCAGTCATACCTTTCACCCTAACAGAAACATACTGTCTGTGGATCCTTGTTTTCTCATTTTTGAAGGCTTCCCATTTTCCAGCCACCTCTTTGCCTGTGAACATCTGCCCTCAGTCAACTTTTGAAAGTTCTTGCACAATACTCTCAAAATTGGCCTTCCTCCAAATTAGAAATTTAACTTAAAGATCTCAACTATCCTTTTCCATCACAATTTTAAAACTATTAAAAATATGGTTGCTGGCCCCAAAGTGCTTCCCCACTGAAACATCATTATATCACAAGAGTAGATCAAGTTTTGCACCTTGACTAGAAGGTACATTCACATACTGAATCAGAAAATGTTCTTGTATACACTTAAGAAATTCCTGTCTGTCTAAACTATTAGCAATATGGCAGCCCCAATCTATGTTTGGAATGTTAAAATCCCTCGCCATAGCCACACCATTATTCCTGCAGATCTAAGATCTCCTGACAAATTTATTTCTCAATGTCCTGTTGACTGTTGGAGCATCTACAGTCCAATCCTAATGAGGTGATCAAACCCTTTCTTATTTCTCAGTTCCATTCAAATAATTTCCATGGATGTTAGCCTAGGAATATCATCCCAAAGTAAAGATGTGACCTTATCTCTTACCAAACATGTCACTCCCCATTTTCTCTTGCTGACCCCTCCTCCCCATCCTTCCTATAACATTTGATTCCTGGAACATTAAGCTGCCAGTTGTGTCATCCCCGAACCATGTCACTGTAATTGCGATGATATCCCAATTCCAATCCCATTTTCCTAACCATGTCCTGAGTTCATCCTCCTTCCCTGTTAGGCCTCTTGCATTGAAATAAATGCAATTTAAATTATCAATCCTATCCCATTCTCTGCTATGTTCCTGTCGGCCATGGGTGTTTAACTTACTGATTACCAGTCTCAGATTGATTTCTTTATTTCCCTGACCTCCCCCACCCCCACACCTTACCAGTTTAACCCCTCCCCAGCAGCTCAAGGAAATGTCCCTACCAGTATATTAGATCCCTTCCAATTCAGGTGCAATGCTTCCTTTTTAACCTGTCATTTCTTCCCCACAAGATATTCCAATGATCCAAAAATGGTAACACCTCTCCCATGCAACAGCTCCTGAGTTGGGCATTCCTCTGCTCTATCATTTTCTTCCTTCCCTCACTCGCTCGTAACAGCGGGAATAATCTAGCTATTACTACGGGGAGGACATTCTTTCTAAATTCTTGCCCCTCTTCCTTATTCTTCCTTCGAAATCTCATCCCTTCCCATGTATTTAGTTGCAATCTGTACTCCCCTTTGTGAATATCCTGCTCTCTCTGAGATATCCTTGATCCTGGCACCAGGGGAGGCAACACACTTCTGATTTCTCACTATCGGCAGGGGAGACGTCTGTCTATGCGGCTGACAAAGAGATTTTAGTTTTGTAATTTGTAAAAGGAAGGCCTTGCAAATCGCAAGTACTTCCATCTAAAAGGATAAAGGCAGCTGATTTCAGGGAACACCGCCTTGAAATCGGACAAGTTCCCCTCTAAAGACACTCACCGTGCTGACTTGGAAACAAAACCACTTTCTTTCACTGTCACTGGATCAAGACCCTGGAACTCCCTGTTCATGACATTGTGGGCAGCACATGGACAACAGCTGCTCCTGAAGGTAGCTGACCACCCCATTCTCAAAGGGATGGAGAATAAATGCTCGGCTCAGCCAGCGACATCCACGTTCGAGGAGTGAATAAACAAAAACAGCTGGCGTACAATACATCACAAGGTTTCTGTCTGCAGCATACCTAACACTAAAATCTGTCATCCACGACAAACTAAATCGAGTCCCAGAGGTGTTGTTGCACACCAGGTCTGACTTTTCCACTGGCCTCCTGACCCAGAAAGAAGCACTGACACTGTGATGAAAGACTCTCTCCATCAATTATTTTCTGCCTTCGTAAGAATGTTCCACTTATTCCATCTGTATGTTACTTTGGGCAAAGAGTTAATCTTTGTCAACAGGATTAAATACCACAGTTAACATTCGATCTGACCATATGTTATCGAACAGGGGAGCACAGGGGATGGGCCGAGTGGCCGCCAGTTTCTCCGTTCCCTGATCATATGGTGAGAGAGCCGGAGGGAGGAGTTATTAACATGATCCGGGAATGAGCACCATTGGAGCTTCATAAAGGGACAATGTCCCAGTTTGAAACGTTCCTGCCGTTTCCCCCAAACCCCAGCTCCTCTCGTCAAACTGGGTGACAAGGAAATTGGGGAAATGACCAAATTCTCCTTGGATGCTGCCTGACCTGCTGCGCTTTTCCAGCAACACATTTTCAGAAATGACCAATTGATGTTTGTTTCTGGGAGGCATTTTGGAGAGGGGCGCATGCGCACTGCTGTCCCGCCCCCATGCTTCTTGTTCCTGATTAGAGGGGCGCATGCGTGAGACCCTCCTTCAACGTTGTCATTGAGGAGCATTTACTCAGTGAGTGTGAGAGGTTTGTTTGAAACAGACCGCAATGGAGAGATCAGCGCCCAGGGAAGCGAGGGAACAGCAGGCTCCTTCCAGCAGCACATCGGGATGGGAGCCTGGGACACAGAGGGGGCTCCGAGACCGGGATTGATTCGGGGTGAGTTCAGGGAGAACCGGGGGCTGTTTGTAAGAGGCCGAGCGGAGCAGGAACTGGTCCCGGAACTTGGAGTGAGCGGGCTGGGGGGAAGAGAGAGACCTTTCTCGGGCTGTGTGTGGGCCTGCTGAGGGAGGGAGAGAGGGAAGAAGCTGCTGTGGGACATTCTTGTGGTTTTTAATCCCCTAAACACTGATGGAAATTCGTTGTTTGGCTTCTATTTCCCGTTGTTTGTTGCGAATAGACATTGAAACAAAGGACAGTAGAAACAAATGTAATAACCCTGTGAAGGGTAAATATAGCAGGCACCGGGAATCGTCTCAAAGTGTGTGAAATCGTGCCCAGTGTTCGTCTTTCAACAAGTGGTGTATTGGGAGTTGGATAGTGAGCTGTGTAATCATTCCATTTGTGGAGCTGTCCATTTCTTGGTTAGTTTATTTTTATCTTAGTAAAATGTTTTTGAATTTCGAAAATAGAAAAAGACTGGAAGGTGCTCAGGGCTCGAGTGGAACCAGGATCTGCACTGTTCAAAAACAAAGAATTATAATGATCATGACCTGAATATTGCATTGATCATTTGGTGTTTTGCTACTCAGCTGCTAGTGATGTACAGGAGCTCTCTATTTTGTCTTTCTCCAGACAAATATTTGATGATCAATCCAAGTGTGTCCACCTGCTTCTCACACCCAGCAGGTATGTTACCACTGTCAGAGAGGAGAAGGTCCTTTCCACTGTCTGAGTGGATTGAGTCAGACACACATTGAGCTCAATTTCCAGAATTACACATTCAATCCAAGAGTTAAACACAACTGACAATATATAAATCTATATTATTTCACTCTGTTCTCAATGCATACCACCTCAGTGACGGTAAATTCCATTATTCAAAGCCAATTATCATTCATAAGATTAGACCAGGTTAGACTGTATGCTTGTAATAAATATACATTTGAGCTGCATTAACGCCATGTGTAGAGTAGGCATTTTTACATTTATAATCCATAATCAATCATGGTTAGAACAAGTATATATGAAGTTGATATTGAGTGCAGATATAAAAGCAAAGTTGGATATTGAGTAACTGAGCAGGACAAATTTATTCTTTTGATAAATAGTAGTCCTGGATAAAGACAATAATCAAACAATGTAAATTCCAAATGTACTTCTTGGTCAAGCCTTATTGACAGAGGATGCTTAAAGCCCATTCACACATGTGCTTACACACCTGCCTCTGTCTGTCTGTTTCTCAGCCTGGTGTTGATGAAAATACACTTCATCCACACTGCCATTCTGGTTGAGGGCCTGAGTAATGCAGAAGCATTTCCACACTTTTTAATGTATGAAACACTGATTGATAAGACATTAAACCCACCTCAAATTGCAGGACTGGAAACACAAAGAGACATACAATGTCGGTGTGATATAGACCAGTACCACTCTTCCAAGTGATACAGATTGGCAGCACAACAGAAAACTCACTCACATTTAGCCAGTTAATGGTTAAAGGGAGAAATATGCAATTTAAGCCAACAAGTACTTCCAGATATGGACAGTCATAAATTGACTGACCAAATTATTAATCACTTCAGATGATGTTAGTGTTAGATGTTACATTATTGCAGTGCCGAGCAGCAACTAACAAAGACTACTGCACGCACAAAGTGTAAACTTAAACCTGATATTTAATGCACTAAAATTCAAATTCTTTGCAAAGGTAAGTATTGAACCAACATTCATCCCTCAATCACACAGGTTTAGCGAACATAGAACTGGTTTATCCTACACGTTGCCGGAAAAAACACAACTGAACGTAGAAAGAGAATGGCATCTATATACTCGACTTGTCACTGTTGCACACAGATCAAAAGCGGTACTATAGGTATTCAAAGGCCGATAACTGCAGAACTAATCTCAAATTGGCATTGACACTGAGACACTGGCAGTGAGTTGATAAAGTTCAGAATACCAAACAGTTAGTGCAAGCTAGTATGAAGAACAAATAAAGAATAGATTGTCCCAGCACAGACACAACCAGCTGAATGTCCATACCAATTCTGTGATTGAGTCATAAATCACAAAATGCATATGAGTTTAAGGCCCAATCACAACACCCTAAGAACTGCTGTCACAGATGTACATCAAGTCCTAAACTCTCGTATGGACACAACTGAAACTGACAGACATCGATTGATATCTGCTTTTTCATATTCACATTGCAGAAACTGAAGGGGAGAGAACAATAATTATGCACACACACATACAACAGGTTCAAGTTGATAACTAGACTAACACATTCGCATAGCAAAACATGACAGGTTTCAGTATGATAAATGAATATGCATATTTATGAACAAGAAGCTGGTAGATACAAATTAGTAACTGCATTCTCAGATGCGCAGAGCAGAATCTGACGGGGACAGGTCGGTTAATAATTCACACATGCAGGTGGTAGTAAATTTTGGAAAAAGATTGATAACTACACTCTCATATTCACAAAGCAGAAACTGACATGAATAGATTGATTACGCTCCCAATTTCAAATCACCTAAATTGACGTGTACACTTTGATAACGACACTCACATATTCACAGAGGAAAACCTGACAGACAGAGATTGATAACGAAACAGAAATTAGTGGAAAATTCACAGATGTGGCAGCATTTCAGGTCTAGTGACCGGTCCTCAGAACTGAAGGTGGCAAGGAGAGTGCACACAATGTGGTCTCCTCGATGTTGGGGAAACTGAATGTAGATTTGGTGTCCACCTTGCAGAACACCTACATTCTATCCATAATACTCCTCAGATGCTGCCTGACCTGCTGTGCCTTTCCAGCACCACTCTAATCTCGCTCAAATTATAACATTAATCTCTCTCTTTGCAGCTTTAATACTGTTTTGTGCATACTGTTCTATTACCCTGATGCATTTTGTATGATATTATCTGCCTGTAAAGTGCACAAAACAATACTGTCCATTGTATCTCAGTGCATGTGACAATAATCAGATCAAATCAAATGGATAACTATACTCATATATTCATAAAGTAGAATCTGAGTGGTACAGGTTGATAACTATAGTCACACAAACTGACAGGGAAAGATTAATAAATGCACTCAAACACTGACACTACAGCGCCTGACTGGGAAAGATTGATAACTGATCTCTCAGTCTCAAAGCAGAAACTGATCACGACAGATGAAATCTCAGCTCACACATTCACATAGTAGAAACTGGAAGGATTGACAATTCAACAAACATATTCACCAAGCAGAAAATGACAGCTACAGATTGACAACTATATTTATATATTCACACAGCAGAGTCTGAAAGATACAGATTGACAGTTACACTCACTTTGACAAAGAAGAAAATGACAGGTAGAGAGTGATAACTGTATTCCCACATTCACATCACTGAAACAGACAGCTAGTCTAATTAATATACCCACATTCACAGAGCAGAAGCTGATGGGTACTGATCAATAACTGTATTCACATATTGACAGGGAAGAAACTGACAGGGACAGATTGGTATCTACACTGACACACTGACATAGTAGAAACAGATTGACAGTGATACTTTGGTGTCAAATAGCAAAACCTGACAGTGATAATTGCACTGACATGTAGACATAGCTTAAGCTAACAGGTAGAGATCAATATCTACATTCTCACAGAATAAACTGATGGGAACAAATTGATGACTGCATTTAATATTTGTACAGCAGAAACTGACAAGTCAAGATTAATATCAAAACTCACATTATCATAGCTGAAAATGACAGGTTCAGGTTGACAACTGCACTTTCAGACACACAGCAGAAACTGTTTGGGACAGATTGGTAAGTAACACACATATTCGCTGGGCAGAAACTGACAGGTATATATTGATAACTAAACTTGCATATCCACATCAGAGAAATACATAGGGACTGATTCTATTCATTGAAAATGAATGAAATCTATTTATCAACCAGCCCCTGGCAGTTTCCTCGATGTGGATACACGAGCTCAGTTATCAATCTGCACCTGTCGGTTTATGTTCTGTGAATGTATGAGTGTAGTTATCAGTCTGTCCCGATTTGTCTTTGTGATGAGAAAATGTAAATATATTTACCAGAGTGTGACAGGGACAGATTCATAACTGCATTCACTCACCTGTATGCACAGATTATACTGATTGTAATTATCAAACTGTAATTATCACTCAGATATTTACAGAGCAGCATCTAACAGGTACATCTTGATAATTGTTCTCACACATTTACTGAGGAGGAACTGACAGCTATCGATAGATAAGGAAATTGTCATATCCAGACACGCACTGGCATCAGATTATCCCATTTGTAGAGGTGTTGGTTAGTATTTGGTTCTCAGTGAATTGGTACAGAACTTTTTCATACAATCACTAAAGAGCAGCTCAGGCCAAGAATAGAATCAGCCCTGTGGTCCTGTTGGAATTGCTGTCTTGAAGGAAAAACAGCCTAATGATTATTAAATTATTTCATTGACTTAATGTTGATTTACAGACGATGCCTCTTCTGTCTTCCTCCAGACAATTACGTGAAGGACCAAGACAGTGTAATATGTCCTCAGTACAAAGTCAAGTGTGATCAGTTTCTTCTAACAAACAGCAGGTATGTTACTGCAGTCAGACTGAAGAACATCCTTTCCACAGTTACAGAGCAGGTTGAATTAGACACACGTTGACTCAGTTTCCAGAGAGAAATTTTCAAATAAAGAGTCAACTAACTTGGAGGAATTGCATTTTTCTTTCTCTCTCTCTCTCCATTCTTTATGTAAATCACCCCATTTGCCAATAATTGTTATAATTCACAGCCATAGAGTTATAGAGTTGTACAGCACAGAAACAGACCATTCGGTCTGACTCATCCATGCCAACCAGATATTTGAAAATAATCACGTCCCATTTGGTAGCACTAGTGCCGTTTGCCAGCATTTGGCCCATCTCCCTTTAAACCATTCCTATTCATGTACGCTTCCAGATGCCTGTAAATGTTGGAATTGTTCCAGCCTCCACCACTTCCATACAGCTCATTCCATACACACACCACCACCTGCATAAAAAAGTTTCCCCTTAGGGGCAAGATTTAAAAGGGACCTCTCACCTGAAACCTATGCCCTCCAGTTCTGGACTCCCCACCCCAGGGAAAATACCTTGTTTATTTAGCCTATCCATGCCCCTCTTGATGTTATAAACCTCTATAAGGTCACTCCTCAGCCTCTGACGCTCCAGGGAAAACAGCCCCAGCCTGTTCAGCCTCTCCTTCTAACTTAAATCCTCCAACCCTGGCAACACCCTTGTTAATCTTTTCTGAACCCTTTCAAGTTTCACAGCATCCTTCTGTGAGGAGACCAGAACTTTATTCAATATTCCAACAGTGGCCTAACCAATGTCCTGTACAGCTGCAACATGTACTCAAAACTCTGACCAATAATGGAAAGCATACCAAATGCCTTCTTCAATATCCTATCTACCTGTGATTCTACTTTCAAGGAACTATGCACCTGCACTCCAAAGTCTCTTTGGTCAGCAATACTCCCTAGGAGCTTCACATTAAGTACATAAGTCCTGCTAAAATTTGCTTTCCCAAAATACACCACCTCTCATTTATCTGATTTAAACTCCATCTGCCACTCCTCAGCCCATTGGCCCATCTGATCAAGATCCTGTTGTAATCTGAGGTAACCTTTTTCGCTGTCCACTACACCTCCAATTTTGGTGTCATCTGCAAATGTACTTACTATACGTCCTATGTTTGCATCCAAAGCATTTATATAAACAACAAAAAATAGTAGACCCAGCACCGATCCTTGTAGCACTCCACTGGTCACAGACCTCCAGTCTTAAAAACAACCCTCCTTTACCACCCTCTGTCTTCTCTCTTTGAGCCAATTTTGTCACCAAATGGTGAGTTCTCCCTGTATTCCATGAGATCTAACCTTGCTAACCAGTCTCCCATGGGGAAATCCTCTTTGTTACTTATTCAAAAACCTCAAATTAGTTTGAGTGTCATGGTTTCCCATCCACAACGCCATATTCACTGTCCTGAATCAGTCCTTGACTGTCGAAATACGTGTAAGTTCTGACCCTCAGGATTCATTCCAACATCTTGCCAACAATGGTGGCAGGCTCACCAGCCTAAAGTTCCCTGGATTTTCCTTACCACCTTCCAAAAATTCTAGCACCATGTTAGCCAACCTTTCGTCTTCTGGCACCTAACCTGTGACTATTGATGATAAAAATAATCTCGGCAATCATTTCCGTAACTTCACACAGAATTCTAGAGTACGTCTGATGAGGCCCTGGGGATTTTTCCACCTTGATGCATTTCAATACATATACAGTACATCTTCATCTGTAATATGGATATTTTATGAGATGTCACCATCTATTTCCCCACATTATATATCTTCCATGTCCTTCTCCACAGTAAACACTGATGCAAAATACTCATTTAGTGTCTTCTCCCAATTTCTGCAGCTCCACACAAAGGCTGCCTTGCTGATCTTTGAGAGGCCCTAATCTCTCCCTCATTACCCTTTTGTCCTTAATGTATTCATAAAATCCCTTGGAAATCTCCTTAAAACTATTGGCCAAAACGATCTCATATCCCCTTTTTGCCCTCCTGATTTCCCTGTTAAGTACTCCCTCTGTCTTTTCTTCTAAGGATTCACTCGATCGCTGCTGTCTATACCTGACATATGTTTCCTTCTTTCTCTTAACCAAAACCTCAATTTCTCCGTCACCCAGCATTCCCTCCACTTTCCAGACTTGCCGTTCACTCTAACAGGAACAGACTGTCCCTGGACTCTTGTTATCTCATTTTTGAAGGTTTCCCATTGCAAGCCATCCATTTAACTGCGAACATCTGTCAATGAGCTTTTGAAAGTTCTTGCCTAATATTGTCAAGCCCATCGGTATATACAGCATTTTTCACGGGGTTTAGACTGAATTCTTATCTGAAATAGATGCCTGGGAAAGGCATTGTATCTACATTTAATGTGACATTTTTAAAGTTAAAATCAAGATGGGAAAGAAAATCAAACTGTAACATCATTTCAAAACCATATATAACATAGATGTTCAATACAGCGATAGAAGGAAATCAGACAAAAGTCACCAATTTACAGGATGAAACAGTGTTATTAATTTATTAGTGTTTGGGCAGGACAGAGTTAACCCTTTAATGAATAGTTGTCACATACAGTCACATGAATTCCAAACACCCATTCTCTGTCAAAGCCTGACAAATAAAACTGCAGATGCTAGAGGCTAGAAACAAAAGCAGAGATTGCTGAAAGAAAATCCAGCATGTCTGGCAGCATGTGTTGACCGAAAACAGAGTTAATGTTTTGGGGCCAGTGACTGTTATTCAGAACTGAGTTTCTCCAGGAATTTGGTTTTTTTTTCCCTGATAATAGAGAATAATTACTGTCAGCACACACACAACAACTGCCTCATTCAAAATTAGTTCAAAATACAAACATCATAACTGCAGAGTAGGACTAACAGTTATAGAGTTTCCATATACACTGCAGGCAACAGAAAATGATACAATCAAAATGAAGTATCACTCTCACGTGGAGTCATTGTGGTTTACAGCAGTCAGAAACATCCAGCTAAAAATTCTACTCTCATTCTGACAGCATCCCATTTCCATCAATGTATCATGGTGGCAGAGGAGCTGCCATCCCCACCTTTAGCACAACATCATTCTCCATTTCTCCAACTTGTAGGAACAGATTTATTATGACTCTATCTTCATCAAAAAGACTTCTTGTGCCATTGTATCAAAGTAACTTTCATGTTCTACAAATAGCCCTGCATTCCTATGAAGTCTATTATAATATACAAGAAAACTCATCACCTCAGGAGATCTCCCACCCACAGCTTCCAACCTCATAGTCCGGGCACCTCGCACTGCCCAGTTCTACCTCCTTCCCAAGATCCACAAGCCTGACCACCCAGGCCGACCCATTGTCTCAGCATGCTCCTGCCCCACTGAACTCATTTCTACCTTCCTCGACACTGTCCTATCCTCCCCAGTCCAGGAACTCCCCACATAGGTTCGAGACACCACCCATGCCCTCCACCTCCTCTAAGACTTCAATTTCCCCGGCCCCCAACGCCTCATCTTCACCATGGATATCCAGTCCCTCTACACCTCCATCCGCCATGACCAGGGCCTCCAAGCCCTCTGTGTCTTCCTCTCCCGACATCCCCAACAGTACCCTTCCACTGACACACTCATTCGTTTGGCCGAACTAGTCCTCATCCTTAACAATTTCTCCTTCAAATCCTCCCACTTTCTCCAGACCAAAGAGGTAGCCATGGGCACACGTATGGGCCCCAACTATGCCTGCCTCTTTGTTGGCTACGTAGAACAGTCCATCTTCTGTAATTACATTGGCACCACTCCCTACCCCTTCTCCGCTACATTGATGACTGTATTGGCGCCACCTCATGCTCCTGCAAGGAGGTCGAGCAATTCATCAACTTCACCAACACATTCCATCCTCACCTTAAATTTATCTGGACAATCTGTGACACCTCCCTCTCCTTCCTGGACTTCTCCATCTCCATTAATGACAACCAACTTGACACCGACATTTTTTACAAACCCACCGACTCCCACAACTACCTGGATTACACCTCTTCCCACCCTACCTCCTGCAAAAATGCCATCCCATATTCCCAATTTCTCCACCGTATCTGCTCCCAGGAGGACCAGTTCTACCACAGAACACACCAGATGGCCTCCCTCTTTGGAGACCCCAATTTCCCTTCCCAAGTGGTTAAAGATGCCCTCCAAAGCATCTCCACATCCCGCACCTCCTCCCTCAGACCCCACCCCTCCAACCGTAACAAAGACAGAACACCCTCTCCACCCCCCTTCCCACCCCCACCCCGGCGCTCACCTTCCACCCTACCAACCTTCACATAAACCAAATCATCTGCCGACATTTCCGCCACCTCCAAACGGACCCCACCACCAGGGATATATTTCCCTCCCCACTCCTTTCCGCCTTCCGCAAAGAATGTTCCCTCCTTGACTACCTGGTCAGGTCCATGCCCCCCTACAACCCACCCTCCCATCCTGGCACCTTCCCCTGCCACAGCAGGAATTGCAAAACCTGCGCCCACACCTCCCTCACCTCCATCCAAGGTCCTGAAGGAGCTGAAAATGTGTTGCTGGTTAAAGCACAGCAGGTCAGGCAGCATCTCAGGAATAGGGAATTCGACGTTTCGAGCATAAGCCCTTCATCAGGAATGAGAGAGAGTAGCCAAGCAGGCTAAGATAAAAGGTAGGGAGGAGGGACTGGGGGGAGGGGCGATGGAAGTGGGATAGGTGGAAGGAGGTCAAGGTGAGGGTGATAGGCCGGAGTGGGGTGGGGGTGGAGAGGTCAGTAAGGAGATTGCAGGTTAGGAGGGCGGTGCTGAGTTGAGGGAACCGACTGAGACAAGGTGTGGGGAGGGGAAATGAGGAAACTGGAGAAATCTGAATTCATACCTTATGGTTGGAGGGTTCCCAGGCGGAAGATGAGGCGCTCCTCCTCCAGCCGTCGTTTTGTTATGTTCTGCCGGTGGAGGAGTCCAAGGACCTGCATGTCCTCGGTGGAGTGGGAGGGAGAGTTAAAGTGTTGAGCCACGGGGTGGTTGGGTTGGTTGGTCCGGGCGGCCCAGAGGTGTTCTCTGAAGCGTTCCGCAAGTAAGCGGCCTGTCTCCCCAATATAGAGGAGGCCACATCGGGTGCAGCGGATGCAATAGATGATGTGTGTGGAGGTACAGGTGAACTTGTGGCGGATATGGAAGGATCCCTTGGGGCCTTGGAGGGAAGTGAGTGTGGAGGTGTGGGCGCAAGTTTTACATTTTCCAGCATCTGCAGACCTCATTTTTTACTCGAAGGTCCTGAAGGAGCCTTCCACATCCATCAAAGTTTTACCAGCACATCCACCAATATCATTTATTGTATCCGTTGCTCCCAATGCGATCTCCTCTACATTGGGGAGACTGGACGCCTCCTAGCAGAGTGCTTTAGGGAACATCTCTGGAACATCCACAACAATCAACCACACCGCCCTGTGGCCCAAAGTTTCAACTCCCCCTCCCACTCTGCCAAGGACATGGAGGTTCTGGGCCTCCATCACCACTGCTCCCTCACCACCCGTTGCCTGGAGGAAGAACGCCTCATCTTCTGCCTTCAACCCCAGGGCATCAATGTGGATTTCAACAGTTTCCTCAATTCCCCTTCCCCACCTCACCCCAGTCCCAAACTTCCAGCTCAACACTGTCCCCATGACTTGTCCTACCCGCCTATCTTCTTTTCCACCTATCCACTTCACCCTCCTCTCTGACCTATCACCATCATCCCCACCCCCACTCACCTATTGTACTCTATGGTATTTCTCCCCACCTCCACCCTCCTCTCATTTATCTCTCCACCCTTCAGACACTCTGCCTGTATTACTGATGAAGGGCTTTTGACCGAAACGTCAATTTTACTGCTCCTCGAATGCTGCCTGAACTGCTGTGCTTTTCCAGCACCACTCATCTAGAATCTGGTTTCCAGCATCTGCAGTCATTGTTTTTACCTAAGAAAGCTCAATACCATTTTTTTAAATACTCAATGTGATCACACAATTGTATTTTGAAACAAAGGAGTAGGAAAGGTTTAGTGAGATGATAGAACATGTCAGCGCAATATTCTATTGCATTTTCATCCATATGTTTATCCAATGACTATTTAAATGCCCTTAAACTTGGCAAATCTACAATAGTTGCAGGCAGAACATTCCATGCCCCTACTACTCTGAGGAAAGAAACTACTCTGACATTTGTCTTATATTTATCACCCCTCAATTTGAAGCGATGTCCCCTTGTGCCAGCCATCTCCATCGGAGGAATAAGGCTCTCACTGGCCACACTATCTAACCCTCTGATTATTTTCTGTGTCTATATTAAGTTACCTCTTAACCTTCTTCACTCTAATGAAGCCTCAAGTTCCTCAGCCTTTCCTCATGAAACATTCTCTCCAGACCAGGCAACATCACCTCTAAAACCTTTCCAAAGCTTCCAAATCCTTCCTGTGATGTGGTGACTAGCAGTGGGCGCAATTTTCGAAGTGCGGCCACATCAGAGTTTTGTCGAGCTGCAGGATTACCACATGGTTCCAAAACTCTATCCCTCTACCAATAAAACCAAACCACCGTATGCCTTCTTAACAATCCTATCAACCTGGGTGGCAACTTTCAGGGATCTATGCACACTTACACGACGTCTGTCTGCTCATCTACACTGCCAAGAACCTTACCATTAGCTCAATACTCTTTATTCCTATTGCTCATTCCAAAGTGAATCATCTCACACTTTTCCACATTAAACTCGATTTGCCAGGTCTCAGCCCAGCTCTGCACCTGATCTGTGTTCCTCTGTAACTTGCAACATCCTTCGGCACTGTCCACAATTCCACTGACCTTAGTGTCATCCACAAATTTACTAACCCATCCTTCTGCGCCCTCACCCAGGTCAGCAGTGGGCCCAAAACAGATCCGTGTGGTACACCACTAGTAACTGAACTCCAAGATGAACATTTCCCATCAACTACCATCCTCTGTCTTCTTTCAGCTAGCCAATTTCTGAACCAAACCACCAGATCACCCTCAATCCCATGCCTCCATATTTTGTGCAATAGCCTACAGTTGGGAACCTTACTGAAAACACTTCATCAAACACTTTTCTGAAATCCATATACATCACATCAACTGCTTTACCCTCGTCCATCTGTTTGGTCACCTTCTCAAAGAACTCAAAAAGATTTGTGAGGCATGACCTACCCTTCACAAAATCATATCAACTATTCCTAATCAATTTATTCCAATCGGTGTGATTATAAATCCTGTCTCTTCTAGCTTTTTCCAGCACTTTTCCCACAACTGAAGTAAGGCTCTCTGATCTATAATTACCAGGATGGTCTCTAATCCCCTTCTTGTACAAAGGGACAACATTTGCTATCTTCCAGTCTTCTGGCACTATTCCTGTAGACAATGACAACATAAAAATCAAAGCCAATGGCTCTTCAATCTCCTCCCTGGCTTCCCATAGAATCCTAGAATAAATCCCATCTGGCCCAGGGGATTATCTATTTTCACACTTTCCCGAATTGCTAACACCTCCTCCTTGTGAACCTATATCCAATCTAGGTTGAAAATGTGTTGCTGGTTAAAGCACAGCAGGTCAGGCAGCATCCAAGGAATAGGAAATTCGACGTTTAGGGCATAAGCCCTTTTTTACCTATATCCAATCTAATCTAGTAGCCTGTAACTCAGTATTCTCCTCAACAATATTGTATTTTTCCAGTGTGAATACTGATGAAAAATATTCATTTAGCACTTCTCCTATCTGCACACACAGCTTCCCACTCTTGTCCTTGATTGGCCTGGAAGTTATTCTAGTCATTCTTTCATTCCTGATATAGCTATAGAAAGCTTTGGGGTTTTCCTTGATCCAATCTGCCAAAGGCTTCTCTTGTCCCCTCCTGGCTCTTCTTAGTTCTCTTTAGGTCTTTCCTGGCTAGCTTGTAACTCTCAAGCACCTTAGCTGCGCCTTCACGTCTCATCGTAACGTAAGCCGTCACCTTCCTCTTGACAAGAGATCAGCTTCCTTCGTAAACCACGGCTCCTTTGTTCATCCACTTCCTCCCTGCCTGACAGGTACATACTTATCAAGGACACGCAGTAGCTGTTCCTTGAATAAGCTCCGCATTTCAATTGTGCCATCCCCTGTGGTTTCCTTTCCCATCCTATGCGTCATAAATCTTGCCTAATCGCACCGTAATTGCCTTTTCCCCCAGTTATAAACCTTGCTCTGCAGTACGTACCTATCCCTTTCCTTCGCTAAAATAAAATAACCGAATTGCGGTCACTCTCACCAAACTGCTCACCTACCTCCAAATTTAACACCTGGCTGGGTTCATTACCCAGTACCAAATCCATTGTTGCCTTGCCCCTGGTTGGCCTGTCTACATACTGTGTCAGGAAACCCTTCTGCACACATTGGACAAAACTTGACCCATCTGAAGTATTCACAGTATAGTATTTCCAGTAAATAGTTTGAAAAGTTAGTCTCCCATAACAACTGCCCTGTTACTCTTATCCAGAATCATCTTTACAATCCTGAGGCCGATGGAAAACTCCTAACAGGGTGACCTCTACTTTGCTGTTTCTAACCTCAGCCCATATTACCTCATTAGACAAGGCCTCATACATCCTTTCTGCCACCGTAACACTGTCCTTGACTAACAATGCCACACCTCCCCCTTTTTTTGCCATATTCTCTGTTCGTACTGAAACATCTAAGTCCCGGAACCTACGACAACCATTCCTGTCCCTGCTCGATCATGTGTTTGAAATGACCACAACATCAAAGTCCCAGGTACCAACCCATGTTGCAAGTCCACCCACCTTATTCCCGATGCTCCTGGCATTGAAGTAGACAGACTTCAAACCACCTTCATGCTTGCCTGTGCACTCTTGCGACATTAAAACCATATTTCTGACCTCACTACGCCCAATCACTAGGCATGGGAACTGCAATTTAGGTTCCTATTCCCCCCTACTGAATTCGTTTAAACCCTCCTGAAGAGCATTAGCAAACGTCCCCCAACATGTTGGTACCCCTCTGCTTCAGGTGCAGACCATCATGTTTGTAGAAGTCCCACCTACCCCAGAGTAAGCCCCAATTATCTAGGTATCCAAAACTCTCCCTCCCACTCCATCCCTTTAGCCACATGTTCAACTCCTCTCTCTCCATATTCTTCGCCTCGCTAGCACATGGCACGGTGAACAAACCAGAAATAACAACTCTGTTTGTTCTAGCTCCAAGCTTCCACCCTAGCTCCCTCACATTCTGCCTTAAATCCGCATCCCTTTTCCTATCTATGTTGTTAGTGCCTATGCGGACCATGACTTGGGTAGTTTCCCCCCCACTCCAAGGGTCCCGAAAACACGATCTGAGACATCAGGAACCCTGGCACCTGGGAGGCAACACACCAACTTTCCTCCACTGCATGAGAAAAAAATCAAAGTCCTTCTGCCTTCCTCCTCCCCTCCATAGAGCTACACAAGTGTCCCAATGATGGTGAGTACCATCACAATACAGCGTAGGTTAATTAACACCTACCTTTACTTCAACAGTCTTCAAATAATTATATCACTGTGCATTGAAAAAAAACCAATTATGACCTCGATCAGGTGGATCAATGGGCCAAGAAATGACAGATGTAGTTGCGTTTAGATATGCGGGAGGACTTTGATTTTCGTAGAACAAACCAGGGCAACAATTATACACTTAATGGTGGGGCCTTTGTGAGTGTTGCTGAACAAAGAGACCACACAGAGCAGGTGCATATTTCTTTGAAAGTAGAGTCTCAGATAGACAGGGTGGTGAAGAAGGCCTTTGGCATGCTTGCCTTCATTGGTCAGAACATTGAGTGTAGGAGTTGGGATGTCATCTGGTGGCTGTGCAGGACACTAGCGAGGCCACTTTCAGGAGATTGTGTACAATTCTCATCATCCTTCTACAGGAAGAATGTTGTTAAACTTGAGATGGTGCAGAAAAGGTTTACAAGGATGTTATAGAGATATAGAGTCATACAACAGAGAAACAGGCCCTTTGGCCCACTATGTCCATGATGTCCAACATACACCAAACTGCATTCATCCCATTTACCTGCACTCTGCCCATAACTGACTATACCCTGGCTTCTTAAGGGAACATCCACATGCTGCTGAAATGCTGTGAGGGTATTCCACCACACACTCAAGCAGCATATTACAAACTTTACCCACCATCTAGGTCAAAATATTTTTCTCAGATATCCTCTAAAATGCTTTCCCTGCACCTTCAACTTTTATTCTCTGGTCTTCAGACATATCTGCCAAGGGGAGAAAGATTCACACAATCTACTCTGTATCTTTCACAATTTAGTATATCTCAGTCAGATCCTCCCTCAACCTCCTCTGCTCCAAGGAAACCAAACCCAGCTCATATGGTCTCCCCTTTGATGGAGACTTTCCAACCCACTGCATCCTCTCCAGCCAATCTCATCCTTCTAACTGTGTGGCAGTCAGAACTGCACACGGTATTTGATCTGTTTTATAAAGTTGTAATAAGACTTCTTTGCTCTTATATTCAACAGCTCTGGTACTGAAGGAAAGCATTTTGTATGCCTTCTTCAGCAGCCTGTCTGCAATCTATAGACTTGTACACCAAGGTCCCTTTGTTCCTCAGTACTCCCGCGGGACCAATCCTTCATTGTGTAATTCTTTCCCTTATTAGACCTTCCAAAATGCACATTTATCAGGATTAAATTCCATCTGTCATTGCTCTGCCCAGTGTACTCTCACTGTAGCGTGAAACCATCCCCCTCACTGTCAACAACACAGTGTCACAGAACAAAGAACAATACAGCACAGAAACAGGTCCTTTGCACTCCAAGGCTGCACTGAAACATTTATCACTTCCACACAAAAAAACCCATCTACAGGCTTACTAATTGTACATTCTACATTCACATCCAATTGTTAATATGTACTTAACAAACTGCAAGGGTCCCAGCACGGATCCCAGTGGTACACTACTGGTCACAGGCTTCCAGTCACAAACACAACCCTCCACCGTTATAGTTTGCATCCTGTCTGCATCTCATTTCAACTCCAGTTTGCTTGAGACTCCAAGAGCCAACTTTGGACCAGTCTTTTATATAGGTCTTTGTCAAAGGCTGTAGCAGTGGCCTGTACCTGGCCAGAATAGAGTGGCCCATGTCTGTTAACACAAACTGGCTGATAAACTGGAAGGTAGAATTAAACATTGACATGAAATGGTACACATTTAAATAGATACCCAGAGATTATTGGACACAGAATAAAGAAACTCTCATAGTGGTCTTGTTATAAACATGTGAACAATGAATTCAAAGTATACAATCAGACCAGAGACTGACCAATCCAGAAAATTACATACAATCATAAACTGTACCATAGAATGAAAGTTGTGGAAATTATCCAAACTGTTTTACAGTGTCAGAGACTGACAACAGTGTAAAAGGTCTCACTTTCATTTACAGTACATAGAATTTCTCCAGTGCAGATAGAGGTCACAAAAGAACCAAAATCAGCCTGCAATAACTTGCCAAAATCACATCCCACCCAGATATAGGCCCTATCTGACCTTTACCGGAGTTAACCCACCTAGGCTGCACAATGATGAAGTTTTCCAGGGCAATTTCCCATGGCTAATCCAGCCAAGCTGCACATGTTTGGACTGTGGAAGGAAACTAGAGCATCCAGCCAAAACTGTTTTGAAGATGAGTGTACTGTACCTTTAATAAAGTTATCAGCCAGTAGAATTACTGGACAGCACCAAGTGTTCTGAAAAAAAACTTAACATGTGGTCAAACAAATCAAGTAGCTGTTTGCCTGGAGATAAAAAAAAACATTTCGAATTCAACCAATCGGTTTAAATTGTATCCTGAAAATACTAAATTCCAAATCAGTTCATACTGAGTGTATTGACATTCTTAAAAGCCAATGACACAATCTGATGCTCTGGAGGTATAAGACCTGGGAAAATTGAACAACTGGGAGGAGAATTGCCAAGCCCCCAGCATGTAAAAAGACTGCCTTAAAAATAGCTCTCTTGAAAGCACCTTTATCGATCAGTAACTAGTAAAGCGCAATGCCCAAGAAGCACAAAAGACGACAGGAATATAGAAAGGAACCGAAAGCTACCTGGTTTTGAGATAAGAAGTTTTGTTTTGTAAATCTTAGTCAGGAGTTCTATTGGACTAGTATTATAGAAGATAGGTTAGAGGAAGGAGTTGTAAATAGTGGTTAGTTATCACTCTGTTATAATTTAATAAATAAAGCTGTTAATCTTTACTTTAACTAGTTCATGGCCAATCATATTTTCACAGATTACTGCATAGGAAAAATCTTTTCTGTGTTGCTGGATTTAAATTAGCAAAGGGGTTTACCTTGTGCCGTAACAAAACCAATGCAGACATGGGGAACATGTCTGTGTGAAGTTTGCACAATGAGTCAAGGCTGGAATTGAAACTGAGTCCCTGGCAGCAGTGTGCCACCATGCTAGCCTGACATGGATGGCAATAGATAAAATCTTATTCATGTTGAGCAATAGAGACTTGAAGTAAAAAGAGCTTCTGCTGTTTCTGGGAAATGTCATCTTAAACAGAGCCAAATAATATAAGTATACTCACTCATTCACAGAACACAGATACTTTCAAATTCACTCATCCATTCTTTTAGTTGAAACTGTCAGGTACAGATTGAAAACTGCACTCAAACATTGGAGAAACTGACAGGTATAAGATTTAAAACAAAGTTCTTATATTCATAAAAAAAACTGACAGGTATACTTTGATAACACCATTCTCAGAGCTGAGTACACACAGGCAGATAAAAATGTCGCTGACTTCTCATTTTTCTTGTTGTCTTCTGTTTTGAGATATTTAAACTGACACATGTCTGAAAGAAATTAATAACTGTAGTGTATATGCCCTGCAATTGCGTGACAGAAATGAGAGGCATCATTCACCTTTCACTTTATCTCTAACTTATTGTGTGCTCACAGATCACATACTGACAGATTCAATTACAAGTCCCTGTGACATAACAGGGATGGATTAAAAAAAAACATTCATTTCATCTGAAAGTTAGAAATATTGAAACATTTGCTCTCTCACATGCCAGTGTATTGACAGAAACTGAGTGAAAACAAGATTAGAAACAACAAACTGGCAGTTACAGAATGAAATCGGAGTCAGCTGCAAAACAATGAATTGTTAGGATACAATGCAGCTATCCACTCGTGAGAAACTGACATGAACAGTGTAACATCAGCAGTAACATTGTTATTGCCAGTTTCTGCAATGTACAATATATTGTCCCTTACCAAATGCTGCAGTTATAAATACAAACTTTCTGTCAACGCACAGACGCTGATATTCAAAGGATATGGGTGTGAATGGGACGGAGTCCTACCAGAGACTGTCCAAAGTGGTGTTTGGTCACACTCAAAATTGTCGATACTAAATGAGACCCTTTCTTATGTTAATGACTGACACCTACAGAGTAAAAACAACAGGTTACACTTCAGAAGGTTTGAGTTACAATCCCGTAACATACTGACATGTAAAGATTGTCAAATATAGGAAACAAAAATGCTTTACCTCCCAGAAATGGATAGGCACAGATTGGAGGAACATTTCCAAGTGGCAGGCAAATGGTATAAAGGTTTACTGCTTACGTCAGTGTTTGGTGGATACAGAATAAAACCTGTCTTGAAGTAACACTAATTGACTATTACACAGAGGACCAGAGCCTCAATGGACAGGTGTTGAATTCATGCGAAATGTCTAAATAAAGACTCGATAGATACAAACTTAAAGTGACACATATAACATGCTAACGGTTGTTGGTTAACAGGCATTCGTATGAGATTGAAAAATGCTCTAAGTCCCTGCGTGAAGGTTCAATACTCCGAAATAAAAACTGCAGCAATGTTTGTCTGACATATTGTAGTTAATTGCGAAGCACACAGTTACAGTTCGGTCTCTGGGCCCACAGTTAGCAATCAAGTTCTCAGAAATATATTAATCCCACAGTCAAGACAGAGATTTTCAACCCGTGACTCAAGAAAAGTTTTAAATATGGACTTTCTTTCATCCCTCTCCAACTCCGCGCATTTGAGAACGAGTTCCATCAACCCCAAACGTAGAAAACACTCACATTCTTAGAATCCCTACACTGTAGAATTAGGCACACCGACCCTCCGAAGAGTAATCCACCCAGACCCATTCCTTATTATTTTGCATTTATCCCTGATTGATGCACCTAACCTACACATCCTGGAACATTATGGGCAGTTCGCATAGCCAATTCACCTCCCTGCACACCTTTGAATTGTGAGAGGAAAACTGAGCACCCGGAGGAAATCCATTCGGACACGGGGAGAATGTGCAAAATCCACACACACTCGCCCAAAACTGGAATCGAAGCAGGGTCACTGGTTCAGTGAGGCAGCAGTGCTAACCTCTGAGGACAGCGGGAAGCTCAGTGTTATTTCCAGCGCAGAGAGTGGACCAGAAACAGACATGAGGAGCTAGAAACACACCCTTCCACTCCCACATCATCACAACAACGAGCAAAAGGAAACCGAGCAGATATCACAGTCACTTTCTGTGTAACAGACACAAAACAAATCTCCCTCAGTCAGACTGACAGGAACAGAATCACCGTCCACTTCACATTTCATTGCAGATTCTGACAGATCTACATTGGATCTCACACTAACCAATCGGAGAGACTCCATGTTTGGGAATGACTTCATGTAAACTACCCAATCAAGAAGCAAGTCTTCCTCTATTCTTCATTAGCATTTATGGCGTCATCAGACTCTACAAAAGCCAGCTCCGAGGCCGCTTTTCCTTGCTCTGTGTCTGAAAGTGAGCGGCACTATGGCTGATGAGAAGAAAGCACAGCAAACGTCCAAGAAGGGCGCGAAGAAAATCATCAAGAAGACGCCAGCGAAGGGTGGCAGAAAGAGGAAGCGGACCAGGAAAGAAAGTTACTCCATCTACATTTACAAAGTGATGAAGCAGGTTCACCCCGACACCGGCATCTCCTCCAAGGCCATGAGCATCATGAACTCGTTCGTTAACGATATTTTCGAGCGCATCGCGGGGGAGGCTTCCCGCCTGGCCCATTACAACAAGCGCAGCACCATCAGCTCCCGGGAGATCCAGACCGCCGTGCGGCTGCTGCTGCCCGGGGAGCTGGCCAAGCACGCCGTGTCGGAGGGCACAAAGGCGGTGACCAAGTACACCAGCTCCAAGTGAAGGACCGCACTGCACTGAAACAAACACACATCCACAACCCAAAGGCTCTTATAAGAGCCACCTACAACTTCCCTGAGACAGCTGAACCATTTCTTTCAGGATTGTTTGTTTGAGTTTGCATGTGATTCTTGATAAGGCAACTTAATTATTGTGCTACATGTTTTTGAGTTAATAAGTGCTTTGCAAATTATTTGGGAGTGGGGTTGAGAGCAGATCAAGCGCCAGTGAGTAATTTTTCATCTTGCTTGTTCACCCCTGGCAGACAAATGTCCACGTCTTTCCATCTCATGGTTGATACACTTTACCTTCTGATTTACTTTACATTTCCAATGCGCGGGTTTGATCCGTTTTTTCGCAATGCAAAATAATGCTTCTTGCTGTCGGTGAGAGACTTTCAAAGCGAACCGAGAGAACACCAACACAGCTACCGGGCTGAAGCGTGGAGCTTCTGCTGAATCTGATCGAGAGCGAGAAGCGAGGACAGCTTTAAAATATCGTCTTAATAAAACGTGTCGATGCTGAGCCGGAAGACTGTTGTATGCTGGTTTATGAGCATATCGGGGTGGTATTGAAATGTGAAAAGAAAAGACAGGTTGCAGACTGCAGTGTTTGACCTGTTTTGTTTCAGCTTCTTCTCAGGGTTTAGAAAATAAGCCACTCTCACGATCAGAAATGGACAAAGATCGGCAAATGAGGGAGAGTAAGACCGTATGAAGTACACATTTGTAAACTAAAAGTATATTAACATGTGTATTAATGTTTTTTGAACTTCCTCAGTTTTTGTGCTTCATTTTTCAGGTAAAATATACTCCTTTGTTTGGACTTTGGCGGGATTTTCAAATTGGAAACAAAGCGGTTGATGATTTAGCGCCTGTCGTTGCCGCCCTCCTCCCCGGATTCGGGAATGAAGCAGATTTCTGATTGGGAATTGAAACAACATTAGGAGATGCTGACCAATCCGAAAAGTTTGCCGTATCATTCCTCCCGAAGGTATAAGAGACCGCAGTGTGAGCGGAGTGCCGCATTCTTTGACAGTGCTTGTGGGATTGTGGCCATGACTGGAAGAGGAAAGGGCAGTGGGAAAGGTCGCGCCAAGGCGAAGTCTCGGTCGTCCCGGGCTGGCCTGCAGTTCCCGGTGGGCCGTGTTCACAGGCTGCTGAGAAAGGGCAACTATGCTGAGCGTGTGGGTGCCGGAGCGCCGGTCTATCTGGCTGCGGTGCTGGAGTATCTGACGGCTGAAATCCTGGAGCTGGCCGGTAACGCGGCCCGGGACAACAAGAAGACCCGCATCATCCCCAGGCACCTGCAGCTGGCCGTGCGCAACGACGAGGAGCTCAACAAGCTGCTGGGAGGGGTGACCATCGCTCAGGGCGGGGTGCTGCCTAATATCCAGGCCGTGCTGCTGCCCAAGAAAACCGCCGCTGCTGGATCTGCTAAAAAGTGAAGAGACCATTCTTGAATCTACCAACCCAAAGGCTCTTTTAAGAGCCACTCACAGCATCTGTGAAAGGAGCTAGTTCGTCATCTCTGTTGGATTTATTTTACTTTTAATGTGGAGAAGCTTGGACTTTGTTTCTGAGACCAGTCAATCACTATCGCCTTGTAATTGAATACTTGTGTGTTGGATATGCTGCTGTTGGACTGGGGTGTACAAAGTTAAAAATCACGCAACACCAGCTTATAGCCCAATAGGTTTATTTGTGTGCACTAGCTTTCGCAGCTTTCATCACGTAGAATAAAAGAGCGTAAGACACAATGTTTCACAAAAATGTACAGTCTGATGTAACTCAAACTATATATTTAAAAGCATAGACAGGCTTTCTTTTCCGCCTCCAGAGAGAGAAAACATATTAAATACCCACAAGTGATTTTTTTTTCCCCCAGCTGTAAAGGACTGAAGGGGGCAAAGTGAGATTGTACTGAACCACACTTCTGTAATCGATAGACAAATCAACGCATTCTCATCTGTAAAACTTCGCGCTCTTTTCTACAAATTAGTGGGATTTTCAAATTTGAAATTGAGCCGTTGATCTTTTGGCGCCAATTCTATCTCATCTCCCATTAGTTAAATCCTAGAATCTGCGATCACTAGAGATCGCAGCTGCCGCTGTCTGACTTTCTTGTTTAACTGACTCATCATTACTGCTGTACGCAGCTCCTATGCACTTCCTAAAATACCAATATCTGCAAGTAGCAAGTCGATCTCTTGGCGCCAAATCTCTTCCTTCCCCCACCGGGAATAGACAGAGAGGGAAATTCACGGGAATTTATAATCCATTACCACAATGTCATGTTAAAATTATACTCCAATTTGTCATAAAACATTCTGCTAACACAGAAGATCTCCTTAGTTATGACTTCACTGCCCATGTCAATATCGCTTATAACTCATTGCCTATTTATTTCCTTGTTGTATAATTACAATAGGAGAAAGTGAGGGCTGGAGATCAGAGCTGAAAATGCGCAGGTCAGGCAGAATCCAGGAATCCTGAAGAAGAGCACATGCCCGAAACGTCGATTCTCCTGCTGTTTGGATGCTGCCTGACCTGCTGCGCTTTTCCAGCAACATTCTCATTTATAATTACAATAGTAATGCAACTCATCGCTCCCCGCTCTCTCTCGATGGTTTAGTGGCTCTGAAAAGAGCCGTTGGGTTTCTCTCTCTCTCGGGGTGAATGTGCAGGGCCGGCCAGGCTCCGTTTAGGCGCGCTCCCCGCGGATCCGGCGGGCCAGCTGGATGTCTTTGGGCATGATGGTGACCCGCTTGGCGTGGATGGCGCACAGATTGGTGTCCTCAAACAGCCCCACCAGGTAAGCCTCACTGGCCTCCTGCAGGGCCATCACCGCCGAACTCTGGAAGCGGAGGTCGGTCTTGAAGTCCTGAGCGATCTCTCGCACCAGGCGCTGGAAGGGCAGTTTGCGGATCAGCAGCTCGGTGGATTTCTGATAGCGGCGGATCTCCCGCAGAGCCACCGTGCCGGGCCTGTAGCGATGAGGCTTCTTCACTCCGCCCGTGGCCGGAGCGCTCTTGCGGGCCGCTTTGGTCGCCAGCTGCTTGCGGGGAGCTTTCCCTCCGGTGGATTTGCGCGCTGTCTGCTTGGTTCTGGCCATTCTCTACAACTCTCTGTAACACACACAGGCTGCTGCTGTCAATGCTGAGGCTGCTGCGGTGCTGCCTGTTTAAGGGAATGGAGAGCCCGCCCTAGAGCTGGGATTGGATACAGCCCTGTCCCTCAGCCCACAGAGAAACAGCTCCGGAAGGGACGGAAAGGGCAGGAAAAGAATTGTTGGAGGCTGATTGGATAACGAAATGACAGTTGGCCAATTTCAAAATGCCCACCGAACTCAACCTCAAACCCTGAAATCAAATACATTACGCCACTCGTCCGCAACTCAGATACTAGAGAGTAATCGATTAAAGCCTAGTGACAGGAGGCGGGGTTATTGCCGGATCTGTCTGTAACAGGCGGGAGGAAAGGCTGGGTTTAAAACAGCCCAGATAAACTGAACAACCGAACGTCTACCGGCCGCGAATCAATCTAAACAACCCCGCCAATTTAAACATCTTGAAATTGTACCACGATAACATTACGGAAGCTCACCGAATCGATATTTTATTACAACCAGATCATAATCAGCCGAAAAACAACTTAATGGCTGCCTGAAAAGTCTAACAGGCACGTGGACAGAACAGGCTATGAAAAAAATCCTGCTGTGTCCTAGCATCAAAACTCATTAAAGTATCGTTTCCTGAAAGGGTCAGCATGTCTGTGTAAATTAACAAATTATGTCATAGAACGGTTAGACTATCATCTCCCAACTTGCCGCCTTCCCCACCCTCAGGTCTCCGCTCTCTATCAGAGGATTTGGGTGGCTCTGAAAAGAGCCTTTGGGTTCGCTGGAAAAGGGTCGCTTTATCCTCAGCCGCCGAATCCATAGAGAGTGCGGCCCTGGCGTTTCAGAGCGTACACCACATCCATGGCGGTGACCGTCTTGCGCTTGGCGTGCTCAGTGTAGGTGACCGCATCCCTGATCACATTCTCCAGGAAAACCTTCAGCACCCCGCGGGTCTCCTCGTAGATCAAACCCGAGATGCGCTTGACCCCGCCACGGCGAGCCAGGCGCCGGATGGCTGGTTTCGTGATGCCCTGGATGTTATCACGGAGCACTTTGCGGTGCCGCTTCGCTCCGCCTTTTCCCAGGCCTTTACCGCCTTTGCCTCTTCCAGACATCACGCTTCTTCACTCCAATCGCTGCTGAATGAGACCCGAGCTGCCTCCCCTTCCGTTTTTATACAGCCCGGCCCGACCTGACTGAGAAAGAGCTGACAGAGAGTGAGGGGCGGATCCGGAGAGGAAACTGAGTGACAGACAGAGCAGGCTTTGTTCATCCAGCTCCGCCTCCAGCTCACTCCAGCCCCAACTGTATCTGGGACTGAACCTTTTCTCCCCAAAGCTGATTGTTCCTGACCAGAGCAGCGCAAGCGTGAGGCCTTCCCCAGCGCTGCCATTGAGGAGCATTTACTCAGTGAGTGTAAGAGGTTTGTTTGAAACAGACCGCAATGGAGAGATCAGCGCCCAGGGAAGCGAGGGAACAGCAGGCTCCTTCCAGCAGCACATCGGGATGGGAGCCTGGGACACAGAGGGGGCTCCGAGACCGGGATTGATTCGGGGTGAGTTCAGGGAGAACCGGGGGCTGTTTGTAAGAGGCCGAGCGGAGCAGAAACTGGGCCTGGAACTTGGAGTGAACGGACGAGAGAGGCCTTTTTCGGGCTGTGTGTGGGCCCGCTGAGGGGTACACAGGGGGCAGAAGCTGCTGTGGGACATTATTGGGGTTTTTTAATGCTCTAAACCCTGTTGAAATTTCATTCTGTTTCCCATTGTTTGTTGAAAGTGTGCAATCAATAGTGGAATCGCAGACCGACTGAAGGAATGGGATACTCCTCTAAAAGGACAAACATATGGGTCTTGGTAAAAACATTAGATATTGCGCCGTTTTTCCTCTCAGGTAGTCTCTTGGGAGTTAGATATTGAAATGTATTAGCACCCCGGTGCTGAGTAGTCCCATTCACGGAGCTGTACATGTGTTCCTCAGTTTCTAGATCTCACTCAATTGGTATCGAATCATATGAAAAACAAACACAATCTCCAGACAAGGTGCAGTGCAGCGCGGCGCAACTCCTGTCCTGCTGGTGAGCACAAGGAATCATTGAGTCATAGAGATGTACAGCATGGAAACAGACCTTGCGGTCCAACTCGTCCATGCTGATCAGGTATCCTAACCAAATCTAATCCCATGTGCCAGCATTTGGCCCATCTAAACCCTTAACTATTCATATACATATTCTGATGCCTTTTAAATGTTGTAATTGTACCAGCCTCAACCACTTCTCCATGCCCCTTGTGATTTTATGAACCTCAATAAAAGGTCCCTCTCCAGGGAAAACAGATCCAACCTATTCAGCCTCTCCCTATAACTCAAATCCTCCAACGTGGATGAGCACATTTTCATGGAGTTCATCTGTGACTGAGAAGGACAGAATTAATCCTTTCCTGAATAGTTCTCAGACACAGAGATGACAATTAAATGTGAATTCCAAACAATCTCTGCAAAAGTCTGAGTTTTTCTCACTCCTAACTGACCTCCATGTGCTATTCGACACCTCCCTCTATAACCCACTGGCAATACAACTCGATCAATTTCTGCAGATTTCTCATCAGTCTGAATATGTGATGGTCTCCATTTCATCATTAAGACATAATTTTTGAATATGCAGGGATAGATTCACATTCTTCTTCTGTGTATGCTTTTTGATACAATTGCTTAAGATTTAAGTTAAACATCTGTGTGTTCCCGGTTTGTCTCAACCATCTGATCCGACAGGGTCTCTGCTAATTTCACTTCAACTTTCTTCTCTGTACTCTTTGATCTCTTCTGTTTCAACTGGTGACTGTGACTTTGTCAACACACAGTCAGGAATAATCCCAGGATATATGTCCAGCAATAATTCAGTTGCCTGAGTTTCCATTGGCTTTTCAACAACAATAGCCAGCACTCCTACCAGTGAATCAACAATATCATTATCAAGGATAAATTATATTTCCGGAGCTGAGAGTTTGTCGATTACTCCAACCACAACTTTTCCACTCTTCACTGGACACTAACCTCATTTCTCACAATTCAGCGTTTCTTGTCTCAACATGAATTCACGTTACTAGAACCTTTTTCTGGTAATAGTCCTTCAGAGGTGCATATCTCCTCATCTTTTAGCATCACAGATTTAGAGGATCTTTGTGTCTCTTAATGTTGTAACCACTTTACCTGCTCCTGGTACCTCCAACCAGCTTGTACATTCTGGTGCAGGTTTCGAACCTCCATTGTGCTTTCTGTTCCCTCTCCAACAAAATTCACTGGCTTATCCTGTTTCCTACATCTGGCTTCCCAGTGTTTTTCCTAACCACCAACACTGATTTATGTAGCCTACTGTATTGCAACGAAAACACCAGAGCTTTTTAACTTCCCTTTCCCCTTCAAGGGTTTCCTTTTTACCCTGTGGTAAGTCATCCTTATGATCTTCAGCGAGCTGAATTCCTTTCCATGTGAGGATTTTTCTTATCCTCAATTTCTATCCCACATGGATTGAAATAGGTTTTGGAAGCTAAACTTTGACTTATGGACCAACTCATAACCATCAGCCACTTCAACTACCAATCTTGCCATTATAGCTCTCTGCTCTTCTACATGAGTTTTCACTAATTCAGGAAGTGCCAATTTCCAAAGTTCAAACTCCCTCTCTTTCTTCCTTTCCCTTCTCTCCTTTTCTCTCTCTCCCCTCAGTCTCTCTTCTGCATTTTATCATAATTCAAAAGATTTTGTTTCTGTCGCCCTTTCCTTCTGTTTTGCCTCTAACTCAAGTTGTTGAATTTTCCATTGAATGTTAGCCATCTCTAAAGATTCTGATGGTGTTTCCAACAAATTTAAATGCTAAGCTACTGCTGTAATTATCTCTCCTCTGGCAGAGAGTTCAAACGCCAGGGATCATTGATTCAAACCAAGCGGCTGTTCTATTAGATGATATGTGAGGAAAAATGTGTTTTATGCAGAGTGGTGGGTAGCTGGAATTCGCTGCCCGATCTGGTGGTCATGATTCTTAAAGAGGAGAGACTTAACAAACAATTCGGGTCTTTTTCAATATATAATTTCATCACACTGGAAACTTTTGCTTAAAATTCTGTGTCTTACACTCCACAATCACCTGATGAAGGGGCAGTGCTCCAAACACTAGTGCTTCCAAGTAAATCTGTTGGACTATAACCTGGTGTTGTGTGATTTTTAACTTTGATTTGGTGGTGGTGGTGCAGGCAGAGACCCTAAACTCTTTTAAACAAAAATCCATGGACCTGCACATTGAGTTCTGTAAACTGCAATGCTATGGGCTGTGACAGAAAGGTGGAATGAGAAAGGGCATCTGGGTGTCTTTGAGTTGGCATGAACAAGATGGGCTGAATAGCCCCCTCTGTGCTGAATTATTTTTATGATTCAATAGTTATCAAGTGGACCCTGCCAGTCTCTGCAGTGTGAATATTTAAATATATTGACCATACAATGAATGTTATAGTTTGATAACTTCACTCTCACATTCATCAAGCTGGAACTGGCAGGTATAGATCAATAACTGAACTCACATACCCACTTGCATCAGGTAGTTCCATTCATGGATGTTGTTTAGTTTCTGGATCTCACTCATTGGTCTTAGAATTTTAAGAAAAAATGGACAGGGAGGAGTGGAATCAGACCCATGGTTCTGTTTAATTTGCTGGCTTTAAATAAAAATCATAATCATCATTAACTGAATGTTACATTGATGTTGCCAATCACAGCTGATGTTGATTTACAGAAGGTATCTCCTCTGCCTTCCTCCAGGCAAGTACTCAAAGGACCAAGGCAATGTAATATTCCCTCGGTACAGAGCCAAGTGTGACCAGCTGCTTCAAACAAACAGCAGGTATGTTACTGCTGTCAGAACGAAGAACATCCTTTCCACAGTCACAGACTGGACTGAATCGGGGACACATTGAGCACCATTTCCAGATATGTTTAAAGTCAAACACCACCAATGAAGTGGAAGTTTCTATCTATTCAATCTATATTCTAAATGCATTCTACCCAGTTTCAATCAAATTGAATGAATCCTCATCCGAAATATACACTGCATTAAATATGAACATGGACTGGTACAGCACACGTACGGGTCCTCCAGCCCACGATGTTGTGCGGAACATGCCGCCAAATGAAATTAATCTCTTCTGCCTACCATCCATTTTTTGCATATTCATTTACTTAGCTAAAAGTCCTTTCAACACCCTTATCATATCTGCCTCCATCTCCACCCCGGCAGTGCATTCCACTCCTACCACTCTCTATGTTTAAAAGAAACTGCCCTGTACATCTCCTTTGAACTTGCCCCCTCTCACCTTATATGCATGCCTCTTAGCTTTAAACATTTCAATTCCTGGAAAAAGATTCTAAGCATCAACCTTAACCATGCATCTCAATTTTAGAGACTTTTATACAAACAGGCCGAAAACTAGCCACCAGGATGCATGTACATCAACTAGCCACAAAATTACATGACTCACTTTCACTAGTATCCTTACATCCAGTTAATAAGGACACCACTTTGACTGCAACAACACGGCCATTCTAGGACAAGCTAAACACAGATATGAATGAGAATTCCTAGAAGCATGGCATTCCAACCGGAATTCCACAGAAAAACACATTGACTTGGATCCCATTTACCATACCATGAGAAAAAGAACAGGAAATGACATCACCACAGGAAACTACAGAAACGTGACTCAGGAATGGACAGGACTGGTAGTTTAATGTTCCAGGATACAAATGCTACAAGAAGGACAGAAAGGGAGGTGAGAGAGGAGGGGGAGTGGCATTTTTGATAAGGGATAGCATTGCAGCTGTACCTAGGGAGGATATTCCCAGAAATACATCCAGGGAAGTTATTTGGGTGGAACTGAGAAATAAGAAAGGGTTGATCACCTGCCTTCCACATCCATCAAAGTTTTACCTGCACCCACACCTCCTCCCTCACCTCTATCCAAGGCCCTAACAGAGCCTTCCACATCCATCAAACTTTTACCTGCACATCCACTAATATCATTTATTGTATCCGTTGCTCCCGATGCAGTCTCCTCTACATTGGGGAGACTGGACGCCTCCTAGTAGAGCGCTTTAGAGAACATCTCAGAGACACCCGCACCAATCAACCACACTCCCCCGTGGCCCAACATTTCAACTCCCCCTCCCACTCTGCTGAGGACATGGAGGTCCTGGGCCTCCTTCACCGCCGCTTCCTCACCACCAGTCGCCTGGAGGAAGAACGCCTCATCTTCCGCCTCGGAACACTCAACCCCAGGGCATCAATGTGGACTTCAACAGCTTCCTCATTTCCCCTTCCCCAACCTCATTCTAGTTTCAAACATCCAGCTCAGCACTGTCCCCATAACTTGTTTGGACTTGTCCGACCTGCCTAGCTCCTTTTCCACCTATCCACTCCACCCTCTCCTCCCTGACCTATCACCTTTATCTCCTCCCCCACTCACCCATTGTACTCTATGCTACTCTCTCTCCACCCCCACCTTCCCCTAGCTTATCTCTCCATGCTTCCAGCTCACTGCCTTTATTCCTGATGAAGGGCTTTTGCCCGAAACGTTGATTTCGCTGCTCGTTGGATGCTGCCTGACCTGCTGTGTTCTTCCAGCACCACTGATCCAGAATCTGGTTTCCAGCATCTGCAATCATTGTTTTTACCACCTTATTGGGATTGTATAAAATACCCCCTAATAGTCAGAGGGAAGTTGAGAAACAAACTTGTCAGGAGATGTCAGCTATCTGCAAGAATAATAGGGTGGATATGGTAAGGGTTTTTAAGTTTCCAAACATAGACTGGGACTGTCATAGTGTTAAGGGTTTAGATGGAGAGGAATTTAAATTTGCGCGAGAAACATTTCTGATTCAGTATGTGGATGTACCTACTAGAGCCGTTAAAAAGTGAAGACCGTTCTTGAATCTGACAACCCAAAGGCTCTTTTAAGAGCCACTCACAGAGTCTGAGAAGAGCTGAGCTCTGTCAGATTGCTTATTTTCTTTTTAATGTGGAGAGCCCTGGCCTTTGTACCTGATATCAAGGAATTCTCGTCTCCTTTTTATTGGATATTGTTACTGTCTGTGGGAGCAGAGGAAGAATATAACATAAAATATGATTTTAAAAGTGTTTGAGGCAACCTCTTCTTTGAGGTTGTGTGGACCAACTGTAGGAATGTGATACTGTTGTAAAAGAACATACAACTGGGGTCTTAGTAAAAACATTAGAAATAGCACCGGTTTCCTCTTTCCAATAGGTGGTTGGGGAGTTGGATATTGAACTATGTAAGCATCCTGGTGGTTGAGTACTCCCGTTCATGGTGCTGGTCAGTTGTTGCTCAGTTTCTGGATCTCACTCAAATTAAAAATCACACAACACCAGGTTATAGTCCAATAGTTTTTTTGGAAGCTCCTGATGTGTGATGTTTAACATTGTGCACCCCAGTCCAACACCAGCATCTCCAAATCAATTGGTATCGAATCACATGAAAAACAAACACAATCCCCAGACAAGGGGCAGCTTAGGGCAACAATGGAATCAGATCTGTGATTCTGGTTAAGTTGTTGGCTTTAAAGAAAAAGACAAAACACATCCTAATAAAGATGCAATGAATGTGACAATGATCAGTTCAATATTGCCAGACTAGTCTCATGTTGATTTACAGGTGGTGTCCCTGTGTCTTCATCCAGAAAAACATCTGAGGGACTAAGACACTGTAATTTGTCCTCAGTTCAAAGCAAAGAGTGATCAGCTGCCTCTAACAAATGGAAGGTATGTAGCCCATTGACATTTACACACCATTATTGAAGATAGATAAACTAAATCCTCATCCAAAATAGACATTCAGGAGCAGCATTAAAATCTGCAGTTATTAAGGGCATTTTTAAAGTTACAATGAAGATAGGCTAATAGGCCATATTGTTGCATTGTTTCAACATCTATCCATGAAGGAGGGGTTAAGTACAGAGATGGAAGGAAACTGTGCTCACCAACAGGGCAAGAGTTACTGAAGAGTCGTTGAGTCATAGAGATGTATAGCATGGAAACAGATCCTTCGGTCCAACTTGTCCATGCCGACCAGATATTCTAACCTAATCTAGTCCCATTTGCCAGTACTTAGCCCACCTCTCTCTAAACCCTTTGTATTCATATTGTTAAATTTGAGATGGCCCAGGGAATCCCTTGTGGACTCAGACCTATAAGCCTTTCTTGGTTAGTCCTGGAGATCATACTCTTTGGTAGTCTGGAATAAAAACCTCTGACAAACAGTTTAATTTAGTTTTAGCCTTCCCTTTTATTTACAAATAGCATCACTGTTACAATGTAACATTGACACCTATAAGCCCGGCTAGCTGAGGTTCTAATACCTTAGAAAAGTAGGATACCAGCTCTTCCTTTAAGAGCCCTCGAAGGCTTCTGTCTCAAACAGGCTTCCTTTTTACAAAGTTCTACAAAAAACACTGCATGTTCTTAATTAGACAGACAGTGGAAAGGCAATATTTTGTAACGAAGAGAAGTTAATTAACAGGTCTGTGTGCGCTTAACTGACCACTCCTGTAGGCCCTTAGCCATCCATCAGGTGGGAGAAATAGACCCAGCCAAGTCAGGTGCCTGTTGGTGAGGTAAGTCCCTATCATAAAGAGGTATCAGTCTAAACAAAGTGGGAGAGGTCATAAGGGAACCTTGCACAGCTTGCATGTCAGATAAATTGTTTTACAAAATGGCATCTTAGTGAGGAGGGCAAGCTTTGACCATAAAATGGCTTCTTGACAGATTGTGTCAGAATCTTTTCAATGTTAGGTTTAGAATAATTTTTAAGCCACGAGCAGACTTCTGCTTTTTATCTTAAACACAAAATCATTCTGTACCTGAGGGTGAAAGGTTAAATTTTAAATGATTCATTAGCCTCGAATTAATGTGCTTCCTTTGCAGGGTTGTGATTCAAATTCAAAGAAGACATAAGATCTGATGAGTTAGAATTGACAGAGGGGCAGTCGTGGTGTGTAGGAACACCAAGTAAGTTAAAGCTTCATCAATATTACATAATAGAGATTGTATTTCATAATCAGCAATGGCTACTCAAAATCATCATAAAATCCTAAAATGCAAATAAATTCAAAACATTCATCTCACAGACACATGCGTAATAAGAATCCATTATAATTGATAGGGCCTGACCATTTATTACAAGGCTTTTGACATGTTTCTGAGATGATACAAAGTTTCCGAGATCACAATCAAACACTGTCATTAATTTCACAAATTAACAACTGTGAATGTTATCACTCTGTTTCCTTTTTACACAGATTCTTTGATGTTAAGGCAAATGTTCTTAATTGCTTTAGAGCATCCTGTTATCACAGATGTTCTTTATCTTCTGCATATCCGAGGTCCCCCCTTTTGTGGCCTGATACCCCTCTGCTTGCCCTGTTTATTTTTTGGCGTTCTATAATTCAACATTACATTTCGACTAAGTATTTAAGGACAAGTTTTAAGGCTTTCTCATTCTACCCACCCAGATGCCTTTTACATGTTTTAATTGTACCAGGCTCCACCACTTCTACATGCGCTTCATGATTTTATAAACTTCTGTAAGGTCACTCTCCAGGGAAAACAGTTCCAGCCTATTCATCCTCTGCCTATAGTTTAAATTCTCCAACCGAAGCATATTTACATGGAGTTTATCTGTGATTGAGAAGGACAGGATTCATCCTTTACTGAATAGTTGTCACATATAGAGATGACAATTAAATAATGTGAATTTCAAACACAATCTATGCAGGTAACTCATGTGCTACTCGCAATACGTCCTTTCTACAACCCACTAGCAATATAACTTGATAAACATCTACCCATTTCTCATCTGCCTGAATATGTGATGTTCTCCATTTCCTCATTAAGACATCATTTTTAAGGTAATAACAATCAGAGGTACATTTGGATTCGTTTTGTGTATGCCTTTTGATACAATTGCTTTAAATTTTCATCTTTCTGCTGTAACTCAGTTAATTTACCTGAGCAAACGATGTCTGCTTTGTCATCTATCTGTTCTTGGTTTGTCTCAAATATCTGATCAAACAGGGTCTCTGCTAATTTCCCTACAACTGTCTTATCTGTACTCTTTGATTGTTTTTTATTTCAACTGGTGACTCTGTGACCTCGTTACCACAGAGTCAGGAAACATTCCAGGATATGTGTCCTGCAATAGTTCAGTTACCTCAATTTCCACTGGCTTTTCAACCACATTCAGCAGCACTCCTACCAGTGAATTAGCAACATCATTAGCAATGACCAATTTTATTCCTGGAGCTGAAAGTTTGTCCAGTACTCTTATTATGTCTTCTTCCCTCTTCTTTAGACACTCTAACCTCACTTCTGACAATTGAGCATTTCTTGTCTCAATGTGAATTCCCGTTACTCGTACCGTTTCTGACAATAGTCCTTCAGAGGTACGTATATCCTCATCTTTTAGCATCACAGATTGAGAGGATCCTTATATGTGTGAATATTGTCATCTCTTTACCTGCTGCTCCTGGCCTATGCGAGTCACAGTGTATGGTTTAAGAAGATCTTGAAAAACAACCTCCGATCAGCTTGTACATTCTGGTATATGGTTTAAGAAGATCTTGAAAAACAACCTCCGATCAGCTTGTACATTCTGGTGCAGCTTTCTAGTCTCCACAGTGGTCTCTGTTACCACTCCAAAAAAATTCACTGGCTATTCCTGTTTTCCTACATCTGGCTTCTCAGTGCTTTTCCTAACCCGCTAATACTGATTCCATGTGGCCTAATTTATTGAAAACATCAGAGCTCTTTCTCTTCTCTTTCCCCTTCAAGGGTTTCCTTTTTACCCTGTGGTAAATCATCCTTAAGGTTTTCACCGAGATCTACATTTTACTTTCCACGTGAAAATTTATCTTATCCACAATCATTATCCCTCATGGATTGAAATTGATTTTGGCAGCCCAATTTTGATTCATTGATCAACTCAATCATCAAGGAGAAAGTGAGGACTGGAGATCAGAGCTGACAATGTGTTGCTGGAAAAGCGCAGCAGGTCAGGCAGCATCCAAGGAACAGGAGAATCGACGTTTCGGGCATAAGCCCGAATAATTCCTGAAGAAGGGCTTTTGCCCGAAACGTCGATTCTCCCGTTCCTTGGATGCTGCTTGACCTGCTGCGCTTTTCCAGCAACACATTTTCAACTCAGTCATCAGCCATTTCTGATGCCAGTCTTGCTGTTTTAACTCTTTGCTCTTCCACATGAGTTCTCATTAATTCAGGAAGGAAATGTTTGAACTCCTGTCTAAGTGCCAATGTCTATAGTTCAAACTCCCTCTTTCTTCCTTTCCTCTCTCTCCTTTTCTCTCTCTTCTCCCTCTCTTCTGCTTTTAATCGTAATTCAAACTGTTTTGTTTCTGTTGCCCTTTCCTTGACTTTTGCCTCTAACTCGAGTTGCTTCTTTTTCAATTGAATGTTTGCCATCTCTAAAGATTCTGATGGCTTTGCCAGCAAATTTAAACGTTCAGCTATTACTCTCATTATCGCCCTTTTCCTTGTGGATGGTGGCAGTGGAGCTCCAGCTGGTCTGCTAATTCTAGCAACTTGGCCTTAATCACTTTTTGCAAAAATCTGAAGTCACTTCTTCCACCCCCAGAAAACTCTTGATGACTCAAAGAGCCATTGCTATCCCAAACACTATTTCCTGATGAAGTACTGATGCCAAAAACATTGATTCTTCCACTCCTCAGATGCTGCCTGGACCCACTGTGCTTTTCCAGCACCACGCTCTAGTCTCTGCTCTCCAGCATCTGCAGTCCTCACTTTCTCCAAGCACTGTTTAAACCAATTGAATTCAACACTTGGAACAAAAGACACTAATACTTACCACTCGCTGCCTTTGAGTCCAACAAACCAAATCCCAAATCAGAACTACAGAACAAATTCTGCAAACAGCTCTCAGTCTGTTCTGGGATGCCCTCCAAAGATTTCAAGAAAGTAGCCCGGACACTAACTTTGCTAGTTGTTTTTAAACAGGTCTAATGAAGATATTATTGGAGGGATGCAGCTGGACAAACCAGTAGTTTTAAACAAACAGTTTGATTTACAAAATTGCTGAATGATACACAAACAAGAGAGAACAGAATACTACATAACTTAAAAATCTGGAAACGCAACAGGTTATACCAAGTTAATGATGGTGCTCCAACATTTACAACAATCCCATAAACACTCTTTGGCACAAAAGGTAAAATCAAACACAGGGTCTTACAGGAGAAATGTCAGAGAGAGAGTACCAGCATGGACTGACTTCTTTGGGTTCAGCAGCTTTTTTAGCTGCCTGACTGCTTTCAGTCAATAGCCAGAAGCCAAAAACCAAATCAAACCAGAGAAAAGCCGAGCTGGGAAAACTGAGCCACTCCCCTTTTGTTTTACAAGTGTTCTTTTTAAAAATGTGGAAAGACTTTTGCTGGAGGCATTACCTGTTAGCTATAATCAAAATGGCCCTCAAACCCATCAACTTTGAATTTTTGGAGCCTGTGTCTTTTAAAAGCTTGTTAAAGGAGCAGCAGCATCACATCAGACAGGTCGAAGAAGTAAAAGCCCATGGGATACTGGATGATGTGTTGAATTGGCTAGTCACAGGAAAGAAAGGATAATGGTCAATGGCGGCCATTGTGAATGGAAAGTTGATTCAAGTGGTGCTCTGCATAGCTCAGTGTTGGGACCTCTGCTGTTTTTTTTTATACATTAATGCTTTGGAGTTGAATATGGTGGGCAGATTTGTGAAATTTGCGGACAACACAAAAATTAACCGTATAGAGGATAGCTGTAAGCTCCAAAACTATATAGATGGTTTGGTGGAGTGGGCAGGAAAATGGCAGATGAAGTTCAGCTCTGATAAGTGTCAGGGAATGCATTTTGGGAAGTCAGACAATAAATGGGAATAGACAATAAATGGGAATATACTGAGGGGACAGGTGAAGTGAGAAATCTTAGTGTGCAAATGCATAGGTCCCTAAAGATAGATGGGGTTGTAAAGAAGGCACCATGGAATGCTCTCTTTCATTGGCAGAGATTGAATACAAAAATAAGGAAATAACAATGAAACTGTATGAGGCACAGGTGGCTACAACAGGAGTATTGCGTGCAGTCGGGTCACCACATTACAGGAAGGACGTCATTGCTGCAGAGAGAGTGCAGAGGAGATTTACTAGCCAGGGCTAGTGAATTGTAGCTATCAGGAGAGATTGGAGAGTTTGGGGTTGTATTCCTTGGAACAGAGGTGCCATGATTAAGGAATACAGGGCGACTCCGTATCCACGGGTCTGGTAATTGCGGTTTTACTTACCCACGGTTAACCGTGGTCCAAGTATATAAAAGGGAATGTTCCAAAACAAGGGACCTGGAGGCTGCCAGGAAGGTATATTTCCCATTTAAATTAATGGTTTTGTAACTAACTGTGGTTTTGCGTTTCTGCTGTAGGTCCTGGAACATGTACCCCAAGGGTACTGGGGTCTACAGTACTAAATAGCGAGCTTCATGATGAAGGAGCAGCAGTCCAAAATCGTGAACGTCCGTAAAAACTTGTTAAACTATAACCTGGTGTTGTGTGATTTTTTTTTTTAACTAACTAGTGAGAGAGAGACATTAGACAGGAGGAACCTGTTTACTTTGGCAGAGAGTTCAAAAACCAGTGATCATGCATTCAAGCTCAGTGGTTATAGGATTAGGTGATATGAGGAAAATTTTTTTTAATGTAGAGAGTGGTGGGTATCTTGAATTCGCTGCCTGATTTGGTGGTGTGGCAGAGACCTTGCATTTTCTTTTAAACAAAATTTCCCTGGAACTCCACCTCAAGTGTTGTAAACTACAAGGTCACAGGCGGTGGCAGGAAGGTGGGATGAGAAAGGGCACAATGTGTTAGCATTGGCATGGACAGAATGCCGCACCCCCCACCCCACTGATGCTGTATTATTTTTATAATTGTCTAGTTATCAATGAGACCAGACCAGTCAATGTTGTGTGAATATGTAAATATATTTACCATATACTGAAAGTTACAGTTTGATAACTACACTCTTATATTCATCAAGCAGGAACTGACAGGCATAACTAAACTCACATATCCACATACCCACTTGCATCACGTGGCCCCATTCATGGAGCTGTATGGGTGTTGTTTAGTTTCTGAATCTCACTCAACTGGTGTGAGAATTATAAGAAGAAATGGACAAGGAGCAGCTCAGAGCAGGAGTGGAATCAGACCTGTGGTTCTGTTTAAATTTCTGGCTTTAAACAAAAAATCCTAATGTTCATTAACTGAATGTTACATTGATGTTGCCAATCACAACTGATGTTGATTTACAGGAGGTATCTCTTCTGTCTTCCTCCAGGCAAGTACTCAAAGGACCAAGACAATGTAATATTCCCTTGGTACAGAGCCAAGTGTGACCAGCTGCTTCGAACAAACAGCAGGTATGTTACTGCTGTCAGAGTGAAGAACATCCTTTCCACAGTCAGAGTGGATTGAGTCAGGTTCACATTGAGCTCCATTTCCAGAGATATATTAAAACCAAGAATCAAACACCACCAAGGAAACAGAATTTTATATTTTAATCTATATTATCAATGCATGCTACCCATTTCCTATCAATTTGAATGAATCCTCATTCGAAATATACACTGCATTAAATCTGAACTCGAACAGTACAGCACAGGAATGGATCCTTCAGCGTACGATGTTGTGCCAAACTTGACACCAAATGAAGTTAGTCCCTTCTGCCTGCCCTTGATCCATATCCCTCCATTTCTTGCATGTTAATTTGCTTATTTTTAAGTCCCTTCAATACCTTTATTGTATCTGCCTCCATCACCCATCCCTGCAGTGCGTTCCACTCCTAGCACCTGTTACATTAAAAGAAACTGCACCTTAGGTCTCCTTTTAACTTTCACCTTATATGCATGCCCCTTAGTTTTAGACATTTCAACTCTTGGAAAAAGATTGTGACCATCAACCTTAACCTGGACATAGGTTGCTGGCTGAACTGGAAGGTTTGTTTTCAGATGTTTCATCACCAAGCTAGATAACATAATCACTGGTGGTATGGCCCGCTTTCTATTTATGTGTTTAGGTTTCTTTGGGTTGGTGATGTCATTTCCTGTTCATTTTCTCTGGGGGTGGTAAATTGGATCCAACGCAACGTGTTTGTTGATGGAGTTCCGATTGGAATACCATGCTTCTGTGAATTCTCGTGTGTGTCTCTGTTTGGCTTTTCCTGGGATGGATGTGTTGTCCCAGTCGAAGTGGTGTCCTTCCTCATCTGTATGTAAGGATAGTAGTGAGAGTGGGTCATGTCTTTTTGTGGCCAGTTTTGTCTAGTTTTCTGCCTGTTTGTCCAATGTAGTGGACACATAAATAGAAAGCAGGCCATACCACCAGTGCTTCATCTGGAGGCTCATTGATAATGGTACCTAGTATGGTGACAAAACATCTGAAACTCCCAGCTCAGTGAGAAAACCTGGATCCAGAACCTCAACCTGAGCTACAACTCTTCTCAAAATGTTACAGTCTTCTATTCAGTCAGCCTTCAGCCTCTGCAGCTCAGAAGTAGCATACCTGGATTTTTCTAGCTCCTCTTTATAGCTCATACCCTCTAGACAACATCCTGCCAAACCTCTTCTGCACCGTCTCTGAATCTTCCACATCCTTCTTGTAATGTGACAACCACAACTGAAAAGTCACGCAACACCATATTATAGTCCAGCAGGTTCATTTGGAAGTACTAGCTTTCAGAGCGCTGCTCCTTCATCAGGTAGCTGTGAAACAGGATCATGAGACACAGTATTTATATCAAAAGATTACAATGTCATGCAACTGAAATGATATATTGAGCGAATCGGGATTGTTATGTCTTTCATCTTTTAGAATGAGTTGCAGGTTTCAGTTCATTAATATATACATCCCAGAACTACTTTTAAGTCACATTCTCAAGATGACTTCAAGTTTTATTTAAAAAAGGGTGACATCTCAACTCATATTGTATTAAAGGTGTGAGATTAGAATCTGTCTGTATCCCAATCTTGAGTCAGACTGGTTCTATTGCCAAAGTAGGAATATATATAACATTATGTGGATTGACTGCCTGCAGATTGTGCTCTTTTGAGCAAAATAGAATGTATCTGCAAATATAATTCTGCAAATGCAAATCCACCCCATAGACGAGTGTGTGTGTGTGTGTGTGTGTGAGAGAGAGAGAGTGTAAGTGTGAGTGAGTGAATGAGTGAGAGAGAGAGAGAATATGGAGTGTGAGTACACGTGAGTGTGTGGACGCACACTTGATAAAGTGTGTGTATATGTGTGTGATGGTGTCTGCCTGTGAGAGGGTGTGCGCATAGGTGAGAGTGGGGGGGTATATGTATGTATGAGGGGAAGTGTGAGGATGAGAGAATTGTGAGGATGCATTAGTGTGTGCATGTGTGAGAGTGAGAAGTGTGTAGTGTGACAGGAACCCAAGGTCCCGATTTGAGGCTGTCCTCATGGGTTCTGAACTTTACTAAGGATACTTTTCACATCATAATAGAGGTTAACAAAGAGATGATGCTGTTCATTTGAACAACCATATATGAAGTAGATAGTAAGTACAGATATTGAAAGAATCATTTCAGCTATCAGTATCTGAGAAGGACAGAATTAATCTTTTGTCACAATACTCTAAGTATGATTTAACCAAAGTCATATAAAGCTGCAATATGACATCTTGATCTTTGTACGCAATGTCCCAACCAATAAGGCAGGCATGCCAGACACCTTCTTCTAGATACCACCCTACCTGCTTGCATGGCCACTTTCAGGGAGCTAGAGACTTGAACCCCAAAATCCTTTTGTACATCAGTGACTTTCAGAGTCCAGCCATTTACTGTATACCTTCACTTAAAATGTGATCTCCCAAAGTCCACCATTTTACACTTTGCCAGATTAAACTCAATCTGCTATTTTTCCAGCCATATCCTGTTGGAATATGAATTCAAAATGCACATTCTCTGTCAAAGCCTGACATAGAATGATTAGTGTGTAGGTACGGAACCAAATGTTGCCCCCCCCCAACCAACACACACACACACACACACACACTCACAGTCTCTATCTCTCTCTCTGGCTTTCGATGAGTTTTAAAACATACACCATCCTGACACCCATTACATTGTCTAACTGCCTTGCAGTTCCATTGACATTGCAAGTAACAGAAAATGTTACATTCAAAATTACTCCTACCCAAAGATCCTTTGTCAGAGAGAGGCCGACAGCACAGAATCAGGCCCATCAAAACTTTTGAGTCTGTACCGATGAGAAACAACCAGCTAACAATTTTCATCCTGATCAGCTAGCATTCCTTTGCATAAATGTATTATGGTAGCAGAGAAGCTGCCATCCCCAACTTTATCACAACATCATTCTCCATTTCTTCAAATTGTAGGAGAAGACTTTGTTTTGTCTGTTTCAATCCAACCAGAAACTTTTTTTTGGATAATTTTGTACTTCTCTGAAAATTAGTTGCAATTATCTATAAAGAGCTCTGCATCCCTCCTCCCCTCTTGAGGATGTATCACAAAAAAAGCATGAAATCTGGCTGCAATTTTCACAATGCATCAATGGAACCTAATAACCACTCTTCAAAACAGTGGAGAAAGGGTAAGAAAAAACCCAAAATTGGTAGGTTTGTAGAACTTGTTTTATTTTCAAGCAGAGCAGAACAGTGTTGATTATTTCATAAATTGCATTTGACAGTTTACATATTCTGCAGAGCATGACAAAAAATAAAATTCATTTCATTTCCCCCACCCTACTACGAGTAACACAACAGTACTGTTAATGGTGCATCATCACACTACAGGGCAGGGTAATGTTCTGTCTACATCAGAACATAAAGTGCATTGGCTAATCGTCTTTTCTGTAGAAGGAACATTATTGTCAGTCAGTTCCAATGCAGTTGAATGGTTTGTCACTTAGTTGCAAATGGATTCAGTTTACATTGATTGTTAGTTCAGCAGTGTTCAGAAAAGTACACCAATATGCAGTGAAACAAAAACTAATGGCATTCGGGAAAGACAAACATTTTATATCATTACTGCCTGTTAGATTCTGCACGATACCAGCTTCCTACCTTGACTCTGAAGAACAGCACAGAATCCTCTCTGTTGCAGTGTGTTACATTTTCACTTGCACGTATTTCCTCCATGCACTAACAATTAAAGAACCTCAGCTGTTTCCTATTCTCTACGGGAGACATGAACTGAGATACAGACTGGCCGCACAACAGTAAACTCTCTCTCACTCAGCCACTGGATGCTGAAAGGTAAAAAGAATAAAATTTGGCCTCAATTATTTCCAGATATGAATTGACTCTCAACATCACTTATCACAGCTGAGGATATGCAGTGCCCAGCAGCGCCTGATAAAGTCTACTATACGTGTACACACAATGTAACAATAATCTGAGACTGAAATGCAATACAATTAAGCATCATTAAAAAGAGTTTATTTACAGAGTTTATGCTACACTCAAGACACAAAACTACAACTGAACGTAAGTGAATGAGATCCAGTAAATCTCCAATGAACCCTCTCCAGAGCTTGAAGATCCTCCCTTAAAAAAAGTGCCCGGCACTGAACACAAATATGATCTGCGAGTAAAAAGTGAGGTCTGCAGATGCTGGAGATCAGAGCTGAAAATGTGTAAGAGAGCTTCTTCAAGGAAGGCTTGAAGAAGCTCTCTTCTTCCTACCCTCATCAGCTTCTTCCTGATGAAGGGCTCTGGCCCGAAACATCGAATTTCCTGTTCCTTGGATGCTGCCTGACCTGCTGTGCTTTAACCAGCAACACATTTTCAGCACAAATATGATCTGACCAATGATCTGTGATTGAGATTGGGGAAACATCAAAACTAGCACTATAATTACTAAAAGTAAGATGACAGCAGAACTGATGTCAATTTGTCCTTTCCATATAGACGCTGACAATGAGTCGATGAAGTTCACATTCCCAACAATACTGCAGATCTGATGCATTAGAGAATGTCCTAGTACAGACACAATATAGACTGAATGGTCTGCTTCTGAGCTGTACCATATCAATGATTCTGATTTTGATGAGAAAGAAGATGACATGCTGTTGTGTTGCATATTGGTACAAAAATGATCAGACAGAAATGGACTAACATGCAGAATAAAACTGTTTCACAAAAAAAACAACAACAATGTCTCGGTACAAATTGAAACTAAATGTCTCAGTGATACCACAGATCCTAGACTCTCTCCTCAAACAGGAAATATGTGACCATAATTCAGAATGGTTCTCAGAATAAAGCAGTTTCCCTTCTGCCATCACCCTTTCTCCCCTCTGCCTCACTCACCCCCACAGTCAACTCAGAAATCACAAAATGCAGAAAAGATTAAGACCCAGTCTCAACACTCTCATAAACAACTATCACAGAATGTATCACACAGACACAGAATATTACTGGCTTCCACTTTGATACACAATAGTAAAACCTGACAAATACAGGCTGATAACTACACACTCATTCACGTTGCAGAAACAGACAAACAAATGATGACGACACAGTTACTGTGTTGCATATGTGTGACTATCAGTCTCCATCAGTCAGTTTCTGTTAACTTAAGTCACACATTCACATTGCAGTAACTGTCAGGGACAGATTAATAACTACACTTATTGACAAAGCTAAAACTGACTGGAACAGAATGATAACCACACTCCCAGTTTCACACAGCATAAACTGACAAGTATAGTCTGATAATGACATTCTCCTTCACAGAGCAGAATCTCACAGATACATATTGGTACCTGCACTGGTCATATTCACCAAACAGGATCTGAGAGGTAGAAATCGATAAGTAAATTCACATATTGACAAGGCAGAGATCGAGAGGCATAGATTGGTAACTGCATTCACATACTGATATAGGTGAAACTGACAAGTACAGATTAATATTGACAGTCTCAATTCGCAGAGCAGGAACAGACTGGTAATACACTCACATTCACATAAGTGAAACGGACAGGTGAAACTGATAGTTACATGCACATAGAAGAAACTGACAAGAACACATTGATAAATACATTGGTTATCTCTGGTTTGCTTCCAGTTCCTCGGGCTGGTGAGGCCAGAAACAGGGAGATAATGGACTTGAATATGTGATTGGGGAACTGGTGTGGGAAGCAAGGATTTAAGTTCTTGAATCACTGGGGTATGTTTTGTGGTAAACATAAATTCTACAAGAGAGATGGTTTGCACCTTAATAGGTTAGGGACCAGCATTCTGGCAGGCAGATTTGCTACTGCAACACCACTACATTTAAACTAAGTAGCGGGGGGGAGGGGACAAACTGGATGTATAAAAAAGAAATTGAAGGGAAAGTTAGAAAAAGAGAAGTCAAGAAAGACAACGGTATCAATGAGGCAGAAAATTCGGAAAGAGATCATGCTGTAAGGTTGAGTGAAATAGGGGTTGATGGGAAGGGTGAGAGCAGTAACAAATTAAAAATACTGTATATGAACGCACGAAGCATTAGAAATAAGATGGATGAGCTTGAGGCTCTTTTGGAAATTGGCAGATACGATATTGTGGGGATAACTGAGACGTGGCTTCGAGTGGACGGGGCCTGGGAAATGAATATTCAAGGCTACACGTGCTATCGTAAGGATAGACTGATGGGCAGAGGGGGTGGAGTGGCCTTGTTGGTAAGGGAGGATATTCAGTCCCTTGCGCGGGGGGACCTAGAGTCAGGAGATGTAAAGTCAGTGTGGATAGAGCTGCGAAATACTAAGGGTAAAAAGACCCTCTTGGGAGTCATCCACAGGCCCCCAAACAGTAGTCTGGATGTCGGATGTAAGATGAATCTGGAGCTGAAATTGGCCTGTGGTAAAGATGTTACTACAGTTGTTATGGGGGATTTTAACATGCAGGTAGACTGGGACAATCAGGATAGTATTGGACCTCACGAAGGAGACTTTGTGGAGTGCCTCAGAGATGGCTTCTTAGAGCAGCTGGTGCTGGAGCCGACCAGGGAAAAGGCAATTCTGGATCTAGTATTGTGTAATGAACCAGAATAGGTCAGAGACCTCGAAGTTAAGGAGCCATTGGGAAGTAGTGACCATAATACAGTAAGTTTCAATCTGCAATTTGAGAGGGATAGGGTACAGTCGGAAGTGACAGTTCTTCTGTTGAATAAAGGGAACTATGGAGCTATGAGGGAGGAGCTGGCCAAAGTTCAATGGTGCAATACCTTAGCAGGGATGACCGTGGTGGAACAATGGCGGATATTTCTGTGTATAATGCAGAAGTTGCAGGATCAGTTCATTCCTAAAAGGAAGAAAGATCCCAGGAGGAGGCATGGGCGGCCGTGGCTGCCGAAGGAAGTTAAGAAACATATAAAGTTAAAAGAGAAAAAGTATAACATAGCAAAGTGGGAAAACGGAGGACTGGGAAGCTTTTAAAGAACAACAGAGGATTACTAAGAAGGAAATACGCAGAGGAAAAATTAGGTACGAAGGTAACCTGGCCAATCAGCCATGATCATATTGAATGGTGGTGCAGGCTTGAAGGGCTGAATGGCCTACTCCTGCACCTATTGTCTATTGTCTATAAGACAATTTTCAAACGTGAACCATCCCGTATCCACCATCAACCACCATAGTATGGCCTCACAATGCATCCTTGTCAATTCATGCCTCTTATATCATATGTTCCGTTATTTAGCATCAGAGTTCTAGCTTCTAGTTTATTTACTTGCCTCTCCATCTTCATGAAGAATTCTGCCACGTTATGGTCACTCTTCTCCAAAGGATCATTGCATAAGAAGACTGTTAATGCATCATTTCTCATTGCAAAGTATCCCGTTTAGAACAGACTGTTTTCCAGTTGGTTCTGCAAGGTTAAAGAACCATCCCTCACTCTCTCATGCATACACATACTCATTCACATTTCATGAATGTGAATCACTACCACCTTCTCAAGGGCAACTAAGAACAGGCAATAAATACTTATCTGCCAGTGACACCCACGTTCCTCAAAGCATTTTTTAAATATGCACATACACATGCTAATGGAAATACTCCACCATTTGTTTTGTCAAATATCTAAGTCAATTAAAGAAACCCAATATTACAGTTGCACCGATATTGCAAGAATCTATGATGCCTTGCTCCATGCCAAATTATGCTTGTATGAAGGCTAATGGAATGATAACCATTATTACAAGAGGATATGAGTACTGGAGCAGTGAAGTCTTGTTTCAACAACATCGGACGTTGATTAGACGGTACCTGCAGGTCTGAGTGCATTTTGGGTCTCCTTTTCTCAGGATATATGTTATTTCCATGCAGACAGAGAGCCATGAAGATTCAGAAAATTTGTCTCTGGGATAGGGGCAATATCCAATGAAGAGACAGTGGGTAAACTGGGCCTGTGTTATCCAGGCTTTGGACGGATGAGTGATGATATCATTGTAAATAAAGTAATGTAATTTTTAAAGAGGCATGTCACCTATATATTGACCATTTGCTGATTGAGGGATACTAGAACCAAGTGGGACGTTGGTCCAAGATGAGGGTTTATTGTGTTTTGCCCGTTGGATTGTAACTCTTTAGAATTCCGGACCTGCAGGGGGCTAGGATCACTCCATCACTGTATATGTTAAATTTAGAGGATGATAGATTTCTGATTACCAGTCTTCAACTAGATGGGGATGGAGTGTGCAAAATGTATTGTAATGCTTGATCAGTCATGATCGTATTCAGTGGGACAACATGTTGATGGGGCTGAATGGCCCACACCAGTTCTTACGTTCCTCTGTTATGAAAACAGCGCCTCTGGTTTCTTTTCTGTCAGAAATTCACTCAAATACCTCCCTTCCCTAACAATGAAACCCTGCTTTGAAATGCACAAATTATAGGCATGTTGGCTCAAAGACTTGTTCTTTGAGGTAATGCAGTGGCCATGAAAATGTAATCATCAGGCCATAGGGATGTACAGCACAGAAACATATCCTTTAGTCGAACTTTTCCATGTTCAACAGGTATCCCAAATCAATGTCATCCCACTTACTAGCAGTTGGCCCACCTCCCTCTAACGCTTCCTATTCACATACCCATCCAGATGCCTTTTAAATGTTGCAATTGTACCAGCCTGCACCACATTATTGGGCATCTAATTCCATACACACACCAGAATTGCGTGAAAAGGTAACCAATTTGGTCCCCTTTTAACTTTTTCTCCTGTCATCCTAAACCTATCTATCAGTTGATTGCCCAGCTAAATGTCTGAAAGTGGTCCTTTTTGGCCTTGGGCTTTGTGGCAAGGAGCCATTCGCTCTGGGTCCAGCATCATCCACATGAGGAGCATTGCCAATTCATTGTCCTGAGTGTTTCTTTGATGATGCAAAGATAGGTGGAAGGACAGGTAGTGTTGAGGAAGTGGGAAGGTTGTAGAAGGCTTTGGACAGACTTGGAGAGTAGGCTGCGAAATGTCAGATGGTATGCAATGTGGGAAAGTGGGAAGTTATGTACTTTAGTGGGAAGAATAGAGACAGGGACTGTTTTCTAAATGGGAAAAGGTTTAGGAAATCTGAAGCAAAAAGGGACTTGGGAGTCCGAGTTCAGGATTCTTTTCAGGTTAATGGGCAGGTTCAGCTGGCAGTTGGGAAGGCAAATGCAGTGTTAGCATTCATTTGAAGAGGTGTAGGATACAAAAACAGGGATGTACTGCTAAGGCTGTATAAGGCTCTGGTCAGACCACATTTGGAATATTGTGAGCAGTTTTGGGACCCCTATCTAAGGAAGGGTGTGCTGAATCTGGAGTGAGTCCAGAGGGAGTTTACAAGAAAGATCCCAGGGATGAAGAACTTGTTATGTAAGGAGAGGTTGAGGACTCTGAGTCAGGACTCCATGGAGTTTAGAAGGGGGAGGGAGAATCTGATTGAAACTGGGAGAATTCTGCAAGTCCCGGATAGAGTGGACATGGAGACGATGTTTCTACGAGGAGAGACTAGGACCCGAAGGCACAGCCTCAGAGTGAAGGGAACTACCTTTAGAACTGAGATGAGGAGGAATTTCATCAGTCAGACAGTGGGAAGTCTGTGGAACTCATTACTGCAGATGGATGTTATTATGTCTTTAAGACAGAGTTAGATAGATTCTTGATCAGTAGGAGGATCAATCATTAGAAAGAGAAGGCAGGAGAATGGAGTTAAGAAACATATCAGCCATGACAGAATAGTGGAGTAGACTTGATGGGCCGAATGGTTGCTCTATCTCATGGTCTTGGTTACTAAGACACTAATAGACTGTGATGCAATACACAGTTTATGCCCTCAGATTCAGAGATTTCTGAGCATGTGCTATGGGCCAGCCACACTAAAAGTGTTCAGGTAGCTGTACGAACAACACAACATATGGACCTGGAGCCCTCTGGATTCTGCTTCTCCCATTCTTTAAGGCTGTGGCTGATCTCACCGCAGTCTCAGCTCCAATGTCCTGCCCCTGCTCCCTTTAACCCCTCACTGATTGACAATCTGTCTATTCCGTCCTTCAAGTTATTTAGTGTCATGACATGCCCCCACACACTGGAGGGTAAATTCCCAGAAATTTCCACCCCCTCTCCCTTGGAGAGGAAGTCATTCCTCACCAGCTTTGTGTTCAAACTGTCCTGCCCCCTTCTCCTGAAATAAGAATCCTATCGTTCTAAATTGTCCCAAATGAGGAAACATCCTCTCTCCGTCTCCTTTGTCAATCCCACCTCCTTTAGCATTCTACATCCCTCAGTTGGATCTCCCCTCTTTCCTCTAAACTCCAGAGAGTATTGGCCTAAATTGTTCAATCTCTCTTTCGACAACAAACCCCTCGTTTCTGAACATGAAATATTCAAAGTCACGTTACAGTTAGTTGGTATCTTGGATGTATAATACACATCCCAAACTGAGTTAGTCATAGTTTCTGAGATGTCCACAAGTCAGAAAAAAATGGCCCATTGGCCCATCGGGTCTGTGCCGAACAGAAAACATCACCTCGCCATTCTCTAATACCACTTCCCCAGTACTTGACCCATAACATTAGCGTCACAACCTTCAATGTGATGATGGTTTCTGCCTCTCCTACCCTTACAGGCAGTGAGTTCCAGATTCCCCACCACCATCTGGGTGAACAAGTCTTTCCTCACATACCCTCAAAACTTCCAGGCCTTTACCTTTAATATATGCCCCTCCCCCCACCTCACTTTCAATCCACTCTGCTGTAAGGACTACAACCCCAGTCTGTCCAATTTCTCTTCCTCACTGAAAGTCTCCAGCCCCCAATTCAATATGCTGGTAAATCTCCCTGTGCAATCTCTCACAGTTCATTGAGATATATACTGTTGGTAAGATGTCTTGTATTTTATTTACAACTTACTCAAATCATGCATCAGGAAGGAAACACTAGTTATTTTGCAGTGAAAAAGAGGGCAGTTAATTTTTAATCAGCAGTTATGTTTTTAGCAGGTGGTTAATGTAAAGTGACCATCGTCTCATTAGAAAGAAAGTGGTGTGGGCGAGAAAAAGAGAGAAAAAGCAACAACTGTTTTATGGTTTAACCTGAGGGTCAACACATCTAAGGCACAGGGGATGATCATTCACAGCAATCTCCACCAGAGCAGCAATTGAACCACATGCTGTCAGCGTGACGATACATTGTAAGCCAACTATAGAATCAACTGAACTAACCAGAGGCAATAACATTGGGTTGCATAGTGGCTCAGTGGTTAGCATTGCTGTCTCACAGCACCAGGGACCCGGGAACAATTCTAGCCCCAGGTGACTGTTGTTATGGAGTTTGCACATTCTCCCCTTCTCTGCGTGGGTTTTGTTTGTACACTCTGGTTTCCTCCCACAATCCAAATATGTGCAATTTAGATGAATTGACCGTGCTAAATTGCCCATAGTGTGAGAATTATGCAGGCTAGGAGGGTTAGCCAATGCAAATACGGGGTTGCAGGGCTTAGGGTAGAGCGGTGTGTGTGGGTGGAATGCTATTCAGAGGGTCAGTATGGACTCAGTGGGCTGAAAGGCCTACTTCCACACTGTAGGATTCTATGATGTGCAGGTTAGGGGATTGGCCATGGTTAATACAGGGTTACAGGGATAGGGTCAGGGTCTGTTTGGGATGTTCTTCACTGGCTTGGGGCAGACCAAATGGGCTGAATGTTCTATTTCCACACTGTATGGATTGTGGTGACACCAATGCTTAGCTCAATGGTGTGGGGCAATTTATTCTGTCCTCAATTTTGATGAAATTCACTTTCAGTTTCTGAAATAGCGGGAAGCAAAATTCTGTGTTTTCAGCTCCCCACGATATGTCCTGGAGATTTGAATTTGAATCTTGCTGTGGCATGTGGTGAATTTGGAATTCGATTTTAAACAAAAACAGATCTGGAGTTAAGACTCTAATGATGACTGTTGTCAGGAACAAACAACCATCTGGTTCAAAATTGAAGACAGAGGTGAGGAGGAATTTCTTCTCTCAGAGGATTGTGAATCTTTGGAACTCCTTACCACAAAGTGTGTGGGGACAGGGAGCAGGTTTATAGCTGGGGTAGATATAATCTTGATCAGTCAGGGAATTGAGGGTTACATGTTAAATGCAGGAAAGTTAGTGTGAAAAATGGGGCATTAGTCATGATGCTATTGAATGGCTGAGCAGGCTCAAGGGGCCGAATAGCCTTCTCATACTCCAGTCTGTGATGGTCATTCAGAGAATGAAATCTGCCCTCCTTAACCGATCTGGTATGCATGTGATTCCGAACCCTTTCCAAGGCTTCACTGCCTTCTGGCTGTGCAATCATTTGTTTCAAGGACATTTCTGAATTGCCACATCCTGTTCAGAGTACAGAGAAATAGCATTTGTCAGGGTCAGTTTTAGGTTTATTCCAATCATGTGCTGTGCCAAGAGAAATTGGTCTGTATAATGACCCCAGATATTCACAGCTCCTCCTGTACACTCTCATTGTCTTTCAGGCAAATTTGTTATTCTCATCCATTTTCATAGAGTCATACAGCATTAAAACAGGCCCTTCAGCACAACTCGCCTGTGCCGATCAGGTTTCACAAACTCAACCAGTCCCATTTGTTTGCATTTGGCCCATATCTCTCTAAACCTTTCTTATCCATGTACTTTTCCAACTGTCTTTGAAATGTTGTAATTGTACCTGCCTCTACCACTTCCTCTGGCAGCTCATTCCATATGCACACTGCCCTCTGTGTGATAAGTTTACCTCTCAAGTCCCATTTTAATCTTTCTCCTCTCACCTTAAACTAATGCCCACTAGTTTTGGACACCCCTACCTTGGGGAAAAGATCATACCTATTTACCTTATCTATGCCCCTTGTGATATATAGCCTCTGTAAGTTCACCCCTCAGCCTCTAATGCTCCAGAGGAGAATAGCTCCCAGCTTATGCATCTTCTCCTTATAATTCAAACTCTGTACTTGTGGTCACATCTTTGTAATTTTTTTCTGTACCCTTTCTAGCTTAACCACATCATTTCCACAGCAGGTTGACCAGGATTGTACACAGGATTCTAAAAATGGCCTCACCAACATCTTGTACAGCTGTAACATTCTGCCCCAACTCCTGCCGTCAATGCTCTGATCAGTGAAGGCAAGCATGCCAAACGCTGCCTTCACCACCATATGCCACATTTAAGGAACTATTCATCTGCACCCCAAGTTCTGTTTGTTCATAAAAATACTTGTTCTATTTACAGTATAAGTCCTGCCCTGCTTTGCCTTCCAAAAATGCAACACCTTGCATTTATTCTAGTTAAACCTCATCTGCCATTCTTTGACCCATTGGCCCAGTTGATCAAATTTCCATTGTACTCTTAGATAACCTTCTCTGTCCACAATGACACCAATGTTGGTCCTGATCCTGTTTCTCTTTTGACCTGTTTTCAGGCTGACCAAGCAGAGCAACAACCATCCTACATCACATTCACCCCTCTGAGGCACAGAGATACAGAAGGGGATGAGGAACCAGGTCAAGAAGAAGAGGGAAATGCTTATGCCAAGCTTCCACGTTCACAAATTGATCAGTAGCAATCCTACCTTTCAGCAAATAAGGAGGACAAGGAAGAGAAGGCATAGCAATGTCACATTTCTGTGACTAGGCTAGGCATTGTCTCAATTCAGTCAGCAAGGTGTTCTTTCCAAATATGGACTTGTCTTGAAAAACCATCTGCGTAATTGTCTCTCCCACAACCTTCAATGTGTCAGTTGATCTCACTGTAGCACAATCTAACTGTTGATGGCAGATATTTGAGATTTTATGCTGTTCCTTCCTAACTTGAGCCTCCATTTGATCTCCTGGTGAATGGGTTGAGGCAGACATGCCAATGAATTGAACGTACTCTACACATTTTGTGTAAATTGTGGTGAGCTGGAAATAATTAAAGATGGGATTGTTTTCCAGCCCGATCTTCATTGCCCTCTAACTTCATCACTGTCAATACACATCCAACTCTCTTTTCATACCTCATATGGAATCGACCTCCTCCACGATCCCAGGCTGCACAATCCAAAATCCTAATAACTCTGAGTAAAGACATTTCTCCTCATCTCACTCCTCTCTCTCTCTTGCTGACAATCTTGAAATTGTGACCTCTAGTTACTGACATACCAACTAGTGGTAACAAATTATTCCTCTTACCCCTGGCAAAATTCTTCATAATTTTGAACATCTCCATAAAGTCCCCCTCTTAATCTTCTCTATTCCAAGGAGAAGGAGCCTGATATCACTAACCCTTCCTTGTACGTAGAATCCTTCATTCATGCTATCATTCTAAAAAAATCTTCAGTGAATGCTCTCCAGAGCTTAAAGTTCCTTCCTTAAATAAAGTGCCCATTACTGAACACAAATGTGATCTGACCAATGATTTGTGGAGGTGGAGCAGCACTTCCTCAGTAATGCTCATTAATGTAAGTGACTAGATGAAAGGCACAGCAAACGATCAAGGTATTTTTCAATATATAATTTCAGTTACATCACACTAAATTTTTGCTATAAATTCTGTGGTTTATAATTGTGTCTTCCACAACCACACGAGGAAGGAGCAGCGCTCCAAAAGCTTGTGTGCTTTCCATTAAACCTGTTGGACTATAACCTGGTGTTGTGTGATTTTTAACTTTAATCTCAGACAAGTACGGAATCCGTACTTCATTTATGTTGTGTGATCACTGTTAAATTCTCAACGTGTAACTAACTCCACTGCCGCTTGCTGACGATTGACGCTCATGAACGCCAAACAAATACATCAGTCAGCTCCTGGGCACTTACATCTCGGCAAGATTCAGTTCCGTCAAACATAGCTGAATCAACCCGGTGTAAAAACAGCAAGGCACGAGTTTCTAACATAAAACCAAAAGCCAGGGTGCATTTCGGCTCTGAAAATGTGTTGCTGGAAAAGCGCAGCAGGTCAGGCAGCATTCAAGGAACAGGAAATTCGACGTTTCGGGCATAAGCCCTTCATCAGGAATGAGGAATGGATTTCGGCTCTCTCTGGATAGTTTAATGGCTCTGAAAAGAGCCGTTGTGTTTCTCTGTCTCGGGGTGAATGTGCAGGGCCGGCTAGGCTCCGTTTAAGCGCGCTCCCCGCGGGTCAGCTGGATGTCTTTGGGCATGATGGTGACTCGCTTGGCGTGGATGGCGCACGGGTTGGTGTCCTCAGGGTCATCACCGCCGAGCTCTGGAAGCGCAGGTCGATCTTGGAAGTCCTGAGAAAGGGGCCAATACGGCCCATTGAGTCTGAACCGACCCTCCCAAGAGGGTGTGAACTAAAAACAAATCAACTAATAATTACATATGCATTCTTCTCATTCAAACTGCCTCCTACTTTCTGCATCTTGACTGCGTTTTCAAATCCGAAAGAAACCGTTTGACGTTTTGGCGCCAATTTCCAAACACCCTCCTCAGCCACGTTCAGTTACAGCTGAGGAACAATGAGCAGAAAGACATTTCATCAAGAATTTCTAATCTCCGACAGTAGTCATGATTTGGAGATGCCGGTATGAACATTCTTCCCGATGAACGCATTAAATGACCGAGTGCACTTTAATGTATTCTCTCTTTACGGGGTAGGGACCTCATGACCGCACTGCACAACCAAGCACAGGCAGGTAAAAACAATGACTGCAGATGCTGGAAACCAGATTCTGGATCAGTGGTGCTGGAAGAGCACAGCAGTTCAGGCAACATCCAAAGTGCAGCGAAATCGACGTTTCCGATTAGTTGGGTCATTTTCAGCTGTTCCTAATGCGGTTAGAGCAATGCGAAACTGGCTGTGATGCCTTTTTAGAAAGATAATTGATGACAGACTACACAGGCAGCTGAAGTGCAGTAAAAAAAATGTTTTCCGAAGAGTGGTGAAATTTCATTGTTTGGCCTTTGTTTTTCGCTGTTGGCATTGTGCTGTCAATACAGAAAACATGGACTGTGGAAGTAGGATAGCGTTGTAAAGGAGCACTTTAAACGTCTCTAGTGAAATAGGGCCCATTGTTCTTCTCTTTAATTGTTAGCATCATGGGTGCCGGGGGGATAGAGATAAGTAATATTGGCGCCAAGACATCAACGGCTTATTTTCAAATTTGAAAATGCCCGCCAACGTGTACAAAAGAGCAGGGTCTTTTATAGAGGAGAATCTATGTGTTGATTATGTTTTTCATTACAAAATTGGAGTTTAGACAGTCTCAGTTTACCCCATCCCCTCCTTTTCAGTTGAAAAATGCCTCACTGGCGTTCAATCTGCTCTCTCTCTCTCTCACAAGAATGTGGATAAAAGACTGTATGTGAACCGAGCAGAGAGTAAAGCGCAGAGGGTCAGGGACGACTCCTTCAGCGACTGACAAATTACTGCTCTGGGTCAACCCAACCAGTCCCAACTTCAACTAACTGTGAAACTAATGGAAGTTCAAACGCGATTGGGGACGTTCGTAACACCAGTCTAAACTCATTGGACATCACCTAAAGCCAGATCCCTCAGGCAGTGACCGTGCAATGAGAAATAGCGTAGTTCCAGACACCGTTGCAATCGCATTTTATGATATATTCTTCCTCTGCTCCCACAGACAGTAACAGTATCCAATGAAAAGGAGATAGGATTTCATTGATGTCAGGTACAAAGCACAGGGCTCTGAAATATGTAATTAGGCAGAGGTCAACTCCTTTCACAGATGCTGTTGAGTGGCTCTTAAAAGAGCCTTTGGGTTGGTAGATTCAAGAAACGTCTCTTCACTTTTTAGCAGATCCAGCAGCGGAGGTTTTCTTGGGCAGCAGCACGGCCTGGATATTAGGCAGCACCCCGCCCTGAGCGATGGTCACCCCTCCCAGCAGCTTGTTGAGCTCCTCGTCGTTGCGCACGGCCAGCTGCAGGTGCCTGGGGATGATGCGGGTCTTCTTGTTGTCCCGGGCCGCGTTGCCGGCCAGCTCCAGGATTTCAGCCGTCAGATACTCCAGCACCGCAGCCAGATAGACCGGCGCTCCGGCACCCACACGCTCGGCATAGTTGCCCTTTCTCAGGAGCCTGTGAACACGGCCCACCGGGAACTGCAGGCCAGCCCGGGACGACCGAGACTTCGCCTTGGCGCGAGCTTTCCCACTGCCCTTTCCTCTTCCAGACATGGTCACAAGCACTTTCAGTGAGAATTCTGCCCTCCACCCACATTGCGGCCTCTTATACCTTCGGGAGGAATGATGCGTTGGCCATTTCTGATTGGTCCCATTGTTCAGCCCCTCCTAATGTTGTTTCAATTCCCAATCAGAAATCTGCCTCATTCCCCAACCCGGAGAGGGCACAGGGAGGAGGGCGGAAAGTACCGGCGCCAAATCATCAACCGCCTTTTTTACAACATGAAAAGCCCGCCAACGTTCAAACAAAGGAATCCGTTTTACATTGAAAAACGAAGTACTAAAAAAAAACTGAGGAGGTTTTAAAAACACTTACTACTCGTTTGTCAATTTACTTTTACTTTACAAATGTATCCTTCTCCCGGTCTTACTCTCCCTCACTTGCCCACCACTATCTGTCCATTTCTGATCTTGAGAGTGGATAATTTTCTAAAACTTAAGCTAAAACAAAACAGGCCAAACACTGCAGTCTGCAACCTGCTCTTTTCACATTTCAATAGCACCCCGGCATGTTGATAAAGCAGCACACAACATTCTTCCGGCTCAGTATCGATGGCGATGTTTGGACGATATCTTAAAGCCGTCCTCCCTTATCGCTCTCGATCAGATTCAGCATAACCACCACGTTTCAGTCCGGCAGCTGTTTTGGTGTTCCCTCAGTTAACTTTGAAAGCCACTCACCGACAGTAGAAAGGGCTTTGCATTTGCATTCTGAAAAATCGGATTAACCCCGCGCAATGGAAATGTTTTTTTTAAAGGGTAAAATGCGTCAATCCTTGCGATTGAAAGCTGTTAGCACTTCCGTTTGTTTTTTGGGGGTGAAAATAAGTGTTAACATTCCACCAGGGCTTTTAGCAGCTTGAACAAATAAGATGAAAGATGACTCCCTCGTGTTTAATCTGCTCTCTCTCTTATGAAGTCTCTCTCCCCCCACCTCGTCAATTTGCAAAGCACTTATAATATCAAATATAGTTCTCGAAGAAAGATACCTGGTCAAAAATCACACACACTAAAACAAATCAATCTTAAAAATGACTCACTGGTGCTTAATCTGCTGTCTCCCTATAGACAGGGGAAGGGGCTATTTGTGATATATTCACTCCCTCCCGCCCTCCCCCTTCATTCACGCATCTCATCAAATTGCAAAGCAATTAAAGAAGTGAATGCAGTGCGAAATCTTAAAATACCTTATCAAAAATCACATGCAAACTAAAACAAACAAGTCTTAAAGAAATGGCTCAACTATGTCAGGAAGGTTGTGGGTGGCTCTTATAAGAGCCTTTGGGTTGTGGATGTGTGTTTGTTTCAGTACAATGCGGTCCTTCACTTGGAGCTGGTGTACTTGGTCACCGCCTTTGTGCCCTCCGACACGGCGTGCTTGGCCAGCTCCCCGGGCAGCAGCAGCCGCACGGCGGTCTGGATCTCCCGGGAGCTGATGGTGCTGCGCTTGTTGTAATGGGCCAGGCGGGAAGCCTCCCCCGCGATGCGCTCGAAAATATCGTTGACGAATGAGTTCATGATGCTCATGGCCTTGGAGGAGATGCCGGTGGCGGGGTGAACCTGCTTCATCACTTTGTAGATGTAGATGGAGTAACTTTCTTTCCTGGACCGCCTCCTCTTCTTACCGCCCTTCGCTGGCGCCTTCTTGATGATTTTCTTAGCGCCCTTCTTGGAGGTTTGCTGTGCTTTCTTCTCATTTAAAAAAAAATTCAAAGCTATACTTTATTCATAAAATAATTTGATGGTCTGTACAGTTGGTCATGCCATACATACGTAAGTATTTACATACAGAGATCAGAATTTACCATTTTTATATACAGATCTGTACATTTATCAATCACATGTCCATATATTTAGCTGTGATTGGTTAGGGAGGGACCCAACGTGGATCTGTCAGAGTCTGCAACGAAATGGGAAGTGGATGGTGATTCTGTTCCTGTCAGTCTGGCTGAGGGAGATTTGTTTTATATCGGTTTCTGGTCATCTCTCTGGGGTGGAATTAACACTGAGCTTGCCACTTTTCTCAGTGGTTACCCTGCTGCCTCACAGCGCCAGGGACCCTGGTTCGATTCCAGTTTTGGGCGATTGTCTTGTGGAATTTGCACATTGTCCCGTGTCTGAGTGGGTTTCCTCCGGGTGCTCAGTTTTCCTCTCACACTTCAGACGTGCAGGAAGGTGAATGTTCCGGGATGCGTAGGTTAGATGCATTAATCAGGGGTAAATGCAGAATGGGTCTGGATGGTTACTCTTCGGAGGGTCGGTGTTGACTTGTTCCGCCGAAGT